>NC_138769.1:126589176-127189176 GCF_965119305.1 Pelophylax lessonae | reverse complement strand
GATCGTGAGACAGGCGTAAGTTGGAAGAAAAGCACCTTACCAGAAGCAAGGACTGAAACTCGATCTTGTAACTGAACCAACTCGTTGACCCATTTGTCCAGAATAAAGCAGGGCCTACAGGTCCGGAAAGTAACAAAGACGTCCCCCCACCCCAAATATGGGTGAGGGCGCCCCTTCAAGCTAAGGAAGGCTTGTCTACAGAATCAACAGGGCCTGCTTTTGACTTACCATTCCAGGGTCTCTTGGAGCCGCCTGCGAAAGTACGGGTGGATCTTAAACTCTTTTCCTATGATTCAGTCAGACGAAAGGGCTGCTTGTGAGCCGAGAAAAAAAGGACCGCGTTTGCGACGAGTTTTCTTGCCCCTAGCAACCTGCGGAAGTAAAGTACTCTTACCTCCCATAAGACCCTTAATGATCTCCTCCATAGAGGCACAGAACAAACGTCACCTACAAAAAGGTAGATCAGTCAGCACCTTTTTAGGAGCCTGGTCAGCCAACCAGTACTTCAACCAAATCATGTGGCGAAGGATCACAGCCATCACAGATACTCTGCCAGCCAAAGAGGCCGCATACAAAGATGCATCACAAATTTACTGTAGCCCCTAAATCAACTGATCCACCAGCCCAGGAGGATGTTGATTCCCTTCCAGATCCTGGCGTAACTTTTTTTCCCATTCCGTTAAGGTCTGGGATACCAAGGTGATAGCAAACACCGGCCTCAAAATTTAACCTGCCACGGTGAAAAGGTATCAAACCAGAGCCTCAGGTCTATAGTCCACAGGATCCTTAAAGGATGGAGAATCCTCAGCCGTTAAAAGTGTGGCATTATTTAACCTGGAAACCTGAGAGTTCACCGCCAGCTTCTTCAGGAGATACTCTTCAAAAGGGATATCTCCTAACAAAACGCTTAGGTATTCCAACCATGCGTTTTGGGGATCCCAATTGACTAGCGTGAATCTCATCAAAGTAGGCAGGAAAGGTGAACACCTTAGTCACCTTGGAAGATCTGCGGGTGCCCAACTGCACCGGCGTCGCAGACTTAAGCCCCGTACACACGTTCGAACGATCGGCCGTCTTTTGTCCAGTGTTTTGTTGGTTGAAATGTGCTCTAGACTGCACACGAATTTTGTCGGCCAACAACAACCAACTGCAGAAGTGATGTCATGTTCTGGTCTACTTTCTGTGCGTTTTTTCTTCTCTGAGCATGCCCAGTCTTGCTCATCTGGCTTTTGTCGGCCGAAATCTGTACTGACGGCCAACAAAGAACGGCCGATTGTTCGTCAAACAAAAATTTTATAGCCTGCACACCAGATTTTGTTCGGCCGTAAAGTCGCAGTCGGTTGTTGGAAGCATCAAACTAACAAGCCAACAATCGGCCGATCGGACGTTGGCCGAATATTTACGGCCGACAATTGGTACGTGTGTACGGGGCTTTAGCATCAGCTAAGTCCTCCAACTTTAAAGTTTCCAGCACCTGATAAAATCAGAGCCTCCACCAGCGCCTTTTCATGTGCTGCTACAGTGGAAGAGGATTCATCCTCACTGTTAGAGCATTCAGTGTGTGGACGCAGACCCAGTGGGTTGATTCGCGTCTGCAGGGGCAAAATCCACTTTTAGACTGTAAGGAGGCAGAGGATACAGGTGAGGGGGGGGGGGGGGGGGGGGTGGCGCTTCTTGCTAGACCGCCTTTGCAGGGCTATATCAACCTTTGACACAAGTGACTGCAGGGCCGCCGTCATGGCGGCCAGGGCAGACTGAGACCCAGAGGGTCCCGCAGCTTCAAATAGTGGGTCAGGTGGTGATAAAGGTTCCAGGGGCTCCTTGGTTAAAATCTGAGCCGCACTGTGCACAAGAGAAAGTTTATTTTTTGTAAGAACCCCCCCCCCCCGCACACTGCTACTGCTGAGGTGCCACAAGGATCAGCACACCAGAGGTGCTGTCTATAGCAGAGAAAGGACTGTATACCCACAGGGACTCACCACCATACACCCAGAGCTGGATCCAAAGCGCCAAACTGCCTGCCATGCTGCGATCAGAACGGAAGAGCTGTCACTAGAGGCCCCTGTTGCACGTCACCACACTTGACTTAAACTCCAAAAACATGGCTGCTGGACTACACAAAAAAAAAAAAAAAAGGCTGCCGAGGCTGAACACAGCCATCCAGGGCAAATTGGCAGGACCTGGGACCCCATGAAATTTGTAGCCCACCAGGGAGGAGTCCCCCAGGGACCAGATGGCCGCCTCGCAAACCTGGACAACTGATGCCCGTTGACAGAAGGCTCCGGAGGCACTAAGCGCCCTAGTAGAATGTGCATTGACAAGGAAAGGAGGAACCCGACCCTTGAGAGAATAGGCCTGCACCACCGTCTGCCTGATTCATCTGGAAACTGTCGCAGCAGATACGGCCTGCCCCTTATGAGAACCATCCGTAAGGACAAAGGAATCTGATTTGCGGATTGACTCAGTCGCCATCAAATACACCCTGATAGCCCGGACCACATCCAGGGAAAGTAACACAATTTCTTTAGGATGTTTAGGTTTAGGACACAACGAAGGCAACACATTGTCTTCATTTAATTGGAAACCCGAGACGACCCTAGGAAGGAATGACTGACAGGGACGTAGTACCACTTAGTCCCTATGAACCACCAGGTAAGGCGACCGACAGGACAACGCAGCCAGCTCCGACACCCTGCTTAGAGAAGTAATAGCCACCAAGAAGGCAATCTTCTGTAACACAGTAAGCAGAGGAAGTTCACGAATATTTAAAAAAAAAAAAAAAAATTCTGTTTAAAAAGGAAAAAAAACTAGGACCAAAGATCCAGCAGGGAACTAGGTCCTTACTCCTGACTAGGCAGAAAAAAATTGAAGTCCTATAACAGGAAGTGAAGTATACCCTGATAGGACTGCCCTACGGGCGTAGTCTATTTTTTTCCCACATAGTGTCCTACTCCTGTAAGGGGAAGCATAACCCAAGGGTCAAAGAAGATATGGATCTGTGTCCGTCAATGAACAAAAGAGAAATCCTATTTTCTCTTTCGTTCATTGACGGACACAGCTCCTGTTATTCTTGACCATTGGGATGTCCCAAAGCAGTGTCAAACATGAGGGGTGGGAAACTGCAAAAAAATTCCCAAGGCTAAAACAGTAGCCAACCATGCGACATTAATATTTCTCTAACCCAGCCCCACATGCTGACTGATTTCCCAATCAATGCTGTTTAGCATGGATGGGGAAACCTCCCCTGCTAGGCACTGTATTCTGATAGCAGCTTCAATTTCAGAATACCTGAACAGTGACTACACATGACTGGCTGCAGTCACGGTTAGGCCAAAATTTTTCTGCCTGGCTCTTATTTGCAGAGCTGGGTAAAGCCGAAATGGCGATTAGCCACAGGTTAAATTTAATTTGCTTCAGCAGGAATCAGCCAAAATTTGAGCAGCACAAGTTTTGTCGCAAGGCAGGAGTGCACAAGAAAGAATTTCTCTAGAATGTATTGGTCTTCCCTTTAGCAATGTTTCATGAAGTGTGATCAAGACAGTGATTGTTGAAAATAGCCATAATACCATATACAAACCTCTTGTTGCTCTGCTTGGTTAGCTAAGTGCTCAGAGTGCAGTAGGTGCTTCTGGGACTCATCAGGTACACCATTACAGATAAGCTCCCCATCACGTATGCCAGCAGGAGGTATTAGCTCTGGAGGTGCCTGATACTGTGCCTTGATAGCTTCTGGTACCTAAGGTAGTAAGTGCAGGATACAGTTAGAGGAGGCGGGGGGTCATCACATATTAAATACATACAGTCTCCAAGAAGAATACAAAAAGAAAAAAAATGGATGAGCGAGTGCTGAAGGTTTAAAATTTACAGTTTGATCCAACAACTAAAAACACTGGATATGCAAAATTCTTTCCAGCAACTTTTCGATTTGAAATTAGCACTCCAATTCAGTGTACGTACCTTGACTGTGTTTTTTCTGATCGAAGGCAAAAGCCGGCGGTTTGGGGGATGTAATTTGTGGATACGGCTCAGAAAGTCGACTTTTACTGCATGCTGTGAAATGCCATCCTGGAATCGGTCAAACACCTGGCACCGATTACTCAAAGTCATGTTCTTCTGATTCAGCTACAGAAGCACAAAAGGTGCGTAAAGAACAAAGAAAAATCAGTATGAGATAACTGCACCCAACTTTTTCTGTATTACAATATATATTTAGATACTCCTAATCACAAAAAGGTACTGAATGTTCTATTTCACCACAGTATTCAATTATGTATGATTTGGTTTCAAAAACCCATGTTTGTTTAGGAAAACAGCAAAATCTGTGAACATCGTTCTTGCGACAATGAAAAAACCTACGGATACAATTAAAGAGTAGGCTACTTACCACAACATGTTCAATGTGATTGGGACACATCCAGCGACCAGTTGGCATGGCAGTAACAGGGGGGTCCAAGCAGTCCATATGAAACAAGAGAGGGCAGTAATCACACTGGATCAAGGGCGCCACACGACAACTCCTGTAAACAAATAATGGTGTTTCATGCAAGTGTATACACATGCAATCTTCCAAGCTACCTTCAAAAGTATTACTGACTGTTGAAGAGTCATCCAATTAAAACCTTTTGCATCTATTTGCAACATGCCACATATTGCCAATTCAAAACCTGAACCAAAATTGAAAGTTAAATGACCGACCAGGGCTACTCAACTGTTACAGCGACTACTAGAGGGTCTAGCAAAAATGAAAGCAGAGACACATTTTGCCAGGAAGATATCTTTGCAAGGGTGCTCATAAGATCACTAAACTAGTGAATTAGCCTACTGGTGTCAACATTTAAACTAAAATATCCCTTTTGGGTGGGCTTAACCTTTAATAGAGCCCTGTTATTTTTACATACCTAGTACAAGTGAAGCAGACTTTTACTGGCAATGGGACCAGACCATTGTGATCCAACTCGTGCTGTGCTTTCTTTACATTTTTTCCTGTCATTTCCTCTTTTCTTCTTCGCTTGCTGGTGCCTGTAGAGGAGCGTATTTTGCATAAACTTTGATATCAAAGAAAAGGGACAAAAAATCTATTTATCAATTTCGCACACTTTGCAAAAGGATGTGCTTGGACTTTTATATTCCAAGAAAAAAAAAAAATCCAGTAAGGGGGCACAGTACACATTAATTCTCTGCCGGACTGTCTAAATCTGAGACTTGTCTTACATCAACGGCCATAGTAGATTGGCTAAAAAGCTTTTGTACCTGTCACTTTGTTGAGGGGTAGCAAGATACAGTATATTACCAAAAGTGTTGGGACGCCTGCCTTTACACACACACATGAACTTTAGTGGCATCCCATTCTTAGTCCATAGGGTTCAATATTGAGTTGGCCCACCCTTTACTGCTATAACAGCTTCAACTCTTCTGGGAAGGCTGTCTACAAGGTTTAGGAGTGTGTCTATGGGAATGTATGACCATTCTTCCAGAAGCGCATTTGTGAGGTCAGGCACGGATGTTGGACAAAAAGGCCTGGCTGGCAGTCTGCCCACTAACTCATCCCAAAGCAGTTTCTTTGGGGTTGAGGTCAAGACTCTGCAGGCCAGTCAAGTTCCTCCACTCTAGACTCGCTCCTCCATGTCTTTATGGACCTTGCTTTGTGCACTGGTGCGCAGTCTTGTTGGAACAGGAAGGGGCCATTCCCAAACTGTTCCCACAAAGCTGGGAGCATGAAATTTTTCAAAATGTCTTGGTATGCTGACACCTTAAGAGTTTCCGTCACTAGAACTAAGGGACCAAACCCTAAAAAACAACCCTACACCATAACCCCCCTCCATCAAATGATTTGGACCAGTGCACAAAGCAAGGTTCATTCCTGCATCTCAGCAACTGTCTGCCTGTACAGAGGTACGGTCAGAGAGCTGTTTGAAGTGTCTGTGGGAGCAATGCTCTGCAGGCTCATGAAAAAAATAAATAAATGAATGCACTTTTACTTTCAAAAAAAAAAAAAAAATTTGCATTTATTTATTTATTTTTTTACACAAAAGGTAAACTTAGCCTTTAAAAGTCAAGCAAAGCAGATTTGATCGAATAGCTCTCCCTTTCTCCTCCTTTATCCCTTCCCAGTCTGTTCTACTTACCCTTCTCTCCCTGCATCCTATTCAACCATTCTCCTTCCATATGCTACATTCCACTCTTTGCTCTGTTCCCCCACGTCCTTCCTTTTCCACATCTACTTTATTCTCTTCAGCCATTGACTTGATCCCAAGAAGGACCCCTCCGTGCTCCGTCACGTTAACGTTTCTCAAGCTAAAGTGCTTTTAAAAAGGATTCACACCCCTTGAAAATTTTCCACATTTGGTCATGTTACAACCAAAAATGAAAATGTATTTTATTGGGATTTTATGTGATAGACCAACACAAAGTGGCAGGAAAACGATAGTTTTCAATTTTTTTTTTTTTTTACAAATATCTGAAAAGTGTGGTGTGCATTTGTATTCAGCCCCCCCGAGTCAATATTTTGTAATTTTCCTTTCACTGCAACTACAGCTGCAAGTCTTATTAGGTATGTCTCTACCAGCTTTGCACATCCTAGAGTGACATTTTTGCCCATTGTTTGGAAAATAGCTCAAGCTCTGTCAGATTGGATGGATGGAGAGCATCTGTGAACAGCAATTTTCAAATCTTGCCACAAATTCTCAATTGGATTTAGGTCTGGACTTTGACTGGGCCATTCTAACACATACATATGCTTTCATCTAAACCATTCCATTGTAGCTCTGGCTGTATGTTTAGGGTCGTCCTGCTGGAAGGAGAACCTCCGCCCCAGTCTCAAGTCTTTTGCAGACTCTACCAGGTTTTCTTCCAAGAACCCCCTGTGTTTAGGCTCCATCTATCTTTCCATCAACTCTAGCAGGGACAGGGGAGCTAGTCAAAGAAAAGCATCCCCACAATGGTGTTTTCAGTTCGATGTGCAGTGTTACTTTTCCGCCACACATAGGGTTTTCCTTTTAGGCCAAAATGTTCACCTTCCACATGTTTGCTGTGTCCCCCCACATGGGTTCTCACAAACTGCAAATGAGACTTCTTATGGCTTTCTTTCAGCAACAGCTTTCTTCTTGCCACTATTCCATAAAATAGTGAATGTGGGTTATTGCGCTCAGCAGTATACTCACAATAAAGTGCTAATGCATAAATAACAAACATATGAACCAATTATTTAAAGGTGAATATTCCAATGAATATAGCAATAATAAAAATAATAAACATAGTCCTTGAAAAGTGCTCGGTGCAAACTTTAAGTTCCAGCAGCAAATACAATTGGACTTGATGTGAAATGCCTTCACCAATCACCACTCCATTCCCTAATTTTTCACATTTATATATTTATTGTTAAATATCACTCCATTTGCGCAGTTCTTTTTTCGGTTACACCGAATTTTGTTTTACTATTCCATAAAAGGCCAGATTTGTGAAGTTCACAACTAATGGTTGTCCTGTGGACGGATTCCCCCACCTTAACTGTGTATCTCTGCAGCTAGTTAGGGGTATCCGAGTCAGTCCCATTCACACTGGTGCGATGCGGGAAACCTTGCGATTCAGTGCCAGTTCCCGCATTGCACCCGAATAGCACACTGGTGCCCACTGAGATCTGCAAACTGCTGGGGTGTCAATGGAAAGTTATTAACACCCCCCAGACCTGTTCACAGATCGCATTGCAAACTGTGAAATGGTGCAGGAATCGGAACATATAGCTGTGAACACCCATGCAATCCGATTCCAGTGAGGACCAAAAAAGGGTCCTGCACCATTTTGGTGCGAATGAGATGCAATTTTAGCCATACAGTTTGAATTGCTGAAATCGTATTGCACAGACATTGCATGTGATCTGCACGGCAATGTGGTGCAAATCACAAGCGATGTCTGTCATCGCACAAGTGTGAACCCAGCCTAAAGGGGGCTGAACACAAATGCACGCCACAATTTTCAGATATTTGTAAAAATTTGAAAACCATTTATCATTTTCCTTACATTGTGGTCTATCACATAATATCCTAATAAAATACATTTGTTTTTGGTTGTACCATGACAAAATGTGAAAAATTTCAAGAGGCATGAATACTTTTTCAAGGCACTATACATTCATTACACACAGGCAAACCCAATAGAACTATTAAGCAATGTGTAGGTTTCCTACCATGAAGCACCATGATCTTGAAATGCCACAAACTATTATGCACAATGGTTAGTGGCATTAAATTTAATTGTTTGCATTATCACACATAATCCCAAGGCCCCTTATACTGAGATTTGTTAATTTGTACTTTATTACTTGTGTGACCCTTTGACAATTTTATTCAAGCAATACAAACGTTATAGAATACATTTGGGATAACTGGAAACAGTTACTGATCACCTACCTGGAAGTGCTGTGGTGCAGGTGAGTTCATTGGGCAGCTGAAACTGGGTGGGATTTCGTTCCATGGCTGCTGCAATAAGGAGTTGAAATGGTCTCTTAAGTTGTGAATGTCCGCCCTCAGACTCTCCAGAAGGATCATCATCCACATCAATCATGTCCTCATCCACATCATTTTGCTCAGAATTGGGAGTGTCTGTACTGGCACTAGATGTAGGCGTGCCTGGGCGGCTTACCCTCCTTTCTAACATCCTGGCTTGGGCAAGGGCTCGAAGGCTGCCAGCAGCTCGCTCCGAAAAATCCAAGTCATTGGTAGGAGACACATTCCTCCTTCCATACTTGTCAACCAAGCCATTGACCTGTCCCAGCTCCTTCTTACGCTCACGTTTCTGCATGGAAGGAAACCCAATAGCAAGTGTGCTAAATTAGCAATGAGTTAAAAAGGGTTTCATACAAATAGCACAGTTCAGATATACACTCACCGGTCACTTTTATTAGGTACACCTGTTCAATTGCTGGGTAACATAAATTGCTAATCAGCCAATCACATGGCAGCAACTCAATGCATTTAAGCATCTAGACGTGGTGAAGATGACTTGCTGAAGTTCAAACCGAGCATCAGAATGGGGAAGAAAGGGGATTTAAGCGACTTTGAACGTTGCATGGTTGTTGGTGCCAGATGGGCTGGTCTGAGTATTTCAAAAACTGCTGATCTACTGGGATTTTCAAGCAAAACTATACCTAAGGTTTACAGAGAATGGTCCGAAAAAGAGAAAATGTCCAGTGAGCGGCAGTTGTGTGGAAGAAAATCATTGTTGATGTCAGAGGAGAATGGGCAGACTATTTTGGAGATGATAGAAAGGCAACAGTAACTTAAATAATCACTTGTTACAACCAAGTTATGCAGATTATCTCTGGATGCACAACACATTACACCTTGAAGCAGATAGGCTACAGAAGCAGAAACCCCCCATTAGGTGCCATTCCTGTCCACTAAGGACAGGAAACTGAGGCTACAATTCGCTATAGCATAAACAACGAATTAACATAATTGATAACCGATTATGAAAATAGTTGGCAACTATTTTCATAACCGATTTGTTGGTTAACCGATTAGTTGGCCTGCACACAGAATGCATTATTGGTTTACATATCAGGAAATACAGTGCAGTACACCATTCATACATGTCAGTATACACACTGCAGCACACATACAGCCCAGTACATCATCCATGTCCGTGTCTGAGAGCTTGTGAATGTGTGAGGAAGGAACAATTCCTCATGGGGCATGTAGTCCTGGGCAGGAGAATGAAGTGATTCTACAGCAGAAGCTCATCTGCCCCGTCCTTAAACACGCCCTCATAAATTATCTCATAAAATGACACTTACATGGTTTTGCATAAATGCAGAAGTTACAAAAATAAACAAACAATCTGTGCCCGTCAATGCAGCCTCACCAGTGAAAGGGAAGAGAGAAAAGAAAGAGGAAAGCCGGCCAGATAATCACAGAGCAGGGGGGGGGGGGGGGGATCCCCCTGCTGTAACCGCTTTCAATTCAATTGCCAGGTGCTCACCATAAAACACAGTCCCGCCTCTTGGATTGGCTCCTATGATAGACGTCACATGTCCCTGGCATTGGACCGGTGTTCTGTCTATCAAAGGAGCCGGGCCAGGAGGCGGTGCTGTGCGACGGCAATTGGAATAAAAGCTGTTACAGCAGGGCGATCCCCGCTCTGATTATCCGGCCAGCTTTTCTCTTCCTCTCCTCTCTTCCCCTGGGCGATTGATGGGAGAATGGCTCCCGAGGCAGCACCACACTCGCCCCTCAATCATTTCCACTCGCAAAATGCGAGCAGGTGAGTGAAAAACTAGAGGGCTGCTCTAGACTAAACTTTACTCCTAGCTATAGGGGGAATTTTAAGGCAGGAGGAGCCAAAAGCACCAGGGTGGAACCCCAGAAGGTGGAGAACCAGGGCTGCCATGTGCAAAATGATTGCACAAAGCAGGCAAGTACGACAAGTTTGTTTAAAAAAAAAAAAAAAAAATTAAAAAAATCCAACATTTACAATCACTTTAACCACTTGAAGACCAGGTATTTTTCTGACATTTGTTGCTTTCAAGTTAAAAGCAGTATTTTTGCTAGAAAATTACTTAGAACACCATACAGTTATAGATTTTTTGTTTTTTTGTTTTTTACAGAGACCCTAGAGAATAAAATGGCGGCTGTTGCAAGATTTTATGTCACACTGAATTTGCGCAGCAGTCTTTCAAATGTAATTTTTTGGGAAAAAATACACTTTAATGAATTAAAAAACAAAAAACAGTAAAAAGGGAGCCTGATTTTTTGTATAATGTGAAAGAAAAAAATGTCACGCCGAGTAAATAGATACCCAACATGTCAGGCTTTAAAATTGTGCATGCTCGTGGAATGGCAACAAACTCGAATACTTAAAAATCTCCACCGCTGTAAACATTTTTAACGATTACCAGTTTGGAGTTACAGAGGAGGTCTTGCACTAGAATGATTACTCTCGCTCCAACGATCACGGCAATACCTCACGTGTGGTTTGAACACATTTACATTAGCTGTTGAGACTTTTGTATGCGTTTGCTTCTGCGTGCGAGCATTAAGGGATGGGGCGCTTTTCTTATTTTAAACCGTCCCGTTTAATTATTATTTTGGATCACTTTCTACTAGGGATGCACCGAAATGAAAATTTTGGGCCGAAACCGAAAATGCAGGATGCCCTTGGCCGAAAACCGAAACCAAAAATGACTTTCCCCAAAATGTTTTTAAAATGGATAGAACAGGGGCATACACCAAAAACAGGCAGCGACGTACACCTGTCGCTGCCACCCTGTCACAGTATATGTACTGTGATGGGTTGGCAAGAGGTTAATTTAATTACCAATGATATTAGTATTATGCAGCATGAGGGGGTTTGGTCACTCATCTATTAGTGACCGACCATTAACCCCTTTGTGCTGCATTAGTGCAACCAGTATCAGTGCAACCAGTGTTAATTAACACTGATACTGGTTGCACTAATGCAGCACAAAGGGGTTAATTAACTGCCACTAGTCGGTCACTAATAGATTAGTGACCAGCAGTGACAATACATTAACCCCTCATGCTGCATAATACTAATATCATTGGCAAGCTGCCTCAGCTCCCCCCCCCCCCCTGCCTCAGCGTCCCCCTCGGCAGTACACCCTCCCCCCCCCCCCTCCTGGCTCAGTGTCCCTCCTCGGGTGTCCTTCATTCAAAAGTCCCGCCTCTGGCCGGCGGCCCACCTCCCGGTGATGTCACTACTACGATCTGTGTTGAATGAAGTGACATACCGGGCGGGGGGCGGGGCGAGCGGCCGCTATAGATAGAACTATGTGATCCATCCCTGTCAGCTCAGCGGGACTGTGTGTGAATGAGAAGTGACCTGACACCGGGTGGGGGGGCGGGGGGAGCGGCCGCTAATAGCTGTAACTATGTGAGCTTCACTTCACTGTCAGCGGAGATACATGCCTGACAGTGAAGTGAAGCTCACAGTTATAGTTATTAGCGGCGCTCCCCCGCCCAGTGTCAGTTCAGTTCTCATTCACACATAGTCGCGCTGAGCTGACAGGGAAGGATCACCTAGTTCTAGTCTCTATAGCGGACGCTCGCCCCGCCCCCCCCCCCCCGCCTGGTATGTCCATTCATGCACACATCTAGTAGTAGGGACGTCATTGAGAGGCGGGCGGCCGGCCAGAGGCGGGACTTTTAAAACCTGCCCTGCGCCGCCCTCCTTCCTCACGGCGGCCATTATTTTCGGCAATGTTAACCCATTATCGGCCGAAATGGGATAGGCCCATTTTCGGTGGCCGAAATTTCGGTGCATCCCTACTTTCTACACAGTCGCAAGGAATGTAAACATCCCTTGTGACAGAAATAGGCAGCGACAGGTAACCTTTATGGAGGGGTTAGGGAACTATAAGACACCAAACCACTCCTCTGCACATGAAAGCATTCAGAATGCCAAGATCAGCATTTTTGAATACTTTAGATTTTTTAAAACTGTCTCTGTTGGTTGCCGAGTAAACTGTAATGTCATGGCGTCAATTCCGGCTTTGTTCGAGTCTCTGGCCAGATGGCGAATGTGCTAGCTGGTGGCTCGGGTCTCCTGATGGGATAGGAGAGCCTAGGTGGAGAGGGGGGTTGGGGGTCCCCTCCCAATGCTTGTAATAACAGCCAAGCGTCTGCTTAGCCGCATCGGTTGTAATTACAAGAGACGACCGTCGGCTCTACAAATGGTACCGGGGTGATCACTCAAATACAACCAATTGAAGCCAAATGATGTACAGGTATGCGATTTGGCAGCAAGTGGTTAGGGACTCTGTGCAGGGATGATCAGCATCTGAACCCAGAGAAGCTGAAGGCTGATAGACTGGAAGCAAAATAAAGCCAGTTACACATAGGTAGAATACCAAACAAATTTTCTTTCGAAAATCGTAACTAAGACTTTTTGTTCGAATTTCGCACCATTAGTGGGCTGCAGCAACCGCCGATTTCATGCAGCCATTGAATTTGAGTGATACTATATAAATGGCCAAGTCATTTTTTTTAACCCCATTGTGACAGGCAAATAAAAAGCATTACTACTACTACTACACTTCGTCTGCTGGCCATACACGTATCGATTTTTGGACTAGAATATTGGCACAAAATTTCTTTGTACATTCGACGAATGGCCAAATGGAATTTGAAAATTTCACTTGCTTTAACATTCCATTTCGAAATTATTATAATTTCTGTACAGCGACAAAAGTCTCATGCATATTTTTTACAGTCCTGTCTGAAAATCAGAAAAACAGTGTTTTAGGTCTTAATTTTTTTTTTTTTGTTAATACATATAAAACTTTGATCTCCGAGTCTGATGTGTTCCAGATTCAACCTGTAATAGTATACATACTGTATATCTCTTCTGTTATTCTCAGAGTGGATTAGATATTTTGTTCCCAAACCGTATAGCTGGTTATTTATATTTACCACTGCATATATTTATGCATAAGAGTAAACAGTATTTTACATTTTATATATTTACAAATTATAAACCACACATTTGAGATTATCTGATTAATCAAAACCATTAAAAAAAAAAAAAAAGACCAATTAATCAATTTTGAAAATAATGGATAGTTGCAGCCCTACAATTCAAATAGGCTCACCAAAATTGAATAGAAGATTGGAAAAATGTTGCCTGGTCTGATGAGTCTCGATTTCAGCTGCGACATTCAGATGGTAGGGTCAGAATTCGGCATAAACATGAAAGCATGGATCCATCCTGCCTTGTATCAACGGTTCAGATTGGTGGTGGTGGTGTAATGGTGTGGGGGGATATTTTCTTGGTACACTTTGGGAACCTTAGTACCAATTGAGCATAGTTTAAAACACCATGACCTACCTGAGTATTATTGCTATCATGTCCATCCCCTATGGTTACAGTGTACCCATCTTCTGATGGCTCCTTCCAGCAGGATAATGCACCCTGTCACAAAGCTCAAATCATCTCACCACTGGTTTCTTGAACATGACAATGAGGACACTGTACTCCAATGGCCTCCACAGTCACAAGATCTCAATCTAATAGAGCACCTTTGGGATGTGGTGGAATGGGAGATTTGCATCATGGATGTGCAGCCGAAAAAATCTGCAGCAACTGCATGATGCCATCATATCAATATGGACCAAAATCTCTGAGGAATGTTTTTAACACAATGTTGAATCTACGCCACAAATAATTAAGGCAGTTCTGAAGGCAAAAGGGGGTCCAACCTGGTACTAGCAAGATATACCTAAAAAAAGTGACCAGTGAGTGTACTATAATAGAGAATGTGCTTCACAGTATTGAGAAAAAAAAAAAAAAGGATTTTTTAACTTACCGTAAAACCAATTTCTCTGATGTTCATTGATGGACACCGCTCCTGATCTTCTTGACCATTGGTTTATACTGCCCCCTACAGGAGTAGGACACTAGGCAGAAAAAGAACTTGACTAAGCCTATGGGCAGTCCCAGGAGGTATACTCCCTCTCTCTGCTATTGCAATAGGTAAACAGTTTTGTTACAAGCAGTGTCAAAAGTATTACAACTCCATACTCCATAGAGGTGGGTGCTGTGTCCGTTAATGAACATCAGAGAAATGGTCTTTATGGTAAGTCAAAAATTCAATTTTCTCCTTCGTTCATTGACGAACACAGCTCCTGATCTTGATGATTGGGACTTTCCAAAGCAGTGTCAAACATGAAGGGTGGGAACAGCAAGAAAAAATTTAAGGCTAAACCATAGTCAACCAGGTAACAGGAGCTTAACCAAAACTGGAGCCCACCTGAAAAACATTACACCCCCAAAGAGGGAACAAGCCCCCTATACAGCAGCCTGCAAGCCAAAAGAGGCATTCGCAGATGCCAACACATCCACTTTATAAAGTTTTTATTTAGGATTTTGTGAAAGTGTGCACCGACAACAAAGTAGCCGCCTTGCACACCTGCGTTAAGGACGCCCGATGATGGAAGGCCCAAGAAGAGTGCCTGTGTAGAGTGAGCCTTCGCAAGGAAAGAAGGAACCTGACCCTTAATAGAATAGCCGGGAGTCACCATCTATCTGATCCATCTGGAAATGGTGGCATATGAAGCGCATAGTCCTTTTCAAGGTCCATCCATAAGCACTGAGTCTGACTTCCTAAAAGACTCCGTAGCTGCCAGGTACACCCGAATACCACATCTAGGGAATGCAAAGCAATTTCCTTAGGCTGTTTTGGCCTGAGACACAGGGAAGGCAACACAATGTCCTTATTCAGATGGAAATCAGAGACAACCTTTGGAAGGAACGACGGACAGGGGCGATGAACCACCTTATCTTTGTGGACCACCAAATAAGGGGAACAAGACAACACCGCCAATTCAGACACCCTGCACGTAGAGATGATAGCCACCAAAAAGGCCACTTTCTGGGACAACATAAGCAGGGGAATCTCACGCATATTTTCAAAGGGACGCTTCTGTAGAGAATAAAGCACTAAGTTGAGATCCCAAGGTGGTAGTGGGGACCGCACTGGTGGAGTCAAATGTGGAACCCCCTGAAAAAAAAAAAAAAAAAGTAGGCACCAGGGAGTGCGTGAGCAAGGGTCATTGTAGGAAAACCGCCAAGACCGACACTTGGAACTTAATGGTATTCAAGGCCAAATTCTTCTCAACCCCCCATTGAAGGAAGGTCAAGACCCGAGCCACCGAAAAAGAGGGAGAGTGAACACCAAGCGACACCACAAGATGTACGATTTCCACAGACGATGGTAGATCTTCCCAGAAGTAGACTTCCTACTTTTTATTGGTGTAGGAATCACTGACCCCGACAAACCTCCATCCTTCAGCACCTGGCTTTCAACAGCCAAGCTGTCAAAGCCAGCGACTGTAAAGCAAGATGAAAGATTGGCCCTTGGAACAACAGATCCTTCCTCCCTAAGAGGTAGTCTCCAAGGGGCGTCGGCAGCCAGCCACACCAGGTCGGCGTACCAAAACTGGCGAGGCCAATCCGGAGCTACTAGAATGACTGGAATTCCTTCTGCCTCAATCCTGCGCAAGAGTCTCGGCAGAAGCTTGAGGAGAAAAAGGCGTAAATCAGATGATACAGGCCCCAGGGGGCCACCAGCCCGTCTGTGGCATCCGTAAGCGAATCCGGTGACTGTGCCACAAATCTTTGCACCTTCCTGTTGAGCCGAGACGCTAACAAATCTACCTCGGGGGTGCCCCACCGGAGATACAACTGATGAAACCCCTCCAGGTGAAGAGGCCACTCCCCTTGGTCCAACGCCTGCCGACTGAGATAACCCACCTGCCAATTTTCCACCCCTGGAACGTGTATCGCAGAGAGGGCCGGAACAAAACAGTCAGAGCTGCCAATACACTTCTTGTTCCACCCTGTCGATTGACATGAGCCACAGCCTGATCGCTCAAAGTTCCAGGAAACTGATCGGGAGTCTGGACTATTCCAGTGTTCAAACTCTGAGTGGAGATCAGACCCAGGACATCTCCCCACCCAGACAGACTGGCATCTGTGGTAACCACTGTCCAATACAGGGGGGAGAGAAGAGCTGGAGAGTGAAGCCACCAGATCAGAGACCCTTCCATTTTTCGGCTCAGCCAGATTTGATTGTCCAGAGACTTCGGACACTTGTCCCATTTGGCCAAGATCTCCCTTTGCAGAGACCTCATATAGAACTGTCAGAACCCTCAGGGTGGGCCCAGTCTGCAGTGGCCAGATCAGATTCAGGATCTGAGGAGACAGATGAAGCAGGGGAACACCGGGGGGGGGGGGGGGCAGCAGCAGAGAGTGAGAGGACCCCATAAAGCAGTCACTGGGAGCACCAGGCTCAAAAGCACGCTACGCACGGTGTCCAGGAAGGAAAGAGGCTCAGGAGTCAGCACCAGGGGATAAAGCGGGGCTAGACAGCCAAAATCACTGCCCAGAAGACTCCACAGTAACATAGGCTACAACAAAATGGCAGCCCCACAAGGCTCTCATGAGGAATATCCCTGGGGCCCAGGCAGGGCACAGATCAGGAAGGGGGACGTGGCATGTGTCCCCACCAGGTACAGCACCCTGTCCCAGCCCCCAGGAGGTAGGCCAAACCACCATACAACCCTGAGTATAGGTGGAGGGGGGGTAGATGACCACAGGACCACAGGGAGGGGGTGCCCAAACTGGAAGGAGGGGAGCCTGGGGGTTCGACCGTCCCAGGGAGGGGCCCACGTCCACCCCAAAACCCTCCAGGAGGTGGGGGGGGGGCAGTTACCATGACAATACCAGGAACCAGGCGGGCACCCCTCCAGGCAGTGCGCCATCAAAATGGGGGGGTTGTTGGTCAGGAGGAACGTTGCGACGCGGGCCGAAACCAGGTCGTATGCGACCTCGCGAGATGTTTAACTCGCAGACCAGCCCCGTCCGGTGGGGCCAAGTCGTGGCCAATCTAGTGTGGAGCTGTGGTCTGCGCGCGCTTGCTGGCCAGACTGGGATGACCACTGGATCTAGATTATCTATTCTAGCCCATAGCCCAGTCTGGCAGTTTATTGTAGATCTCACAGGAAAACAAAAAAAAACAGGAGAAAATAAATAGAATTAAAAAGAGAAAAAATTGCCAGAACCAGAGATCCCAGCAAGGAACTAGGTCCTTACTCCTGACTAGGCAGAAGAAAAAAAAAAAACTGAGTACCTACAGCAGAGAGGGGGAGTATACCTTCTGGGACTGCCCATAGGTGTAGTCAAGTTCTTTTTTCTGCCTAGTGTCCTAGTACTGTAGGGGGCAGTATAACCCAATGGTCAAGATGATCAGGAGCTGTCTAAGTCAATGAACAAAAGAGAATATTCTACTAGGTTTTAAAGTACAAATTAAAAACAAAAGATGGGTAAAATGAAAAGATGGGTAAAATGCACTATATAAATGCATGACAGAATGAAAATATAGGCATTTCCTGGGTATGTTAATGCTATGCACGGTTGTCTCAGCAAAGAAACAATACTCAAGTACAAGAAAAGCTATCAACTATTTCTAAAAAGCAATGCTATTGCCATTTCTAAAAAGCAATGAATGGTAAAACCATTGTCAGTTTATTATTTTGCCTTCTGGTTTGTAGAGGGCAGGACATTTCCCCAGCAGGACATGGGAGGAGGAGGAAATTACATCAGATAGTTGTCACAACAAGTGCAACCACTAAGGTTTCAAATCTTTTTCTGTTCTAGTGACAACACAAACCTCTGGATTTGCATTCATTCTTAGTCCCAGAGACAATGGTCACCAAGAAAAAGAATGAATGTTCCTTGTCTCCAAGTTCTTTCCCAATAAAAAAAAAAAAAAACTAACCAGCTTTATTTCCAGTAGGAATAGATGTGATCTATTACACATCCCTGAACACAGAATACAAATGTTATGAATTAAATAGCCAGAGGATAAGTGGTTTATAATCACCCACCACTGATATCCTACATATCAGTGGCAAGAATGAGTCCTCTCATCACTGGTGCAAAAAGTGGACTGAGTTGGGAACTTTGGTAGTGAACTTTTTACAATACCCAACATATGGCTTTAACCACTTGCCAACCACGCCCTGTAGCGTTACTACTATAGTGAGGGCTGGCTGCGCAGAACCATATATATATGGCGTGTGATAGGAGAGCGCTTTGTGTATGTAAAAACACAAAGCTCTCTTCTGACAGCGGTGATGTTTTTGTGTTTTTCCACAAAGGAATAAGGAACATCCCTTAGTAAAAACACCACACAGTACATACAGTAAACATTGTTAGGCACACATTTAACCCTTTGATTGTCCCAAATGTTAACCCCTTCTCAGCCAGTGTCAGTGTATAATTTTAGCACTAATCAGCTCTATTTGTAGGGAAAAAACTATATAAATGTTGTTACTGTACAGCATTGCATTACTGCAGAAATTGCCAGTTAAAGTAGCGCAGTGCTGAATAGCAAAAAATGGCCTAGTCATGAAGGGGGTAAAATATTCCAGAGCTGAAGTGGCTTAACTACAAGCACTTGCCCAAAATAAAAAAAAAAAAAAAAAAAAAAAAAAAAAAAGCATAGTTCTGGCTGAACGAACACATTTAAAGGGCATGCACATTGTCAAATTCATACCGAGAGACAATATGCCATTATGGTATCAAAATACATTTTGTGGAGAAATTTAAACCAGAGGTCTGAAAGGCAAAAGTAAATGGTTCTATTTGGCAAATCGAAACAATTCAATATCAACTACATTAAGTCATACACAACAAGAATGCTCTCTGTGCCATTCTCTTCTATACTTAGAGGAAATGATTGATAAATATAAGGCTTTTTACAAGGCCTCAGGACAGGCTCTGTTTCAGGAGGCATGTCTCTTTCTTCCAACAGAGCAGGGTGCCAGGAAGAGTAAAACCAAGGGCACGGGAGACCGGTTTTAGGAGAAGGAGACAAAAAAATGACAGCCAGCTTGTGGCCATAGGCGCTGTTTATGCCTTAGGATCCAGCAACAAAACCCTGTAGCATGTGGGCCAGGTTGGGGACTTTTCACCACACATTCATACTTCTCAAAATTCTAGATCAGCAACAAAATGGGGATAGCTGACACACCTGAGTGTTAAAGCTATACACTCACACTAGTATGTGAGAGATTGGCAGGGTAGATAGTTACCTTTAAATGAACTGTAAAGCTCAATTTTCACTTTTGACTGAAGTATAAACTCCACTATTATAAAGTAATAGAACTATGAAAAAATACAATATACTATGTAGGAAAACAAAAAAACAAACACACACCACGTCTGTGCACACCGTCTTGTGCCATACACCTACTTCAACAGCAAGCTTTCTTGAGTATGAGTAGCTGTGGGAACAGCATAGGAACTAGGGATCATGAATATCAAATGTAAACTGTCCCTCACTTTGTATAGCAACTACACCCAGCTAAGCAAATATTCAACAAAGTACACTATTCTATCACTGAGATGTCCTGAGGATGGTAAATATATGAAAGGCAAAGCAAGTTACCTTCCTGCGTATGGTGCAGCGGTGACACATCCACTCTCCAGGGGGCAGCATTTCTTCACTAAGAGGTGGATTGCTGAAATGTAGAAGAGAAATATTTGTTCATCTTGATCAAGAAACCAAGGCTGCATTATACAGATGTAGAGTTCAGCAATTCTATAGACAGCCCTATGCACCAGAAAATTTATACAGAATCACAAAAAAAGGGACAAACTACCAACAGTCCTAAAGCCATGAATGAAAAACATGCATGGATGACTTCTATTGGGTAAAAAAAAAACAAAAAACAAAAAACAAAAAAACAAAAACAAAAACAAAAAGAAAACAGCAAATAAAACATGATGTACATCTCTAAAATACATGTACATTTCACAGGTTTTATCCCTTTAAAGACCTTGCAAGCACAGAAAATAACCAGTTGATCTGCCAGAATTGCACTTCGCTACTAAATCCTGTTGCGGAATTACAACACACAAGAATTTTGTGGATTGAATAGTATAAGCGCTCTCTATAGTTTTCATTAGCTAAACTACTCAAACCCACCCCCTATCCTATTAACATAGGCAACTCATTCTGTCTGAAGAGAATGAGGGCACAAGTTAAATGCACAAAGTGTACACAAGAAACAGGACAACAGATATGTTTAGATCAACAGGTTTTTTTGGTACTTCACAGTAAACTTCTTTCAATGGTATATTGAAACAAATTATAAGCATGCTTTGTATAGCATAGCTCCATTAGTCTAGTTTGCAGCAGGGTTGGTCTGCACTCTCCTCACAGGACACAGAGGCAGCAGTAAAAGCCATTGGCTCCTGCTACTGTCAGTCAAATCCTCAGAGAGTAGGGGGGTGGGGCCAATGCATGCTGTGTCTATGGTCACACACAACCCGGCTTGGGAAGGATCCCTCAGGTGTGCATTTATAGCAAACGGGTGGGAGGTAGTAAACATAAAAAAAATTAAATATTATGGTTGCATAAAAGTGTGCACACCCTCATATAACTGGTGGTGTAGCTGTGTTCTGAATTAAGCAATTACATTTAAACTCATATTAAATAGGAGTCAGTACACACCTATCATTTAAAGTGCCTCTGATTAACCCTTAATAAAGTTCAGCTGTTCTAGTAGGTCTTTCCTGACATTTTCTTAGTCTCATCCTACAGCAGAAGCCATGGTCCGCAGAGAGCTTCCAAAGCAACAGCGGGATCTCAATGTAATTGGGTATCAATCAGGAGAAAGGTACAAAACAATTTCCAGGGCATTAAATATACCATGGAACACAGTGAACAGTCATCAATAAGTGGAGAAAATATGGAACAGTGACATTACTGAGAACTGAACATGCTTTCAAAATTGATTTACAAACGAGAGAAAAAAAAAAAAAAAAAAACTGGTTAGGGAGGCTGCCAAGAGGCCGACAGCAACATTAAAGGAGCTGCAGGAATATCTGGCAAGTACTGGCTGTGTAGTACATGTGACAACATTCCCCCGTATTCTTCATATGTCTGGGCTATGGGGTAGAGTGGCAAGACAAAAGCCTTATCTCAAGACAAACATCCAAGCCCGGGTAAATTTTGCAAAAACATATCCGAAGTCTCCCAAAAGCATGTGGTGTGTTATGGTCTGATGAAACCAAGGTTGAACTTTTTGGCCACAATTCCAAAAGATATACGTTTGGCGCAAAAACACTGCACATCACCAAAAGAACACCATACCCACCGTGAAGCATGGTGGTGGCAGCATCATGCTTTGAGCTGTTTCTCTTTGGCTAGAACAAGGGCCTTAAGCCTCGTACACCCGCAACGAATTTCCGCCGACCGGTCATCCGACTTTTGTCCAGAGTGGTGTCTGTTGGTTGGAATGTGCTCTAGACTGCACACGAATTTTCCTGCACGACAGAATTCTACTTCAGAAGTGATGTCATGTGTTGGATTGCTTTGTATGTGTTCTTTCATCTCTGAGCATGCCTAGTCTTGCTCATAAGATTTTTCCCCGTCGAAATCTGTACTAATGAGACGAAAATCAGACATGTTTTGATGGTCGACAAAAATTATATAGCCTGCGCACCAATATTTTTTCGGCCGAAAAGTCGGAGTCGGTTGTCGGAAGCATCATACTAACAAGCCGAAAATCGGCAAATCGGTCGTCGGACGAAAATTCCCGGCCGAATTTCCACTCATGTGTACGGGCCTTTAGTCAAGGTAGAGAGAAATATGAACAGTTCCAAATACCAGTCAATATTGGCACAAAACCTTCAGGCTTCTGCTAGAAAGCTGAACATGAAGAGGAACGTCCTCTTTCAGCATGACGACTCAAAGCATACATCCAAATCAACAAAGGAATGGCTTCACAAAAGATTCAAGTTTTGGAGTGGCCCAGCCAGAGCTTAGACCTGAATCCGATTGAAAATCTGTGGGGTTATCTGAAGAGGGCTGTGCACAGGAGATGCTCTTGCAATCTGACAGATTTGGAGTGTTTTTGCAAAGAAGAGCGGGAAAATATCGCCAAGTAAAGATGTGCCATGCTGATAGTCTCATACCCAAAAAGAGTGCTGTAATAAAAACAAAAGGTGCTTCAACAAAGTATTGGTTTAAAGGTGTGCACACTTATGCAACCATATTATTTTTGTTTTTTTATTTTTACTTCTCTCCATCTAAAAGATTTCAGTTTGTTGTTCAACTGAGTTGAACAGTTTATAGGTCACATTAAAAAAAAAAAAAAGTATAAAAAGTTCTGAAATTATTTAGCTCGGTCTCTTTTTTTACATCACAGAAATCAGACATTTTAAATAGGGGTGTGCAGACTTTTTATATCCACTAAGATTTTAAAAGAACTATTAGGCCCGGTTCACACTAGATGCGATGTGAATTCGCAATGCATAAAAACCACAACCTGTTCATACAAACTGATTGCGAAGCGTATGTTAACGACACTCAGCAATCAGTTTGCAAAACGCAGAGCGATTTGCAGAATTGGACAAAAAAAAGGGTCCTGCACGAGTTCGAATGCGATGCAAATTCAATGCACCTGCAACATATAATGATTTTGCACAGAGCATCCCCAATCCTCTTCTGGGGTCCCGCCAGTGCTCCTGGCTCCTCCTGCCTTCCGAGTACCCACCCTATCAAGCGGCTTGGTGTGTGTGTGTGTGTGTGTGTGTGTGTGTGTGTGTGTGTGTGTGTGTGTGTGTGTGTGTGTGTGTGTGTGGGGGGGGGGGGGCACGGGGTTACTCATGCAGACTCCCGAGCCCCGCTGCCTGCCTTCATAGATACCCTCCCAGGCTCCCTGGTTTGGCAGCAATCTGCCCAAAGACAAGGGAAAGAGAGGAGAAATGCGTGGATCCTGAAGGTTTTTACTTTAATACAGGAGAATGCATTAAGGTAAAAAAACAAAAATAAAAAATGAGGGCTAAACCCAGCAAAAATTGTAAGAACCCATGTCTGGCTTTTATTTGTGGTCTGTGTTCCCACTGGGAAACTCACAAGACACAGAAAACAGAATACAGAACATTCAAACCTTCTGCCAATGTTTTTTATTCTGGTTTGTGCCTCCTGTCCTAGTGACAACAGCATCCCTCATTTCTTGTATTTAACAGTATTTCAGGGTAGCCATTGATTGACACTGTAGGTAGAAGCTAGGGATGCACCGAAATGAAATTCTTGGCCGAAGCCGAATAATAATGAAATGTTTGGCCGAAGGCCGAATACCGAACGCGGTGTTTCGCATTTTTTCCATTTATTTTGCCAATTTTTTGTCCTCTCTCTTGTCCTTTCATGTCTCTCTCTCTTGTCCTCTCACTCTCTCTCTTGTCCTCTCATGTCTCTCTCTCTTGTCCTCTCATGTCTCTCTCTCTCTCCCTAAATGTTACTGTAGGGAATGGGATTCAGTGCACACTGCAGCCTTGTACCATAGGGTTAATGTTAGTGACACTGTAGGGATTGGGAAGGATGCTGGGAATGGAAATCAGGAAGCATGCAGGCAGCCTTGTAAATTTTAATTGCAGATACAGGGCACTGGGCAGGTCAGGGTTAATGTGGTAACATCAATTACTCAGTGACAGTCAGTCAATTGCAGATACAGGGCACTGGGCAGGTCAGGGTTAATGTGGTAACATCAATTACTCAGTGACAGTCAGTCAGTGTCAGTGTGGACTCGATCGGATTATACAGTGACAGACAGTCTCTCATAGTGGTGGTAGTAGGAGGCTGGAGGTGGACTAGTAGGAGCCTGGAAAGGAGCACAGCCGCATACATACATTACTCACTCGTGCACTGCAGCCCGCCCCACACATTCAGTGAGTCTTACTCTCCTCCCTAGTTTTTTCAATGGAACATTCAGGAAGCCAATCACGCCGTGAGTAGCGGCACAGCGGAACCAATCAGGTGTGCAGGCACGTGTGATTGGTTCGCTGTGCAGCTAATCACGGCGTGATTGGCTCCCTGAATGTGCCATTGAAAAAACTAGGGAGGAGAGTAAGACTCACTGAATGTGTGGGGCGGGCTGCAGTGCACGAGTGAGTAATGTATGTATGCTCACCGCTGAAGTGTCCCGGCTTCACGGAAGTCTGTGAGTCCTCCTCCGAGTCCCTTCCCCCTGCCTATGTAAATATCGTGACCTCGGCGATATGAATATCGCCTATGGCCACAGAACGATAGTCGATATATCGACTATCGGTCAGCCCTATTGTTCGGCACAAAATTATTCGGCCTTTTGACTTATTCGGCCGAACACCGAAAGTGCTATTTTTTCTATTTTCGGCCGAATAATGTTCGGCCGCCGATTATTCGGTGCATCCCTAGTAGAAGCTCTTCCAACTGAATCTTCCTTACCTGAAGGCTGCAGTGGCAACTATGGAATATTTACGTGGAATACTTTAATATCTTACTCACTAAAAAAATTTAATATTTCTGTACTAGCGAAAAAAATATTACGCGGATTGCACAGAGAAAAACTATTCTTAAAGTGGAACTGCACTACATCTGGGCACCACAAACCAAAAAAGCCATTTCATTTATTTTAATATTTAAAACAAACTCCTCCATCCATGTCTCCATGCTTTTTTTTTGCTGAGAAATTTTTTTTAAAAACACCCCCTTACATTTCTGGCCATGGCCACCTTGAGTAAGGACGGATGATGTATCATTTACCTCCTTGAATCAGTCTCAGGCATTGGCCGAGCTGAGAACCCCCCTCCCCTCCTCAAGACTCCTGGGATGTGTGTGTGTGTGTGTGTGTGTGTGTGTGTGTGTGTGTGTGTGTGTGTGTGTGTGTGTGTGTGTGTGTGTGTGTGTGTGTATATATATATATATATATATATATACACACACACACACACACACACACACACACACACACACATATATATATATATATACACATATATACATATACACACACACTATATTATATATATATATATATATATATATATATATATATATATATATATACACATACATACATACATACATACATACATACATACACACACACACACACACACACACACACACACACACACACACACACACACACACATATATATATATACACACACACATACATACACACATATATATATATATATATATACATATACACACACATATACATATATATACATATACACACACATATACATATATACATATATACATACATACATACATACATACATACACACACACACACACCCTTCCTATTTAGTAGGGGATAGCAGCAAAAGGATTAGAAATAGTCCATGTTGATTGAGAGAGTGAAGTGCCACTTTTAAAAGCAAGGATTTCATTCAAAATTTAAAATAAATTGTAGCGTGAATGCAATGTCACAATCCACCTTGGATTCTAAGGCTCCGTTCACATTAGGTCATTCCGACTTAGGGGGCGACCTGTGAAGTCGCGTGCAGCGCGACTTCGGCGGCTTGCACGGACTTCACATAATGGAAGTCAATGCAAGTCGCCTCCAGGTCGCCCCGAAATAGTACAGGACCCTTTTTCTAAGTCGGAGCGACTTGTGTCTCTCCTATTAGAACGGCTCCTGTACTACAAAGTGGGAGCGTGAGGAACGCGACTTGTCAGGCTGACAAGTCGCGGTCCAAGTCGTAGCAGTGTGAATGAATGCGGTCTAAACAATGCTTTTGGTCACTTAAAGAACATAATATTTGCTGTAACAGAAATAGAATCCATATGCAAACCTTGCGCTTCAAGCCACAACTCCCTTTGGGGTGGCACATCAAGTAAAAAATAGCACATTCTAAATGGCCGCTCTTTGCACATGGAACATAATATAAAATCCTATCAGTGGTGTGGTAATGAACACCACCAAATTTGCTCACAATTTAATCAAACTGCTGATTTTGCACCTGTTTTTTTTTTTTTTTTTTTTTTTTTTTTTTTTTTTTAATTGGACTGATGGCAATCAAAAACCTCATCAAAATCTCATACGGACATCATTTGCTTGATTGAGCAACAAAAACATCCCACATGTGCAGCACAGATGCAATGAAAGGAGGGAGCATTGAAAAAATGGGCAAGATACAAACTTACAAAATTAACAAACACTACCAAACACACCCTTGTTCGGAATTTGTACCAGAGACTACACAGCCTTGTGAATATCTCCTCAAGAGGATCTACAACCAAACCTTCAGCACTTGAGCGAATAGAGGAAGAGTTAAGGCCCGTACACACGTACCGATCGTCGGCATACAAACGTCGGTGGACGAAGGATCTGCCGATTGTACGCGTGTTAGTATGGTGCCTCCGACAGATGTCTGCGCACAATCCGCGGACAAAAGTCTTTCGTGCAAACATGAAAATATTTGTATGCCGACACCAGAACGGACGATTGTTCGCCTGTCAGTACACAATTCGGCCGACAGACCGCAGATTTGCAAGACTGGGCATGCTCAGAAAATAGAAAACACAGGGAAAGTTAACCATTACATGACATCACTTCTGCAGTCGGCGGACAAAATTCTTGTGCTGTCCTTGTGCTGTCTTTGCACTTTTCAGCAGACACCGACATCCCGGGGAGAAAAGAGGAACATTTGTAAGCCGACCATCGGTACGTGTGTACGGGGCTTTAGAGTCTGCCATCAGTCTTTGATGCTTTGTAGCCACAGTGATGGGAACATTATCACCAGGACAGGAAGTGGGGCAAAATATTCCAACAAAGACAGCTATTTTTTTCTTCTTTAACATTTTTACATATAGCTGAAGGTTAGTACTCCCATCAGCTTGGTGTTGTCTGTTTCCTAATGGACATATTTTGCTCACTTCCTTTTCCTATTCCAAATCTGGTCTCTAAAAAAGGAAGTGGGGGGGGGACACAAAATTCCAGCTTGTATTGCCTTGGACACCACTGGTGGGACCCAATCCTCGAAAAACCCTGAATCAAAGTGGACACAAAAGTCCTCAGGCATCCTCCCACCTGAGCGAGTCTGAGCATCCCTTCATCACTGAGAGGAGTACTGGAGAACTTTGGGTTCCCAGTTATGAAACTCGAATGTAGCTTTTATTTGGAACCCAAGGCTGGTTGCTTACAAACTCCTCTTGAACTCTGAAGGTGTTACTGGTTTCCGATCTGTAACTTTTGTCTTCTTCTAAAAAAGGTAAAAGTACTCTTCCCCCGGGAACTTTCTGGATGTAGGTATCCAAGGATGGTCCGAATAAGCATCTGCCTTCAAAAGAGAGGTCTCTCAACACGATTCCTGTAGAGAAGTTCCACCAACCAACATTTGAGCCATTAGGATCCCTCTCATGTTGACATAGTGGCCACTTTTAAAAGGCTACCTTATGGAATCCTCCATGAAGCTTGTGCCAAGGTTGCTGAGGGATGATAGGCTTGTAACCCAGCAGGAAGGCAGCACTCCGCTGAGAAGAGTGTTGGCTTATGCCAAAACACTAAACCCCTAAAAAACTTATATGACCCTGTGCTTGCTGTGCCCTCATGGTCACAAGTCAGCTCGGTTAGTGGTCGAGGAAGGCAGAATGGCGGAGATATCAGGCAGGTGATGTTGAATAGGTGGAAAAGCAATCCCTATAGGTCAATACGATACAAATTAGGGTGAAAAACCAACAACTTAATGTAACACACTTATATGCCATTACAAAAAGACACAAAATGGTTAGCCAAGTAACCCACTATGAAGACCCCATGGAAATCGCAATCAAGGCAAGAACCGGGGCCAGCACAAGGAAAGAACCAGGGGAGAACCAATGTGCTCAGAAGGGAATGTCGGTCCTGTCTCCTTGCTGGGTAAAGCAAGGAGGAGAGCCACCGCTAGGACTGCGCTTTGAGTTTTGTACCCAAGGTCTAACTGCTGCAGGTAACATTAACTCAAAGGTTAAAATCCAAAGATCTCCATTGTGTCCCTTAACCACTTCAATACATAGGGCACTTTCACCCCCTTTCTGCCCAGGCCAATTCTCAGCTTTAAGGGCTGTCACACTGACAATTGCGCAGTAATGCAACACTGTACCCAAATGAAATTTTTAGAATTTTTTTTTTTTTTTTTTGACAGCTTTTAAGTGGTATTTAATCGCCACTGGGTTATTAATTTTTTTGCTAAAACGAAAGAAAAAAAAAAACAAAACCACTTTCTAAAACATGTAATATTTCTCCTTCACTGGTGTACACTGATGAGACTGCACTGATGGGCACCGATAGGCGGCACTGATCAGTGCCCCATTAATCACTGTAAATATCCCCTGTAATTGGAAAGTCGGTTATTGGCTTTACTTTCCTCAGACACTGACAGCGCTGAGGAAATGAAATGCTGAGGAAAGGCAATTTACATGTGATCAGCTGTTATTACACAGCTGATCACATGCTAAAGAGCCAAGTCTTCTGCTCTTTATCCTGATCAGTGATGCACTGTGTCCGAGGGACACAGCTCATCAGTGATCACCGTGTTGGCCACCCCCCAGTAGGCGTGCACAAGCAGAGCACGTGAAGGACGTCGTATATGATGTCCAGTCAAGAACTTAAAGCCACCACCTGGCTGTCATTCTGCTATAAGCCAGGTGGGATGTTGTTATTGAACATCAGATAAATCTTGATTAAACTCCAGACAGTAATAAAAACATCACATAGGATCTAATACTTTCCTGTCCTAATCTACAAAAGGTTTGTCAACCTTAGACTCCATTCACACTGCCGCGACCAGAAAGTTGCCTCATAAGGGGCGACTCGTATGATAGACGACTTTGTATTTGGCCAATCAGAATATGATGGCTCAATCACACAAAAAAAAAAAAAGTTCTTAAAAATTGTCGTTTTTGATAGAGAGCCAATTATTGAAAAAAAAAAAAAGATTTTTGGATTTAGTGTCGGGGGGGGGGGGGGTCTAAAGTGTACCTGTGAAGTCTCAGCTCTGTAGCATATCCAGAACCAGAAAAAAAAAAACAAATTTCTCTTAGAATTTTTATTAGCGCAGGGATGCGGCTCCGCTCCTGTCACACCTGGGCGTTTTTGTTTAAGGCATTTATTGGGCGTCTTTGGAGGCAGGCATGACATCTGAACTTCTGTATAGGGGTATATACACACACATATAGGTGTGAAAGGAGCGGAACCCTATCCCTGCACTACTGAAATTATTTGCAGGGATGGTGTTACTGTGTGTGTGTGTGCCCCAATACAGAAATTCAGATTTCATGCCTGCCTCCAAAGAGGTCCAAAAATGCCCAGGTGTGTTTCAGGCGTTCATTGGGCATTTTTTGGGCGTCTTTGGAGGCAGGCATAACATCTGAACTTCTGTATAGGGGCATACACACACACATATATATATATATATATATATATATATATATATATATATATATATATATATATATATATATATATATATATATATACATATACATATACACACACACACACACACACAGGTGTGAAAGGAGGGTAACAACATCCCTGCAAATAATTTCAGTAGCGCAGGGATAGGGTTCCGCTCCTTTCACACCTATATGTGTGTATGTGTATATATACATATATGTGTGTGTGTATATATACCCCTATAAAGAAGTTCAGATGTCATGCCTGCCTCCAAAGATGTCCACAAAAAAGCCCAATAAACGCCTGAAACAAAAAACGCCCAGGTGTAAAAGGAGCGGAGCCCCATCCCTGCTCTACTAATAATTCTAAGAAAAATTATCTTTTTCTTATGGCTGTCATCCTGACATGGATGAGTTCTGTCACCCTGGCATAGCAGTCAGAGTCAGTTCACCCTAAACTACACTACGGTCACCCTGACACTTAACACTTTCCCTACAGAAACTAGATTATTGAATCTAACTATAGTGGTATATAGTACCCTAACTACACTGCATATCCCTTTCCTCACACTAAGTGTCCACCAGTGCCACTTGTCTCTGTCCACCAGTGCCACCTTGTCTCTGTCCACCAGTGCCACTCACACAGACCAGGCAGAGATAATGGTATATAGGTACTGTAGGCATGGCTGCAATGTGGGGAATGCCTGGTTAATTTTTCATCTTCCTGGAAAGTCGGATCACAAGTCACTTCAAATAAGATAAGGATCCGACTTGGAGGCGACTCCCATTGAAGTCTATTGGGACAAGTCGCCTCAAAGTAGTACAGGACCCTTTTCTGAAGTCGGAGCGACTTCAGTAGTGCCAATTAAGACCGCTCTCATTGATTTACATTGCTTTTGTTATGTCAAGCGACTTGGGGTGACTTGAGGGCACACAAGTCGCCTGACAAGTCGCGGCAGTGTGAATGGACTCTTAGAACGTGTACTCTTTATAACATTTACCATATTATGCTACACCATATAAATATGCCGATATGTGCTACAATTGATCAACTGTAAACATCAATAGTAAATGTTGCACATTAGGGACAATAAATTAGAGACAAGAAATTAGAAATAAAGTGACATTGTGCATAATCTCCTTATTTCTTATTAGGAGGACTAGCTCTAATAACCCCAAGCATTGGAATTCTCTGAAACCATACATATATACTTTTAAAAGCTGTCAACTAAAGGGTGTACAGTCCCTGCCAAGACAATCCTGTATCTGTACAGGAAAAATAAGACCTGGGTGCAGTAAAATAAAACCTGGGTGCAAATGTCTTCGTGTCTCAGATACTCCACATAACTCTGTATAATTGTCTTGCAGTAAATGTTTGCCTGAATACGATTCAACAAGGAAAATCTGCACCAAACCTGGAAAACTGTACAAGATGATTAAGTACTGCAAACAGGATAAGAAACATATAGGGTTAGGATCCAAGATATGTCTTCTTAAGGAGCGAACAAGGCCTGCATACCACAGCAAGTTCCAAGTCAGCAATCTTACAGCAGCAGCAACTAAGTAGCTATTATCTACAGAGTTTCTAACAGGTTTTGGCCTGTTTAACATGCCACATCTTCCAGGGCGGTACAAAAAAAAAAAAAAAAACCTTTCCAAAACAAACCGATAAAAATCGCCGTAGTCTCAGTCCAGAACGTTTTGTGTTTTCTTTGCTACTGTTCTCACAAACGTTCAGACCTGAACATTTCAAATAAGAAATAACATCAGAAGTGATAAACGAAGTAGAAAGGTTCCTGTTTTGGAACGTTTGAGTTAAATAACTATTGCTAGTCAAGGCTCCATACTCCGAGCATTCAGCCTCATCTCAGTATGTGGCAGAAACAGGGGGGCCGGTTTACACTAGATGCAGTGCGAATTCTGCATCGCATCAAAATCGCAACCAGGTAATGCAAACTAATTGCGAGGTGCGTTAATACAATCGGTTTTCAAAATGAGGTGCAACTTGCAGAATTGGATCAGATTCTGGTGCAGACAAAAAAAAAAAAAAAAGTCCTGCCCAAGAGTTTGGTGCGAATGCGGTGCGATTTGAGCCACAGAATGAATGCCTCAAATCACACTGCTGCAGAATCGCATGTGATTTGAATAGGAAATGCAGTGTGATTCCTGTTCAAATCACGTGTTTCCCGCACCGCACCAGTGTGAACCAGCCCTCAAGGGAAGTCTTTCATAATGTGCACATAATGATATTGCCTTGCAGGAGGAAACATTTTTTCCCAAAAGTTTACTACCGCTTAATAAATGACTGATCTAAAAACAAAAAGCAAAGCCAGAACTTCTGATCCAAATGCTTGCTCCAGATCGGTGATTTGCAAAAGTCCCAACTATGGATTGACTGAATATCGGTGGGGCCGATTTATTTGATGTCACAAACTTGCCGATATTGCTTCAAGTGGTTGTAGTTGTACCGGAGCGATGCCTGCAGCTACAGGCATCACCCTGGTACCGTTTTTTTTTTTTTTTTTTTTTTTAGAGCCGACGCTTGGCTCTCTTGTAATAACTGATGCTGCTTGGCTGTTCTTACAAGCAGCAGGAGGGGACGTCACCTCCCTCCAGCCACCTTCAGTCGCTCTGCCCGGGTCTCCCGTCCCACTCGGAGGCCAGAGCGACCAGCCAGCACATACACAGCTGGCTGAAGACCCGAGCAATGCCGGAATAAGCTCTGATCAGGTCTCCAATGTAGTAACCTGGAAGCGATGTCATGACATTACTTCCAGATTGGGGTCTTAAAGACACCAGAACCCTCCAATAAAGAGTACCTGTCACTGCCTATTACTGTCACAAGGGATGTTTACATCCCTTGTGACAGCAATAAAAGTGATAAGAAAAAGAAAAATTAAAGGACAGTGTAAAAATAAAAAACCTTTAAAAGTACAGAATATCAGCTATCGGCCTGAAGGGTGGCTGGAAAAAAAAAAAATCTGTATCGGCCCTGAAAAACAATATCGGTCGATCCCTAGTATTCGCTAAACCTATTCTTTGCAGATGCAGATGAAAGCAAGTTTCACTTTACAGTCAGTCAGTCTCCTTGCATGCATTACTTATCTTCCCTTAGCAAGAAGTCCTGAGTAAAGTCGGATCTTACACAGGGCTAAGGATTCTCTCCTCACCCTATGTGAGGAAGAGCCAATTATTAAAAATCAGCACTGTCATATGGAAGGAAATGGGTCATATTGATCCCAAAATTTGAAGCATCTGGAAGGTCACTTAGTATACAGTGAAGTGGAAAGAGGAGTATACAGAATGCAGGTGGAAGCTTGTCATTAAAGTCAACTTGTTGCTTTGTCATACAGGATCACTTAACAGCATGACAGCTTGGTCAAAAACATTCCCAGAAAGCAATAGGCAGTAACAGCCTGCATCTTTCTGGTATGACTGATTTCCTTCAATAATTGTATACAATACATACACGCACACACACACACTGCAAGTATGGAATGAAGAGGATTTCGGAATTTCATTCAAATGGCTGCAGATATCACTGGTAGCACAAATTGTGACTCATCACATGGTAAATGAAAACGGTCTGAAAATGTCTCAATGTGGACCAAAGCAAAATAGGTTTTCACTTTCCAAGCTGCATTGACGGCAAAAAAGGTGGAGGTTTTTTGGTTGTTATGGACAACACAGACCGTTCTCCGACAAATCCTCAGTTTGCAAATAAAATGTGAGCTTTTCAAACAGTGTTGAAAAACAGTACCAACTGGAGATGGCAAGGAAAGACTTTCCTTCTTGATTAGCAGATCTATTTAGCAAAATACTTTGCAGTCAATTTGGAACTTAGCCAAGCTTTGGTTCAGTGTGGTTTGCAATATTACTAGAAAAGCAGCAAAGAAAAAAAAAAAAATCACCACTCACTGGATTTTTAACAGTGCTCCAGACAAAAATTAAGCTAAAATAAAATATCCCATTAAGATACAACTATCAGCTATTGTGCCACTTTTCACTTTAAATCCAGAGCTCTTCCAACATACATTTTTCCAACATACATGCTTATTTCAACAGTAAACAAGCAAACCGTTCTAACGCAGGTTAGTGTGTGGACACACTAAAAAGAATGCTATCATTTTCCAACATAAAAATAAACACAAGACAATAGTACTTGCACATAAATTTGCATTATTTCCTAACCGTATCTGGCTTAGATAATATGAAAGCATTCATTTACAAATACTATAATATTTTATGTTAATCATGAATACGAAAGTTCTTTATAGCTGTTAATAAGGGTGCCCTAAGGACAGGAAGTATCAAGTTCCACATAACCCTGAGGAGAGAGAGTAATTGTATTACGCCAGCATTATATCCGAAGAAACACGCTCAACACGTCAGTCTGCAGAGTTCATTCCCTGTGGGTTATAAACAACATAGGACGACAATAAGGCATACGCTCCAAAGAATTGGGCTTTATGGTAGAGTGGCCAGAAGAAAGCCATTACTTTCAGCAAAAAAACAAAATGGCACATTTTGAATTTGCGAAAAGGCATGTGGGAGACTCCAAAAACGTATGGAGGAAGGTGCTCTGGTCTGATGAGACTAAAGCCCCGTAGAAACGCACAGATTGTTGGCCGTAAATTGTCGGCCAACGTCCGATTGTAGGCTTGTTAGTATGATGCTTCCGACAACCAACTGCAAATTTTCGGCCGAAAAAAATCTGGTGTGCATGCTTTAAAATTTTTGCTGGCCAACAACAGAACTGCCGATTGTTCCTCAGTCAGTACAGATTTCGGCAGACAAAAATCAGATGAGCAAGACTGGGCATGCTCAGAGAAGAAAAAACACACGGAAAGTAAACCAGAACATGACATCACTTCTGAAGTTGGTTTTTGTTGGCCAACAAAAGTCCAGTGCAAGTCTAGAGCACATTTCAACCAACAAACACTGGACAAAAGACGGCCGATCGGTCGGCCAACAATCTGTGTGTGTGTATGAGGCTTGAAATTGAACTTTTTGGCCATCAAAGAAAAAGCCATGTGTGGCGCAAACCCAAAACATCACCCAAAGAACACCATTCCCACAGTGAAACATGATGGTGACAGCATCATGCTGTGGGGATGCGTTTCAGCAGCCAGGACTGGGAAACTGGTCAGAGTTGAGGGAAAGATGGATGGTGCTAATTACAGGGATATTCTTGAGCAAAACCTGTACCACTCTGTGCGTGATTTGAGGCTGGGACGGAGGTTCACCCTCTAGCAGGACAATGACCCCAATCACACTGCTAAAACACTTGAGTGGTTTAAGGGGAAAACGAGAAAATGTGTTGGAGTGGCCTAGTCAAAGCCCAGATCTTAATCCAATAGAAAATCTGAGGTGAGACTTAGATTGCTGTTCACAAGCGCAAATCATCCAACTTGAAGGAGCTGGATCAGTTTTGCAAGCAGGTATGGGCAAAAATCCCAGTGGTTACGATGTGGCAAGCTCAGAGACTTATCCAAAGTGACTTGGAGCTGTGATTGCCGCAAAAGGCGGCTCTACAAAGTATTGACTTTAGGGGGTGAAAAGTTATGCACATTGACTTTTTCTGTTATTTTGTCCTATGTGTGGTTTGCTTCACAATAAACCCACATCTTCAAAGTTGTTGGCATGTTCTGCGAATTAAATGATGCAAATCCTCAAACAATCCATGTTAATTCCAGGTTGTGAGGCAACAAAACACCAAAAATGCCAAGGGGGTGAATACTTTTGCAAGACACTGTATATGATCTTAGCCCAGGAACAATTTATCCAAAATTAAATTAATTTGGTTTACTACACCCAAAAATGACTGGCCAGTATCTACCTGGCTTAGCCCATTGTGTACATTGTGTGCAGCGCCTCCAAAGTAACTGTCCTTCATATGGTGTGGACCTGTCTCTCTTCGTCCCTACTGGGAGTCAGTGGTTGAGATTCTCAATGAAGTGTCTGACCTTAAAGAGATATAGTTAAGGCTTTTTTTGTGTGAGTTTTAAAAACAATGGGATTTTTGACTTACCGTAAAATCCATTTCTCTGATGTTCATTGACGGACACAGCTCCTGATTCTTGGTAACCATTGGGTTATACTGCCCCCTATAGGAGTAGGACACTAGGCAGGAAAAAGCTCGAGTATGCCTATGGGCAGTGCCAGGGGGTATACACCGACTCTCGGCTATAGGCACTCTTTTTTACAAGCAGTGTCAGAAGAAAGCCAACTCCACAGAGGGGTGGGTGCTGTCCATCAATTAACATCATAGAAATGGATTTTACGTTAAGTCAAAAATCCCATTTTCTCTTTCATTCATTGAGGGACACAGCTCCTGATTCTTAACCATTGAGACGCCCCAAAGCAGTGTTAAACATAATGGGTGGGAAAAACATCAGAAAAAAATTCCCAAGGCCAACGGCATAGCCAATCAGGTAACAGAGCTCTACCATAAACAACTGGAGCTCACCTGAACAATACACCCTCAAAACAGACCAGTTCCTCTAAACAGCAGCCTGCAAAACCTTGCGACCAAAAGAAGCACCCACAGATGCCAACACATCCACTTTAAGAATTTTGTAAACAAGTGTGCACCGACGACTAGGTGGCCGCCTTGCAAACCTGCAACACTGACGCATGATGAGGGAAAGCCCAGGAGGCACTAGGCGCCCTAATAGAGTGCGCCTTGACAGGGAAAGGAGGAACCTGACCCTTGATAGAATAGGCCTGAACCACCATCTGTCTAATCCATCTGGAAATGGTCGCAGAGGAAGCAGACAACCATTTGAGGTCGTCCGTGAGCACAAGAGTCTGACTTTCTAAAAGACTTCATAGCTGCCAGGTACACCCCAATTGCCCAGACCACATCCAAGGCATGCGAGGCAATTTCCTTCGAGATGTTTAGGCCTGGGACACAGGGAAGCCAACACAAGGTCTTCAGTCAAATGAAAGTCAGAAACCACCTTAGGAAGGAATAACGGTTCAGGGGCGAAGCACCACCTTAACCTTGTGAATCACCATAAAGGTGGACAGGATAACGTGGCTATGCATGCAGAGGTGAAAGCCACCAAAAAAAGTCACCACCTGGGACAGCAAAAGCAGGAAAAAGCACCCGAATATTTTCAAAGGGATGCTTCTGTAGAGCCAAAAGCACCAAATTAAGATCCAGGGCGGCAACGGAGCCCCCACTGAAGGAACAAAAATGTCAGACACCCAGAAGAAAGTTACACACCAGGGAGTGTGTGGCCAAAAGTAGTTGGGGGGAAAAAAAAACGCCGAAGCCGATACCTGGACCCTTGATGGTACTTAAGGCCAATTGCTGTTCAAAAGCGTGAAGGACCCACAAAGACCACAGAAAGTTTAGAGGGGCCGTGGGGGGGGGGGGGGGGGAATGGGAACCCGGGGGTCCCACCATCCCAGGGAGGGGCCCATGTCCACCCTAAAACCCTCCAGGAGTTGAGGGGTGATAGCTACCTACCATACCAGGAACAGAGTGGGCCTCGCTCCGGACAGAACACTGACTCAGGCTAGGTCATATGTGCCCTCGCGAGTCGTTTAACTCGCAGGTCAGCCCCCGTTCAGTGGGGCTATGTCGCGGCCGACCTAGTGCGGAGCTGAGTCCTGCGTGCGCTCGCTGGCCAGACTAGGGGGACCCTCTGGATCTAGATTATCCATCGCCCAATCCGGAGATTGTAGATTCTCACAGGTAACAAAAACAAAGCTAGGAAAAAATTCCATTCCAAGGCTCCCTATTGTAGGCAAAATTATGCCTCCTCTTCCTGTATCCAACCTCTAGTTACACTGTCCAAAAAAAAAAAAAAAGACAGCATTTAATACTATAAGGGAAATTGAAGCAATCTGGCTCAATTTTAGGTTCAATTAGATTTAAACCTCTAACAATGTTGCTTTTAAAGATTTCCAAATTCTTATTGTAAAATTAAATAGTCAATACAGGGTGCTTCCATGCTTTAAGGGTCCATTCACACTAGCGCGACTTGGTCGCCTGACAAGTCGCGGTCAGTCGCTCGCCATTGAATTGTACAGGACCCGTTCTAATAGGAGTGACACAAGTCGCTCCGACTTAGTAAAAGGGTCCTGTACTACTTTGGGGCGACCTGGAGGCGACTTGCATTGACTTCAATTATATGAAGTCCCTGCAAGTCACGCCAAGGTCACCCCAGCAAGTCGTGTCGTGCCAGTCTGAATGGGCGCTAAATGTACATACTGCTACAGGTAGCAGAAGCCTTTACCACAAAATAAAAAATAAATAAATAAAAAAAGTACATTTCACCTTGGGAGTCACTAAATGGACTTGTTCAATTGTGTGTGCCCAAACATGTAGTATTGGTATTGTAATAGCATTATTATTGTATTAACAACTTATCTACCTGAATCAATACAGAACAGGACACACTCGCCATCTGCTGGCAGGAAGAAATATTTCCAATTTACCAGACAAAAAAAAAATTTAATTAAAAAAAGGTTTGCTGTATTTCTATAGTTAATGTAAGATTCCCACGAGTAAAAAAAAAAAAATAACTGCAGTTTTATAATATTGAGTAACCCGATGCCTCTGCTCCAAGATCCTTACAATTTGCATTAAGGGCTTATCGAAATGCCATGCTTGTGCTGGGCTTCAACCTGTGTTGCATTTGGGCAGCCTATTAATTTTAAATGGGATAGCAATGTACAAGAACCAAAAAAGCGTACATGCATTTTATTCAACACAGAGCACAACACCACCCAGTGCGTTAACATGTGTTACAGGGTATTGCAACATACATGCTTCGGAGCTGCAATTCAAAATTAATGGCACCACAATGAGCTACTGCATGTAATGTGGGCTACGCTAATACATGCATTACTGCAACACAAAAGTATGATTCGGCTACTAGGTGGGAGGGCTTACTGAGGGGTCTGCACTGGGAGGGGGGGCTTACTAAGTGGTCTGTACTAGGTGGGAGGGCTTACTGAGGGGTCTGCACTGGGAGGGGGGCTTAGTAAGTGGTCTGTACTAGGTGAGAGGGCTTACTGAGGGGTCTGTACTGGGAGGGGGGCTTACTAAGTGGTTTGTACTAGGTGGGAGGGCTTACTGTGGGGTCTGTACTGGGAGGGGGCTTACTGAGGGGTCTGTATTAATTACAGGATTAATTAGCTAATCAAAAAAAACACTCAATTAAGCAAAAAAAATAAAATAAAAATAATCGTTAGATTAGTCGACTAATCGTAAAAATAATCGATAGATTATTCGACAGACAAATTAATCGTTAGTTGCAGCCCTAATTCTTTCGTTTCTGAGCAAGCGTAGTCTTGCTCTTACGATTTTTCTTTCTGGATGAAAACTATACTAATTAAAAGCGGAGTTCCACCCTGGAATTTTTTTTTTTTTTTTAAAAATACCCCCGACACAGTCAGGGCTAGTGCATTCCACAATGGCTAGCCTCTGATCTGTCCCGGGTTGCACTTACCTGTTAGGACAAATACTTACCTTGAAAAAGTCTTGTCCGGCGCTGCCATCTCAGGTGTGGGCAGCTTGAAGCCAGCGCGATCCTCTTCGGCGTCCTCTTCCGTCTTCTTCGGTCCCACGATGCCCTGCACCGGCCCTGCCGTCACTTCCGGTGCACGCGCGGCATGCCCAGAAGCTGTTTAGAAGGGAATGACGCGCGCGCCCCGGAACTGACGTCGGGGCCGGTGCAGGCGCAATGATTCCTGGGAGCGATGACGTTCAGCTCCCAGGAATCATTGCAAAGCCGGGAAGTGACGACGGGCCGCGGCCGCCGAGGGGAGGAAAAAGGAAGTAAGGCAAGTATATTTTCTTCGCTACGAAGTAAAAAAAATTATCCATTTGTTTTTCAGGTGACCCGGAGCGAGAAGATGGAAGTATAAAATTAGGGTGGAACTCCACTAACTAGTTCTGGACCAGAAGGATTTGTCCCCTTAATGACCATGTCATTTTTTACGATTACTTTAACAAAAATTGCGGTCGTGCGTTGCTGTACCAAACTAAAATTGATGTCCTTTTTTTCACCCACAAATAGAGCTTTTGTTTTGGTGGCATTTGATCACCTGTGCGATTTTTCTTTTTTGTGCTATAAACAAAAAACAGCGACAATTCTGAAAAATAAAAAACATTTTTCACATTCTGCTATATAAAACATTCCCAAAGAGAAAAAAAAAAAAAAAAAAAATCGCAATAAACGTATTTTGATTGGTTTGCGTAAAAGTTATTGAGTCTATAAACTAGGGGAAAGATTTGTCATTTTTATTTATTTTTTACTAACAATGACGTCAGTTTGCGCAGGAGGGACTGCATGCCGCAGTTAAACTGCGGCGGGCGGTCTGGAACTGGTTAAACGAAAATCAGACGTTATGTTCACATACAATAAAACATTTTATAGCCTGCACCTTCAGTTTTTGTTGACTGAACAGTCAGAATCTTGTCGAAAGCACTATACCAACAGTCATTAAATCAGCATATTGTTCGGCATATGAAATTTTGCTTCTGATTCTTATCGTGTGTACGGGCCTTCAGAGTGTCTCAGAAGTAAAGATGGGCAGAGTTTCAAGTTATCTGTGAAAAAATGCGTCCTAAAATTGTCAAACAATTTCATAATAATGTTACCCAATTTAAAATTGCAGAGTGTTTAAAAATATAATCTACAGTGTAGAACATCAAAAGATTCCAATCTAGAGAAATCTAAGCACAAGGCTGAAGTATCATCTTGGATGCCCGAAACCTTTAAGGGCCCTCAGACAGCACTGCTTTAAAAAACAGGCATGATTCTGTAACAAACTTCATTGCATGGCCCAAGGAGTACTTCTGAAATGCACTGTCTGCGAACACAGTTCGTAGCGCTATTTAAAAACGCAAGGTAAAGCTCTATCATGCAAAGAAGCAGCCATATCAGAGCATGATCCAGAAACACTGCAATCTTCTCTGAGCCAAAGCTCATTTAAAATAGTCTGTGGTTCTGTGGTCAGACGAACCAAAATTCGACATTTTTGGTAACAATGAGCGCTGCATCCTTCGGACTAAAGAGGGGAGGGACCTTTTGGCTTATCAGCTCTCAGTTCAAAAGCCTGCATCTCTGATGGTATGGGGTGCATTAGTGCATATGGAATGGGCATCCTGAACATCTGGAAAGGCACTATCAAGGCTAAAAAATATATCCGGGTTTTAGAGCAGCATACGCTCACATCCAGACGGCATCTTTATCAGGGAAGACCTTGCATATTTTAGCAGGACAATGCTAAACCGCATACTGCACCCAGGATAACAGTATGGCTTTGTGGTAGAAGAATCCGGGTGATTGATTGGCCTGCCTGCAGTCCAGACCTTTCATCAAATGAAAATACGGTATTTAGACTTCTCTAAAACGAAAAAAAAAAAAAAAAAGACGATCTAGGACTGTACAGCAGTCCGAATCCTATTAACAGGCCAGAACAGGACAACATTCCTCTCCCCAAACTCAAGCAACTGGACTCCTCTGAGTATCCAGACATTTACAGAGTAGTGTTAAAAGAAGCAAATGAACCACGAGCTCATCCTCGGGCTACACTTCGGGTTTAGCCTATCCCTCAGTCCCGCCCACGTGACTTCATCAGTCACTTTACCTTGCTTATGGTGTGTGTTTTTCATAGGTCATGCGACAAAAAAATGCATTAAAAACGCAACATGGCTGTATTTTTGATGCATTCTTGCTGCGTTTTCAATGCATTTCAAAGGGGAGGTGTATTTTTGGTGCGGTTTGCCAAATATGCACCAAGCAGGATTTTTAAGACCACTAAAAACAGAGCCGATAATGGATGACAAATAAATATTTAAATTACATACATTTAAAAGTCAAATATAAAACACATACATATTTATTTTTTTTAAGTAAATTTTGGTTTCGGCCAAGTGCATCCTAAATTTTCGGTACCAAGATTTTAATTTCGGTGCACCCCTTGTTGGAATACAATTTAAAGTCTATGACCACACAAGCGACAACCAACCAATCATAGCTTAACCCTGGTTGGATGTTAGCATGTTAACAGTTTAAGGTTGGGTTCAAATAAATGCCGGCAGTTTCAGCATGGGAGTCTGGTGTGGTTCTGTTCACCAATTCAGGTGCAAATTTTTACCTGAAATTGCACAGGATTCTTTTAAAACCGCACAACGGCTGCCCTGCACGTGAACCGGCTGCATTGAGAAGTCTGCCGGTTAACATGTTATGCGAACCGTATGTGCTTCAAAACACATCCAAATTTGCTTATATGTGAATGGAGCTTAACTTTCCCTGGCCCATATGCACAGTTCATATTCCAGCTTTTGTGTTGCTATGATTTTAGGGTTTGGAAAGTTTTGCTTTAACAGTTAAAATATTACAGACTGCCTCCATGGTTGCCCAGATGTGATCAGCAGATAAAAAATCGGATCCAGTCCAGATTTGCTGTTACCCTTGGTGCACTGATGAGGCACTCCCCTGGAGAGCATAAAATTTGAATCTTGGGTTCTTTCTACCAATTCCCTTTTGCCACTTGCAAACATTAGCCGCCAGCAGGTAGGAGAATACAAACAGGTTCTAGTGAAGTAAAGTGACCTTTCTTGGGTGTAATGTGGCAGGGTTCACCACATCTCTTACCACAGCTGAAATAACAGAAAACAGAATAGCTACATATACATGTAATAAATGGTAACTTAAGAAAAAGTCACCACTGAACAGTCAAAGGCTTTTGGACGGTTGCAAAAAAAAAAAAAAAAAAAAAAAAAAAATCCTTCACCTTCATTTAATGAATGCTAATTCACCCATAACACTGCTGGCTTTTTTTTTTTTGGCTGACAGTGCTAGGCCTGGTGCAGATTAGAGATGAGGGTAAACGGTTTTGCTAGTAACCAAGGGAACACATACAACATACCCAGGCAGACAGCAGCTGGTGAATAGCTGCTAAAGGTCGACATTTAAGCAAAGCTTTACATTTTCCTTACCTTCATTTCCTACTGGATCGAATAACATAAAATGAAGCGCCCAGCAGGATTCGTTGACATCAACAGAAACAAAAATGATATAGCAAGTTGAGTCTTTAGATAAAATGTTATTTGGGTGCTGACCAACACTGGAAGGAAAAAAATAATTCTTCTTAAACCCAAAAACAAATTCAGGGTTTAAGATTTCTGGGATCTGGGCACTTCTAATATTCTACAAAGAAGGTAAGCAGATATTATACCAAGCTGGACAGCAAACCCACAGATTAAATAGCCCGAATTTCAAACATATTCAACATAACTGGGCAGACCCTAGCCAAAGGCCTTCGTGATTTTATTTTATTTATTTTTTTTTACACGATACTAATGGTGTGAAATGTTTGTACCAGAGAGTGATTTACCCTTGGCGTTACAGGTTATTGGGTTATGGACCAAATGAGATCAGCCCCTGAGTAAATGTGTTGGGGCTAAAAACCTGTCATGGCTTGTGTACTAAAGAACTTTTATACTGTTGAAAACTGCTGGAATTTCCCTAAAGCCAGAACATTAGATAGGGTGGGCTTAACAAATGTGCTTTGAATCTAGGAGCCAGCTAAGAAAGTTAAGAACCAAGTGATGGGCAGCAGTATGCAGTGTGGTACAGGAGGTATGAGGTTGGGGTATGCTGGAGATAGGGGCACCTGTATATAGGAAGGTGGGGTGTCGTCACTCACCGATGTGCAGGGTGGGGTTCATAGATTGTGGGTACTGGATCCTGGCCAACATGGTCCGGCTCTGCCACATCGTGTCCGATGCGCACAGTACTCCTCCAGGGGGCAAGATGTACATATTAGTTATCACCATCGTCACAAAGGGGGCAATGGTGAACGCCAGCATACAGCACTGAAGCCAGCCGCCCTTTGAAAACACTCGTCCATGGCTTCCCGGCCACCCCCCAGCAGGAGTATTATGGACAGGGCGATTGGGATGAAGGGCTGCATCCTCCTCTCCATGGGTTCTGTAGGGGGGTTAAAATTGCTGTGTCATGGGGGACGAGCCTGTGGTTTTCCCAGGGGAACTGGCTATCATAGGGCTGTGCGGGGAGTTCTTTGCCAGAAAGAAGTGTGCACTGGAGGGCTCTACCTGGACAGGGATGGTGGAGACCCCGGGGGTCCCAGGACACTGGACTGAGCTCCACTGGGGCAGACAAGAGGGGCCGGCTGAGGACATGGGGTAGGCAATGGGAGAGCCTGGCAGTTATGTCAAGGCTTGAAAAAACACCTGGGATTTGTGAGCTCTGACATAACCATATACATATCAGTTCAAAAAAAAGGTGCCCACAATCGGGGAAGCTCATAAAAGGATGTTGTAGACACCTTATAGAATTCTTTAGGGTGCAGCTCCAAAAGTGTCAGTGCTTGCATCCGAATCTGTCCCTATCCACAGGGAGGAAAGTGTTCAACACTAGACATTACTTCCTCTGTTCACACTTTCACCCTCTCTCTCTCCCTCCAGGCGCTGCACTCGTTGAAAGCTGCCTTTGGACTAAATAGCTGCTGTGGATGCTGTGCGCTATTAAAAAGTAAAAGGAGGACCTGTTAGGGAACTAGTCTCAGATCTCCGCCAGGCACTGCCCACTCAGTGACAAGTTATTTGACAAATATGGGCATTGTCAATATCTGGGTAATGACATGATCTGGACTCCGGATTACATTTATGAAAGAGGCAGGGGACACAGCACTGTGCAGGAAAATTTCACATACATGACAGCTTCCCAGCACAGGCAGGGCCCGCTCTGAGTACTAGCATAACTATTTTTAAACACTAGCTTGTCTTATTTATTGCTAGTTTCCTAATCTGAGAGTTGGCAGTAATTCTTTACTTTTTTTTGCTCCCAAAGTGAAAGATTCCTAAAGTCCTCGTAATGAGAACTACCTGAATTTGCCACATGTTTCGATATTGTTAGAGACCCTGGTGCAAACGCTTGCGTGAAGGGGAGTTCTTGCGGGAAAAAAGTACCATTAGGGCTTAAATTCCCCTGATTGTCCAGTGTTGTTTCTTAAGCACCTGCCTACTGGGCACTTTTACCCTTCCTGCCCAGGTCAATTTTCAGCTTTCAGCTCTAGCACACTTTGAAGGACAACTGTGCAGTCATGCAACACTGTACCCATTTGAAATTGTTATCTTTTGTTAACAAATAGAGATTTCTTTTAGTGGTATTTAATCACCACTGGTTTTTATTTTATTTTATGCTAAACAAAACATTTAATAGTTTGTTAATACATTTTGCAAACAGGTGATTTTTCTCCACTGATGTGCGCTGATGGCCACTAATAGCCTGTACTGATGAGGCGCATTAATGGATGACACTGATAAGGAGGCACTGATTGGCAGCACTTATAATCCGGACACTGTAGACATCCCTTTAACACAAGCTGGGTATTGGCTCTCTTCTCCCTTCCTCACGCTGTCAGCATGAGGAAAGGAAAACCAATAACCGGCTTGTGTTTACATCTGATCAGCTGTCATTGGATACAGCTGATCACGTGGTAAAAAGGGCCATTGTGATTGGCCCTTTACTGCAATCAGCTGGGTCCGAAGTGAGTACGGCACGTGGGCACCGTGATCACAGGACGACCTCTGCGAGGATGTATCACGCAATACTTACTAGAGAGGGGGATAAGGTTTGGAGTACCTTGCGACCAAATGTCTGGTCCTGACTGGACAGCTGGTCGATGCGGTAATGCCTTGCAAAGGTACTGAAGCTCGACCATGTCCCTGCCCTGCAGATCTGCTCCAGTGATGCCTCGGCCCTTTCTGCGGGTGAAGATGCTCAAGCTCTGGCTGAGTGGGCTTTGACTCCGCTAGGTGGGGCAAGATTTTGTGCTTGGTAGACTGCCTGTATAGCAAGCTTTATCCATCTGGCCATCGAACTTTGAGGCCTCCTTTCCCTTGTTGACTCCTGCGTAGAGAAGGAATAATGTTTTGCGCCAGTCCTCATTGCTTACCTTGAGAAAACTAAGAATTTTTCTTACATCTAGCTTGTTGTACATGTCTCTTTTCTTGCTATTCATTTTACCTGGAAGGGAGGGGATAACCACATTTTGTGTTCTGTGGAAAGTTGAAGAGACTTTTGGTATAAAAGCCGGGTCTGGGGTCAGGATTATCTTATCCATTTGAATCAGACAGAAAGGTTCTATCCTAGATAGAGCCTGTATTTAATTTAACCTCCTGGCCGACACAAGGGCAACTAGGAGTACTGTTTTTTAGTGTAAGGTATTTATCTGAGCATTCCTCCAGTGGTTCAAAAGGTAGAGAGGAATCCTTTAAGCAACGTGGAGAGGTCCCATGTCAGAATTCTGCAGAGCTTCGAGGGTCTGGCTTTTTAACAAGAGAAGGAATGTTATGAGTGGATTTTCTGCCAATCAGATGTCTAGGCAGAATGATAGAGCCGCCACTTGGACCTGCAAGTGTTATGGGAGATGTTTTTGTCTGCAACTTCCTGTAAGAAATCTAAAATTGCTGGAATAGTCCCCTTTTTCAGGTCTCCTTTGCTCTCGTACCAGAAAAACTCACTTTCTCGTAGATGGCTCTGGTTCATGGGTTTTCTACTGGCTAAAATGTTATCACCCTGTTTGACAGACCCTTCCTCTAACCTTACCCTTTCAGGAACCAGGCCGAAAGCTTCATGACCTTGTGGTTCAGGTGGTTGACTGGCCCCTGTGATAGGAGGTGTTAGATGTGATCGAACACTGAGGTTTTTCAAGTGACTGAACCACAGCCTTTGGGGCCAATGGGGTGCAAAAAGCATCACTAATGCCCTTTCTGCCTTGATCTTTTGTACTACCTTTGGAATTAGGGAAGTTGGCGGAAATGCGTAGCACAGCTGGCATGTCCAGCTTTGGTTGAACACCGATGTTGCAATCTGTGGGGTCCAGGGAAACAAACTTTGGGCGTTTCATATTCATCTTGAACGTTATCAGATCCACCTCGGGCACCCCACAGGCTTGGGTGATCCACAAGAAGGTAGCTTGATTTAAGATCCATTCCATCTGCTTTATGGCTTTTCGACTCAAGAAGTCTGCCAGCGTTTTGTCTGTTCCCTTCAGATGGATGGTGGAGATGGATCTGATGTTGCTTTTGGCCCATGACAGGCCCATTAAACTTGCAGATTTTTTCCCCCCTTGTCTGTACTGGTAGGCCACAGTTGTGGTGTTGTCTGACTGAATCCGGACATCTCTGCCCTGAATGGCCGGTAGGAATGCTTTTAGCGATTCCTCTATGGTTTTTAATTCCCTCATGTTTGAGGAGGCTTGGGACCAAAGGGGGCTCCATTCTCCTTGTGCGCAACGATCCGCCAAATACGCTCCCCATCCCAGAGTGCTAGTGATCCGCACCAAGTCAGTCTGCATCCCTCGAAGTAAAGAAGCGGGATGAACCTCTACTGAAGTGTTCTTTTGACCGAACAAGGGACTGGGATAGTCTTCTCTAGGGATGATGCCATCCCACCGGGCCAGAATGTAATTTTGTAGAGGCCTCATATGGAGCTGTGCCCAGGTGACAGCTGGAATTGAGGATGTCATTAGTCCCAATACCGACATGCCTTGTCTAATGGTCATGAATTTGGCTCCTATTGGAGATACTATTGCCTCCGATTTTTTCCAACCTTTTCTTACGTTAGAAAAATCTTTGTTATTTTGGCATCTAGTACATAGCCCAAGTATGCAACCCTCTGGCCTGGGGTTAGGTGTGGTTTTTCTGCGCTTGCTATCCAGCCTAAGCTTTGCAAGTAAAATGCTCATGCTCAGATCGGTTTTCTGGCTGTTGATTTGGCAAAAACAGCAGGTCATCTAGGTATGGCACCAAGCCTATGCCCTGTCTCAGAGCTTCTGCCATTATTGAATATCCTGAGGCTATCTTGGGTGCAGAGGAGATGCCGAAAGGCAGAGCTGTGTACTGCAGGTGTAGAGTGGTTGCCAGGCCTTGGACTCCAAGTATCTTTAAAGATTCTTCTTTATCGGTACAGTACGTGTAAATATACATCTTGCAGATCTACTGAAGCCATGAACACTTTCTCCGAAAGGATATTCGTGACCGAGCAGATGGGACTCCATCCTGAATCTCTTGTACCTTACCCTTTTGTTGAGTGGTTTGAGGTTCAGTATGAGCCTTAGTTTGCCTGATGGCTTCTTCTTCACAAATATATGTGTGAGTAAACACTTGTTTTTTCCTCTTCCGGTGGGACGTGACAAATCACTTTTTGCTTCAGTAAGCTTTCTAGTGCGGATAGAAATGCCTTTGCGTGGCCTGTGTCCTTTGGGAGTGTCGTCACCAGGTACTTGGTTGGGGGACGAGATGAAAACTAACGCGTAGCCTTCCGCTATCGTGCGAAGGACAAATCCGTTTTTCATGATCTTCCTCCACTGATGAGCAAAGGTCGCCAATGTGCCCCCATCTGGAGACCGTCATTGCTTTTTGTTTCTTGGGATAGAAGGCTTGAGGATAAAAACATCCTTTTCCTTTTTTGTTGCGTCCAGCGCTTTTTTGGTCCCCTTTTGTTTTATTAAATCCCCTGGACGAAAGGGCGCTTGCCTCTGCTATTTTTAGGTTTGGGGAAATCCTTTTTTTGGCTGTGATTCTGTCCAAAACATTTTCCAAGTCTGGCCCGAACAGTAAATCGCCTGTGAAGGGGATTCCGCATTATTTTTTGGAAGTGATGTCCCCTCCTCATGACTTCAGCCACAGGGCCCTCCTGGCTGAACTGATTAGGGCAGTGGTCCTCACGGATACCCTCACTGCTTCAGCCGAAGCGTCCGAGAGGAAGGCTGCCGCTCTGGTTAGCAGGGGAATGGTCCTTACTAATTCTTCTCCTTGGGGGTCTCCTAGCAGCTCTTGTAGCTGAGTCAGCCAGATTAATAAGGTCCTAGCCGTGGAAGCTATGGCCGGATTCAGATTCGCTGCTACTGCTTCCAAAGCACTTTTTAGCAGCGCCTCTATTTTCTTATCCATGGAATCACTAGGGGTCCCGGACTCGTCAAAGGCTAAGTCGGACTTGTTTGCGACTCTGGCGAGGGAGGCATCAACTTTGGGGCATTTGCCCAAGATTTTGTATCCTCCGCAAAAGGGGTATCTGCGCTTTATCACGGCTAGCGTAAAAAGCTGCTTTTCCAGCTCTTACCATTCCTTCTTGACTACGCTTTTCTGATGTACCTGGAATGTTCTCTTTTTTGTTATAAGCCTTTGTACATCTTGTCGTGTAAGGAAAGCTCTGCCATTTTCTGCTCTTTGATGCCCAGTGTGTCTGCTATGGCTTTCAGCAGACTATCTGTGACTTCCAAAGGAAAGAGTGCCTTCCGAGCCTGGGTCTTCCTCATTTGAATCCGAGCATAGGCCGTCTTTAGATTCTGATTCATCCGACTCGGATTCCTGCTGTGTTTGGGCCACCTCTTCCCCCGCTACACGAGGGGAAGAATGGCCTGCTGGTCGATGGGGTACTGATCTGGCTGGTCTGGCTGGAACTTCCAATTTTTCTATAGCCAAACGTAGTGGCCCAATCGTTCTTTTTATTTCCTTTTTGAATGAGTTGAGCATGTCTTTAGGGAAACCCTGTGGTTCGTTGGCTACCATTTTGTTGATGCATTTGTGGCATAATGGCTTTTTCCATTCTGGGGGAAACCGGTGACTGTAAGAGGCGCATGCCTTGCTCCTGGTCTTTGCCCTTTTCTCTTCTGGGGTCTTTTCTGTAAGTAAGCACAAAGGACCCAGTGAGATAGGCGGTTGCCATGCACAAACAAAGAACCATTTGTAGTGAGGTAGAGACAGAGGGAACTCCAGAGTGCTCTGGCTTACTTTGGAGCTATCCTGACATGCAGGATCTGCAAGGCAGGGTGGGGAAACGTCTGACATGCTCATCCCCTGAGAGCCTCTGTTTAGAGGCTTAACTGCTTCCTGCTCCAGCCCCGCCCCCAGCTGACCCCATGCAGGTCGGTGGACATACCTGCACTGCTCTCCTGGTCTTGCTCCATCCGTTTCATTGAGGAGGGAGTTCATTCCTCTAGGCAGCGTGGGCTCTGGTTTCCTAGGAAAATAGGACTGTCGAGGCTGCTTCGTGGGGTGCAGACAGCTGGTGTCAGGTGCAGATGGTGGCGATTGTGTGGCGGAATGCCATCGGCATCCAATACAGCTGGGGTGGGTGGTTGCATGCCCCTCAGTAGGGGGCGAAACCTTAGGCAGAGACCACAGGCCCAATTTGCTGCCCCTGGTCTGCAACACCCAAAGCCCGCTGGCTTGGATGGGAAGCGGACCAGGGAGTCCCCTGCAGTTAGCACAGAGACTAAAACAAACTGCTGCAGCTCCTGTGGGTCCAGAAGAAACACAATCAAACTGAGGCACGCAGGTATGGCTGACATTTTTATAATGGTGGACTATTGTGTTTCCTGTTTAAGGTGGGAGGCGCTTTTTTCCGATGCTATTCTGGAAGAAGATTAGAGAAAAAAGCCCTGCATAAATTGATATAGTCTTACAGATACAACCGGCTCTTTGAAGACAACCATAATGCTGATGCGGCCCATGATGGAATAGAGTTTGACACCCCTGCTCTATGCCCTGAAAATAAACATTTGACCCTTGCAGTACAGGGGGAACACACTGCAAGGGTATTTTTCTGTTCTAGCCTGGGGTCTAGTATTAAAACAGATTATCTAGGCTGACCATAGCTGGCCCAATAATTTAATAAATTAAAAAAGTGCATCCATACCAAAAACCTTTGTTGTAAAAAGGGAATTAGAATCCCTGTCAACTTTTACTGCTGTCTGGGGCTTCTCTCACTCACTGCCCTGGAGACAACTTTTTCCCCAGGCAAGAAATTAAGAAAAACCTACCACAGGAAAACAGACAGAAGTAAAAAAATTTTAAGGGGGGGGGGGGGGGAAGCTAGACCTAGACCCAGAATATGTGGAATCCCTGGGTAGAAACCCTGAGAGATTTTAATGCCTACTTCCCTGTTGCAGATTGCTTACTCGCTTCCTGTCTGGTAAAATGTTGTTTACTGAACTCTAAAGAATAGCAGCAAGTCGACAAGATGAAATCAGCTTGGATTGTATACTAGGATGGGGTCCACTCAGTATATCCTCAATGGAGTCCACTAACTACACTCCCTGTATGTAAATGCATACTAATAAAAGTTCCTATCATTGGAGTCCATCTCATGGGTGAGCAGAGCACAGCTATAGGATCAGACCATACCAACTAACTACTCACACAGCACATACATCTTCACGTTTGGTACAAAAAAAAAAAAAAAGAAAATACATAAAAACAGCATTTCTTGTTAGGAAAGCACACAGCAGCAGCTTCTACTGCCCTCTGAAAAGCAATCTGCAGTGGAGCGCTTTTAGAGATTGGCAGTGCAGCAGATTTGAAGAGGTTTTTTGTCTGTTTTTCCCCAATTGATTGGGGATTTTTGTATTGTAACATTGCGCTGCAACAGTGCGCCAAGTATTTGACTTGTGGTGTGGCCCCTACTGAATATAATGGGAAATGTGACAGATGGTGTCGCTTGCCAAACTCAGCACAACAAGGTAAATCTGCTGTGGCTGGGACACGTAGCTGGATTAGGTAAGGCCAGGGTAAAAGAGACAAACCAGATAAGTTTACTTTGTCTTGTGCACTGGAGAGGTCTAGCCTGTAAACTGTAAAAACCAAATAAAATGGAAGTTTGGAAATCTCTATCTAAAAACAGTAACCTGTATACAGGAAGTGAAGCTATGTTAAAGTGATTGTAACGGCAGAAGATTTTTATTTTAATGCATTCTATGCATTACGATTGCCTTCTCTGTGCAGTAGTCCGTCCTCATACTTCCCGGCGGTCCCTCTCGATCCAGCAATGTTGCAGGAGTGTCTTGGCTGCACGGGACTCCCCTCATTGGCTGAGACAGCAGCGCGGCACCATGGGCTCCCGCTGCAGTCAAAGACGAGAGAAGGGGGCGTGGCCAGACCACGGCTCTGTGTTGGAAAGGACACAGGGAGCTCTGGCTCAGCTCGGGTGCCCCCATAGCAAGCTGCTAGCTGTGGGGGCACTCAACAGGAGGGAGGGGCCAGGACCAAAGAGGGACCAGAAAAGAGGATCGTGGCTGCCCTGTGCAAAACCACACCACCGAGCAGGTAAGAGCCCATTCACACTAGCACGACTTGTGAGGCGACTTGTGTAGCCCCAGGTCGCTTGACATAACAAAAGCAATGTTAATGTTGAAAAGAAAGTGCCGTCTTAATTGGCACTACTGAAGTCGTTCCGACTTCAGAAAAGAGTCCTGTACTACTTTGAGGCGACCTGTGATCAGACTGTCCCATATACTTCAATGGGAGTCGCCTCCTTATCTTAATTGAAGCGACTTGTTATCAGACTTTCCAGGAAGAAGAAAGATTAGCCAGGCATTCCCCACAGACAAAGAAACAAGTCTCTAAACAAGTCTCTAAACAAGTCTCTAAACAAGTCTCTAAACAAGTCTCTAAACAAGTCTCTAAACAAGTCTCTAAACAAGTCTCTAAACAAGTCTCTAAACAAGTCTCTAAACAAGTCTCTAAACAAGTCTCTAAACAAGTCTCTAAACAAGTCTCTAAACAAGTCTCTAAACAAGTCTCTAAACAAGTCTCTAAACAAGTCTCTAAACAAGTCTCTAAACAAGTCTCTAAACAAGTCTCTAAACAAGTCTCTAAACAAGTCTCTAAACAAGTCTCTAAACAAGTCTCTAAACAAGTCTCTAAACAAGTCTCTAAACAAGTCTCTAAACAAGTCTCTAAACAAGTCTCTAAACAAGTCTCTAAACAAGTCTCTAAACAAGTCTCTAAACAAGTCTCTAAACAAGTCTCTAAACAAGTCTCTAAACAAGTCTCTAAACAAGTCTCTAAACAAGTCTCTAAACAAGTCTCTAAACAAGTCTCTAAACAAGTCTCTAAACAAGTCTCTAAACAAGTCTCTAAACAAGTCTCTAAACAAGTCTCTAAACAAGTCTCTAAACAAGTCTCTAAACAAGTCTCTAAACAAGTCTCTAAACAAGTCTCTAAACAAGTCTCTAAACAAGTCTCTAAACAAGTCTCTAAACAAGTCTCTAAACAAGTCTCTAAACAAGTCTCTAAACAAGTCTCTAAACAAGTCTCTAAACAAGTCTCTAAACAAGTCTCTAAACAAGTCTCTAAACAAGTCTCTAAACAAGTCTCTAAACAAGTCTCTAAACAAGTCTCTAAACAAGTCTCTAAACAAGTCTCTAAACAAGTCTCTAAACAAGTCTCTAAACAAGTCTCTAAACAAGTCTCTAAACAAGTCTCTAAACAAGTCTCTAAACAAGTCTCTAAACAAGTCTCTAAACAAGTCTCTAAACAAGTCTCTAAACAAGTCTCTAAACAAGTCTCTAAACAAGTCTCTAAACAAGTCTCTAAACAAGTCTCTAAACAAGTCTCTAAACAAGTCTCTAAACAAGTCTCTAAACAAGTCTCTAAACAAGTCTCTAAACAAGTCTCTAAACAAGTCTCTAAACAAGTCTCTAAACAAGTCTCTAAACAAGTCTCTAAACAAGTCTCTAAACAAGTCTCTAAACAAGTCTCTAAACAAGTCTCTAAACAAGTCTCTAAACAAGTCTCTAAACAAGTCTCTAAACAAGTCTCTAAACAAGTCTCTAAACAAGTCTCTAAACAAGTCTCTAAACAAGTCTCTAAACAAGTCTCTAAACAAGTCTCTAAACAAGTCTCTAAACAAGTCTCTAAACAAGTCTCTAAACAAGTCTCTAAACAAGTCTCTAAACAAGTCTCTAAACAAGTCTCTAAACAAGTCTCTAAACAAGTCTCTAAACAAGTCTCTAAACAAGTCTCTAAACAAGTCTCTAAACAAGTCTCTAAACAAGTCTCTAAACAAGTCTCTAAACAAGTCTCTAAACAAGTCTCTAAACAAGTCTCTAAACAAGTCTCTAAACAAGTCTCTAAACAAGTCTCTAAACAAGTCTCTAAACAAGTCTCTAAACAAGTCTCTAAACAAGTCTCTAAACAAGTCTCTAAACAAGTCTCTAAACAAGTCTCTAAACAAGTCTCTAAACAAGTCTCTAAACAAGTCTCTAAACAAGTCTCTAAACAAGTCTCTAAACAAGTCTCTAAACAAGTCTCTAAACAAGTCTCTAAACAAGTCTCTAAACAAGTCTCTAAACAAGTCTCTAAACAAGTCTCTAAACAAGTCTCTAAACAAGTCTCTAAACAAGTCTCTAAACAAGTCTCTAAACAAGTCTCTAAACAAGTCTCTAAACAAGTCTCTAAACAAGTCTCTAAACAAGTCTCTAAACAAGTCTCTAAACAAGTCTCTAAACAAGTCTCTAAACAAGTCTCTAAACAAGTCTCTAAACAAGTCTCTAAACAAGTCTCTAAACAAGTCTCTAAACAAGTCTCTAAACAAGTCTCTAAACAAGTCTCTAAACAAGTCTCTAAACAAGTCTCTAAACAAGTCTCTAAACAAGTCTCTAAACAAGTCTCTAAACAAGTCTCTAAACAAGTCTCTAAACAAGTCTCTAAACAAGTCTCTAAACAAGTCTCTAAACAAGTCTCTGGTCGTGGTAGTGTGAACCGGCTCTAAATATAACAGGTTTGTTATTTTTAACCCAAAAAAAAAAAAAAAAACACAAGACGTTACAATCACTTTAAAGGCAACCTGTCACGGGAGGATGCCAACACAGACCAATCCTTTTTAGAACGGTAGTTCCGCACCTGCCTTGGTGATTCATGGCTTGGATGCGGTTTAAGTAGCTGGCCCAGTACAAGTATAGAGATAGATAAGAATTTCTGATACTCATTTAAAGACAGCTAGTTCTTGGTCAAAGGCTCAAAACTACTTAAGGCCTCATTCACACAGGCATACTGAGCTTTACACCCTTGCAAAGGGGCATCTTTAACTGCCATGGATGCACAGGTGTTCTAAGCAGGCAGGCTGTTGAAATCAACGTCAACCTGTAATAGAAGAAATGTGGAAGCTGCAGTTTGCTGATCCCCTTCAGAAAATGTTTTTTACCTGGCTGTCTCTGGCTTTAATATTTCAAGACACTGAACTGGAATATGCAGACAGTGTTCTGATCAGTGCATCATATCAGCAAAGATGTGCACACGGAGGTCTGTGCAGCCAACAGGCTACCTGCATGAAATACCTGTGCATCCTGAGCAGCTGAAGATGGCCCTCCATATGGGCATACAGACAGGTATGCCAGTGTGAATGAGGCCTAATAAATCATAGCCAGGCAACTACAATATTCAGGAGGACAGCAATGGCAGCTTTTTAAGGGTCCTTTCAGACGGCCGCTCCGCTGCTTTAGTCCGCTGCGGGACTTTTTTTTTTTCACGGAGCGGATGACATTTGTGTCATCCGCTCCGTGTGCCCGCATATCATCCCATCCATTTGCGGATGATATGCGGACATAATGTAAGAATATGGCACTGCGGATGTCAGCGGATGATACCGCTGACATCCGATTTTCCTTCCTTTCCGTTTTTTACACGGATGAAAAAATAGGGTTCTGTTCCATTCGAAAAAACGGAACAGAACTGAAAGGAGGAAAATCGGATGTCAGCGGATGGTATTCCGCTGACATCCGCAGTGCCATTCACTTACATTATGTCCGCAAATCATCCGCAAAAAAATAGGATGATTTGCGGACACGGAGCGGCCGTGTGAAAGGACCCCAATTCTCATGATAGGTTCACTTTGAAATCTGGAATGGCTTGTTTTTAAACACGATTTTGAACACAGAAAGCAGGAAGAAACATTAACATATTAAACATTCTCTGATCATCTCAAATATATCTAAAACCACAGGGAAAGAAAGAAAGAAAAAAAAAAAAAAAAAAAAACGGTTCTATGCAATGCATAACATGAACAATACCAAATTGCATCCGTCTGCAGAACAGGAAAAACAGAAGACGCAGCAGTTTCCTAAATTACAGCCTGCAAATTGTACTTTCTACCATACCAATGGCATGTTATGTAAACTGTACAAATGGTTTCCTGTCTGTCACCTCCCTTTACTCCTAAAACCTGCAGCACCGCATATACAAAACCCAGGTTCATCTGAAATAAGGCATTCAATACTAAAACATACTTCAAAGAAACTTAAGAAAACCTATACTAGGAAAAATGTGGAGGCTGCGCTTTGCTGATCAGATATGTTGAATCATGCAGGCAAGGAAAGTCAAAAACCCTACAACTAGGATTTGTGGTCTGAATCAGTGACTTGAGTAGTAACCAAACCAGTGAACTAGTTAATTTTAGTTTTGGGTTTTTGGATACACAAACAGAATTCAACGTAATATAAAATCCTATCTATGGGTGTTCATATTACCCACTTCCATACCGCAGTACGTCATGACATCCAGGGCTTTAAGTGGGGATATCTGAATGATGGGTGCAGCTGCAGGCATCAGATTTTTTTCCAGCCGGAAATTCCCTGCACCATAAGAGCAATCATAGTGGCTTTTTAGCCGCTTAAACGTTCTAACAGGCAGCGGGAGGGGACAGCCTGTAGGAGAGATCTGAGGTCTTATTGACCCCAGATCTCCCCATAAAGAGGACCTTGTCCAGCACTATTTCTATTACAAGGGATATTTACATTACTTGTATTAGGAATAAAAGTGATAAAGAAAAAAAAAAAAAAAAAAAAAAAACACACACACACACACACACACACACACACACACACACACACACACACACACACACACACACACACTAAAAAAAAGGGAAAGTGCAAAAATAAAAAAATAAAAGTAAAATACACAATAAAAATTTAAAGCAACCCCGTCCCTGCATGCTCGCTTGCAGAAGCGAACGCATTTGTACGTCGCGGCCACATATGTAAACGACGTTCAACCCATACATGTGAGGTATCGCTTGAACGTTCGAGCGAGAGCAACAATATTCGCCCAAAAATTCCACTGTAGCGCTAAACAAGTAGCCTGTAAAACATTTTAAAGTGTTGCCTACAGAGATTTTTTTTAGGTACAGAAGTTTGGCGTCATTCCACGAGCGTGCGCAATTTTAAAGTGTGACATGTTAGGTATCTATTTACTTGGCATAACTTTCACATTATACAAAAAAATTGGGCTAACTTTTGAAAAATTTCTGCGCAAATACCGTGTGACATAAAATTTGCAATGATCGCCATTTTTATTCCCTAGGAATATATGTTTGGGGCTTCTGAGTAATTTCCTAGCAAAAAATTATGATTTTTACATGTAGGAGCGAAGTGCCAGAAATCGCCCGGTATGGAAGTGGTTAAAAACGCACTCCTATGGATAGTTTGGAATCATCCATGTACAAGGGGCAATTCTTTTTTTTTTTTTATCTCATGGTTTAGCCTAGGTTCACACAAGTGCAGCTACATAAGCATTTTTCATTGCATTTTTGTAGCACATTTTTCCACGCTTCATGCTGTTTTGTAGGACAAGACTTGGTTAACCACAAAACACATGAAAAAGGCATGTACATATGTTGTTTTTTCATATGTTCCCATTAGGCCTCATGCACATGCTGTTCATCCTGATAGAAGAAAATGTGTTAGTGTTATAAAAAAAACTTACCCAAGCTGTATTTTTTCAACACATCAGCAGAGTTTAAGAGTTTGGGCATGTAATTGGCCAGAATTTTAATTTATTCTGGCCATTGAAATAAACTTGCAAGAAACGCTAGGTGCTTTTTTCAGCGTTTAACGGCCATCAGCCTTTTTTTTAGTCAAAACTGCCTCTCCTGAAAGTGATTTTAGGGCCACCAGAAAACATCCTCTAAACTTTCCTGCTACTAAACGTGTGCATGGACACATAGGATAACATGGAGGGGAGTTAGGGGCAGGAGAAAAATAAATAAAATAAAAAACGGCTAAACTACGTTTAACAGCAGCAGTGTGCATGAGGCCTGAAGTGGTAGTAAACTATTTTTGCTGCAGGTTTATACCAAAATGTGCAAATATGCACTGCATACTAGCAGATTATGGTAGACTCAAACGCCCCTCCAGCGCTGTGTTGTCACTGCTCCCAGCGCTGTGCTGTCAATGCTCCAAGGGCTTCCACCCTCATCCAGAATTCCTTCCGGGCTAGCCCTCTATGGTCGTCTGAATGACTGAGTTGCGATTATTTAACTCCCATGCACAGGAGTCACGATCGCAGCACAGAGCTCTAAATACAGAGCTACTAGGCTGCAGTTGATGTGAATATCTTCTAAACAGCACAAGTTTAGAAGGTAATCACGATGCCTATAGATAAGCCTTATTGTAAGCTTAGGTACAAGTGTATAATAAAAAGGATTTTACTACCGCTTTAAAGTCTATAGGGCAAAAAATAAACTATGCTGCATCACAATAAGCACCTGCATCTTTTTCATGAAGCACACTGCACCATGATGCATGGATTTGAATGAGCGCCACAGTGAATTGCAGCATGACAGCAGAAGCCATAGAAAACCACACTAGTACAGTGCCTTGCGAAAGTATTCGGCCCCCTTGAACTTTGACCTTTTGCCACATTTCAGGCTTCTAACAAAGATATAAAACTGTAATTTTTTTGTGAAGAATCAACAAGTGGGACACAATCATGAAGTGGAACGAAATTTATTGGATATTTCAAACTTTAACAAATAAAAAACTGAAAAATTGGGCATGCAAAATTATTCAGCCCCCTTAAGTTAATACTTTGTAGCACCACCTTTTGCTGCGATTACAGCTGTAAGTCGCTTGGGGTATGTCTATCAGTTTTGCACATCAAGAGACCGAAATTTTTGCCCATTCCTCCTTGCAAAACAGCTCAAGCTCAGTGAGGTTGGATGGAGAGCGTTTGTGAACAGCAGTTTTCAGTTCTTTCCACAGATTCTCGATTGGATTAAGGTCTGGACTTTGACTTGGCCATACTAACACCTGGATATGTTTATTTGTGAACCATTCCATTGTAGATTTTGCTTTATGTTTTGGATCATTGTCTTGTTGGAAGACAAATCTCCGTCCCAGTCTCAGGTCTTTTGCAGACTCCATCAGGTTTTCTTCCAGAATGGTCCTGTATTTGGCTCCATTCATCTTCCCATCAATTTTAACCATCTTCCCTGTCCCTGCTGAAGAAAAGCAGGCCCAAACCATGATGCTGCCACCACCATGTTTGACAGTGGGGATGGTGTGTTCAGGGTGATGAGCTGTGTTGCTTTTACGCCAAACATAACGTTTTGCATTGTTGCCAAAAAGTTCGATTTTGGTTTCATCTGACCAGAGCACCTTCTTCCACATATTTGGCGTGTCTCCCAGGTGGCTTGTGGCAAACTTTAAACGACACTTTTTGTGGATATCTTTAAGAAATGGCTTTCTTCTTGCCACTCTTCTATAAAGGCCAGATTTGTGCAGTATACGACTGATTGTTGTCCTATGGACAGAGTCTCCCACCTCAGCTGTAGATCTCTACAGTTCATCCAGAGTGATCATGGGCCTCTTGGCTGCATCTCTGATCAGTCTTCTCCTTGTATGAGCTGAAAGTTTAGAGGGACGGCCAGGTCTTCGTAGATTTGCAGTGGTCTGATACGCCTTCCATTTCAATATTAATCGCTTGCACAGTGCTCCTTGGGATGTTTAAAGCTTGGGAAATCTTTCTGTATCCAAATCCGGCTTTAAACTTCTCCACAACAGTATCTCGGACCTGCCTGGTGTGTTCCTTGTTCTTCATGATGCTCTCTGCGCTTTAAACCTCTGAGACTATCACAGTGCAGGTGCATTTATACTGAGACTTGATTACACACAGGTGGATTCTATTTATCATCATTAGTCATTTAGGTCAACATTGGATCATTCAGAGATCCTCACTGAACTTCTGGAGAGAGCTTTATGTTTAAAGTCTGAAATGTGGCAAAAGTTTGCAAAGTTCAAGGGGGCCGAATACTTTCGCAAAGCACTGTATGTACTGGCTACCAAATGTTACTGCAGAATGTATCCCTTTCAGAAACCATCTGACCTAGGCTGAGAGCAGTTGAACAGATTTTATTTTAAGGTAAAAAAAAAAAAAATACACCATTCTGAATAGCTCATTGACGCTAGCCTGCAAGGTAAAATGAAGCATCATACCGTGCAGGCAACTGTCTGGGAGGTCCAGTAGGGGGCTGAATCACGCACCGCATCACTTAATTCAAGTCTACACACTGCAGCAGGGTGACATGAGGTACCATCCACTATACTATGAAAAATGCAGCCTATGTCTTTATTATTCTGCAACACACATCACACCAGCATTACGGTGTGAACAGGGCACATAGAAAACAACTTTTGATGCAACCTCGCAGTGACTGGTGTTTACCCGGTGTGGAACAACACTGGCCACAGCACATAGTATGAACAAGCACCAAGTGTGATCTCCAGAAGCTGCAATATATTATATTTTTGTCTTAGGGTTTAGATACACTTGACCCATTCAGTGCAAACCTAAAAACTATGGACAATGATTTAGGTGGCAAAACAAGTACAAACTGTATACATAGGGATTACTTAATAAAGAAAAAGAGGCTGTTCAGTTAGCAAGTGAAAGTGTCCTTAGCTTGATAAATAAGGAGAAGCTGTGTTCACTTCAAACATGTACATAAAATCTATTTAAAGGGGGGAGCCGCCCTCAACCCCCCCCCCCCCCCCGCACAGTTTGCGCCCATGTGGGGTGCGGGCTCCCAGGGGTACACCGCCCACCCCTCTCCGCCAGGCTGTGGACTATCCCCTTGGGTCCGTACTTTGTTACTTCCGCATGTGCTTCTTCTCTTTTGGCAATGTCTATCCACACGATACCTGAATATTGAGTTTGTACGGTTACAACCCTGTACGTTACATTGGTTTGCTTCTGTTCTTATCCTGTCTTTAAACCCAATAAACATCGTGATAAAAAAAAAAAAAAAACACAACTATTTAAAAGCGGCATTAAAAACTCGAAAGTTAAAACACAAACGCAAAACAAAAAAAAAAAAAACAAAAAAAAAAAAAAAAAAAGAAAACTCTTCTCCTGCAAGGCAATGTCATATTGTGCTAGTACATAGAGCTGCACAGATAATTTAAAAAAAAAAAAAGTAAATAAATAATCGCGATCTCGATTCACCCCCCCCCCCCCTTTACGATCTTTAGGCCCCATGCACACGGGACGTTTTTAACGCCGCTGTAAGCAGCGTCAGGCGTTTTCTTTTTGCAGCCTAAAAACGCCCCTCCATGTTATTCTATGGCCTCATGCACACTCAGACGTTTTTGAGCTGTAAGTGGCTTAGACGTTTTTAGGCTGCAACAAGAACCCACCACCTGCGCGTTCTGAGGACCAGCGTTACAGCGTTAAAAACGCCTGACGCTGCTAAAAGCTGAATAACTTTGCTATAACGTTGCTTAACGTGCGTTAAGCCACGTTATAAGTTTTTTTTTCTTCCATTCAAAATCAATGGTTCCCTATGGGATCCTATTGATTTGAATGGAGGTCGCACCGCAACACCGCAAGTCGGATCCGACTTGCGGGGTGACTTGCGCTGTGGGAATCTTGCGCAGGGGGAACGCCACGCCAAAAATGGGAAAAAAACGGCGTGGGGTCCCCCCCAGGTTTCCAAACCAGGCCCTTCGGGTCTGTTATGGAATTTGAGGGTAGCCCCATGCCGAAAAAACAGCATGGGGTCCCCCCCAAAATCCATACCAGACCCTTAACCGAGCATGCAGCCCGGCAGGCCAGGAAAGGGGAGGGGACGAGCGAGCGGCCCCACCCCCCTGGACCACACCAGGCCACATGCCCTCAACATGGGGGGGTGTTGGTGCTTTGGGGCAGGGGGAGCTCTGCACCCCCCACCTCAAAGCACCTTGCCCCCATGTTGATGAGGACAAGGGCCTCATCCCCACAACCCTGGCCGGTGGTTGTGGGGGTCTGCGGGCAGGGGGCTCATCGGAATCTGGAAGCCCCCTTTAACAAGGGGGCACCCCAGATCCCGGACCCCCTCCCTATGTGAATGGGTATGGGGTACACTGTACCCCTACCCATTCACCCCATAAAAGGCAGTGTATGGAAATAACGACAAGAGACGTTTTGGAAAGTTTATTAAAAATCTTCATCCGACTCTTCTTGTCTTCTCCTCTCCGGGGTCTTCTCCGGGGTCTTCTGCTCTTTTGCTGTCCGCCCTTCTTGTCTTCTCCTCTCCGGGGTCTTCTGCTCTTTTGCTGTCGGCTGTCTTCTTCCTCCGGTCCTCCTCCGACGACGTCTCCGCTGATTATGCCTATCTCCGGTCTCTTCAGCTTATTATATAGCCATTAGGGGCGTGGCCCCGATGACGTCATCTGGAGACCCCGCCCCCTCATGTCACAGATGACGTCATCTGTGACATGAGGGGGCGGGGTCTCCAGATGACGTCATCGGGGCCACGCCCCTAATGGCTATATAATAAGCTGAAGAGACCGGAGATAGGCATAATCAGCGGAGACGTCGTCGGAGGAGGACCGGAGGAAGAAGACAGCCGACAGCAAAAGAGCAGAAGACCGGAGAGGAGCAGAAAAGAAGAGAGGACAGCAGAAGAGGGGACAGCAGAAGACCCCGGAGAGAAGAACACAAGAAGAGGGGGACAGCAAAAGAGCAGAAGACCCCGGAGAGGAGAAGACAAGAAGTGCGGACAGCAAAAGAGCAGAAGACCCCGGAGAAGACCCCGGAGAGGAGAAGACAAGAAGAGTCGGATGAAGATTTTTAATAAACTTTCCAAAACGTCTCTTGTCGTTATTTCCATACACTGCCTTTTATGGGGTGAATGGGTAGGGGTACAGTGTACCCCATACCCATTCACATAGGGAGGGGGTCCGGGATCTGGTGTGCCCCCTTGTTAAAGGGGGCTTCCAGATTCCGATGAGCCCCCTGCCCGCAGACCCCCACAACCACCGGCCAGGGTTGTGGGGATGAGGCCCTTGTCCTCATCAACATGGGGGCAAGGTGCTTTGAGGTGGGGGGTGCAGAGCTCCCCCTGCCCCAAAGCACCAACACCCCCCCATGTTGAGGGCATGTGGCCTGGTGTGGTCCAGGGGGGGTGGGGCCGCTCGCTCGTCCCCTCCCCTTTCCTGGCCTGCCGGGCTGCATGCTCGGATAAGGGTTTGGTATGGATTTTGGGGGGGACCCCATGCCGTTTTTTCGGCATGGGGCTACCCTCAAATTCCATAACAGACCCGAAGGGCCTGGTTTGGAACCCTGGGGGGGACCCCCACGCCGTTTTTTTCCCATTTTGGCGTGGAGTTCCCCCTCAAGATTCTCACAGCGCAAGTCGCCCCGCAAGTCGGATCCGACTTGCGGTGTTGCGGTGCGACCTCCATTCAAATCAATAGGCTCCCATAGGGAACCATTGATTTTGAATGGAAGAAAAAAAAACGCTGCTAAAAGCAACGTGGCAAAACGTGCAATAACGCCAATGGAAAAAGCTACTGAAAGCACGTTTTTACAGCTGCTTTTTCCGGCGTCAGAACTAACTTTGACGTACGTTTTTTCTAACGCCCCGTGTGCATGGGGCCTAAACCCGCATGTCCTCGATTCTTACAGAGCTGTTCTCTGCTCACTCAAGCCTCAAGCAAATGTTTATTAACATTATTAAGGCTGCTAGATAACTATAAACACAATGTTTGTTTTAAAATGTATACATTTTGTTCTTTTAGATCAAAGGAATGAGTTTCCATCTGAAAGTGAGGGCAGTACCTCTTAAGAGCCGGTTCATATAAATGTAGTGACAGACATTGCATGTGATTCGCAGCGCACTGCTCTGCAAATCCAGCTATACAGATTGTACAGCCTAATTTGTACGGCTGAATTTGTGTCGCATTCGGACACAACTCACACAGTATCCTTTTTTGGCTCCGCACCAGAATCGGATTGCATGGGTGTTCACACCTATGAGATCCGATTCATGTCCGAGCTGACAGTTCGTACTGCGATACGCAAAATGATCTGGGGGTGTCGTTAAATTTGTAATTGACACCCCCAGCGATTCTCATATGGCAGTGTGAACTGCATGCGAGTTGAACGCAGTGGATTCGCAGGGTTTTTTTGCAGAGACCCTAGAGAATAAAATGGCGATCGTTGCACTTGATTAAGTCCCACTGTATTTGTGCAGAAGTCTTTCAAACGCAGTTTTTTGGGGAAAAAATACACTTTAATAAATGTATATTGTAAAAGATGATGTTACGCTGAGAATTGAGAGGGAATCGTGATCATTATTCTAAGCAAAAAAATTGTGATTCTAATTTTTTCCAGAATCGTGCAGCTAGTATACATCGCATACTAGCACATTATGTGAAACTTACCTTAAAAGCAAGCCCTCCAGCGGTATGCCCTCACCGCTGACAGGGCTTCCATCTCCACCCAGTCTTCATGAGCTGCGGCTGCTTGAATGGCCGAGCCGAAATGATATCACTCCCCATGCATGCGGGGGGGGGGGGGGGGGTCGCTGTTTACGGCACAGGGCTCTAAAGCAGAGGTCTTCAAACTGTGGCCCTCCAGTTGTTCAGGAACTACAATTCCCATAATGCCTAGTCATGTCTGGGCATGTCAGAGTTTTGCAATGCCTCATGGGATGTGTAGTTCCGTAACAGCTGGAGGGCCGTAGTTTGAGGATCCCTGCTCTAAAGGAATGGCACGGGTATGCCCTTCCTTCAGAGTTACTTGTGTAGCCACTGGTGACATCACATGCAAATATTTACAGCATCCACAGGTAAGCTTTAATAAAGGCTTACCTATAGGTAAAAAAAAAAAAAAATCACTACCAGTTTAACGCGAGTAAGCAAAGCTTTGTTTACCAACCTCAGTGAAAATTCAAATAAGTGAATAGTCTCCTTTAGAAAATGAACCCCACTATATTATGGCAAACAACTGCACGCAAAAAGCTGGAATTACTCTGTCCTTGGGAAAGTGCCTACACAAATGTGAGCAAAAAGAACAAACCAAACCCTACATCTTTACTTATATAAAATGCATCATGCATATAAACACATACTTACATTTACACATTTTACTAAAAGTTTGCCAATGGGCCCTTACAATTCTTTATTTTACAGAATGGGCCTGAAGATTTCCTAAATTTAAGACTATTCATCCAAACACATAGGTTGTCCTTGAATAACAAAGTTGGCAACCTTCCCAGTGCTCCTGAACTCATTTTACAATGAGAATTATTCAAGTCTAATTATATTTTCTCCCAGGGTAACTAGATCTGTAGTTTGCTCACTACTGAATAGTACAGCAGTTTCTGAGCAGATGAGCAGTCGGTTATGTTGTTGCCGATCAGCACATGTGTGAAATGCTACAATTCCACTCTAAACCTAACTAATCGGCACACATTCATAATGGACTATCACAGGAATCTGAAAGAAATACAATAGCACAGGTCTAATTATTTTAAAAAACTGTTGAAAATGGTATATACTCCTTTACGCTAGTGATTGGCTTTAAAAGAACCAAAAAAAAAAAAAAAAAAGTCTGCATTTCTGCGAGCACAGACCTCAAAGTTTATATAGGAGAAAAAAGTGTTTTTGAGCAAAACATGGAGGCATAGAGGACACATAGTTGCAGTGGATGTCAAATCTGCTGACAATTATATTATGGTATAGATAACAAAGAAAGTGAAAACGGGAGAAGAAAAGCCCTCAGACAGCAGACGAAAGAAATGCCATATTCTAAAGAATACATCACAAAAGAGGAATAATATTCTCTCATGAGAACTTCAAGCTGCTTGAGTTAAAATGAAGGGGAAATTAGATTTACACCCTTTATTTTCTACAGCAGCATGCATATTTTTCAAAATCTGTACAGACAAAACTAAAGCCACCAATTTCCCAAAAACAAGCTAAGCTGCAAAATACCAGAAGGGGAACTGCTTCTAAAAAGGCACAATGGCTCTGCATTCCCAGGCCATCTTTCAACAGCAGATCAGAGACAGGAATGTCCAATCACTCAAGCAATCAGTAACTTGATAGAATGTTTCCAAAGTACAATTACTAAAAAGATCAATGGCCACCAAGTCCAATATTTAAAAATATGCAAGCAATCCAACCACGCTGCAACACAGATATAAAACATGACAAAGAACACAAAGAAACAGTTATAAGACCTGGTTCACAGTGCCACAAGTCGCCTGACAAGTCGCGCTCCATTCTGTGCAATGGAAACGTTCTAATCAGAGTGACTTAAGTCGCTCCGACTTAGAAAAAGGTTCCTGCACTACTTGGGGGCGACTTCGGAGTGGCTTGCATTGACTTCTATTAGAGAAGTTGTTTGCAAGCAGCGATGAAGTCGTGCTGCACGGGGCCACTTTGAGTCGCCCCAGCGTGAACCGGCTCCAAGTTGACGCGACTCCTTACTACTTTGGGAGGCAACTTGTCAGTTCCGTGCACCACGACTTCGGAGCAACTTCACATAATGGAAGTCTATGCAAGTCGAAATAGTACAGGACCCTTTTTCTAAGTCGGAGCGACTTGTGTCGCTCCTATTAGAACGGGTCCTGTAGCGGTCAATGGACCGCGAGGGAGTGCGACTTGTCAGGCTGACAAGTCGCACTAATGTGAACTGACTCTAAAACATCACAAAGAACACAAAGAAACAATCAGAAAGGAAATAAGCCAGCCTATGCCCAATTCTTACCAGCACTGGAGGTGGAAGGCTGCAGGGCAGTGATCACAGCAAAGGAGGTCACCCCCTTCCTTGCAACTATCACAGCTGTCGTGGTTTGTGGCCCTTCCACTTCTCCTGGGTTCTTTTTCTGGTCTCCTGCTTTTCTTTTCGCCATCTTCACTTTTTGGGGGTGCCAAAAGAGCTTGAATTTGCTAGTTAAAAAAAAAAAAAAAAAAGAGAACATGTTAAATAGGTCAAGAATATCAGTGATTTTCTTACAACAGGAAGGGGTAAATGAATGAATAAACTTTACTAAATACAATATGAACACACGTGAACCAGGGAGCATATTGCCAGCAACTATCCTTTTACAATCCTGACTAGTAAAAATGTGCCTAGTCACCAATGATAACTACCACACTACAACAGGTAGATAAATGTATGCAGAATGCAGGAACCAGTCTAATCTGGCAACACTTGGTGCTGTTAAAAGACAGGAAAACAAGTATTACTTAATAAAAAGGTCTCAAAATTGTTTTGTACGCATTAGCAAACAAGTTACTAGGATTTGTATTAACATTGTAATTCCATCTAGCATCCGTGTAAACACAGTTGACAGGTAAAGGATTTGTAGCAGTGTGTAACCATGTGTCAGGGCTGAGCAGAGGGGCCTGTAGTTACTGGATCAGTACACACAGAAATAGGAGTGTACACAATGCTGCCGGCTTAGAGTCAAGAAATGCAAAGCAACCAACCATACAAATGTAAGCTGGTTCTTGATGCACTGGAGATGAAGTAAAAGTGGACATACATGCATACATATAGAAGCAAAAGCACCAATTGTGTCAGTTCTTTGAGATCTCAGGCAAACATACTTCTCATCTACAGCTCTGTAGAGTGAACAGACTTAAAGGAGACAGACAAGGACTATATACACGAAATGAGTCTGCGAAGCAGGATGGCTCCCTCAATTCACCTAGCCAAGAGAGAAGGGGTTAAACACTACAATGTAAATTGTGAGGAACCTTTAGCTCTCTGCTCACAGAGCAACAGTAAGGTCTAAGAGTAAAGTATATATAAACCCAACCACTAAACTCAGACGCTTTACAATGTTAAAATCAACAGCCAGATTATTAAATCTGAAGCTTTCATTAAAATACAAGGTGATCCCGTCATAAGGATCTTTATGCAGCACTTCCCGTTATGTAGTGAACATTCTGCCCCTGACTCCCAACTGCTCTCAAATCTGTTGTCATCCTGCTACATAAGCTACTGATGGAGATTGCAAGCAGCTGTGCCAATGTTCATTGTGCAAGCATGTTCTATTGTTGTCACAATCGGGAAAACCGCCCTGAGAAAAGATGTGGAGAACATGCATGTATACAGGAAGTGGTCGCAGGAGATCAGCAATGTTAATATGCAACAAAAGACAATAAAATGAAAATTATTAAAAAAAAAAAAAAAAAGTTTAATATGCACAATGCTTTCGAAAACTAGGGTTTACATGTACTTTAACAGGAAGGCAGGTCAAGTTGTAGCTACCTCATCATGCTATGGTCCTTCCAAGACCTCCTGCTCTCTAGCCTCCTCGTCACCCCCCTCCTGCCATGCTCTGGAACTTCTTACTCCAATCTCTCAGGCTGTCTTCAACTTTATCCGCCTCTAGGCGATCCTTGAAAACTCATATCTTCAAGGAAGCCTATCCCAGCCTCCACCTAATCAACTACACTTGTACTTTCTCCATCAGCTCATCCCAGTTATTACCGTTTGTGTCACCCGACCCTCCCTTTTAGATTGTAATCTCTCAAGAGCAGTGTCCTCCTAAGCCTCCTGTCTTGAATAGTACTGTAATTGTCTCCCTTTATACATTTTTTTTTCAAAATCCTGTAAAATAATACAGATGGCAATAAAAAGTCAGCCATCAATTTGAACTTGAATTCTGTATAATAATAATACAGCTGGCAATAGACAAAAAAGCAGACAGCAATTTGGACTTAAACACAATGCCAACAGGTTTCTCCATGAGCATGCCCCAAGTGTGGTTTATGGGAGTTCACAACTATGAACTAGTTGGAAGAGCAAAAAGAAAAACAAATGCAAACACGCCTTTGAAAAAACGGCACTGGACACAAAAAAAATTAAAATCCAAAAAACGAATTTCCTTTTGAATGTTTTCCCAGGGATGTGTGCGGTGTGCCACATCTGAAGGCCGTCGCTTACTCCAACTGCATAGGCCAGATCTGACACTCAACTCCTGTGTCTAGGCCAGGGCTCCTCCTGAGGTTGCTCTGTGTTCCTCGTGCAATGAGTAGCAGCCATTGATCTCCTTCCCCACCTACACTGACCACCAATTCAAGGGAGCCTTTTACACTGCATTTCTTTTCCAATATTGATTTTACATGATTACTACTACAAACATTGTTGTGCAGAGCAAGGGGTGTGTAAAAAAAAAAAAAAAAAAATTTATATATATATATTAATTAATATTAATCCTTATACCTAAACAGGGGATTATGGATAGGCATATCGGAGACTCGCAGATGGTAAAGATGTGTCTGTACGCCGTGTGATAATGATTGGTCAGTGTGGAGTGCAGTATATACCGTTCCTGAAGGCTGCGCATGGAGTGATGGTTTGGTGTATACACATCCCTCCTGAAGGCTGTATGTGGGGTGATGCTGTGTGCTCTACCTCCCTCCCGAAAGGCTGTAAATGAGGTGATGGTGTGGTATATACCTCACCCTCCTGAAGGCTGCACATGGGGTGATGGTGTGCTTTATACCTCACCCTCCTGAAGGCTGCACATGGGGTGATGGTGTGGTATATACCCCACACTCCTGAAGGCTGCACATTGGGTGATGGTGTGGTATATACCTCACCCTCCTGAAGGCTGCACATGGAGTGATGGTTTGGTATATATACATCTCTTCTGAAGGCTATAAATGAGGTGATTGTGTGGTATATACATCACTCCTAAAGACTGTACAGGGTGATGGTGTGGTTATACATTCCCCTCCTGAAGGCTGTAAATGGGATGATGGTGTGGTATATACCTCCCCCTCCTGAAGGCTGTACATAGGGTGACAGTGTGGTATATATACCCTCCATCCTGAAAGCTGTTTATAGGGTGATGGTCCTGTACATATCCCTCTTTCTGAAGGCTATAAATTGGGTCATGGTGTGGTATACACCACTTTTCCTAAAGGCTTTGTAAAGGGGGATTATTTGATATACACCCCCCTCCTAAAGGCTTTACATATTATAATAGTTCAGTATCCACCCCCTTCTGAAAGGAGTACATGTGGCAAAAGTCCAGTGTACACCCTCCTACTGAAGGCTGTAAATAAGGGGGTTATGATGCAGTGTGGCCCTCCCGAAGGCTGTGTATAGGGAGGGATTGTTTGATACATATCCCCCTTCTGAAGACAGTAGTGGAATACCCTAGTCTACACCCCCTCCCCTCTTTTAGGCAGTACATGGTGAGATAGTCCAGTACAAACCCCCCCTCCAGATGGTCCGTACATAAGGGGTGGTAATGGGGGTCGGGCTGTGTACTGTGCACAGTGATGAGGGGGGTCAGGCTGTGTATATGGAGTATGCACAGTGATGAGGGGGGTCAGGATATGTATGGAGTGAGCACAGTGATCGGGGGGGGGGGGTCAGGCTGTGTATGGAGTAGTGAGCACAGTGATTTGGGGGGGGGGGGGTCAGGCTGTGTATGGAGTAGTGAGCACAGTGATTTGGGGGGGGGGGGGGGGGTCAGGCTGTGTATGGAGTAGTGAGCACAGTGATTTGGGGGGGGGGGGTCAGGCTGTGTATGGAGTAGTGAGCACAGTGATTTGGGGGGGGGGGTCAGGCTGTGTATGGAGTAGTGAGCACAGTGATTTGGGGGGGGGGGGGGGTCAGGCTGTGTATGGAGTGAGCACAGTGACTGGGGGGGGGGGGGGGGGTCAGGCTGTGTATGGAGTGAGCACAGTGATTGGGGGGGGGGGGGGGTCAGGCTGTGTATGGAGTGAGCACAGTGATTGGGGGGGGGGGGGTCAGGCTGTGTATGGAGTGAGCACAGTGATTGGGGGGGGGGGTCAGGCTGTGTATGGAGTGAGCACAGTGATTGGGGGGGGGGGGTCAGGCTGTGTATGGAGTGAGCACAGTGATTGGGGGGGGGGGGGGGTCAGGCTGTGTATGGAGTGAGCACAGTGATTGGGGGGGGGGGGTCAGGCTGTGTATGGAGTAGTAATCACAGTGATTTGGGGGGGGTGGTCAGGCTGTGTATGGAGTAGTGAGCACAGTGATTTGGGGGGGGGGGGTCAGGCTGTGTATGGAGTGAGCACAGTGATTTGGGGGGGGGGGTCAGGCTGTGTATGGAGTGAGCACAGTGATGGGGGGGGGGGGGGTCAGGCTGTGTATGGAGTGAGCACAGTGATTGGGGGGGGGTCAGGCTGTGTATGGAGTGAGAACAGTGATTGGGGGGGGGGTCAGGCTGTGTATGGAGTGAGCACATTGATTGGGGGGGGGTCAGGCTGTGTATGGAGTGAGCACAGTGATTGGGGGGGGGGTCAGGCTGTGTATGGAGTGAGCACAGTGATTTGGGGGGGGGGGGTCAGGCTGTGTATGGAGTAGTAATCACAGTGATTTGGGGGGGGGTCAGGCTGTGTACTGTGCACAGTGATGAGAGGGGTCAGGCTGTGTATATGGAGTATGCACAGTGATGAGGGGGGTCAGGATATGTATGGAGTGAGCACAGTGATCAGGGATAGGGGGGGTCAGGCTGTGTATGGAGTGAGCACAGTGATCGGGGGGGGGGTCAGGCTGTGTATGGAGTAGTGAGCACAGTGATTTGGGGGGGGGGGGGTCAGGCTGTGTATGGAGTAGTGAGCACAGTGATTTGGGGGGGGGGGGTCAGGCTGTGTATGGAGTGAGCACAGTGATTGGGGGGGGGTCAGGCTGTGTATGGAGTGAGCACAGTGATTGGGGGGGGTCAGGCTGTGTATGGAGTGAGCACAGTGATTGGGGGGGGGGGGGTCAGGCTGTGTATGGAGTGAGCACAGTGATTGGGGGGGGGGGGGTCAGGCTGTGTATGGAGTGAGCACAGTGATTGGGGGGGGGGGGGGTCAGGCTGTGTATGGAGTGAGCACAGTGATTGGGGGGGGGGGTCAGGCTGTGTATGGAGTGAGCACAGTGATTGGGGGGGGGGTCAGGCTGTGTATGGAGTGAGCACAGTGATTTGGGGGGGGGTCAGGCTGTGCATGGAGTAGTAATCACAGTGATTTGGGGGGGGGGGGTCAGGCTGTGTATGGAGTAGTGAGCACAGTGATTTGGGGGGGGGGGTCAGGCTGTGTATGGAGTGAGCACAGTGATTTGGGGGGGGGGGGGGTCAGGCTGTGTACTGTGCACAGTGATGAGGGGGGGTCAGGCTGTGTACAGTGATGAGGGGGGGGGGTCAGGCTGTGTACAGTGATGAGGGGGGGGGGTCAGGCTGTGTATTGTGCACAGTGATGAGGGGGTCAGGCTATGTAGGAAATGTGCACAGTGATGAGGGGGGTCAGGCTGTGTGTTGTACACAGTGATGAGGGGGGTCAGGCTGTGTACTGTGCACAGTGATGAGGGGGGGGGGTCAGGCTGTGTACTGTGCACAGTGATATGGGGGGGGGTCAGGATGTGTATGGAGTAAGCACAGTGATCAGGGATAGGGGGGTCAGGCTGTGTATGGAGTGAGCACAGTGATGGGGGGGGGGGGGGTCAGGCTGTGTATGGAGTGAGCACAGTGATCAGGGATAGGGGGGGGGGGGGTCAGGATGTGTATGGAGTGAGCACAGTGATGGGGGGGGTCAGGCTGTGTATGGAGTGAGCACAGTGATCAGGGGGAGGGGGGGTTCAGGCTGTGTATGGAGTGAGCACAGTGATCGGGGGGGGGGGGGTTCAGGCTGTGTATGGAGTGAGCAGTGATTTGGGGGGGGGGGGGTCAGGCTGTGTACTGTGCACAGTGATGAGGGGGGGTCAGGCTGTGTACAGTGCACAGTGATGAGGGGGGTCAGGCTGTGTACAGTGCACAGTGATGAGGGGGGTCAGGCTGTGTGTTGTACACAGTGATGAGGGGGGTCAGGCTGTGTACAGTGCACAGTGATGAGGGGGGGGGGGGTCAGGCTGTGTATTGTGCACAGTGATGAGGGGGGTCAGGCTGTGTATTGTGCACAGTGATGAGGGGGGTCAGGCTGTGTATTGTGCACAGTGATGAGGGGGGGTCAGGCTGTGTGTTGTACACAGTGATGAGGGGGGTCAGGCTGTGTACAGTGCACAGTGATGAGGGGGGGGGGGTCAGGCTGTGTATTGTGCACAGTGATGAGGGGGGGGGGGGGGGGTCAGGCTGTGTATTGTGCACAGTGATGAGGGGGGTCAGGCTGTGTATTGTGCACAGTGATGAGGGGGGGTCAGGCTGTGTATTGTGCACAGTGATGAGGGGGGGTCAGGCTGTGTATTGTGCACAGTGATGAGGGGGGTCAGGCTGTGTATTGTGCACAGTGATGAGGGATGGGTCAGGCTATGTAGGAAATGTGCACAGTGATGAGGGTCAGGCTGTGCACAGTGATCGGGCCCTCCCTCGCCCCGTAGGGCCGGTGGTGACGCTCGTACACGGTGAGTGACATCTGACAGATCCGGCCGCTCACCTCCATGAGGCCCCCAGAAGTGTCCAGGTCGTAGACGATAGTCTTGGTCTCCATGGCGGGGTGTATATGGGAGGACAGGAATCTCCGGCTGCCCCTGGTAATGGTGAAGAGAGGACAGCGAGCTCTCCGCAGATATCAGGCAGACAAGTAACGGTAAACAGGCAGGCCTGCAGCCTCAGGCTCTCCACAGCTGACAGGAACACCTCGGCTGGAAGCGGTGCAGGGAGGTGAGGGGGGAGAGGCTCTCCACTCCGGGGATGTGGCGAGGCCTAGGGAAGGCCTAGCCGACGAGCCGCCGGTTCTTCCTCCGCTCTGCAGGAAACACAGGAGCTCCGGCCATGTTGGGCCTACTTATCCCAGAGGAAAGGGGGTTCACGGGCTGCAGGAGGCGGTCACAGGCCACCGTTCCGTCCCGGGCTTCACTCCTTCCGCGGCTGCTTACGTGCGTCTCCCCTCCCCCAGCAGCGGCCGCGCACTTGGCGCAAAGTGACTGCGCGGGAGACAACCCTGTGCGCATGCGTAATTCAGAGGACCAGGCGAAGGCACACAGCCGCTACACAGGAGGGGAGGGGACAAGTGCTAGACGGGTGACGTCACGGGGGTTCAAGCCTGCGCAGTCGGTCCGGTTGCTCCTGAAGCCGCGACAGAACCCTGGAAACAAGGCAGAGGTGCTGACGTAAAACTTTGTGCGCACGCGCTCTGGGCTCCAGAGTGAACCCGCACAGGACAATCGCAAAGGATCCTGGGTAGACATTGTAGCCGCGTGACGTAGGGTTTACGCATGCGCAATAGACTAAGAGCGCTAAACACAGAAAGGGGGTGGGTCGAGGAACGTGACATATGAAGAGGATGCGCAGTGCGAGGGAGGGGGCGTGCAGCCCTGGTGGAGACAATGGGGGAGTGGAGAGAGGAGCAGCGTCACTGTGTGTGCGCAGCAATTCCCCGGCCTGGCGGGGAGGAGCCATGTTTTGTTTGTGTTTGGCTTTTGTGACCTTGCGCATGCTCGGTGGGGTTGAGATGAGCGACCATCTTGGAGGTGGCATTTACCAGCTTGTTTTGGCTGCTCCTTTTGTGCTGTGCTAGTCCGATGGTGACGCATGCCGTGTCTGTGTGTCTGCGGGGCTGCCCGCAGGAGTCATATCACAGATATTTGCCGTGTCCTCAGAGACTTCTCGGTTCGTAACGGTCTCTTAGGGAAGCGGTGACATGAGATGAAGAAAGAGCTCTGTGTAGGTTTCTACCGGCTGCTCTGCTCGCCATCTTTACTGCGGCCACGCCCACGTGATGAGGAATGTCTGCCCACCTTTGTATCCTGACAGGCCCTGCTCACAGGAGGAAACTTCTACTACTTAATAAAGAGCACATTCATATTACTGAGAGAATCCATCATCACATAACCATGAGGATAAGACTTTTATCCAGTAATCTAATCAAGCAGAGGAACTACTGCAACCAGCATAGAACATTACCCATAAGGCCCCTTTCACACAGGCATTCCTCCTCTCCGTTTTTCATCCATCCGTTGACGGATATAAAAAGGACACCCATGTATTCATATGGGCGACCGGATGATCATCCGTTGACATCTGCTGAGAGCCTTCATTAACATCTGTTATTTAAATGGAGGAAAGCCCTATTTTTCTTCTGTTAAAAACAGAATCAGACCTAAACAGATGTCAAAGGTCAGTTTTTGAATCTGTTGTTAGGAGCTCTCAACAACCAATGGCTCATCAGCTGTCAGTGGTGCCACAAGGGGGTGGGGTCACCCACGGATGTCATCGGATGACTCCACCCACTTACCTATTTAACTACTTCTGGACTGGAAGATTTTCTCCCTTAACCACTTAAGCCCCGGAGGATTTGGCTGCTAAACGACCAGAGGGCATTTTGCGATTCGGCACTGCGTGATTTTAACGGACAATTGCGCGGTCGTGCGACGCTGTACCGAAACGAATTTGGCGTCCTTTTTTTCCCACAAACAGAGCTTTCTTTTGGTGGTATTTGATCACCTGTGCGATTTTTTGATCACGCGCTATAAACAAAAAAAGAGCGTAAATTTTGCAAAAATAGCAATATTTTTCCCTTTTTTTTATATGAAATTCCCCCCAAAAAAAATGTAAAAATCAAAATTTTTTAATATTTTCGGCCAATTTGTTTTATGCTACCTATGTTTGGTAAAAAAAATCGCAAAAAGCGTATTTTGATTGGTTTGCGCAAAAGTTATTGCGTTTACTAACAAAGGGAAAGATTTTTGTCATTTTTGTTGTTTTTTTTTTTAACGCGTAATGGCGGCGATCTGCGATTTTTTTTTGCGGTACTGCGACATTGCGGCGGACAGATCGGACCCTTGACTGACATTTTTGACACTTTTGGGGTTACCAGTGACATTTCTACAGTAATCAGTGCTATACATATGCACTGTTACTGTAAAAATGCACTGGTAGTGAAGGGGTTAACTTTATTTGAGAGGGAGGGGCTGTGTGTGTCCCTAGGGGCGTGATTCTAACTGTGATTGGCTGTGGCTTCAACTGTATGCAGAGTGATCAATGGATCTACATAGTAGATCCATGTGATCAGCTCTCATACAGAGAGGAGAGTGACAGGCAGCTTGTTTACACAAGCTGCCTGACTATCTCCCTCTCCCCCGCCGATCGCAGAGTGGCCGGCGGCGATCGGGTCCGCCGGTCACGCGCGCGGGGGGGTCCGTGACCACGCGGGAGCGGGAGCGCGCCTCCGGCGGCGCGCGCTCGCTCCCTAAACCCTCACAGGCGAGCGACGTAGACCTACGTCACTTTGCCTGTGAGGGGCTGACCGCACACGTAGATAGTCGTGCGGCGGTCGGCAAGTGGTTAACCACTTGCCGACTGCTCACAGTATATTTACTGCGGCAGTCAACCCCTCACAGGCAGAGCGACGTAGTGAGGACTCTGGGGAGCGAGCGTGCGCCGCCGGAGGCACGTGTGACCGGCGGGCGACTCCACCGACTCGGCGATCATCGGTGGAGAGGGAGAAAGGCAGGCGGCTGATGTAAACATGTCATTCTCCCCGGTGTAGGAATAGTGATTATACGGTTCTACAATGTAGGACCGTTGATCACTGTTCCTACACCTCAAGCCACAGCCAATCACAGTTAGAATCACGCCCCTAGGGACACACATAACCCCTCCCTCTCAAAAAAAGTTAACCCCTTCACTGCCAGTGTAATTTTACAGTAACAGTGCATATTTATAGCACTGATTACTGTAGCAATGTCACTGGTAACCCCAAAAATGTCAGTCAAGGGTCCGATCTGTCCACCGCAATGTCGCAGTACCGCAAAAAAAAATCGCAGATCGCCGCCATTACGCGTTAAAAAAAACAACAACAAAAATGACAAAAATCTTTCCCTTTGTTAGTAAACGCGATAACTTTTGCGCAAACCAATCAAAATACGCTTTTTGCGATTTTTTTTTTTTTTTTTTTTTTTTTTTTTTTTTACCAAACATATGTACCATAAAACAAATTGGCCGAAAATGTTAAAAATTTTTGATTTTTACATTTTTTTTGGGGCTGGAATTTCATATAAAAAAAATGTGAAAAATATTGTTATTTTTGCAAAATTGTTGCTCTTTTTTTGTTTATAGCGCATGATCAAAAAATCGCACAGGTGATCAAATACCACCAAAAGAAAGCTCTGTTTGGGGGAAAAAAAAGGACGTCAAATTCATTTAGGTACAGCGTCGCACAGCCGCACAATTGTCCGTTAAAGTCACGCAGTGCCGAATCGCAAAATAGGCTCTGGTCGGAATGGGGGTAAATTCTTAAGTGGTTGATGACCAGGCTCTTTTTTTGCAATTCGGCACTGCGTTATTTTAACTGACAATTGCGCCGTCGTGTGACACTGTACCCAAATAAAATTGATGTCTTTTTTTTCAAAAAATAGAGTTTTCTTTTGGTGGTATTTGATCACCTAAGCAATTTTTATTTTTTGCGCTATAAACAAAAAAAGCGACCATTCTAAAAAAAAAAAAAAAAAAATATTTTTCACTTCTTGCTATATAACATTGCCAATCAAAAAAAAAAAAAAAAACATTTTCTCCATCCTTTTAGGCCAAACTACAATCTAGGGCAGTGGTCCTCAACCCTGGCCTACGGGGCTCGCTACCAGGCCAGATTTGCAAGATAACTGAAATACATCCCAGGTGATATCATTTGCTGCTCAGTGATTGCAGTACTCTAGTCTGCATCTCCCAAGGGTAATACTTAAAATCTGGCCTGTTCGTGGGCCCTGAGGACCGGAGTTGAGGACCACTGATCTAGGGGAAAGATTTTTATGTCATTTTTTTTTTATCAGTAATGGTGGCGATCAGCGTTTTTTAGCAGGACTGTGACATTGCGGCGGACAGATCGGAATACCTAACTGAGATTTTTGACACTTTTGGGGGGACCAGTGACATTACTACAGTAATCAGTGCTAAAAATATGCACTGTTACTGCACTAATGACACTGGCAGGGAAGAGGTTAACCCAGGGGCATTTAAAGGGTTAAATATATGCCTAGGGGGTGTTTCTTAACTGCGGGGGGATGGGCTTATGGAATCATCACAGGGACCTGTGATCCTAAATAGGAGGAACACAGAGGAGCCCTGTAATAATTACTGAGAGAACAACAGTCTGCTGTGTTTACAACAGCAGACTGCTGTTCTCTCTCCAGGGGAGTGATCGCAGGTGCCCGGCGGCAATCACGGCCACCGGCCCCGTCCCTCAGCCTCCCCGCTGGTGAATGGGCTCGCTCGCGCGCCTTCAAGATCGTTCCCCTTAACCGCCGTACAGGTACAGCGACTCACAGGAACCTGCCGCCGTATATAGGCGGCAGATGGTCGGCACGTGGTTAGGAACTGTCAGCTGAAGAAGCAGGCAAGCGGCGGGAGTCTTCGACGAGACTGGTGGGTTTTTCTTTTTTCAGGTTCAGGGCGATGGCGGGAGGCGTCGTGATTAAGGATGGATCTACATCGGGGGACATTGTTTATAATTATTTAATAAAGGAATTGTCAAAAACTCGTGTTCTGTCTATTTACATTTTACACATTTTGCTGAATGGGTAGGGGTATGCACCCAATATTCATTCACATGGGAGGTGGGATCTAGGGACCCCCATGTTAATGGGGCTTTCAGATTCCGATAAGCCCCCTGCCCGCAGACAACCACAGCCCAAGGTTGTATGAAGGAGGCCCTTGTCCCCATCAACATGCACCCCCCCCCCTCCCCCAAAGCACCTTGTCCCCATGTTGATGGGAACAAGGGCCTCATCAACGAGCAGCAAAACCATATCTAAATTAAAAAAAAAAAAAAAGAATGTGAAAAAATATGTATATGAATTAAAATAGAAAAAAAAGAACAGAAAACAAGAAAAAAGATAAATAATGTAATAAAGCCGAAAGACCAATCCCAGTGAAAAGCACACAAGAGTAGTTTTATTCAGATTTCTGGATATACATTACATAGTATATGCTTTGCTTTGTGAGATGTAATGTATCTTCTCTGTGTGGATCTTACAATTTATCTTTTAGGCAGATTTTTTGTGGTGTATATTTATCTTGTATTACTCTTACTATTTTCACTGCTGTTGCATAGACCCACATGCTCCTTCTTCTTTCTGCACCTGTTTGTATGGGCGTGGAGGGTGTTTAAATTTGTAAAAGAGTCCAGTTTGTATTTGGCTATGAATAAAGGCTATTTGCCTAAAACGCGTAAGCGTCTTTAACTGTCACTATTCTGTAGCTAATTAAAAACTTTAAAACAGATATACGAGTTTCCGAATCCTTTCATCTATTTGCATTGGGATTAGAACCTCTGTTATGTTTTTGTTGCTGTCTGTGTTCCCACATGGGGAATTGCACTCTCTATATGTTATCTAAATGTTACATTTTCACTAGAATAAGAATTGAGGGACTATCTTCCATTGTAAAATCTTGTACTGGGGACAACAAATTTTGGGATTTTTCTATTTCTGTAACTTTGACAGGAAGTAACATCAAATCTCCCTAATGGTAAACATAAAGCAATAAAACCTTTTTGATACTTAGGTATATATATATATATATATATATATATATATATATACACATATATATATATATACACACACACACACACTTTATCACGTTATTCCACAATATTTTAGTAGTTTCAATACCATGCACTGCAACTATTATTATTATTATTATTATTATACAGAATGTATCTAGCGCCAACATATTATTTAAAACAAAAAAAAAAAACCTTACAGCTGTCTCTAAAATTCAGTATGCATGGTCTCAATGCTCAGTTATTTTGGGATTCATAAAATACTCTCTTATTTGAGATTGCTGCCCAGAGGATATAGAATGAATTATGAATAAGAGACACCCGATGGCTAATAGTGGTATTACATGTTATAATTAGTAGCTATTACCTACTGTGTAATGCTAGGCAGTAAATACAAATTGGATGATACGGGGAAGAGCAATCCTGCACAGGTTCTATACATGAAGTGGACTTTAGTTCACACAGCTTCATTTTTTTATGCTTCTGCAGTATTATATTGCTTCATGATAGTGTGTGAAAATATTAGTAGCTATAAATGATTGCATTTTGCTAATCAGGTGCAATTTTATAGACGCAAATTCCCATTTTGTTTACATATATCCACAGTGATGAACAGAGGAACAATGTTAAGCCATGTAGGCTGATGTTAAAAGTGTGACTTTGCCGCTAGCAATCCTGCTGCAGGCGATTCATCAAAATCCGCAGCAGCAGGATCACTATAAAACGGACTCTTTTAAATTACTCCCATTGTAGCTGAGGCAGCGAGATTTTGCTCAGATCACTAGTGATCGAGATTCAACAGGGTTCAGGCCAAGAGCAGCATCTTGCTGCATCTGGCAACTGAGGGAGCGACTCCATAGGGACAGACAGCCTCTTTAAATAGCACCTTTACTTAAAGAGTAACTCCACTTTCGTGGGAATAAAAAATTAGGAAAAAAAAAGAAAAAACAATATAGCGTATACAATTGCGACACAAATCATATTGTATTTGAATGTTATTAAAAATGACCTTTCCTTTTCAAACTACAGCGGTTGTAAATCTCTGAAAATGCAATGCAATATGGCTTCCTGGAGCTGTTCTGTACACAGAATGTTTACTGACCACACCCCGGAAACATCATTTCCTGCTTGTGTGATTGGCGCACCAATTTTCCCAGAAGTCTGTACTAAGATACAATTCAGATTTCTGGCATCCCCTGCAACAAAAATATCATTTTTGGTGAGATACTCCCAATAGGAACAAGCCTAAAGGGATGCAGGCCCAGCAGCTTCCCTCGTTGGAGCCCTGCAGCTGCCACAGCTGATAGATAATTATTGAACCACTCCCATTTGACCCACTCAGCACAGAGGAACAAACAGTGATTGTACAGTACAATGATGTACAGAGATCACCCAGAGGGGAATGTTTTTTCCTCAACAAAAGTGGAGTTACGCTTTAAAAGTATCACTCACCCCCACCCCCCCCCCCACCATTAACATATTTGGCAGTTTTTTTTTTCCTGGAATGGTTACCTTGTTATGACAGGTACCTGCTCCCTTTTACTCAGTTCTTGCCTAGATGGGAATTATGTAAACTTGGCCCACCCGCAACTTCCTGGGACATGCCACAGGTCCCATGAGACTGTGGGACCAATCTCACTGCGGAACGCAATCTCCTGCATGTGCAGTGGAGAGCCCGCTGTGATACACATCACATCCAAGATGGTAGCGCCAGGGATCTGAAGCCAGTCATAGAACTGGCCTTGGTGAAAACAGCATTGGACTCCTGGGCTGGTGACTGTCTGTTTCTTAAAAGTAGGCATCTACAGTATTTGTTGCTGCTGACTTTTAGTTTTTTTTTTTTTTTAAACGAACGGAGTTCCTCTTTAAGCAATCCTGCCATTTGAGATTTGTCTCTAGCGGCAGAATCGCCTATTTGACATCAGCTTTTACACCCGTCCATGCTCCAAGAGTATTTACCTAGTTGCTACCCAGAACTGCTGTTGGAAAGTACAAGGATTCTGGACAAAGTTTGCATCCTGAAGCTATTACTGTTGGTCTTCCAGTAGGTGCAATGAATAGAGATGGGTTGTACAAATATCAGCGTTCATATGAAAGCTGTTTTTTGAGAAGAGAGGACGTTTGCAGGCTAGCACAGTGTCAGGTTGCCAGATGTTTCTCATGGGATTGCACATCAATGTCACCTGCCTTTTTAAAAGGGTGCAGCTCTGTAGAAAGGGCTGTACTTATGACTCAACAAAGAGAAAGCAAGAACAAGAGGAGCACTTGATCAAGTAGATGGCAGGGGAGTGTATGCAAGGCACCTGAATTACATTACCTGAAGTCCTGTTTTTTCTTTATAGGATTACAGGCACTAAAGGTCACAAAGTCCCTCTCTGGCGCAGGCAATTTCCACCTGGCCTCTTCTAGGTGCCAGTCTTCAGCTGTCTTGATTGACTGGTACAGGATGATGTCACTCCTGCACATTGGAAGGAGTCATTCATGCCAGTACACTGGCACCGTGCCAGCAATATAAACAGAGCTGCACATGCACAGTTCCATGTACATTTCTCAGAGGATTGCGAGCAGACAGCTAAGTGTGTTTTATTGAAGAAGAGACACTGCGTGTCTCTTCTGTAATATAGAGTATCCTGTTCACAGTTTTTTAATATTTTGTATTCAGCTCTACTTTAAAGAGGTTGTAAACCCCCCAAAAATTTTTTTTTTCTTTTTGTAACCTGCAAGAGAAACACATAATGAGCTAGTATGCATCGCATACGAATTGATTTGAATTATTTTTCAGTTTATAAACATGTGTGGGGCGAATCGATTAATTAAGTTTCCTGAAAAACATGGTAGAGTATGAGCTACTTGATAAGGAAAATTTTGCTTTAGACCAGCGAAGCGACTTCTCTGCTTTGTGTGATAGTAATGTATCCAGTTCTGTGAGTTTTGGGGAGATTGTATCTATAATTGAAAAGTCATTTTTTGGAGGTCTTTAGTGAGGGTAAGTATTCTTTCCCATCTTTCTTTTTTATTGTTTGCAGCTATTTTAATGAGACGGCCTTAATAATTGCCTTATGAGTTAGCCAGAGGGTTGTAGCAAATATTTCTGGGGAAGAGTTTAATGTAAAGAATTCATGTGATGCGGAAAACTATTCCTTGTTGGTGAGAGGGGTCTGTTATTAACCACTTGCCGACTGCCCGCTGCTTATATACTGCGCCAGGCTGGCTCGGCTGCGCGAATCGCCGTTCCTATACAGCAATCCGCGAGAGCAGGGCTATTGCCCCCAATAGGCAGTGGGGATGTCGATCCACGGGACCGGTGGCCGCAATTGCCGCCGGTCACCCGCGATCGCTCCCCACTGAGAGAAAACACCGGTCAGCTGTTGTAAACACAGCTTATCGTTGTTCTCTCTGAAATGATCACAGAGTGCCTGTGATCCTTCTATATATATCTATAATCATTTCACAAGTCCATCCCCCCACATTTAGAAAACACTCCCCTAGGCTCACACTTAACCCTTTGATCACCCCTAGGTTAACCCCTTCCCTGCCAGTGTCATTGTTACAGTAATGCCCCATACACACGTGCAGATTATCTGAAGACTTTTGTCTGCAGACTTACCAAAACCATATAATATGAGGTCAAACCTAAACACTTTCAATTTGTATGCAATCCGGCAGGCCCTTGCACTACATAGAAAAGGTAAATCTGAAGACAAAAGTCTTCAGATAATCTGCACGTGTGTATGGGGCATAACAGTGCATATCAAAATCTATTGGTATGCCGATAAATATAACACCCTCACAATTTAACACACTACGTAATTCCTTCCCCTTTATATGGTACATGGAGTCTTTCTCATATCTGGGCATTAATTAGACCCCTGACATTAAAGATTTATTTGCCAAAAAGTGCTTCCCATTAATACAAAAATTAAGAGGGACGCTTAGGCTATGGAAATCCGATCATATTTCTTTCCTAGGTAGAATTACAGCCATTAAAATGTCAATACTCCAAAAACTATTATACTTATATAGAGCACTTCCTACTATAAATACAATTACGAATAAATACAATTAAGATAACGAAATTTCAAATAGAAATTAAAAAATTTGTATGGTAAGATTCTCACCCACGCTTCTCAAAAATGGTCCTACATAAATCCCAAAACAAAGGAGGATTCGGATTACCAGACTTCTGCTTGTACTATTTAGCTGCACGTTGGTCGCAAATAGCTCAATGGCATATACATAATCCAAAGATCCTATGGGTCAGATTTGAGAGTGACTCAATCTCCCTCTTATGGATTTAAGGATTCTTGTGGAGCAAAAATATCCCACAACAAGCTCTAGCAGCAAACCAACTAGTGTTTCAATCACATCAACTATGGAAATTATATAATGCAAAATATTATATGACTTCAGCCACTCTCCCACAAGCCTCCTTTATAGGACATCCCAAATTTAATCTAGGAGAACACGGTCCAACAGACTTTAAGTGGTGGATTAACAACAGTATAACTGCTATTTCCAAATGTATTGAAAATTATACTTTCACCTCTTTTTCCTCTCTACAAGCAAAATATCAAAATCCCAATATTGAACACTGCAGATTTCTGTAGATCAGACACTTTTTCATCACACACTTTCGAGTAGAAGAAGAAATGGATTCAATAAAATTTCAGCAAATTTTGGATGGTAACTTGATGCCATCTGTGAAAAAGCTGAAGTTAAAGAGAGGATGGCTTCTACAAATGGATAATGATCCTAAACACACCTCGAAATCCACGGGGGATTACATCAAGAGGCGTAAACTGAAGGTTTTGCCATGGCCTTCACAATCTCCTGACCTCAACATAATTGAAAATCTATGGATAGACCTTGAAAAGAGCAGTGTGTGACAGACAGCCCAGAAATCTCAAAGAACTGGAAGACTTTTGTAAGGAAGAATGGGCAAAGATACCTCAAACAAGAATTGAAAGACTCTTGGCTGGCTACAAAAAGCGTTTACAAGCTGTGATACTTGCCAAAGGGGGCAGTACAAGATATTAACTCTGCTGGGTGCCCAAATTTTGCAGACACCATTTTTTTGTTTTCTGTTACTTTGAAAGTGTAAATGATGGAAATAAAATCTAACTTTTGTTGACATATTATAAGAATGTCTAATCTGTAATTCGATGCATTTTGGAGATTTTTCCATCTTTCCTTGGCTTCTTTATGCACATTAATACAAATTTTTACCTGGGGTGCCCAAACTTTCCATCCCCACTGTATAACACTAGAGATGTACCGAACGGTTCGCCGGCGAACGGTTCCCGGCGAACTTCGAACGTTCGCGTTCGCCGCTGCGGGCGAACATATGCGATGTTCGGTCCGCCTCCTATACATCATCATTGAGGCAAACTTTGACCCTGAACATCACAGTCAGCAGGCACATTCCAGGCCAATCAGCATACCTCCCTCCCACACCCTCCCACCTCCTATAAATAAGCAAGGGCAGCATCCATCTTAGATCATTTCTGTGTTACTGAGAGCAGGGAAAGTGCTGGTGCTGCTGCTGCTGTTATAGCTGGGGACAGTTCCCGGTCTTGTTAGCCAGTGTTCTTGGTACACTCCTGCTGTAAGGACAGCACTTCAAAAAGCCCTTCCTAGGGCTGGTATTTGAGGTTTTTTTTGGATATATATATATATATATATATATATATATATATATATATATATATATATATATATATATATATATATATATATCTATTGTCCCCAAAAGCCCTTTTGAGAGCTGGTATTTGTGTAATTTTTTTTGTTCTGTGATATATATATATATATCTATTGTCCCCAAAAGCCCTTTTGAGGGCTGGTATTTGTGTAATTTTTTTGTTCTGTGATATATATATATATATATATATATATATCTATTGTCCCCAAAAGCCCTTTTGAGGGCTGGTATTTGTGTAATTTTTTTTGTTCTGTGATATATATATATATATATATATATTGTCCCCAAAAGCCCCTTTGAGGGCTGGTATTTGAGTATTTTTTTAATATATATATATATATATATATATATATATATATATATATATGTAGCATGTCCAGAACCAGAAAAAAAAGATCACATAGGTGTAAAAGGGGTTCCCACCATCCCTGCTCTACTGAAAAATTATCATTTTTTTCTGGTTCTGGACATGCTACAGAGCTGAAACTTCACAGGTACACTTTTTAGACTCCCTAGACACTAAATCATACAAAAAAAAGTTCTTAAAAATTGTCATTTTTGATAGAGAGCCAATTATTAGAAAACTTAAAAAAAAAAAAAAACTTAAAAAAAAAAAATTCTTTGGATTTATTGTCTGGTGGGTCTAAAAAGTGTACCTGTGAAGTTTCAGCTCTGTAGCATGTCCAGAACCAGAAAAAAAAATAGAATTAGGGTTAGGGCTAGGGTTAGGGCTAGGGTTAGGGTCAGGGCTAAGGTTAGGGTTATTTTTAGTGCTTAGGGTTAGAGTTAGAGGGGTAGGGGTAGGGCTACTAACTCTAACCCTAAGTATCTCACCGTAACCCTAACCCTAGCCCCTAACACTAAACCTAACCCTAACCCTCTAACCTTAACCCTAACCCTCTAAGCCTAGCCATAAAAATAACCCTAACCCTAGCCCTAACCCTAATTCGTAATTTTTTCTGGTTCCGGACATGCTACAGAGCTGAAACTTCACGGGTACACTTTTTAGACCCCCCCAGATGCTAAATCCAAAGAAATTTTTTTTTTTTTTTAAATTTTTCCAATCATTGGCTCTCTATCAAAAAGGACAATTTTTAACCGGTTGCCGACCGCCGCACGACTATATACTGCGGCGGTCAGCCCCGGCCAGGCAGAGTGACGTAGCGGTACGTCACTAGCCTTCGCCGCTCTGGTGCGCGCGCGCACCCGCGGTCCCGCCGATGACTCGATTGGGGTCAGAACCGATCAGTCATCAGGTCCAGGCCAATCATTTTTGGTCTGGACCTGTTGATCGGTCCTGCCCAATCAGATCTCCCTCTAAGCCTGTGAAATGTAAACACAGGCTTAGAGGAGATGTGCCCTCCCCTCCCAACGGTCTTTTTGGATCCAGCGTGAGAGGAGAGCACATCTAATTGTAAGTACAGCACCAAGCACGTACATACACACTTAGATAGGCACATTTCACCCCCGATCGCCCCCCCAATTAACCCCTACAGCACCTGACACAACACACACTATATACAGCATATAGCATTTACCTATATACCTGTATAAGTGTGATTTGTGAACAGGTGTAGCACTTGCGACCCCCCCTTTTCCACTCAAATTACCCCCCACCCCCCCCTAATAAAGATTTAACCCACTGATCTCCCCTGACCCCCCCCTGATCACCGCCGTTAACCCCTACACCCTCTGTCACATCAGCACTAATACAAACGCAATATACGGTGTTATTGTATTTTTGTATTAGTGTCATTGTGATCAGAATTAGCGCAGGCGACTAAGTTTCTGTCCCAAGAAGGTTTAGGGTCCCCGCCACCCGCCCAATAAAGATTTAAGCCCCTGACCCCCCCCTGATCACCCCTACACCCCCTGCCATAACACACACCGTATACAGTATATAGCATTTTGCTATATACCCGTATAAGTGTGATTTGTGGTCAGGTCTAGCACTTGCGACCCCCCTTTTTCCACTTGAATTACCCGCCACCCCCCCTAATAAAGATTTGAGCCCCTGATCTCCCCTGACCCCCCCCTGATCACCGCTAGTTAACCCCTACACCCTCTGTCACATCAGCACTAATACAAACGTAATATACTGTGTTTTTGTATTTTTGTATTAGTGTGATTGTGATCAGAATTAGCGCAGGCGACTAAGTTTGTGTCCCAAGGAGGTTTAGGGTCCCCGCCACCCGCCCAATAAAGATTTAATCCCCTGATCCCCCCCTGATCACCCCTACACCCCCTGCCACAACGCACACTGTATACAGTATATAGCATTTTCTATATACCCGTATAAGTGTGACTTGTGACCAGGTTTAGCGCTTGCCACCGTTTCTTTTATCCTTAGGATACCCGCCAGTCCCTTCCAATAAAGATTTAAACCCCTGATCCCCCCCTGATCACATCCCGTTAACCCCTACACCCTCTGTCACATTAGCACTAATACACACATAATATACTGTTTTTACTGTATTTTGTATTGGTGTCATTGTGACTTGAGGTTGCTCTAGCTAGCTAGTTTCTTTCCCAAAGGAGGTTTAGGGTCCCCGCCACCCCCCCCCCCCCCCAGATCCCCGGCGCATAGTTTAGAAGTAACCCCTTGATTACCACACACGCACGCACGCACATACACTTCCATTTCTAGTATAGTGTTTGAACAGATCAATATCTGATCTGATCAGAGCTATACTAGCGCCCCCATAGTTTAGGGTTCCCAAAACGCGGTGTTTGCACGATCAGCACTGATTCCGGCCAGCACCTGCGTTTAACCCTTTCACCCAGGTAAGTGTAGTAATCAATAGATTACTGTCACTTACAAAAAACACAAGACACAAAACCGCTGTGTTAGCAGAGTCAGGCCTGATCCCTGCTAGCATTAGCAGTTTTTTTGGTAGCGCTTGAAATAGTCTTCGACAACCAGGTGCTTTTATTACCTGTGAGTCGCATCACTGTACGGGTAAATTTAGTTACCAAAATGTCTAAACGTTCGTACAGTGATGAAGCTATTTACAGTATAATGACCATGTCAGGTGAGAGCGATGGGGAAGCCTCACCGGCAGAATCAGGGTCAGTATACGAACCAGATGACAGCAGCGGCTCCCTGACAGACAGCTCCGACGACAGATGGGTCCCTGTTAGACCCAGGCGTACCCGACCCCATTCTGGAGTTGTTGAAATGCAGGAATCGCAGGGTGCTCGTATGGAGCAGAGTGTGGTTACTAGTGCCGCTCATTTTTCTGGCGACCTGGCAAGCGCCAGCGGCCTAGTACAACCTGGACCTAGTACAACCAGCACTGCAGTAAGACCTGGTGACGTGGCGAGTCCCCTAAGTGCAGTTGAAGCTGGTGCGGTGGCTAGCACAAGTAGTGGCCCGCAGCCACCGCGTATTCGAAGACAGGCCCGTAGAGCCCATAGTGCCCTCCCTGATGCGCTGGCATATCCCAATTGGCAACCCACTGATTCTACAGCGCCAGTACTTCCCCCATTCACTGCCCAACCTGGAATCCACGTGGAGACAGCTGGTTTTACGCCCCTGAACTTTTTTGAGCTGTTCTTCACGGAAGATCTTTTCAGATCTATTGTGGATCAATCAAATTTATATGCTCAACAATTTATCGCCGCCAACCCAAATTCGCACCTTGCCAGACGATTCGGCTGGAATCCTATAACGGTTTCCGAATTTAAGATCTTTCTGGGCCTTTCCCTCCACATGGGCATAACTAAACAAAGTGAATTGCGGCTATATTGGTCCACTAGCCCAGCTCACCATATGCGCATGTACTCTGCCTCCATGTCCAGGGGGAGATACGAGCAAATTCTGCGATTTATGCATTTCAGCGACAATGAAATCTGTCGTCCTCGGGGAGACCCTGCATACGATCGGCTCCACAAAATTCGGCCCCTCATAGACAACTTCAATCAGCGGTTTGCAGCCTTGTTTACCCCCGAACAAGTTGTCTGCATTGACGAGTCCCTGGTTAAATTTACTGGCCGTCTTGCTATCAAACAGTACCTCCCCAGCAAGCGTGCCAGATACGGGGTCAAGTTGTATAAGCTCTGTGACAGGGCCACAGGCTATACAGTTAATTTCCGTGTCTATGAGGGAAAAGATAGCACTGTGGAGCCCCCGAACTGCCCAGACTACATAGGGAGCAGCGGTAAGATTGTTTGGGACTTGGTGTCACCCTTATCCGGAAAGGGGTACCATTTGTACGTGGACAATTTTTACACAAGCGTGCCACTATTTAGTCACCTGCTTGATTTACAAATTGGCGCATGTGGCACCGTGCGACCTAATCGCCGGGGCTTCCCCCAACGGCTTGTAAATTCCCGTCTTAGTCGGGGGGCGAGAGCCTGCTTGAAAACGGACAAATTGCTTGCGGTGAAGTGGAAGGATACACGGGATGTTTATGTTCTGTCCTCCCTTCACGCAGACACGACAGTCCAAATCCCTACGGCAACTGGCGTTATGGAGAAACCCCTCTGTGTCCACGAATATAACCTTAACATGGGAGGGGTGGACCTTAACGACCAGCTTTTGGCGCCGTATTTAGTTGCCCGTAAAGCCAGACGCTGGTACAAAAAAGTGTCTGTTTACCTTTTCCAATTGGCTATGCTGAACGCCTTTGTCCTATACAGGGTGTCAGGACGAACTGGACCCTTCCGGGAATTCCAGGAAGCGGTCATCCTTGCCTACCTGTACCCAGGAGGCATGCCTGTCCAACTTCCCCTTCCAGATGCAGTGAGCCGGCTGCATGAGAGGCATTTTCCTTATGCCCTCCCGAGTACCCCTACCCAAATACGACCCCAAAGACGATGTCGTGTCTGTAGCAGGCGCGGATTTAGGCGTGACACCCGTTATTATTGTCCCAAATGTCCTGACCAACCTGGTCTCTGCATCGGGGAATGTTTTGAGCGCTACCATACACTAGTGGAGTATTAGTGTAGGGTACAGCACGACACAGTGTAGGGCACACAAACACAGGGTCTCAAAGGATGTTGGATGTCCATCGACATTTTAAGAGACCCAAGCTGGAAGAGAAGATCGCAGAAGATCGCACTCCCTCCCAAATCAAGAAATAAAGGAACAGTTAGAAAGAAAAATAAAAGGATCCAAAAACTGTTGTGGTGTCAGTAATTTTATATGTCCTTCTACTCCTTCCTACTATACTTTTTTCAATGTCCTTTGTTTGTTTTTTCATTCTTTTGTGACCTGTTTCTCTTGCAGGTAATTGTCGGCTACCACGCATTGATTTTATATATTCTGACACAAACAGCGTTTGCGCTCAGCATATATGGATACCTTTGCTGATAGCAGCTGTGGTGATTTTCTGATTTCAGCACTGCAGTTAAAATCTTATTTTGGTATACGTGGATAGTGCCATGTATACCCATCATTAAATTCAGTGGGTGGTTGTTTGGGCGGTTAATGATGAGAATCCAAAAACTTTTGTTGTGTCAGTCATTTTATATGTCCTACTCTTCCTAATGTACTTTTTTTAATGTACTTTGTTTGTTTTTTCATTCTTTTGTGACCTGTTTCTCTTGCAGGTACTCGTCGGCTACCACGCATTGATTTTATATATTCTGACACAAACAGCGTTTGCGCTCAGCATATATGGATACCTTTGCTGATAGCAGCTGTGGTGATTTTCTGATTTCAGCACTGCAGTTAAAATCTTATTTTGGTATACGTGGATAGTGCCGTGTATACCCATCATTAAATTCAGTGGGTGGTTGTTTGGGCGGTTAATGATGAGAATCCAAAAACTTTTGTTGTGTCAGTCATTTTATTTGTCCTACTCTTCCTAATGTACTTTTTTTTAATGTACTTTGTTTGTTTTTTCATTCTTTTGTGACCTGTTTCTCTTGCAGGTAATTGTCGGCTACCACGCATTGATTTTATATATTCTGACACAAACAGCGTTTGCGCTCAGCATATATGGATACCTTTGCTGATAGCAGCTGTGGTGATTTTCTGATTTCAGCACTGCAGTTAAAATCTTATTTTGGTATACGTGGATAGTGCCGTGTATACCCATCATTAAATTCAGTGGGTGGTTGTTTGGGCGGTTAATGATGAGTAATACTACACATTATTCCTGTGCTGATTTCTGATAGGTTCTCTTTTTTTCCGTTCAGCCCACAGGCTGCATGAAAAAAAAAAACCTATATGCCAAACAAGGACCAGCAATGTACTGGTACGTTGCTGGACTTTGAGTGGTTGTACCAGGATGATGCCTGCAGATTTAGGCATCATCTTGGTATCGTTTTTTACAGCCAGCGGTCGGCTAACATGTAAAAGCAATCCTAGCAGGTAATTGGCCGCTAGACTGCTTTTACATGCAGTGGGAGGGGCCTCCCCCCCCCCCACCGCCGCCTTCCGCAGCCTTCCGTGGTTTTTCTCGGGCTCTCCTGTCCCACCGGTTAACCCGAGAGTGCAGCCGGTGGTTCAGTTATCTAACCATAGAGCTAATTGAAGATTAGAATGGCTCCAATCATCTCTATGGCCTAAGATGCCGGAGGCTACGAGCATTTCATGACTTCTTTTTCGCCAGAAATAAACAGGGCCATTGGGAAATTGGGAAAGTATTTTATCACACCAATTTTGGCGTGGTCAGATACATTAAGGTCAGAGGAGAGATCTAGAGTATAAAAGACCCCAATTTTTTTAAAAAAGAGTACCTGTCACTACCGATTGCTATCATAGGGGATATCTAAATTCACTGTGATAACAATAAAAATGATTTAAAAAAAAAAATTAAAGGAAAGGTGTCAAAATAACATAAAAAAGCAAAAAAAAAAAAAAAAAATTGAGCCCCCCCCCTTTCCCCCCGTGCTTGCGCGCAATGGCACACGCAAGCGTTGGTCTAGTGTCATATGTAAACCGCAATTTCAGCATGCATGTGAGGTATCGCCACGATCGCCAGATCGAGTGCAGTAATTTTTGCAGTAGACCTCCTCTGTAAGTCTAAAGTGGTAACCTGTAGAGACTTTTAAATTTTTAAAAATGTACGTACGTTGTTGCCGCTGCGCAGGCGTGCGCAATTTTTAAAGCATGTCATGTCAGGTGTCTATGAACTCGGCATAAGATCATCTTTTAAATTTTACCAAAAAAATTGGAATTATATAGTGTATTTGTGCAATAAATTTTAAAAAAATGTATTTTTTTCGCAAAAATTGCGTTTGGAAAATCTGTGCGCAAATACCGTGTGACAAAAAAATTTGCAACATCCACCATTTTATTCTATAGGGCCTCTGCTTTAAAGAAATATATAATGTTTGGGGGTTCAAAGTAATTTTCTATTAAAAAAAAAATATTTTTTCATGTAAACAAAAAGGCACAGAAAAGGCTTGGTTTTCAAGTGGTTAGAAGAGTGGGTGATGTGTGGATAAGATTGAGCATAAAATGCCGGGACAGTTCAAACACCCCCCAAATGACCCCTTTTTGAAAAGTAGACACCCAAAGCTATTTGCTGAGAGGCATGGTGAGTCCATGGAATATTTTATATTTTGCTACAAGTGTTGGGAAAATTATTATTTCTTTTTTTTTTGTTGTTTTTTTACAGAAAGTTGTCACTAAATGATATATTGCTCACACATGCCATGGGTATATGTGAAATGACACCCCAAAATACATTCTGCTGCTTCTCCTGAGTACAGGGATACCCCATGTGTGAGACTTTTTGGCAGCCTAGCTGTGTACGCGCCCCCGAAAACCAATCCACATCTTCAGGTTTTCTAATGGCGTAAATTGCTGATTTTACCCCTGACTACCCGTCACAGTTTCAGAGGCCCTGAAATTTCAAGATAGCACAAAACCCCCCCAAATGACCCCATTTTGCAAAGTAGACACTCCAAGCTATTGGCTGAGAAGCATGGTGAGTCCATGGAATAGTTTATATTTTGCCACAAGTTTCGGGAAAATAATTTTTTTTTTTTTTTTAACACAAAGTTGTCAGTAAATGATATAATGCTCACGCATGCCATGGGTATATGTGAAATGACACCCCAAAATACATTCTGCTGCTTCTCCTGAGTACAGGGATACCCCATGTGTGAGACTTTTTGCCAGTCTAGCCGCGTACAGGACCCGGAAAACCAATCTGCACCTTCTGGCTTTCTAAGGGCGTAAATTGTTGATCTCACTCCTTACTACCTATCACACTTTTGAAGTCCATAAAAGGCCAAGATGGCACAAAACCCCCCCAAATGACCCAATTTTGCAAAGTAGACACTCCAATCTATTTGCTGAGAGGCATGGTGAGTATTTTGCAGCTCTCATTTTTTTTGGAAAATGAAGAAAAAACAGGAAAATTCATTTTTTTTCCTCTTTTTTCAATTTCCAAAACTTTGTGACAAAAAGTGAGATCTGCAAAACACTCAACATGCCTCTCTGCAAATAGCTCAGGGTGTCTACTTTCCAAAATGGGGTCATTTGGGGGGGTTTTGTCCTATCTTGGAATTTTAGGGCCTCCGAAACTGTGATAGGTAGTCAGGAGTGAAATCAACAATTTACGCCCTTGGAAAGCCTGAAAGTGGAGGTTGGTTTTCGGGGTCCTGTACTCGGCTAGACTGCAAAAAAGTCTCACACATGGGGTATCCCTGTACTCAGGAGAAGCAGCAGAATGTATTTTGGGGTGTCATTTCACATATACCCATGGCATGTGTGAGCAATATATCATTTACTGACAGCTTTGTGTAAAAAAAAAAAAAAAAAAATATATATATATATATATATATTTCCCGGAACTTGTGGCAAAATATAAAATATTCCATGGACTCACCATGCCTCTCAGCAAACAGCTTGGGGTGTCTACTTTCCAAAATGGGGTCATTTGGGGGGGGTTTTGTGCTATCTTGGAATTTTAGGGCCTCCGAAACTGTGATAGGTAGTCAGGAGTGAAATCAACAATTTACGCCTTTGGAAAGCCTGAAAGTGGAGGTTGGTTTTCGGGGTCCTGTACTCGGCTAGACTGCAAAAAAGTCTCACACATGGGGTATCCCTGTACTCAGGAGAAGCAGCAGAATGTATTTTGGGGTGTCATTTCACATATACCCATGGCATGTGTGAGCAATATATCATTTACTGACAGCTTTGTGTAAAAAAAAAAAAAATATATATATATATATATATATATTTCCCGGAACTTGTGGCAAAATATAAAATATTCCATGGACTCACCATGCCTCTCAGCAAATAGCTTGGGGTGTCTACTTTCCAAAATGGGGTCATTTGGGGGGGTTTTGTGCTATCTTGGAATTTTAGGGCCTCCGAAACTGCGACAGGTAGTGCAGAGGTGACATGAACAATTTACGCCATTAGAAAACCTGAGAGTGTTGATTGGTTTTCGCGGTCCTGTACACAGCTAGGCTCCCAAAAAGTCTCACACATGGGGCATCCCCATACTCAGGAGAAGCGGCAGAATGTATTTTGGGGTGTCATTCCACATATACCCATGTCATGTGTGAGAAATTTATCTTTTAGTGACAACGTTGTGTAAAAAAAAAAAATTAAAAAAAAAAATTGTAATTTTCCCGAAACTTGTGGCAAAATATAAAATATTCCATGGACTCACTATGCCTCTCAGAAAACAGCTTGGGGTGTCTACTTTCCAAAATGGGGTCATTTGGGGGGGGTTTGTGGTATCTTGACATTTCAGGGCCTCCTAAACCGTTATAGGTAGTGAGAAAATGCAATGAAAAATGTACGCCCTTTGAAATTCTGATGGTGGTGATTTGTTTTCCGGCTCCCGTACACAGCTACGCTCCCAAAAAGTCTCACATATGTGGTATCCCTGTACTCAGGAGAAGCAGCAGAATATATTTTGGGGTGTAATTACACATATACCCATGGCATGTGTGAGCAATATATCATTTCAATGACAACTTTGTGTAAAAAAAAAAAAACCTGTGACAAAAAAATAAAATATTCAATGAGCTCAACATGCCTCTCAGAACATTCCTTAGGATGTCTACTTTCCAAAAAGTGGTAGTTTGGGGGGGTTTTGTACTGCCCCGCCATTTTAGCACTTCATGAAATGAGATAGGCAGTCAGAAATTAAAGCTTCGTAAATTTCAGTATTTACACCATAGTTTGTAGACGCTATAACTTTTGCGCAAACCAATAAAAATACGCTCATTGATTTTTTTTTTGTCAAAGACATGTAGCTAAATATATTTTGGCCCAAAAAAATGACATAAATTGAGTATATTGGATATTTTTTAAAAGACAAAGTTGAAAATGTCATTTTTTTGCAAAATTTTCGCTCTTTTTTTATTAATATCGCAAAAAATAAAAAGCGCAGAGGTGATCAAATGCCACCAAAAGAAAGCTCTGTTTGTGGGAAAAAAAGGACGTAAATTTCGTTTAGGTACAGCATTGCATGACCGCGCAATTATCAGTTAAAGTCACGAAGTGCCAAGTTGAAAAAAGGGGTCTGGTCCTTTAGCAGCCAAATCCTCCGGGGCTTAAGTGGTTAATAACTTTTTTTGTGTGATTTAGTGTCTGGGGGGGTCTAAAAAGTGTACCTGTGAAGTTTCAGCTCTGTAGCATGTCCAGAACCAGAAAAAAAAATAGAATTAGGGTTAGGGCTAGGGTTAGGGTTAGGGCTGGGGTTAGGGTCAGGGCTAAGGTTAGGGTTATTTTAAGTGCTTAGGGTTAGAGGGTTAGAGTTAGAGGGGTAGGGGTAGGGCTACTAACTCTAACCCTAAGTATCTCACCGTAACCCTAACCCTAGCCCCTAACACTAAACCTAACCCTAACCCTCTAACCATAACCCTAACCCTCTAACCTTAACCCTAACCCTCTAAGCCTAGCCATAAAAATAACCCTAACCCTAGCCCTAACCCTAACCCTAACCCTAGCCCTAACCCTAGCCCTAAGCCTAGCCCTAGCCCTAACCCTAATTCGTATTTTTTTCTGGTTCCGGACATGCTACAGAGCTGAAACTTCACAGGTACACTTTTTAGACCCCCCAGATGCTAAATCCAAAGACATTTTTTATTTTTATTTTTTTTTAATTTTTCCAATAATTGGCTCTCTATCAAAAAATTACAATTTTTAAGAACTTTTTTTTGTGTGATCCCTCTCCGGCATGCCACAGTCCAGGTGTTTGTCCCCTTGAAACAACTTTTCCATTACTATTGTGGCCAGAAAGAGTCCCTGTGGGTTTTAAAATTCGCCTGCCTATTAAAGTCTATGGCGGTTCGCAATGTTCGCCGGTTCGCGAACATTCGCCGATGTTCGCGGTCGCCGTTCGCGAACGGCGAATTTTATGTTCGCGACATCACTATATAACACTATGCAATTTTATTAAAAAAAAATAGGACCTCTCATAAAAATGTTTTATTAGGTCTTTCAGACAATTAACTTTATATATCCAATATCCCACGAGGAATTGCAAATTACAATGTCTATCAAAAAGATGAACACAAATATAGGATGATTACTTCATACTATAATATTTTTGTATTGCTTTATCCTAAATAACAAGTTTTCTTCTATGGAACCTAAAAAGATAGTACCTATATACTCTTCATATGTCAGTTATATACAATTTATTTTAAAGAAAACATTTTCTTTAGAATGTTTGAAATTTTTTTTGCACCACTATTTTACACCTAATAAAAAAAAATAACATACACTGATACACACACAAACACACACTAGCACATATTTTTACACGCACTAATGTGTGTTTGCTTTAGGGAAGCCCATTCGTTAATTTTAAAACGCATCACAATACAAGTTGTAATGCACTTACATCGTTCTTACAGCGCCAAGCACCAAAACATCCAGATAGTTCACATCTGTGCATTGTGGTGACCTTAAAAACATTGTGTGTTGTGAATGGTAACGTAACGTAACAAATACCAGTGCGCTATCTGCATTGTGGTAATGCATATCAAACATGTGTAACAACGTGTTACCACAATGCATTACCACAACACTTAGATGTAAATTCATACTTAAAGCGACCTTAAATTTAAAATCAAGATCCCTATATTACATTGCTGCACACAACCTCATAATAAAAAACACTTCATTTATTTTATTTCAGATATTTATATTGCACTGACAATGTACATAGCACTTTACATGTTATGCACTTGCATCAGTCCCTGCCCTCCAGGAGCTTACAATCCCTACTGAGAAAACATGCATACATGCACATACTGGGGCAATTTTAGACAAGAGCCAATTAACCTGCCAAAATGTGTTTGGAGTGGAAGAAAAAAACTGAAGTACCCGGAGGCAGCTCACTCAAGCACAGGAGGAAGATGCAAAATCCATGCAGGTCTTGCTGTGGATTCAAATGAACCACTTACCCACTGGGCACTTTTACCTCCTTCCTAACCAGGCCAATTTTCAGCTTTCAGTGCTCTCACATTTTGAATGACAATTACTCAGTCATGCAACACTGTACCCATATGAAATTTTTTGTCTTTATTTCACACAAATTGAGCTTTGTTTTGATGGTATTTAATCATCGCAGTATTTTTTATTTTTTGCGCTATAAAAGAAAAAAGACCAAATATTTTGTAAAAAAAATGTATTTTTCTTCATTTCAGTTATAAAATTTTGCAAATTAGTAATTTTTCTTCATGAATTTTGGCTAAAAGTTATACTGCTACATACCTTTGGTAAAAATAACCCAAATAAGTATGTATTATTTGGTCTTTGTGAAGGTTATAGAGTCTACAGTCTATGGTGCCAATCATTGAAAATTGATCACACCTGATGTACTGACATCTCATTTCTTGAGACTCTAAGGCCCCTTTCACACAAGCGGACCGTTCAGATCCGCCTGTCCGTTTTTTTGGCGGATCTGAACGGTCCCCCAATGCATTCCTATGGGGCATCGGATGTCAGCGGAGACATGTCCGCTGACATCTGACCCGATCCGATCCGTCAAATCTGGACGGATGGAAACCCTATTTTCCATCCGTCCAGCGGATCGGATCGGATGGGATCGGGTGAGAACGGACTGACGGTCCGTTGACATCCGATTTCCCCCATAGAGATGCATGGGGAACTGTCAGCTGTGTCTCCGCACACAGTGCGGAGACACAGCTGTCCTCCTGCTGCTCAGCGGGGGATCGTTGGCTCGATCCCCCGCTGAGAAAAACGGACTCTGTCCAACGGACGGAGTGTGTGAAAGAGCCCTAAGGCCCCTTTCACACATGCTGTCCGTTTGTCCGTTTTTCATCCATCCGTTTTCATCCAGTTCCGTCAGTGTCCGTTTTTTTGAACGGATGAATGCCCTATTTTTCATCCGTCAAAAAAACGGATCGGACGAAAAACGGATGACAACGGATGAAAAACGGATGACAACGGATGAAAAACGGATGACAACGGATGAAAAACGGACGACAACGGATGAAAAACGGACGACAACCAAGAGGTTGTCTTTGGGAAATAGATGTATGAGTGCTGTCAGCATTGCTGCAGAGGTTGAAGGGGTGGGGGGTCAGCCTGTCAGTGCTCAGACCATACGCCACACACTGCATTAAATTGGTCTGCATAACTGTCATCCTAGAAGGAAGCCTCTTCCAAATATAATGCACAAGAAAGCCCGCAAACAGTTTGCTGAAGATAAGCAGACTAAAGACATAGATTACTGGAACCATGTCCTGTGGTCTAATGAGACCAAGATAAACTTATTTGGTTCAGATGGTGTCAAGTGTGTGTGGCGGCAATCAGGTGAGGCGTACAAAGACAAGTGTGTCTTGCCTACAGTCAAGCATGGTGGTGGGAGTGTCATGGTCTGGGGCTGCATGAGTGCTTTTGGGAGCTAAAGTTGATTGAGGGACCATTAATGCCAACATTTACTGTGACTTACTGAAACAGAGCATGATCCCCTCCCTTCAGAGACTGTGTGGCAGGGCAGTATTCCAACATGATAACGACCGCAAAAACACCTCCAAGACGACCACTGCCTTGCTAAAGAAGCTGAGGTTAAAGGTCATGGACTGGCCAAGCATGTCTCCAGACCTAAACACTATTGAGCATCTGTGGGGCATCTCCAAATAGAAGGTGGAAGAGCGCAAGGTCTCTAACATCCACCAGCTCTGTGATGTCGTCATGGAGGAGTGGAAGAGGACTCCAGTGGTAACCTGTGAAGCTCTGGTGAACTCTAAGCCCAAGAGGGTTAAGGCAGTGCTGGAAAATAATGGTGGCCACACAAAATATTGATACTTTGGGCTCAATTTGTACATTTTGACTTAGGGGGTTTACTCACTTTTGTTGCCAGTGGTTTAGACATTAATGGCTGTGTGTTAAGTTATTTTGAGGGGACATCAAATTTACACTGTTATACAAGCTGTACCCTCACTACTTTACATTGTAGCAAAGTGTCATTTCTTCAGTGTTGTCACATGAAAAGATAAATTAAAATATTTACAAAAATGTGAGGGGTGTACTCACTTTTGTGAAATACTGTATATAACAAAAAATACACCCCAAAATACATTCTGCTACTCCTCCTGAGTATGGTGATACCACATGCGTTAGACTTTTACACAGCCTAGCCACACACAGAGACCCAACATTCAGGGAGCACCGTCAGGTGCTCTAGGGACATAAAATTACAAATCTAATTTCCTGACTACCTATTACACTTTGTGAGGCACTTTAGGGCACTGATAAGCACTGTAGTGGCTCTGATGTGGCATGGATGAGCACTGATGTGGCACGGATGAGCACTAATGTGGTATGGATGAGGCACGGATGAGCGCTGATGTGTCATGGATGTGGCACAGATGAGCACTGATGTGGCACAGATGAGCACTGTTGTGGCATGGATGTGGCACAGATGAGCACTGATGTGGCATGAATGTGGCACGGGTGACCACTGATGTGCCATGGATGATGCACGATTGAACACTGATGTGGCATGGATGAGCACTGATGTGGCACAGATGAGCACTGATGTGGCATGAATGAGGCACAGATGAGCACTGATGTGGCAAGGGTGGGCACTGATGAGGCATGGATGTGGCACAGATGGGCATGAATGAGGCACGGATGGGCATGAATTAAGCACAGATGAGGCACACATAGGCATGAATGAGGAATGGAGGAGGCACAGATGGGCATAAATAAGGCATGAATTAGGCACGAATGGGCACAGATGTGGCATTGATGGGCACGTATGAGGCACAGATGGGCATGAATGAGGCACAGATAAGGAACAGATGGGCATTAATGAGGCACGGATGAGGCACAAAATTGAAAAAACAAAAATTGTGGGGGTGGTCCAAAATGGAACCCTCCCACGGAAAACCAACTAAGGATACTCAAGCAATGAAGTAGTGCAAAAAGGTAAATTTTTATTAAGGCACTTATGCCTGTGAAAATGAAAGAAAAGACAAAATACAGGGCAATGGGGAGACACACTGCAATGACACTGTTTAAAAACATATAATAAAAGTGGCACTGAACACATATGAAAATAGGACTGGAGCATGTCATGATTGCTGATACCCACTCGGGGTGATATGAGGCATAAATTCAGCTATTAGGTAAATAACTCAAAATGACCTAACATACCGCCAGGCATATGTCGAACAATGAAGTCGGCACGATTGCCAGGTGGTATGTGATGACCTCTAAGGATGCATCCAATAACACAATCTAGAAACGTACATCTGTGAAAAAATAACCCGCTGTCACCTGTATAGCTCACGGTATTCCCGTGTGAGTATATGCATGAAGCAAGAAAAGCTGTAGGTCGTGCAGTCCTCTCAGATGAGAGATGTAAGGGGGCTGTGGGCTCCAGATGTAAAAGGGACAGAGGATTGATCACAGGGAGTTAGTGAAGGGATGTGATGGTCAACTGCTTGAGTCCCGTAAGACCTCGGATCCGCTGCTGCATGTGCCGGTAAGGGGAGGATATCCTCATGTGGCAAGCTGGAGTGCAGGAAGCAGGGGAAATGTTCCACAAGTATGTAAGTAAGTGCAGCTTTACCTGCAGGTGCTAGATGGGTATGCGGTCCGACTGGGCTCTAAGCGGGATCCATAGAGGTATGAAGCTCCGTCCCAGTCCTGTTGTGCTGTGCAGTCCGGTCCACTGGCTTCTTCCGTGCGGCGTTCGACCCAGGTATCGGCTACCACGGCATATAGGATTCAGTAGCTTCCTGGTATGGGTGAAAAACGTCACTTCCGGTTAGTACGATCCGCCGGGTGCCTGGTAAGGGGAACAGCCGCTGACAGTGACCATAGGGATGACAAGCAGTGTGGACAATGCTGCACAGGGGGACACAATGTGCCGGGTGCCACAACGCCAACGCTGACGCGTTTCATCGACAGGCAGTCGGTTTCTTCAGAGCTAGTAGTGTTGTCCAGGGTGCCCGCCTTTATGTTGGACATAATTGGCTGCAGTGAATTAACCATATCATCACCGTTGCGGCGCTTAACCCATTCAGGGGATACCTATAAATAGTATCTCCCCAATGGATACAAAGCACCCATATCTTTAAATAAGGTGAGTGAGCCAATCAAAAAGGGTGGCACCGCAGGAAATGTCGGCGTTCATTTTGATGAACAAACAAAATAAAAATACTGCATAATACATGTACAATTGTACTGTAAACACAAAATAAAAGATAAAAGTTAATGGTCTGTGTGATTGCCACCACCGTGGGAACTCATATAAATAAGGGGGAGGTTATCCATATCATGTAGGATCTAAATAGTACCTAGGTTAGACAGGCTGGAAGAAATCACAGTATTGATGACCTATAATTGAGAAGGTCTATATACTGAACTGTCTTGAAATTCCAAGGAGTATAAATTACACAACAGATATGGGTACTAGATATCTACATATGAAAAAGAGGAAGTATCGAGAATTTGGCTGAGTATAAACAGAACCGTACCCCTCCCATCCGGGCATCCGGGGAGTACCCAGGGGGCTTGATTCATGCATTGAGAAAAGGCTGGAGGTTGAATTCAACATTTAAGCCGTGGGGTACCCGGGACCCCATCATGTATATCCACATCTTTTCTTTTTGAAGGAGGACATTATCAAAGTCCCCCCTTCTAGCTGGCAATTTTAATGCATAGATCCCCCTAACTTTCAGGCCCTCCGGGTCAGCCCCGTGATGTTCCAAGAAATGGAGGGGCACGGTTCTGTTATCTACCTTTTTCCTGATGTCAGAGATATGTTCCAAAATCCGCACTTTGAGCTGGCGTTTTGTCTTGCCGATGTAAGACTTTTTACAGGGGCAGATAAGTTCGTAGATAACGCGCTCTGTTTGGCAGTTTATAAAACTGTTAATGGTAAACTCCCTCTGTCCATCACAGCTTGAAAAAGTTTTACATTTTAAGACCGATTTGCAGATCGTACATCTTCCGCAAGGGAACATGCCTTTTAGTCTAGGCAGTGAGGTAAGCCAATTGTCTTCCCCTCGTGAGCGTGTGAACTCTGAATGACAGAGGTTGTCCCTAAGGCTCGGTGCCCGTTTAGCTGTAAGTAGGGGACGTGGTCCAACAATGCGTTCTATTGGGGGAGAAATTGTAAGGACCTGCCAATGTTTGTTCAACACTGTCCTAACCTGCTCCCATTGCGTGCCGAAAGGTGTGATAATGCGGGGATGGGTTGTCTCTTTGGAAATTTTTTTAAAGGTTGAATTGTCACCATTGCCAAGGAGGGTTGTCCTGGGTCTCAAGGCCACTTTTTTGCGGGCTCGTTTGATAGTCTGATGTGTATAGCCCCTTTCACGGAATCTCTTATGGAGCTGTCTAGCTTCGACTTGGTAGTCCTCTGGGTCAGAACAATTCCTTTTATGACGGAGAAATTGACCCACTGGAATGCTCTGGACCAGGGATCTAGGGTGGTGGCTGCTTGCAGCCAGGAGTGTATTGGCTGCTGTCTCCTTACGGTATGTAGTTGTTTTCAACCTACCACTCTCATTAGAGATAAGCAGGTCTAAGAAAGGAAGGTGATTGGAAGTGGCATTGAATGTAAGTTTGATGTTGCGATTATTGTCGTTGAGCTCGTGCATGAATTCCTCCAGTTCATATTGGGTACCGCCCCAGAGGAGCAGGACATCGTCAATGTACCTCAGCCACATAAGTGAGTGGCTGAGGTACATCGGGGATGGATAGACCACCTGCTCCTCCCAGAGTCCCAGGTGGAGACACGCGTAGGCCGGAGCCCACGGTGCCCCCATCGATGTGCCTCTAATTTGTTGATAGTAATTTTGTAAAAATTGAAAATAATTATGTTGAAGTAAGAATTCGAGGAGCTCAACAACAAATTCATTATGTGCCCCCAGGTGTGGGTGATGCTGATCAAGGAAATAGGTGACTGCCTGTAGGCCCCACTCATGTGGGATGGAAGTATATAGACTCTCCACATCAATCCCAACTAAAGTGATGTTGTGCATAGTGGGGGTTTGCGATAGTTTTAGGAGGACATCTCTGGTGTCCTGTACAAAGGAAGGCAGGCTAGTCACCATCTCCTTGATCAGTACATCAATAAATTGGCCCATCTTTTCGAGTGGTCCCCCTATCGCTGAAACGATGGGTCTTCCTGTGGGGTTGTTCAGGGATTTGTGCAATTTAGGGAGGATATAAAAAGTTGGGGTGTTGTAACTCTTTACAGTCAGATGGTCCGCCTCTCTCTTGGAAATCAAGTCTGCCTCTTTGGCTAAGAGGATCTTCTGGTTAAGGGCAGCGACAAGGGAGGGAAAGGGATTCCCCTGGAGCTTTGAATATGTGTTAGTGTCACTAAGTTGCCTGAACACCTCACGGGTGTACATTTCTTCGCTCATGAGGACCACATTGCCTCCCTTGTCGCTGCCCTTGATAACCACACCAGTGGTTTTTTTTAATTCCTTGAGGGCTATCCTCTCCGCCTTAGAGAGGTTATCCTGCCCCTCCCTTGTCCATTTTATTTTGGTAAGGTCCTGCTGGACTAGATCCAAAAATATTTTTATATTTTTGTGCTTGGAAAGGGAGGGCATCTTTTTGGACTTAATCCGGAGGTTGGCATCCCTACGTATGGGCTCATCAGGTATATCATCTGCCTCCATTTCGTTACCCTCCAAGAGAAGGGAAGCTAAGATTTCCAATATCTCAGCGTCCTCCTCTGATGGAGGGGCACTTTGGTTCGGACAGCCATCTTCCCTGTTGTGCCACATCCTAAAAAGTACCTTTCTTAAGAACAGACAGATGTCTTTGTAGACGTCAAACTCGGTCATGGAGGAGGTGGGTGCAAAAGAGAGTCCCTTACTGAGTAGTTTAATATGTCTCTCCTGTAGATTAAATGTGGAGAGATTCACCACTCTGAGGTCACTAGATGTAGCCTCTAGCGGTGTTTCCTCAGGGTGTTGGATCTGGTTTCCCTTTGGGGGCCTGGGTTGTTTTGAGTGTCCCCGCCCTTGCTTTTGGGGTTTCCCCTGCCTCTCTGCGACCCCCCCACCGGTTCCGTATGTTGGGTGTGTATTTCCCCCACTGTTGGGTCTGATTCCGGGACTAAAAAAGTGACCGACTTTTCAGTGCTGTCGGATTCGCTACCAGATGATTGTCCCCTGTGTCGGCTTGATTTTCTATTTTTGTTGTATCTACTTCTGGATCTGCTACGGTTCCTAGTGATTGTGGGATTAAATAGATCCTCACTTTCACAATCTACCAAATTCTGTCTAAACTTATTCTGTTTAGTCAATTTTAGATTTTTTTTTGAGTTTTCTCGACTTCTTTCTTAAGATTATCGTTTAGTCTCTGAAATTCCTCTTTTTCCTTAAAAGGTTCAAGGGCCGCTGTGGTGGCTTCAATTTCTATCTGTAATTCACCCAACTGTGTTTTCTCTTCGTCCACAATTAGGTGCATCACATGTAACCCTCGTTCAACACAATCCTTTTTCCACACCTCCAGAAATCTGGGGGTGTGGAGGTGCTGAGCTGGGAGTAATCTTTCTCTCAAACCCCTCGGAATGATACGATGTGCTATATGGGACTGAAGCGATGCTATATCCCACTTCCGGTTAAGCGATTTCAACACCAATTTCTTATGCTGTTTAAAGAGGTTGAAAAGGGGTTCTATAGGTGAGGTTGTGGTATCGCCTTGATTGGTAAACGCTACCTCGATCTCTTGCTCAATATCTAGATCAATACAATATGCCATATCAATAACACAGATCTCTATCTTCTCCTCCACCTAGTTAATGGTTCACACGGGTGGCAATCCACCAACAATAAAAATAATTATGCAGTATACAGTGGTCAAGCAGTGTTGTCGCTCAATTACCTCAAGAATTATGTCGATTATAAATGAAATCACAAATTCAAAAATTTAGATTTATAGTGATAATGCAAATATAGTAAGTGGGCCCAGGATACCGAGGGATCATAAGTAAATCCAGAATACGATACAAAAATAAACGGGGTTTGTGGTAATCCGTAATGGGCCTCAGAAATGTCGGAGCAAATGATATACCTAGCCACACAGTATTGTGTATAGTGACACGACTTATGGGCTAGAGAAAAGCATTGAGTAGCCGTTGGGTAAGGGATACAAAATTGAAAAAACAAAAATTGTGGGGGTGGTCCAAAATGGAGCCCTCCCACGGAAAACCAACTAAGTATACTCAAGCAATGAAGTAGTGCAAAAAGGTAAATTTTATTAAGGCACTTATGCCTGTGAAAATGAAAGAAAAGACAAAATACAGGGCAATGGGGAGACACACTGCAATGACACTGTTTAAAAACATATAATAAAAAGTGGCACTGAACACATATGAAAATAGGACTGGAGCATGTCAAATATTAGATGAGAATATACCGATAAGATAGCTGAGATTGCTGATACCCACTCGGGGTGATATGAGGCATAAATTCAGCTATTAGGTAAATAACTCAAAATGACCTAACATACCGCCAGGCATATGTCGAACAATGAAGTCGGCACGATTGCCAGGTGGTATGTGATGACCTCTAAGGATGCATCCGATAACACAATCTAGAAACGTACTCCTGTGAAAAAATAACCCGCTGTCACCTGTATAGCTCACGGTATTCCCGTGTGGGTATATGCATGAAGCAAGAAAAGCTGTAGGTCGTGCAGTCCTCTCAGATGAGAGATGTAAGGGGGCTGTGGGCTCCAGATGTAAAAGGGACAGAGGATTGATCACAGGGAGTTAGTGAAGGGATATGATGGTCAACTGCTTGAGTCCCGTAAGACCTCGGATCCGCTGCTGCATGTGCCGTTAAGGGGAGGATATCCTCATGTGGCAAGCTGGAGTGCAGGAAGCAGGGGAAATGGGTGCTTTGTATCCATTGGGGAGATACTATTTATAGGTATCCCCTGAATGGGTTAAGCGCCGCAACGGTGATGATATGGTTAATTCACTGCAGCCAATTATGTCCAACATAAAGGCGGGCACCCTGGACAACACTACTAGCTCTGAAGAAACCGACTGCCTGTCGGTGAAACGCGTCAGAGTTGGCGTTGTGGCACCCCGCACATTGTGTCCCCCTGTGCAGCATTGTCCACACTGCTTGTCATCCCTATGGTCACTGTCAGCGGCTGTTCCCCTTACCAGGCACCCGGCGGATCGTACTAACCGGAAGTGACGTTTTTCACCCATACCAGGAAGCTACTGAATCCTATATGCCGTGGTAGCCGATACCTGGGTCGAACGCCGCACGGAAGAAGCCAGTGGACCGGACTGCACAGCACAACGGGACTGGGACGGAGCTTCATACCTCTATGGATCCCGCTTAGAGCCCAGTCGGACCGCATACCCATCTAACACCTGCAGGTAAAGCTGCACTTACTTACATACTTGTGGAACATTTGCCCTGCTTCCTGCACTCCAGCTTGCCACATGAGGATATCCTCCCCTTACCGGCACATGCAGCAGCGGATCCGAGGTCTTACGGGACTCAAGCAGTTGACCATCATATCCCTTCACTAACTCCCTGTGATCAATCCTCTGTCCCTTTTACATCTGGAGCTCACAGCCCCCTTACATCTCTCATCTGAGAGGACTGCACGACCTACAGCTTTTCTTGCTTCATGCATATACCCACACGGGAATACTGTGAGCTATACAGGTGACAGCAGGTTATTTTTTCACAGGAGTACGTTTCTAGATTGTGTTATTGGATGCATCCTTAGAGGTCATCACATACCACCTGGCAATCGTGCCGACTTCATTGTTCGACATATGCCTGGCGGTATGTTAGGTCATTTTGAGTTATTTACCTAATAGCTGAATTTATGCCTCATATCACCCCGAGTGGGTATCAGCAATCTCAGCTATCTTATCGGTATATTCTCATCTAATATTTGACATGCTCCAGTCCTATTTTCATATGTGTTTAGTGCCACTTTTTATTATATGTTTTTAAACAGTGTCATTGCAGTGTGTCTCCCCATTGCCCTGTATTTTGTCTTTTCTTTCATTTTCACAGGCATAAGTGCCTTAATAAAAATTTACCTTTTTGCACTACTTCATTGCTTGAGTATCCTTAGTTGGTTTTCCGTGGGAGGGCTCCATTTTGGACCACCCCCACAATTTTTGTTTTTTCAATTTTGTATCCCTTACCCAACGGCTACTCAATGCTTTTCTCTAGCCCATAAGTCGTGTCACTATACACAATACTGTGTGGCTAGGTATATCATTTGCTCCGACATTTCTGAGGCCCATTACGGATTACCACAAACCCCGTTTATTTTTTTACGGATGAGGCACAGATGGGCATGAATTAGGCACAGATGGGCATGAATGAGGACGGGATAATGCACGAGTAAGCACTGCTGCAATCTCCCTCCTCTCCTCGTCCGCTGTACCGATCGCTGTGTACAGCATGCGAGGAGAGAGCTGAACAGGACATGCGCTGATTTGTTGACAAAAGATCCCTGATGCGCCAGGTCCTGTGAACCCGGCGAGCATGGACAATTCCGTGTTCACGCCCCAGAGGGCACATGGGAAGCGCGATTCTCGGAAGACGTCATTGTGCGCCCTCCCAGAATAAGACAACCTCGCTATAGTCCGGTCGGCAAGTGGTAAAGGACCACTGTGCTGCAAGGGGGAGGAGTGCTAACCACTAAACCACTGTGCATAAAGTGAAAAAAAAAAAAAAACATGGGGAGAAAAACTAAATATACTTATCTTACACCGGCTTCTGCACAGCAGAGGGTGATGCCACTATCCTTCCAGCAAGGTCATTGGAATGATAAATATCCAATATTTCAACAGAAAAACAGTGCAGAAATGTCTTCTTCTGAAATTAGGAGTCCTCAGGGATTCCAGGATCTTGACAGAAGGCAACAGGGTAGGGTATGTATATTTACTACTGTCTTTTTTTTGCTATAGGTTTTTTTTCACTTACTGTCTCATGCAGCACAAGAGGTCAGTTATCAGTAGGTATGTGCTGATAAGGGGCATGCAGATAGGAAGAGATAGCAAGATGACAGAGAAATGAGCTCATCTGTCTGCTGCTTCTCCTTTTCCTGTCCAGTCCCAGGTTGGGGAAGGGACAAGACCTGCAAATATTACTTTACTGCAACATATAAAATCAGGACTTCTCCAGTTAGACAGGACTTTACCACTAAATACATATAAAAGAATAACAAAAACAGAAGAAAAAATTGCAGATGGGAATCTACCACTCTGGAAAAAACCCAGGCCACAACATTTTTACTAGATTATATAGGAGAGGAGATGCATCGCAAAGAGCTTATACATATTGGGGTGGTTATAATATTATAACAATTTTAATAATATTATAAAATAAAATTTTCAGCTCCACTCAGCAGATAATGTCCATTGCCACATGAAGTTGCACTGTCCAGCCACTGTACAATATTTGTGGGTATTGTCTCTCAAAACTACCTAAAAAGCCATTTCCTGTCAGTCTCCATGGCAGCCTATGTGTGGGTTAACCCCGCCTCCACTCCAAGGGTATAGGACCCCCCTCCCATAAATTTCAGCTCTCAGGTACAGCAGGTGTTCCTTTTTTGTCCTCCTCCAAGGATCTACAATTCTGATGTCTTACTTTGTCCGGCTTACCTCAGGATACTTTGGATGGTGTCTGCATGTCCAGGGCCCAGCCACGGGCGGGTGAGTGACATTTAAAATTCCCCTGCTCTCTGCGGTTGACTGAAGCTTGGCCGGCATTTTCTGACAGGGTCTGAAGATTCTCATTACAGCTCTTCATGGCAGCGGTATTTGTGATTTATTTACACTTTGTTTGTGTCTTTCTCTATCACTATGCGGCGTTTGTTATGGCCCCAATGGCGCTGGAACACTTCCTGCGTTCCAGCAACCCTTCCTCTTCCTCCTCTGCTTCCTGCGGCCAATCGGTGGACGTTTCGTAGTCCCGGACATGCGCAGTGCGTCGCGAACAAAGCCGAGGCTTGGTTCGCGCATGCGCACTAGCGATCGCGGCCGCATCACCGCTGACGTCATTCCGGCGGGGGATTTAAGCAGCTGTCGGTTCCCCTGTACTTCGGGAAGTACTGTGGGCGTTGCGGCAGCTTCCCTGTGTCTCTGGATTCCTTGCTACAGGTATGTGCAATGGATGCTTGACTGCAGAGGGGGGGGGGGGGGTGGATTGCTACCTCACACTGTATCACTATATTATCTTGGTGTCTGATGTGTATTACCTTTTCTTTATCAGTCTGGTTGTTGGCCTGAAGTATGGATCCTGCGTCACCGTCCTCCTGTGGCCAGCCCTCTCATAACAGGTGGGTGCTGGCATTTTCAGGGGGGGGCGGGGGAGGGCTAGCTGGTCCCTGTTTCATGGCTAAATCCAGTGTCTCCCCGACTTTCTCTTTTTCCATCAGCTCTTCCAGGCCTGGTTTATCCCAAGAAAGAGACCCTTTCAGACCTTGTGGGAGTTCATCCTCCAGATCAAAGCACCATGAATCTCCATCAGGGAGTAGGCAGCAGGGGAGACGCTCTAATTCCTCCCCCAGACACCACAAACAACATCAGAGTCACCGCACATACCAGAGAGCCTGTTGGGGTTGTGGGGCGCATGTCCCGGAGGACAAGTCCCTATGTGAGCCATGTTTTGCTCAGGCAGCCGGTGAGAGGGAGCCCGAGGACCATAGATTGGAATCCCTGGTAAAGAGGATAGTGCAACAGTCCCTGAAAGAATGGGGTACGGTCCCAGCACTTGGTCCCACTACGTCTAGTTCTCCAGCTGAAGCGCCGGAAGATCAAGGCCCCTCTCAACCGAGCATTACTTCTGCAAAATCATCTGACAGTGATTCGGAAGAAGATGGGGCAGTAGGCGGCTTTGAGTTTGCCCTGGTTTCACCCCTGATCAGAGCCATTAAGGAAGCTCTAAAATGGGAGGATCCTGTGTCTCCCCAGAAAAAAAGTTCTTCAAGCACCTCGGCAAGGAGCGCGTTAACTTCCCTTGCCTCTCTGAATTACAAGAGGTGATTACTAAAGAATGGAGTAAGGGGGATAGTAAGTCTTCCCTATCTTCCAAACTTGGGAAATTATATCCCTTCAAACCTGAAGATGTCGCCCGTCTAGAGTCTGCTCCCCTTGTGGATGCTGCAGTCACAAGATTAGCAAAGCATGTTACTCTGCCCCTGGATGATGCAGTTTCCGAGATCCCTTGGACAGGAAAATAGACCTAGACCTGAAGAGGATCTATGTTACGGCCGGAGTGGCCTGCAAGCCTGTTATGGCATTAGCGACGATGTCTAAAGCCATGGAAGTTTGGGTGCCTGATATTGAGACTAGACTTGGAAGCATCTCGGAAGAAGCTGTTGAGAGCTCTCCTATTCATGAACTCAAGTTGGCTTCAGTGTTTCTAGGAGAAGCATCTATTGATGTTCTGCGCCTTTTGTCCAGATCAATGTTATCTTCAGTGACGGCAAAAAGGGCCTTGTGGCTCCGCCCCTGGCTTGCTGATCCAGCCTCTAAGCAGGCATGGTGTAAGATCCCCTTCGAGGGTACTTCCCTTTTCGGGAATAAATTGGACAGCGCCATTGCAAAGGCCACTGGCGGAAAGTCAGGTTTCCTTCCGCAGGATAAACGCCTATTTGGCTAGAAGAAGCCTCAAACTAGGAGGCAATACACTGAGAGATCAAGAGATGCCCGCTCTTACAAACCTACTAGAGACTTTCGGAGAAATTGGAGAGGAGGCCAATCTTCTTCTCGAAGATCATCCAAAAATCCAGCGCCTGCTAGACAAGACAGGTGGGGGCATGTCTTCTCCATTTTCAGCATGCCTTGTCGGCCTCAATCACTGACTTTTGGCCCATCAGGACGGTCTCTATAGGCCACAAATGGTCATTTCTGGCAGATCCGGTTCCACGGTTCATTCCAACTCACTTGCGCTGTCTAGAAGAGAGAAGAGAAGTCTTGCTCGCCTATGTAGACGCTTTGGTGGCTCAAGGAGCAGTAGTTCCGGTTCCAGAGCAGGAAAAATTTCAAGGTGTTTATTCACCCCTCTTCTTAGTCCAGAAGAAGAACGGAGCTTGGAGGCCCGTTATAGACCTCACATACAAGTTCATAAATAACGAAAAATTCAAGATGGAAACACTCTCCACCATTCAGAAGGCAGTACTGTCAGGAGACTGGCTCGCCTCAATAGATCTGAAAGATGCGTACTTTCATGTACCTGTGGCAGTCGACTTTCACAAATATCTCCGCTTCTGTGTTCTGAACCGACATCTTCAATTCATTTGTCTACCTTTCGGTCTCGCTACCTCGCCCAGAGTGTTCTCCAAAGTTCTCCTGGCTGTAGTGGCCCTCATAAGATTAAAAGGAATACGTCTACATCATTACTTAGACGATCTTCTGCTGCTGTCTCAAGAGAAAGATCAGTTATTGGCACACAGAGATCGGGTCATATCGACCCTCAAAGAATTTGGCTGGCTGTTAAACCTACAAAAGAGTCAGCTGGAGCCCACTCAGCGCCTAGTCTATCTCGGGGCGCAATTCGACACCATCGAGAATTCAATCTCTCTCCCATTAGAGAAGATACCGGTGGTGAGGGAGAGAATCCTTCCAGCTCTTTCTTCCCCTCAGCTGAAAGCCTCTCAGTGCCTCAAAATTATTGGCACCATGGTGTCCACGGCTCCGATGGTCAAATGGGCTCTTTGGCGTATGAGGCCCTTCCAGAAAGGGTTCCTACAACAGTGGAACCCGGAAGAGAGGGAGCAATACATTCATATCTCCTCCAGCATGAGACTCAGTCTTCTTTGGTGGCTGCAACGCAAGAATCTGCTCAACTGCCACTCTCTGATTCCAGTCTCATGGACCATAATCACAACAGACGCCAGCAACTCAGGTTGGGGGGCTCATTGTCTGTCGGAAATGACCCAAGGAAAGTGGTCCTCTCAGAGACACACGCCAGTCTCCAATATACTGGAGCTCCGGGTAGCCTATCAGGCTCTTCGATCCTTTCAACACCTGGTGGAAAGGAAATCTGTAATGATTCGGATGGACAACACCACGACAGTGTCTTATGGGAAGAGACAAGGTGGGACACGGAGTCTCTCTCTTCTACGAGAATTAGACCCAATTATATCTTGGGCTCAGGCTCATCTAGTCGATATCTCAGCAGTCTACATTCCAGGTTCACAGAATGTTCAAGCAGATTTTCTGTCCAGGGTCCAGTTGAACCACAACGAGTGGTCTCTCCATGTGGAGTCGTTCAAATGGATCCTGTCGTTGGGAGTATCTCCCGAAGTCGACCTGTTCGCCTCTCCTTGCAACCACAAGTTGGAGAAGTATGTCACGAGAGGCAGATGCCATCAAGCCTACGGGACAGATGCACTAACCGACAGGTGGGAGTTCAGCAGGGCATATGCCTTCCCTCCAGTACCCATCATTCTCAAATTTCTGCAGAGACTTCAAATGGAAGATGTAGAGATAGTGATGGTGGCGCCTTTCTGGCCAAACAGGCTATGGTTTCCACTGCTCCTACAGCTAAGTTACCGGGACCCAGTTCCTCTTCCCCTCAGACCAGACTTGCTTCTACAGGGAACATCAGTACACCCCTGTCCTGCAATACTCCGGTCTGGTTCTTGAGAGGGAAAGGTTGGAATCGCCCATCTACAGCCATTTCCACCTTAATGAATGCTAGACGACCAAGTACAAATAAGGTATACTGCAGAATCTGGTCAAGATTCATGAAGTCTGCATATCCAGAAGGTATGTCTTCCTCAGTTCCTGGGATTCAAGAAATACTAAGTTTTCTTCAGGCTGGCCTAGATATGCCCCTTTCAGTGGCAACTCTAAGAGTCCAAGTTTCGGCATTGTCTGCCTTCTCTGGGATCATGTGGGCTCAGCACCCACTTATTCAACAGTTCTTTAAAGGAGCAGCCAGGCTCAATCCTCAAAGAAAACCTAGGTTTCCAAAATGGGACCTTCCTCTTGTCCTAAATGCCTTCTCAAAAACAGGCATAGAATCCTCTTCTTCTATCAAGGATCTGACCATCTGGACTGTCTTCCTGGTAGCCATCACTTCGGCTAAAAGGGTCTCTGAATTAAGTTCCCTCGGCTGTAGAGAACCATTCCTGACTTTCTTCCCAGATCGGGTAGTGCTGATACCCATGCTGAATTCAAACCCGAAAGTCACCTCAGTGTTTCACCAGAACCAGGAGATCGTCTTGCCTACTTTTCGGTCTTCTGATGAGTCTAATCCTCATCCAGTGGATGTAGGAGAATCCTTAAAAGTCTATCTCCAAGCAACTGCACCATTCAGGCAGTCTGACAACCTCTTTATCCTGTTCTGGGGGAAGAACAGAGGTAAACCTGCTTCATCCAGAACTATTGCATCATGGATAGTGGCAGCTATCCAACAGGCCTATAGAGCTGGGGGTCTGGCTCCTCCAGAGGCGGTGACGGCGCACTCTACAAGGAGTATTTCTACGTCCTGGGCGGCCTCGCGGCATGTGGCTCCAGATGTGATCTGCAGAGCGGCTTCATGGTCTTCGGTCAATACTTTTATGACCCACTATTGTGTGGAGCCTGCTTCTCTGTCTTCAGTTAATTTTGGTTTGACTGTTTTGTCTGCAAATAGCATGAATTAGTTTCTTTGCTAAAGCATTCCCATCCGTGTGGCGTGAGCTAGTTATTTCCCACATGTAGGCTGCCATGGAGACTGACAGGAAAACGGAAAATTCCTATCAAATACTTACCGTAATTTTCCTTTCCTGATAGTCTCCATGGCAGCCGGAGTTCCCACACTCTCGTCTTGGATTCGGCTAAGATATGGAACACCTGGTGTACCTGAGAGCTGAAATTTTTGGGAGGGGGGTCCTATACCCTTGGAGTGGAGGCGGAGTTAACCCACACGTAGGCTGCCATGGAGACTATCAGGAAAGGAAAACTACGGTAAGTATTTGATAGGAATTTTCCGTTTTAGCAAGTAGAAAAGAATCAGAATGAAGTGCTGCTCCTGTATTTAAGTCAAAAATTAATATTATGTCCAGTATGCCAGAGTAAGACGTCACTGGCACTATCCTTGAAAATTGTACTGTGCTGTAATACTGCATTACATTTTAAAGTTATCTCTCAAGCATGTAATTAAAGAGTTTGATGGGGTTTTCTCAATTTCTTAGATCCCTACAATGTACAGTATATACCTGCGATTTTCTTTTTTTTTTTTTTTTACAAAACTGGAGTTTTAATTTAGCTCAGATATTTTTATTGCAAAGTAATCTTCTGAACCCTAAACTGCAGCTCTGGTATATGTAACAAACTTCCTCTTGCTTTAATTGTTTTGTTTCTGCACAACAAACAAATGGATTTTTGTCTTTTCGGCCCCTTTCACACTAGTGCGACTTGTCCCGCGATTTTGGACCGCAAAATCGCATGACAAGTCGTTTTCCATTATTTTCAATGAGCCCCATTCATATCAGTGCGTTTTGAAGTTGCACCGACTTCAAAGTAGTTCCTGCACTACTTTGCCACGATTTGAATGCATTTTGAGGCATATAGCCTTGCCCATGCTTTCAAAATCGCGGCAAAAATCGCGCCGCGAAATCGCGGCAAAATTGCGTTGCAATAGTGTGAAAGGGGCCTTCACTGGTCCTGTGCCCAAAATTCTGGTTGTTTGTTATTTTGTTACTGTTTCAAAGTTTAGGGGAATATTGGAGTTTATTAAATGGGGATGTCTGCCAGACCCTAAGCAGCAACCTTAGCAAGCAGTTTGAAACTCAACCTAACTAAATCTACTTGATCCTTGAATTCTGGCATCTGTCCAGAACACACAAGGAGAAATATTCTGTGCAGAGCTTACCAGGTGCACAGCTTACCCAGAGCAGGCTCAGTTCTGTTAGGGAGAAAACCTATTAACAAAGCAATAAATATTTAACAGACAAAACTATTGTGCAATTATGCCCCTTAAAGAGTTATGCTGATCTGACTGGTAACTAAATATAATATCTTAAAGGGTAACTCCACTTCCATACGAAAAAAATAGCAAAAAAACAAAACAAAACAATAACATATACACTAAGGCCCCGTTCACACTGGGGCGGTCCGACTTCCCGAGGCGACCTCACAGGTCGCGCCGCGCTGCTCGCACCGCGACCTCGGAGCGGCCGGCACGGACTTCATAACATTGAAGTCAATGCAGGTCGCTCCAGGTCTCCCCAAAGAAGCTCCGGTCCCTTTTTCTAAGTCGGAGCGACTTGTGTCGCTCCTATTAGAACGGGTCCATAGCTTCTCTATGCCAGGCGACCTACGGCGACCTGTCAGGCGACCAGGTCGCCTGACAGGTCGCCCTAGTGTGAACGGGGGCTTACTACCCAAGTCAAGTTGCAATTGAATGTTATGAAAAATTACCCTTCCCTTTCAGTCTGCAGCACCATCATTTTCTATAAAATAAAATGCAATACGGCAACCTGAAGGTGTTTTATACACCAAGAGTGTGCAGACACTTCCAGAAATGTATTTTCCTGCATGTATGATTAGCTCACTAATTTTCTCTGAAACCTACACTAAGATAAGTCAAATTTTAAGCACCCCAGCAAAAGAATTTCAGTTTGAGTGAGATATTCCGCAAGGGTTAAATACTTCTAAAGGTATACAGACACTGCAGCTTTTCTCATCAGCACACTGAGAGTGCACCAAGTGATTATAATGAACCAGTCCCGTTTAGAATGAGTCAGCAAAAAGACATGGTAAAGCACAAAGCTTTTTCTTCACAGTAGCAAACAGTAGGAATCTGCTAAAAAGTGTTTTTTTTTCTCAACAAAATGGAGTTACACTATACAGAGAAAGCTCTATTTAGACTACGAAAACAGTAAAAACAGTTCTTATGAGCATGCATGACTCACAAATCTACTATATATTCCTTGGAATTCATAAAAATGGACACAGACAGATTTTGAGAAAGTGTCTCGCTAGCGTCCTAAAAGTGGTGCAGCAGCTTTATTCAATTCTCACATTGAATCCTGTTTTCCCAGCAAAAGTTTTCAATATATAGATACTTGTCACAGATTCTTTTTCTGACTTTAGTTTCATTAAAGACGTCTAACCCAGTTTCCTATCTAAAAGTACACACTGCCATCTCACTTCTCACGCTATGATGTAATATAAACTTTTCAAGGTAATGTTCACTGAGACTGCTAGCAAGATCAGATAAACAGTTCAACAAGCAAATGTCATAGTGAACAGTTACTAAATTGTAGGTAACACATTGCAAGCCAACAGACATTGCATACCTGTCCTTTCGTATGTCATGGGTTACATAAAAGACATCCCAACCCTATGTACCAGGGGTAGGCAACCTTAAAGTGGTGGAGATCTACCTGAAAAACATGGAAAAAGTCAAAGATCGCCAGACACAGTGTCGCCAGTGTCACCTGATTTAAACCTCTAATTGCCACACTACCATGTTGCAATCACATACATTGCACTGCAATCATGGGCTTAAATCAGGTGGTGAGGAGGCAACATATTGCCTCCTCGCCACCTGTCAAACACACTTTTCAAAGGAGCAGCAGTGCCTGCTGCACTACAGCAGCCAAAGTCTACACATGCCGCAGCAGGAATTAAACCTCCTGATGCTTCTGGTGGGTGCTACCAACTGCCAATCGCTACTCATTCAAGTAAATGGGGCCACTCTACAAGCGACCTGCAAATGCATGCTTCTGCGGGGTCCAAGGGGTTAAAACAGGTGATGAATAAGCAACACAGTGCTGTCTTCTTAAAACCCCTTGTTTGCTGTACTGCACAAGGTTGCAGGGCGCTTGCAGACTGGCCTCATTCACTTGAATGGGTCATGCTTGGCAGGTGCTACACCCACCAACCATGACAGAGTGCATATCTCCTGCTTCGACATGTGTACACCCCTGGCCAGTGGCGTAGCGTGGGGGGTGCAGGGGGGGCCGGCCGCACCGGGCGCAACATCTGGGGGGGGCGCGCTCGCACCCGCAGCTCTGCCCTGCCTGGCTCACTTATTCTCTCACACTGCAGTGCTGGCTGTGGCGGCGGCGCTGTGCGAATCCGATCCGAGCCGCCAGGTCGCCGCCCACTGTGGAGGGAGGGGGGGGGGTTGTGCCAGGCGTGCGGAGAGCGAGGGACAATCTGGGGGAGGGACAGTGCACTGCAGCGGCCGCCCAGCGCAGCGCTGAGCGCGGGAGCCACACCAGACCAGCCCAGGCAGCAGCAAGAAGAAGCTGGCAGCGGCGGCAGGTGACACAGGCCAGAGAGGAGAGAGCCAGTGGCGACAGACGCAGGAGGAAAACCTAGGAGCTGGAGGAGAAGAGAAGACATAGCCTGCTGTGATCGGGTGCACCTGCAAAAAAAAGGTAGGAGTCACGAGTGACACAGGACAGGAGTCAGGACTGAGTATAGACCCCCCCTTACAGCAGGCCAGGGTGAGGTTAGGTCTGGGGTCCCCCATATAGAGCCCCCCCTTACAGTAGGCCAGGGTCCGGACCTCACCTCACCCTGGCCTGCTGTAAGGGGGCATCTATATGGGGGACCTCACCCTAGCCTGCTGTAAGGGGGGATCTATATGGGGGACCAGGTCCCCCATGTAGATCCCCCTTACAGCAGGCCAGGGTTAGGTGAGGTCCCCCATATAGATCCCCCTTACAGCAGGCCAGGGTAAGGAGAGATCCCGTCCCCCATATAGATCTCCCCCCTTACAGCAGGCCAGGGTGAGGTCCCCCATATAGATCTCCCCCTTACAGCAGGCCAGGGTGAGGTGAGGTCCCCCATATAGATCTCCCCCTTACAGCAGGCCAGGGTGAGGTGAGGTCCGGGGTCCCCCATATAGATCCCCCTCACCCTGGCCTACTGTAAAGGGGGTGATCTATATGGGGGATGGGACCTCACCTCACCTCACCCTGGCCTGCTGTAAGGGGGGATCTATATGGGGGACCTCACCCTGGCCTGCTGTAAGGGGAGATCTATATGGGGGACCTCACCCTGGCCTGCTGTAAGGGGGGATATATATGGGGGACCTCACCCTGGCCTGCTGTAAGGGGGGATCTATATGGGGGACCTCACCTCACCCTGGCCTGCTGTAAAGGAGGATCTATATGGGGGACCTGGGATCTATATGGGGGACCTGGGATCTATATGGGGGACCTCACCCTGGCCTGCTGTAAGGGGGGATCTATATGGGGGACCAGGTCCCCCATGTAGATCCCCCCTTACAGCAGGCCAGGGTGAGGTCCCCCATATAGATCCCCCCTTACAGCAGGCGGGGTTAGGTCTGGGGTCCCCCATATAGAGCCCCCCCTTACAGTAGGCCAGGGTCTGGACCTCACCTCACCCTGGCCTGCTGTAAGGGGGGATCTATATGGGGGACCTGGGATCTATATGGGGGACCTCACCCTGGCCTGCTGTAAGGGGGATCTATATGGGGGACCAGGTCCCCCATGTAGATCCCCCCTTACAGCAGGCCAGAGTGAGGTGAGGTCCCCCATATAGATCCCCCCCTTACAGCAGGCCAGGGTGAGGAGAGGTCCCGTCCCCCATATAGATCTCCCCCTTACAGCAGGCCAGGGTGAGGTGAGGTCCGGGGTCCCCCATATAGATCCCCTCACCCTGGCCTACTGTAAAGGGGGTGATCTATATGGGGGACAGGACCTCACCTCACCTCACCCTGGCCTGCTGTAAGGGGGGATCTATATGGGGGACCTCACCCTGGCCTGCTGTAAGGGGAGATCTATATGGGGGACCTCACCCTGGCCTGCTGTAAGGGGAGATCTATATGGGGGACCTCACCCTGGCCTGCTGTAAGGGGGGATTTATATGGGGGACCTCACCCTGGCCTGCTGTAAGGGGGGATCTATATGGGGGACCTCACCTCACCCTGGCCTGCTGTAAAGGAGGATCTATGGGGGACCTGCCCAGGCCTGCTCTAAAGGGGGATCTATAGGGACCCTGCTCTAAAGGGGATCTATGTCATAGATCCCCCCTTTAGAGCAGGATCCCCATAGATCCCCTTTAGAGCAGGCCAGGGTCCCCATAGATCCCTTTTTAGAGCAGGGTCCCCATAGATTCCCCACTTTAGAGAAATGTCCCCATAGATTATATGGGGACCATTCTCTAAAGGGGGATCTATGGGGACCCTGCTCTAAAAGGTGATCTGTGGGGACCCTGGCCTGCTCTAAAGTGCTTAGGGGGTAAGGGTTTCTTTAACTAATCTAGTGGAAGAGACTCAAGTGCTAAAATCCCGCAGGTTAGGGGGCGCAAATTACTAGCCTTGCCCCGGGTGCTGACAACCCACGCTACGCCACTGCCCCTGGCCACTGCAACTAAAGGGGGTGAGGTTGGGGCAGAGGTGGTAAAAACACATATTGCCTATGGGGTTTTACCACTCCCAAACTGCAAATGTAAATGAACCCTTACTGTTTTGAGCCCCATATAGGTCTGCTTTCACACTGATTTGCTGTGGTTTAAATGCACCGTGGGTGCAGCACAGTTTATCTGCAACTTTCCTGCATTAGCTGCGCTTTGCCATAGACATCTATTATATCCTGCTGGTGTGGTGCACTTTCTGAAAGCTCACCAAAACGCCTGCATTCAGAAAGTGCACCTAACCTGTAGGATATAATAGACATCTATGACTAAGCACAACAAACCCACAGGAAAGCTGCAGGTACACTGCCCTGCACCCGCTTTGTAGGTAAACCGCAGCACATCAGTGTGAAGCAGGCCTATACGATTATGCCCAGTGTACTGCTTCACACTGACCTGAAGATCTCTTCTTTCCTGCTGCTGGTACCACTCTGAAGACTGCTAGCTTGAATAAGAGGTGGAGTGCAGTTGGTATTACTCTGCATGGGACAGGAGTCACGCTACAGAGGAGGCATCAGCTTATGCGGCTCTTGTTCCCTACTACAGCTTCAACTTTACAAGTAGTCCCTCTACATTGTACTCTGTTTAATGCTCTGGAATGGCAGGTCAGCAACCCCAGACCGCTATCTACCAGCAGAGTTGTATAAAGTACTCGAAACCCATACTTGAATAAAAGTACAAGTGCTCGATCAAAAAGTGACTTGAGTAGAAGTGGAAGTGCTCGATCAAAAAGTGACTTGAGTAGAAGTACTAAAGTATTCAACATTTTTTGTACTTAAGTATTGCAAGTAGTTTTTTTTTAAATTTTGCTACTCAAGTACTGAAAGTAAAAGTACCAGTAGTTTTGAAAAAAAAAATGCTACTCAAGTACTGAAAGTAAAAGTACAAGTACTGTGTTATGTAGTTATTAAAGAAAGAAGTCAAAAGTTTGAACATCATATTGTTTTTTATTATTTCAAATGCAGCTTTTATTTATACATACAGTAGCATTTATTTTCGTATGCGCTGATAATACACATGTTTTGAGCTTCATGAAACCTGCCATCTACTGTTCTGGCAGTGGTAATTTTTATAGTTGTAACGAGTAACTATGCAGCACAAAAAAAAAAATATCGGAGTAGAAGTATTGAAATCATCGAAAAAATGTAGTGAAGTAAAAGTGTAAGTAGGAGAAAAAAATTCTACTCTAGGAAAGTACAGATACCGCCTTTCGGTACTTTAGTACAGTATTGAAGTAGTTCTACTTAGTTACTATACATCTCTGTCTACCAGTCACCTGCTCACCTATCACTAGTCTGGGTGGTAAGTTGTTTCTGCAGTGGAACTCGCCTACTCATGGTCAGTGGCAGTGACCAGTATTATCTTTAGCACAGTCTACAGTTCTTACTCTGTCTGGCAGACCAACACCACAGATGGCCAAACCTAATTCCTCCTATTTGCAACATGGTTAGTGATCCTTCCTTCTTAGCAAAACACTGGCACTTGGTGTTCTGGTTTGAATCCAAATCAAATATCCAGCGGTTCAAAGCAAAAATGCTTATCATTTAGCTACCCATAAAGCATGAGTGAAATCGGCAGAACAAACGACTGAGGATGCCCATATGCTTGTGATGACTTGCTGTATTATCTTACAGTCTTAGCATAAGGAGGCAATCCTATGCCTGTTGGTGGTCCTCAAGCCTTCTGCTGTTTGAGGGAAACAAGCTATTAGGAAAGTTAGAGGTAAAGCTCTCCTGCTTCAACCATCACAATGCCTCCATTGTACCAATATGAGTTTGGTTAGGATTCACTTTCTTTGCCTTTCTATGGTTGATAGAACAGTCTTTATTCTTTCTGCAATAGGATAAGAGGTTCATATACCTTTTCTGGCCTGTTTATCATCGGTTTAGTTCTGTGGTCTCCTAGATGACATTGACTTTGCTATGTCTACCTATACCCTACAGTCCTCACTCTACCCCAATATTACAAATCCTAGTACGTCTGTTCTCCACAGCCAACACTATTTGCTCAGGTGGATCGGGATGTTAGAATGGATGGAGCAGTAAGCTGATGAAAATTTAAACAGCCATATTTGGGAGATTGCCAGTTGGAGATTTCATAAGTGTGCTGTGGCCTTTAACCGGTTTCCGACCGCCGCAAGTACATATACTGCGGCTGTCAGCCCCAGCCAGGCAAAGTGACGTACCGGTACGTCACTAGCCTGGGAGCTAATAGCGGGCGAGTGCGCGCCGCCGGAGGCGCGCTCCCGCCTCGGCTCGTTCACGGACACCTCCGTGCGTGTGACCGGCGGACCCGATGTCCGCTGGTTACTCGCGATCGTCCGCTGTGAAGGGAGAAAGGCAGGCGGCTAATGTAAACAAAGCCGCCTGTCATTCTCCCCTGTGTAAAAGCACTGATCTAACGGTCCTGCTATGTAGGACCGTAGATCTCTGCTGTTACACACACATATACATCCCTGCACAGTAAGAATCACGCCCCTAGGGACACACATAGTCACTGCATCTCTAATAAAGTTAACCCCTTCCCTGCCAGTGTAATTTTTACAGTAACAGTGGATATGTATAGCACTGATTACTGTAGTAATGTCACTGGTACCCCCAAAAGTGTCAAAAATGTCAGTCAAGGGTCCGATCTGTCCGCCGCAATGTCGCAGTCCCGCAAAAAAAAAAATCGCAGATCGCCGCCATTACAAAATGACAAAAATCTTTCCCTTACTTAGTAAACGCAATAACTTTTGGGCAAACCAATCAAAATACGCTTATTGTGATTTTTTTTTACCAAACATAGGTAGCAGAAAACAAATTGGCCAAAAATTAAAAAAAAATTAGATTTATACATTTTTTTGGGGAATTTCATATAAAAAAATGTGAAAAATATTATTTTTGCGAAATTGACGCTCTTTTTTTGATTATAGCGCATGATCAAAAAATCGCACAGGTGATCAAATACCACCAAAAGAAAGCTCTATTTGTGGGAAAAAAAGGACGTCAAATTTGTTTCGGTACAGCGTCACACGACCGCGCAATTGTCCGTTTAACTCACGCAGTGCCGAATCGCAAAATACCCCCTGGTCAGAAAGGGGGTAAAATCTTCCGGGGCTTAAGTGGTTAAAAAAAGGGGTTATACATTTCTGGTGAGTGTGGTGTGTTTCTGTTTGGGGAAGCAGAAGAGAACTACTTTCCTTTGGTGTCACTTTTTTATCACTTTTGGATTTATTTATTGCCATTGGGCACCACATTTGGACTATTTATTATGAATGTTAAACTTTTGTTGCATGTTTGCCTATTCTATATCGTTTTTTGATTTGATGACACATTGATCATATGTATTTTATAAGAGCGTGGCCTAGTCCTTAGTTCTTTGTTAGGATTTTCAACATAAGATTGCCTTGTCTGGAAAAAGATTAAGTCTAAATAGACTTTATATACTTATTACTGAATACTAGTGGGCTTATTTATATTGAGAACCTCTGTGCCAGTTGTGTATGGGTTTTACCTTGTACAGTATATTTTCTCTGAATACTGATAAAAAAGAGATTAAAGTGATGTGAGCCTGGTTAAGGAAATACAGGGAAATAGAGTGTTGTGTAATGCTCTGAAAAGAGCTTGTCCAATTGTGCCTAGATGATTCACAGTTTTCGAAAATCTATGAGCGGCTTGACTACAAAGAATTCAGAAAGCGTTTATGGGTAGGCAAATGACAATATTAACTGACAAAAAGTATTTTTCTTTGGTGGCTGAAATTCCTCTGCGACATGCTTCATCACACAGCAGAATTCAGAGCAGTCACATGATACAAAGGGAACCCTGCTGACCTTGCCTGTCCCTCTGTGCGCTTTATTTCATTATGAATAGTGCCCTGAACATTTCTATTCTGCATAGCTGCAGCTGTGTAATATTTATCAGTGTGCAGGGGAATTCTGTTAATTCCTAAGAGATTTCCGCAGCATGATCCCCGCAGTTAAAGAGTAACCTTTCATGAGTATAACATAATATTCATTTTTCTCAGAAAACAAGGTGTTGAATATGTTAGGCACTACAGAACAAATGTAATGTCTAAGAGATTCAATTACTTCCGTAGTGCAAAAATGATTTACATGACTTTAATATTAATGAGTTTGTAGTGAATGAAGCCACACACATCCAATGCTATAGTATTAAAGTGACATCTAATGGCTAACAGTGGATATTGCATAATTAAACCTTTCATAGAAGGCGTAATTATTTGTTAATTATATAGTGGTAATCATTTTAAATCAAACATTACATTTTGTGAGGGTTTACATTTGTAGCAAGGTTTCCAGGCCTGTGGCCTGATATGGGTCTGCCATTAGTACCGGTAATCTCTCCAGCCCATGTGAGCTGTGACCCTGGGTGTGACAACTGAAGCAGCGACAACTCCGGCATCTTTGTTTGTGGTTTTTTATTTGATTTAAAGGGGATGGGAGAAGGGAATGAGTGGGATACACCTTGAGGCTTGAACTAATTACACGTGGGACTTTACTCCTGAAAAATGCCCGTTGGCGTGTCCTTGACGCCAGCAGGCGCCAGCCAACGCTCACTAACACTGTAAATATCCTGTAGAACACAGAAGTGCTGAATCCTCGACTATTAGTCCAGAAGATCCAGGACTGAGAACTGTAGAACTCCTGACACTGTTGTGCTGTGGAAGTCACTGAATACTGTCCCCGCTTTAGCTAGCTTGAGGTAGTATAAAGTAAAACTCTGTATAGCTGTACTTGCAACTGACAAATTTTGTACAATTCAGGGCCCAACCGCAGGTGCCACCTTTAACTTGAACTCTTCAGGGTCCACTGACTATGTACCCCCTGCTGTATCTTTAGGGTCCTCAACCTAGGTATCCCCTTTACAACTAGCTGGCACTGGATCCTAGAACCTCTTCCGGAGTGGTCCCCTCTAACTTCAGGCAGACCCCCAGGTGCAATCCTCAGTACTCACGACCTGTGTAGGCATTCCTGGGACTGGACCCCTCTCACTCTCCGCAGGTTCTCGACACACCGGATCCCCTCAGATCAACTCAGCACTCTCTGGATTCTTAGGCGACACCCCGAGACATCCACTTCCTCAGACAGGAGGAGAGACAGCCGTTCTCTCTTTCCTGGGACTCTGCTCCCGCCAAAGACATCGTGTCATGTTCCACCCCCAAACTTATACCCACTCCCAGAATCCTTTGCAGCACAATCTGCCTCCTGGGATAGTTACATGCCTGGATGTGTCCCCTGATTGGGTTTCCTCCACCGCCCTATGAGAAGCCTCTCACAGGAGCCAGTGGGGAGACTCCCCCTTCAGCAGGCACACCTGGAAACCATGACACCCTAACTATTAAATCACAGCTCTGCTGTTAGGCAGACAAGGCCCACTATATCTTTACCTAGCACCTACCTGTAGGGTGCTACACATTTATATTTGATATGTTTACAATTGGACACTGTAGTATCTGCTTTTTAGCCTTCGTTTACATTGAATGCGGCTTTGAAATCGTGTGACTTTATGTGAAATTGCACCATTTCAAAGCCGCATGTCAGTGCAACTTCAGGTGCGACTTAGGCTCCTTTCACACAAATGATCTGATCAGATCCGCCTGTCAGTTTTTTAGGCGGACCTGATCGGATTCTCCATGCATCCCGATCTCCGCTGACACCCACTGCTATATAATTCCGATCCTGTCGGTGAAATCCGGACGGATGGAAACCTTATTTTCCATCCGTCCAGCGGATCGGATGGGATCGGATGAGAATGGACAGGCAGTCCGTTCTCATCCAATTCCCCCATAGAGAACGGCGGGGATCTGACAGCTCCCTCTCCGCACACAGAGCAGAGATCGGCGGATCGATCCCCGCTGAGCAGCATGGAGTCCGCTGGCGGAGGCGGACCATGTGAAAGGAACCTTAGAAGACATTTGTGCGGCTTCATGCACAGATGCCTATGCAAGTCGCACCCGTAATCGCCAAAAGTAGTGCAGGAACTACTTTTTCAAATCGATGCTGCAACAGGGACATTGCTGACAATAGGGTGTGACTTGTCATACGATTTGACCTGTCAATTACATGACAAGTCGCTTCAGTGTGAACAGGAGCTAAACATTCTCTGTATGCAGATCTCAATTAACACTCATGGTTTATGTATGGCTTTAGGCATTATTATATTATTATTATTCTACAGGATTTATATAGTGCCACCAGTTTACGCCGCACTTTACAATATAAAAGGGAGACAATACGGTTACAGTACAATAAAATACAAGTGGGTTAAAAGGGCCCTGCTCAGAAGAGCTTACAATCTAATATAGTATTGTCCAGTTTGGTTTGTAAGTTTGCATGTATCATACCTGGACGGAAACTACTGTAATAGGCACTGCTGGTACAGTGATTGCCACTGTCTTAGTCCTGTGTCCTGTGCTGAGCAGCCACCCTGCTGCATAGCAAACACAGGGGGTTCCTCACTCGGCATTGGTGCTGTGACGAGACCAACCTCGCCACATTGCATTGGAGGAGCCTGGTTGCCCGCCTGCTGCCTTTGGATTATGGACCGGCAGCTAAAGGGTTAATTTTACGGTGCAGAAGGATTTATTTTTCCCTTTCTGCACAGCCGTTCGGTAGATTCTATCTACCGAACAAACAGCCCCTGGTTCTAATTCGTATGGATTTGGTGAATGCAGGGTGACCAGGAGGGTGTTGAACACTGAAAATATGGTTTGGACTACTACAAATGGGACAGTCATATTCAGGAAAAATGTCTCCCTTGTAATATGAAGATTTTTGTTCCCATTTGCCATGAGGTCTCTGAACAGGAAGTCAACTCCTAATATGGTCATTACAGGAAGTTCTGAGGAGACTGGCTGTCTGAGGTGGCTCTCCGTTCACCTATTGTCAGATGTGCTAATGACCTCACCTGTTGTCTGCTAAGGGATGTATTGACACTCAGAGTAATGTGTATTGAGGGCTCGTTAGGGAACCATTGTTCTGTATCTGACCAATCCCTGTTGACTCATTTTCAAGTCCTCATTTGCATGGCAGTCCTTCTGGTCAAGTTATCTGACCAATCACTGCTGACTCATTTTCAAGCCCTCATTTGCATGGCTAGGAGAGGACCTTATAGGGAACTGCAGGTACTGTGCAATTGACCAATGGGAAAGCGGTTGTTGGGGGAAGGATGTTCCAACTTCTGTATAAAAGTGTGCTGTGTTCTTCCAATAAATGTTGTTGTTCCTGTTTTACCCTCAACTCGGAGCTTTGTCTCGTTCTTGGGGGGATTCACTGTATGCTGTTGGAGACTGATTGCTAGGAGTGTAAGCTGATGTATGCTTTTCCTGTTCGTCTGCTAGCAGCTATTCGTGAGGTTCCAGGTTGGAGTGCTATTTTGTATCCAGTTCGGGAGAGTGGTGTCCTGCAAGTAGCTGTACCTGTCTCTCAGAAAGGGGCATATCGCCTAAACGGATTTTAACCCCTTGTCTGCTGAAACGGTCCATTACAGGTGCCATTTAGAGAACACTAGTCATTTCACAAGGGCCTTCAGTCTGCTCTCTCTGATCAGCATGTCTTTTGTTAGCACATGAGCTCTGCAGCACACCTGACTGGCCATTTTTGCTCATTTCCCGTGCTAGTCGGAATGCTGTGGTATAGGAGATTGAAGGAGGCTGACTGATACCAAGTCAAACTCAGGTTTCCTAAAGTATTGTTGCCTCAAAACTTAATATTCCTGATATGTGCCTGCTGTACCATGTACTTGTATGAGAAAAATATCCTGTTTTCTTTGTATTGCTTCCTTTATATGAAATCCCTGGTGTTCCTGCCAGTCCCTCTTTTTTTTTTCTAATAAAAACTGACCACACTAAGCAGAAGAACACATCATGGTCAGTTCTCTAGCTATGCTGGGAACTCATTGTACTCTCATCCAATAATCAGACTTGTCCTGATCCCCCCCCCCCCCGCTGCACAGCCATTCACTGGGAAGCTCAATGTGCTGCTGCTTCTCCTAGCCCCAACTTTTATGCAGCTGAAAAGAGAGGAATGTGATCGCTTATAAAAAAAGTGGGAAAAGTTATTTATATGTATTTTTATATCTATACAAAAATGTTTTGTCTGTCATTTCTATTTTAAACTGAATGGTTAAATCCTTATTTGTAAAAAAAAAAAAAAAACAAAAAAAAAACTGAATGGGTTTTTTACAAGCTGTTTGTTTACAATAACGTTAAAGCAGTGCTCCAGCCCCCCCCCCCCCCCACGGAGATATTAAAAGTTAGCAGCTACACATACTATAGCTGCTGACTTTTAAAGTCCCTGTTGGTAATCTCGGGATTATTTTCAGTACCAAAAGCGGTAACCCTGAGCCACACTCGGGATTAGCCTGTAGTGACACTTACCTTGTTCCTACGATCCCCCGATGTCCTCCAGCCGATGCCGGTGTTCTATCAGAATACTTCTACCTATCAGATTCTGCATCCGAAAGTGACGTTCGGACGAGAAAACTTACTGCGCATGCTCCATGCTTTCCAACATGGCAGCTATGCGTTACAATAGCTTTCCTAGTGTGACAGAACACGAAGCAGCAGCGGACATCTTCTTACACCCAAGCAACTCTTGAATTTCAGACTGATTTTAGCAGTAAACTCACCTTATATACTGAAATAGACTATTTCACCATGACTGAGTAAAATAGTCTATTTCACTCTATAATCAGTTTGTTGCTGAGCAGTGCAGGGTGTACCAAGATGGACGTCGCCACCTTCTACCTGCAGGTTTCTCGCTATATTTACTATATTACAATAAAAATAGAAAGGTAATACTGTTATTCGATATATAAGGTGAGTTTAATGGTAGAATAAATCTAAAATGTAAAACTTGCGTGGGTGTAAGAAGACGTCTGCAGCTGCTTCGTGTTTTGTCACATCAGGAAAGCTATTGGAACACATGGCGCATGCGCAGTACGTTTTTCTTTCTGAACGTTACTTCCGGTTGCAGAATCTGATAGGTAGTGGTATTCTGATAGAACACCGGCATCCGTCGCGAGCGCCGCGACGCAATGGGGGAGGAACCAGGTGCGAAATTTAAAAAGTACACAAAACATGACATGATACATTGTAATCTGTTTACAATACTGTATCAAAGCATTTCACCACAGTTCTGTCCCTAGTGCTTTGTCCAGTGCCCTGCCTGCACTTTTACTGTTTTATTACTTTTATTTTTATTAATCATTTTTTAATAATAATTTATTAATTATTTATTCATTTAATTTATGAAATATTTTATTAATTTATTAACAATTTTTATTTACTTTTACTGTTTTATTCCTAAGAATTACAGGCCTACGATATAAAACAACAGATTTCCATGCAAAACAATGTACCGCTTTGACATTCAAAAATACTGACATAATCAGACCACCAGGGAGGTTAATATTAGGATACTTACCTGTCCTTGAATGCAGCGATGTAGGCACTCCAGCTGTTGTTTCCATCGGCTCTCGGGTGCTGCCATCGCCATAGCCTGTAAGAGAAACCAGCAGTGAAGCCTTACGACTTCACAGCAAATTCCCTACTGCACATGCGCGACACGCTGCACTTTCTGAATGGCCCGGTGGCAGGGAAAGAGGAGGGGGGCCGAACTTCTGACAGACCTTGCTGGGGCGAGGTCTGCCGGAAGTGGGGACAGTAACCTGTCAAAACAGGTACCCGCTCCCCCTTCCCCCTCCCCCTCGGAAGGTGCCTAATGTGGCACCAGAGGGGGGGGGGGACAGATAAGCAGAGCTTCCACTTTAAGGTGGAACTCTGCTTTAAACTAATACATTTTAATAGTAAATATACTGATTTGTCTTGTAAACACAGACCTGCATACATTGGTGTTTTTACCTACCCGGAGTTCAAATTTCAGCTTCATATAGAGAGGAGGAGAAAATAAGATATTTATTTTCATGCTTCTTCAGTATCTTATTTGTGTTGATGGTATTGCAGGGAAACAATTTGGTTATACTGCTGCCTTAGGATAAATTGGACACAAATTTTCCTTAATGAGGACATCATATCACATTTGGCGGACCATGTGATGAGTTGGCACCGATATATTGATGACATCCTGATAGTGTGGAATGGATCTGTCAAACTTCTGCATGACTTTATGGCAACCATGAACAACAATTCCTGGAATTTTAAAATTCACATTTGTTTCAAGTCCCTCCACCATCACTTTCCTTGATGTTACCATCATCAAGGAACAAGATGGGAAACTTTCCAGTACCCTTTTTCGGAAACCTACTGCTGGCAACTTAATACTACAGCTCACACCCCGAACCCCTGACCTGATCGATCCTGTTTGGACAGTATTTACGTCTCCAACGGAATTGCTCGAATGATCAATTGTTCCTGCAAGAATCTCACAAATTGAGGCATAGGCTTATACAAAGAGGCTATTCTCAAACATGTCTCAAAAAGGCATTTAAAAGACCCCGAAATAAGTCCAGACAACAACTACTCTTTGATACACACAGTTCAAAAAAGAAATCAATTCAAAATGATCAGGTTCGTATTGTTACGAGATATACACAACAACATAGGGAAATACAATGGATTGTGGCCAAACACTGACATATCCTTTAGATCGATCCATCCCTTAACCCCTTTTTAGCCTCACATCCTTCCATAACTTATAAAAAAAAAAATCAATTCACGAGTTTTTAGTGAATTTAAGGGAGAATTCAGAGGGGATCCATGTAAAAGGCTGGGTACCTATAAATGCGGAGGATGTGCATATTGCCAGTATATGAACACTCAATCACACTTTAAGCTTCCTAATGGCCCAATTTTCAAACCACGACACTATGCCAATTGTCAAACCATTGGCATAGTCTATTTGCTTTCTTGTTCATGTGGTTGTTTCTACATAGGAAAGACTAAACAAGAATTTTGTAAAAGAATCTACAAACACATTCACACCATGAAAACATGCAACCCAGATTTTCCTTTGGGAAGGCATGTTAGGGATGTTCATCAAAACACCTTCCCTACAGTAAGATTTTTGGCCTTGGACCACATTCACCCCAACCCTAGGGGGGGGGGGATGATTGGGACAAGACGTTGCTCCAACGAGAATCTCACTGGATTATGTCCCTACGAGCTACTTCTCCTCCCTGTCTAAATGAACTGATTAGTTTTCGCCCCTTTCCTCAGTTGGGTGGTACAATGAATGACCAGGATCACTGCAGAGGTTTGATACAAATTCTGTAAGGGTTAGATGGACATATCTATCAAGTTGGATATGCAATCCACTCCTCCTTTATGCCTTTGACTAATAGGGGCTTTATGCATCATTTATATATATATATATATATATATATATTTTTTTTTTTTCAATATCATACACTTTTTTTTTTATTCTTTTTCAATTTTATTTTATTACATTTTTATTTTTTTTTCTGCCTCCCCCACATTCTCTTCCCTTTTTTCTTTAGAATTTTCTCTTCTTGTGGTCCTACTTGTCTCCGCCCGGCGCACCCAGGGGGGATCTCGAGGGTGGGTTGGGGGTTCACTTGTGGGCACTATGTTTATCTTTGTCCCCCTCGTTGCCATTTTCTTCCTGCTTTTTTCTGTCCATTCTTCCGTGCCTGCTGTCTGTGCTGGAGGCTGTGGAGCGCATGGCCCTGCCCCCCACCTCTTGGGGGGGGGGGGGTGGCGCCGTATGCTCCACGGCCTACAGGTCCTATTGGCCACCGTCTGACTCATGCTTGCCGGGTCTTCCACACATTTTTTATATATGGTCTTTCCAGGGACCTGTGTTAGAGACATTTGTGGACCACCTCTCTAATTCATCTCCTGCTGTTGCTTCTTGGCTTTCTTTCCCTCTTGTTTAAATCCGAGGTCTACACTCCATCTTTATGCGATTAGCTGATTGACCTATGGTATGTGCTCACAAAATACAGCCGACTTAACTGTCATTTATGACTTTGTTCCAATATGTAAATGCACTATAAAGGATTGTATATGTTGTTCTTTTGCATACGCTACTACTTTTGTATTTTCTATTACAGAAAAGCGATTTATGCACATGATTTCCCATATATGGAAACCAGTGCTTTATCACTATATTTTAGTGATCAGGATATGATTTTATATTCCTTCCCATTGTTGTATTATTTACCATATATTGTCCTTCTATGTACTTCTGTGATTTTAATTTTGCAATATTAAATTGATACCTTTTATACAATTTGTGGTGTTCCTTTGGCCTTTAAAATCCAGTTACCCTTTAGGGGGGTTTCTCCTTTTGTTTAATGCTATTGGGGATGTTGGCCAGCTGACACCTTACTCTACTTTGATGAGTGTCTTTTAGATTAGGATAAATTGGACACTAGCAAACAAGCTGTTGGTCAACCAGGTTTAAGGCCTCCCACTCCCATGATGCTTCAGTTTTTTGCTAGTGTCCTAGGAGGATGGACACCTTTTCTCATTGAAGAAAAGTTTAGCCAAGTTTACTAGAATTTTTTTTATACAGTATATATATTTTTCACAAGGCAAATTTTGCTGCAATCAAGCCTTTATTGATTTATTGCTGAGCTCTTATACAGCTATCCTGATCAGCTGAACTTCGGCACCACCACGGAGGCCGTATCCAGACCCCATCGCAGTAAAGATTGTGGGGCTTGCCTGTAATGTGATCCTCGTGCCCTCTGGACCTGGTGATTTGTTCACAATAAGTTTCACTACTCTCATTTACACCTGGTTTTCTGTCAGCCACAGCAGTACTTTTGGTGAAATACCAATAATATTACTGGTAAGATCAAACATATATTTTTCATCTGTAAAAACTGAAGAGAAAAAGTGATTAAATACAGGCGATCCCCGGGTTACAAACATTTGACTTACAAACTACTCCTACTTACAATCGGAGGGAGACAACAGGAAGTGAGGAGAATTAATCTACCCCTAGGAAGGGAAATTCACTCCAGTAAGAGTTATTATGGGAAAAAGGTGTCTCTCCACTAAAGCTTTATCACCAATCCCTGTTTCCATGACAACCCAAAATTTTCAAAATCTAATTGTCTGTCACGTACCTGATCCGAAGCCGGAGTGTAGAGAGGGCTCCCCTTGCGGCTAGGTGCAGTACCCCTGGAAGTGGGACAGGGAGTGCTGTGCCCGAAGTAGCACGGGTTGCCGGTTGGGATGACCAGGATGGAAGCAGGAACCAACTTGTTGAGAAGTCCCAAGCAGGTCTGGAACACTTTGGCAAGCCAGGCAGTTACAAGGTGCAGACAGGAACAGACTGGGAGAAATACTGGAGCGAAGTCAGGAGCCAAGCCGAGGTCAAGTATTGGAGAAGACAACAGGAATCCGAGAGCAAGCCAAGGGGTCAGGAGCCAGGAGAAGCAAGTCAGACAGTCCGGGTCGGCAACGGGAAGGCAAGATAAGCAGGTAAACAAGGCACAGGGAACACGGGAGGCTGTTGATCATCCAGCAACTAGATGTTGTGGCTGCTGGCTTTAAATAGGCCGTTTGGCGCCAAGCGCCATTACGCATGGCGTACGCGCGTGCGCATTGGCGCACGCACATTCCTAACTGCGTTTGCCCGTGTTTGGGCGCGCATGCGCATTCGCGCCAATGCGCGAATTCGCTGATTCGCCAGGATATTGGTAGTTCCCTGACAGTGCCCCCCCCTGAGGGGCAGCCTCCGGATGCCTAACAGAGCCTGTTTTTCAGGGAATCTTTTGAAAAAGTCACGTAACAGTCTGGGAGCGTGTATATTTCCAGCAGGTTCCCAAGAACTTTCCTCCAGAGAATAGCCCTTCCATTTGATTAAATACTGGACTTGCCTTCCTCGTCTACGGCAGTCCAGGATGGATTCCACTTCATATTCCGTTTCTCCATCTACTACAACTGGAGGTGGAGGCAAGCTATCTCTTCCAGGAAAAGGACCAGGATTGGCCGGTTTAAGCAAAGACACGTGGAAGACTGGGTGAATTTTGTAAGTATCTGGAAGGCATAATTCAAAGGCCACAGGATTGACCATCTTCTTGATCGGGAAGGAACCAATAAATCTTGGAACCAGCTTCTTGGATGGGCAGGCCAACTTAAGATTAAGAGTGGACAACCACACTTTGTCTCCCACCTTCAAGGCCGGGCTATCCCTCCTTCTCTTGTCGTAGCATTCCTTATAGGCTTCTTTTGCATGGTCTTCTGTAATAGCAGAAAATTTTCTTGCAGGAAGGCTACCCTATCTTGAACAGCAGGTACTGTAGTCTCAGACACAGGGTTAGGTAAAAAGGATGGGTGAAACCCATAGTTTGCAAAAAATGGAGACTGGTGGGTGGAAGCATGAATTGTGTTATTGTAGGCAAACTCCGCACACGGGAGTAAGGATACCCAGTTGTCTTGCGAAAATGTGGAAAAGCAGCGGAGATATTGCTCAAGGGTTTGGTTGGTTCTCTCCAGGATGGCAGGCCACTCCAGGATGGCAGACACTTTCTGAGGGTCCATTGCTATTCCATCAGTGGAGATAATCAGACCCAGAAATTGTATGGATGACTTCTCGAATTCACATTTTTCTGCTTTAGCATAAAGCCCGTGTTTTCTGAGAGTGGCCAATACTTTTTGTACATGTATTCTGTGCAACTCCAGGGTAGTAGAAAAAATAAGGATGTCGTCTAAATAAACGATGAGGAAATTGTCCAGGAATTCTCGGAAAATATCATTTACAAGGTGCTGAAAAGTGGCGGGGGCATTACACAGCCCGAAGGGCATAACCAAGTATTCGAAATGCCCGAAACGGGTTCGAAAGGCAGTCTTCCACTCATCGCCCTCGCGGATCCGCACCAAATTATAGGCACCTCGTAAGTCTAATTTAGTAAAGACTTGAGCAGAACGAAACCTCTGGAAGAGTTCAGGAACGAGAGGGAGTGGGTACCGGTTCTTTATAGTTATTTTATTCAAGTCCCTGTAGTCCACACATGGCCTGAGAGTGTGGTCTTTTTTCTCCACGAAGAAGATTCCGGCTCCGGCCGGAGAGGAAGAAGGACGAATGAAGCCCTTGCTGAGGTTTTCATCGATGTATTGCCGTAGGGCTTCAAGTTCCGTCTCTGAAAGTGGGAAAATACGGCCAAAAGGGATCTCAGCACCAGGCAACAATTCTATTGGGCAATCATAGGGACGGTGAGGTGGTAGAGAGTCCACCTTCTTCTTATCAAGTACGTCCAGAAAACTATGATAGGCGGAAGGAACGTCTTGGCTGGCATTGGAAACAGGCTGAATGGCAAGACAGCTGGCGGGAGGAGGTATCTCAGGAGTCATACAATGTTGGAGGCAGTATACTGATTTGAAGGATACTTCCCCTTTGGACCAGTCTATCAACGGGTTATGGGCCCGTAGCCACGGAATTCCCAGAATTACAGGAAACATAGGTGAAGGAAGGACGTCAAAGTGAAGAAGTTCCTTATGGCCAGGGCCAGTAGTGGCAAGTACGGGTAAGGTCTCCTGAATGACGGGCCCGGACCTGGGAGTGGTGCCGTCTGCAAGGTGGATTTCCAGTTTATGGCGCTTGGTCTGGAGTGGAATGTGAAGGTTTCTTGCCACAGAGATATCCAGAAAACAGCTGCAGGCTCCGGAATCAATGATTGCTGGCAGCTTGATCTCTCCTTCTGCCACCTGTAATGAAACAAGAAGGACTAGGTGAGCGGGAGAGGGTCCCGGAATTTGGAGATGCAGATGGTTGAAAGCAGCGGGCTTACTTGGTCTCACTGGGCAGTCACGGAGAAAGTGTCCATCTTCCCCACAGTAAAGACATAAGTTCAATTGCCTGCGACGAAGCCTTTCAGCAGGGGTTAAGGCTGAGCGGACCACTCCGATCTGCATAGGCTCTTCAGGAGACATTGGGCTGGTAGCAGTGGGTAGAGGAGCAGGAGATGGTGGCACCTTGGGTAACATCCAAGTAGGCTGATAAGACTGAGCTCGTTCAGACCTGCGTTCCCGCAAACGTCTGTCCAATTGGATGGCGAGTTGAATGAGCTCCTCTAATGAGGTGGGGGTCTCTACTCGTGCCAACTCATCTTTCAGGGTTTCAGACAGACCTAACCGATATTGGTATTTGAGGGCGGCCTCATTCCACCCTGTGTCTGCGGCCCACCTACGAAAGTCCACTGTGTAATCCTCTACAGGGCGTCGGCCTTGCTGTAGCTTATGGAGCGTAGCCTCGGCAGTGGCCATACGTTGTGGGTCATCGTATAGCTGTGCCATAGCCTCGAAGAAAACCTCAACGGAACTGACAGCAGGATCCTTCTGTTCCAGTAACTGATGGGCCCAGGACTGGGGTTCATCAGACAACAGGGAAATAATAAACCCCACTTTAACTGTCTCTAAAGAAAAAGTTCTGGGTTGCAGGGCCAGGTATAACAGGCAGGCATTTTTGAATGACTTAAACTTGCGGCGATCCCCCGAGAAGCGTTCAGGTATAGGTACTCTTGGTTCTGGAGGCGGAGCCATCATCATAGGAGTTGGAGCTGATTGTCCTGAAGTTACAGGAGCGGAGGTGGAGACTGCAGCGGGTGGATTTGGAGTCGCTGCCAGAGATGGTGTAGTCAGGTACTGTAAACGACCTTCCAGTTGGAAGTACCCATCCTGAAGATTCTTCACCGCCTGGGTTAATGCTGTCACTTGCTGGCACAGGGTTTCCAGCGGGGAGGCACCTCTCTCGGCTTCTGACATGGCTGGATGATACTGTCACGTACCTGATCCGAAGCCGGAGTGTAGAGAGGGCTCCCCTTGCGGCTAGGTGCAGAGTACCCCTGGAAGTGGGACAGGGAGTGCTGTGCCCGAAGTAGCACGGGTTGCCAGTTGGGATGACCAGGATGGAAGCAGGAACCAACTTGTTGAGAAGTCCCAAGCAGGTCTGGAACACTTTGGCAAGCCAGGCAGTTACAAGGTGCAGACAGGAACAGACTGGGAGAAATACTGGAGCGAAGTCAGGAGCCAAGCCGAGGTCAAGTATTGGAGAAGACAACAGGAATCCGAGAGCAAGCCAAGGGGTCAGGAGCCAGGAGAAGCAAGTCAGACAGTCCGGGTCGGCAACGGGAAGGCAAGATAAGCAGGTAAACAAGGCACAGGGAACACGGGAGGCTGTTGATCATCCAGCAACTAGATGTTGTGGCTGCTGGCTTTAAATAGGCCGTTTGGCGCCAAGCGCCATTACGCATGACACATTGGCGCACGCACATTCCTAACTGCGTTTGCCCGTGTTTGGGCGCGCATGCGCATTCGCGCCAATGCGCGAATTCGCTGATTCGCCAGGATATTGGTAGTTCCCTGACATTGTCACATCGACAGAAAGTGAGGTGAACTCTTCTGAACAGGGGAACATACAGCAAAACAAATTTTACAGGGGTGTTAACCAAAAAACGTAAAAAAAAAAATTTTTGGGCTGGCGCTACACTTAAAAAATGTACCTGTTCCAACTTATATACAAATTCAACTTAAGAACAAACCTACAGATCCTATGTTGTTTGTAACCCAGGGACCATCTGTACATCTTCCTTTCCCTGTCATTTATGATCAGCTTCCCATGTTCACTTGTTATGAGACCTATCTGTACTTTCATAACCTTTTTACTATTCATTTATTTCAAATCATTTTGTGGATTTGTTTTACTAGCTGTAGCATTGTGTTTCTTGTATTTTAGATTGCTTGCTTGTATTCCTTTTTGTATTCCTTGTAAATGTAGAAAATGCTGAAGGTGTTCCTTCTACTTTGTACTTCTAAAGGACTGTTTTTTTCTCATTTATTCGTTTTTTTTTTTATACTAGAATGTAGCCACATAAATTTTATTTAATTTTGTTATTTTATGCTTGTTACTCAATGGAATTCAATAACTAATTGTGCAGTATTCCATAGTGTAACAAGCATAAACACTCCCACTTGCCTTGTGTGCTGTTTGTTGCAGAAAATTGGTCCCATTTTTCCTCTGTTTCCCTGGTATCCATCTTCCCTCATGCCTTGCTGCTATGAGCGGCAATTTTCTTATAGCTCGGTGGCGTCCCTTTGTATTTCTATCAGCTTGCTGTGCCTGGTTTTCAGGAGGGTGGCCATGTTTTTGGGATCTGGCACTGGTTTCCTCCTCTAGCAGCTAGCTTGTGAGCCCAGTGGCAGTCATTTTTTTGGTGACTGGCCTTATGTTGTTTATGGGCTTAGTTGGGCGGGGATATGGTGGCCATTTTCTTGTAGCCACGCGGTGGCCCCCACTGCTACCTCCGGCCTGCTTCATGAGGCAGGAAAGTGCTGGGATTCGTGACCAGGACTAGGGATCTCTTGGCAGATGTAACAGACACCCTGGGGGCATCACGGAGTCAGTATTATCTCATAAATGCGTTCCTTCCTCTCAAGCTTCTACCCCACCTTCTGCGAAGGATAGAGGCTGAAGCCATTCCAGTCATTCTGGTGGCCCTGGATTGACCCCCTGTCCCTGACATCGTGCAGTTGGTCGCGGACGCCCCTGACGTCTACCACTCAGGGCAGATCTTCTGTCTCAAGAGCCGGTCTTCCACCTTGCTTTACAGTTGCTGGCTTTAGCGGCTTGGCTATTGAAAACCAGGTTCTAAGGAACAGGGGCCTGTTGGAGTCTGTGATCCCTAACATGCTGAAACCACAAAAATCTACTTCCAGGAAGATAAACCATTGCACCTGGATGACTTATATATCATGGTGTGAGGCTGTGGGTTTTCATCTGCGTACTTTCTCGTGGCTAGGATATTGGTCGTTCTGCCATGGGGCGTTGTCCAGAAGTTGGCGTTATGTACCATCAAGGGCCAGGTTCAGGGCTGCCGATAGGGGGCTACCACTGGTTCATCTGTAGGGGGTCTGAGAACTCAGGGGGGCACAGACAACAGGGGGATCAGTGTGGAGGGGCTGGGGGGCATTAGCAGAACTATGACCTGTGTGGCATAGTCCAAAATGTCCAAATGTGTATGAACATTCAATGAAATCATAGTTGGCACCGCACTATATCAAAATCACCTATCAAAAATATAATGATCAAGTTTATGAATTTGTTGACCTGGCCTTTCTTAACGGGGTGATTCCAAAAACCACCTGGGAATTTATACGTACACCATTCCCAGTTATTCCCACTTTCTATGCCCTTCTGAAAGTTCATAAGGATACAAAAAATCCTCCGGGTAGACCGATAATTTCGGGCAATGGTTCTCTCACTGATAATCTGACACGTATGTTGAGGAATATCTAAGACCACATGTGTTGAGTCTTCCAAGCTATATCAGAGACACCCCACCTCTTCTACAAGTTCTGAATGGCCTCCATATACCGCAGGATGCTCTGTTGGTCTCCATTGATGTAGAGGCCCTTTACTGTTCAAATCCCCACGATAAAGGCATCTCAGCTGTAAAACATGTCTTATCCCAGTGACAACAATCTGAATGGAAACTTAACAAATTCATTGTTCAGTCCCTTGAGTTCATCCTGACTCATAATATTTTCTTGTTTCATGGCTCCCATTTCCTCCAGGTACAGGGTGTAGCGATGAGGACTTGTTGTGCCCCATCCTACGCCAATCTGTGCCTAGGTGACTGGGAACAAAACTTCTTGACTTGTGATGAGCTTATGAAATTCTCAAGCCACATGAGCATGTGGTATCGGTTTTTAGATGACATTTTGATAGTGTGGGAGGGGCCTTTGGAAACTCTACAACAATGCGTTAAAGCAATGAATTTACATGAATTAGCTTTACTATGAATTACAGCCAGGAATCCATTGCCTTCTTGGATATCATCATTTCCAAGGAGACAAATGGGTCACTATCCAGTCAACTTTATTGGAAGCCCACTGCGGGGAACAATATTCTTCATGCGTCCAGTTTACACCAAAGCTCCTATTAAACTCAATTCCATGCAGTCAATATCTACACATTAGGCGTAATTGTTTCAGTAATGTCACTTTTCAAGAGGAAAACAAATTTCGGGATTGGCTACTAGCAAGGCGCTACTCTGCCAGTTGTCTAAAAAAAGCCTATAATAGGGCCATAGGCAGTGCTTTTTTTCTCAGAGAATAGGTGCTGGAACTCACCTTCCTCGCCCACAACCCCATCCCAACTCCACCCACAACCCCACCTCAACTCTGCCCACAACCCCACCCACAGCCAACGCCTTCCTCAGACATGACATTGTCCCTGTAAATACAGCCCCCTCCCTGTACACATTACCCCCTCCCTGTACATACAGCCCCCACCCTGTACACATTACCCATTCCCTGTACATGCAGCCCCCTCCCTGTACACATTACCCCCCTCCCTGTACATACAGCCCCCTTTATATACAAATTACCCCCTCCCTGTACATACAGCCCCTCCCTCTACACATTACCCCCCCTCCCTGTACACATTACCCCCTTCCCTGTACATACAGCCCCCTCCCTGTACACATTATACTCCTCCCTGTACACATTACCCCCTTCCATGTACATACAGTCCCCTCCATGTACACATTAACCCCTCCTGCACACTTTACCCCCCTCCCATTACATACAGCCCCCTCCCTGTACACATTACCCCCCTCCCTGTACACATTACCCCCTTCCCTGTACATACAGCCCCCTCCCTGTACACATTACCCCCCTCCTGCACACATTACCCCTCTTCCTGTACATGCAGCCCTTACATGTACATACAGCCCCCTCCCTGTACACATTACCACCCTCTCTGTACATACAGACCCCTCCTTGTACACATTACCCCCTTCTCTGTACATACAGCCCCCTCCCTGTACACATTACCCCCCTCCCTGTACATACAGCCCCCTCCCTGTACACATTACCCCCCTCCCTGTACACATGACCCCCTCCCTGTACATACAGCCCCCTCTTTGTTCAAATTACCCCCCTCCCTGTACATGCACCCCCTCACTGTACACATTACCGCCTCCCTGTACACATTACCCCCCTCCCTGTACACGTGACCCCCTTCCCTGTACATACAGCCCCCTTCCTGTACACATTACCCCCTTCCCTGTACATACAGCCCCCTCCCTGTACACATTACCCCCCTCCCTGTACATACAGCCCCCTCCCTGTACACATTACCCCCTTCCCTGTACATACAGCCCCCCCTGTACACATTACCCCCTTCTCTGTACATACAGCCCCCTCCCTGTACACATTACCCTCTTCACTGTACATACAGCCACCTCCCTGTACACATTACCCTCTTCCCTGTACATACAGCCCCCTCCCTGCACACATTACTCCCCTCCATATTTGTTGTACACCATTACCCCTCTTTTGCACATTACTTTCTCCCTGTGCATAATTCCCCCTCCTTCATTCATTACCCCTATACACATTGGCTCCCATCCCCCTCCACATTATTGCACTTCTTCACAAAATGCTCCCCCCTATTCTTCTTTACAATGCCCAATCCCCTTCACTGATTATTTCTTAGTCCAACAAGGGTTAAAGCTGATGCTGGCAGGGTGCTTTCTCCACTCGGCTCAGCCCTGGGGATTCTCAATTTCAGAAAGCTGTAAATCACCCACAGTGACAGTCTGCTCACATTCCTGACATTGAGGGCCGACCTGCTGACCTGTCCAGCTGCAACTTCCCAAAGTACACATCGAAGGATGACAAGGCTGATCCTCAGATGCCCTCAGAAGTCAGGCAAGAGCTGGTGTAGGTCAGGGCAGCTCACACTTACCTCTTGCTGAACTTCTTCAGACGTGCTTCCTTCTGGCTCTCAGCCATGCTGGAGGAGGCGGGTGGAGCCAAAACTGACTAGGCGCGGAGGAGGAAGAAGTTCCTCCTCCGCTCTGAATGCTGGGTCCTCTCCTCGGCCTCATAACGTGACATTACTGGTTGCTAGACACCAAGTGGCAGGCGATTCTAGCAACCAGTGCTGGAGGCAGCAGAGAGGCCAGCGGACAGTGCAGGGCAGTGCCGCTGCTCCTGATTTAAAATAAATGTGAGTGACACAGCTTCGCGCCCCCCCATCTGGGGCAGCCCTAGAGCCAGGAGAGGACAGGGTTGCCAAAGGTTCCGGAACGGGTTCCGCCGCATTCCAGCAGAAGAAAAGCCCTGGCCATAGGTATGACTAGGCAGAATTTGCTATATGATTCAAGAAAACCAAAACTGCAAGCCTAGACACATATGATCACTCGCTATTGCAATCAGCACTTGCATGTCAGGAACATCATAGCCATATATTGGCATCTTCTAAGCATAGACTCGACCATTGGCCTATTTGTGCCTGATAAGCCTGCCATCATGTACAGATGGGCCAAATCGGTCTGGGACCCTTTAGTCCACAGTGAATACAAAGGCAATACTAGGAGGGACCCCTGTAAAGCCTTTGTTACCTTTCAGTGCAGTGGATGCAATTATTGCCAATTTTTGAGAGTTGAGAAACAAGTAAAACTCCCTAATGGTAAGATCTTTAAACACCGTCTCTATGTTAACTGCAAAACAACAGGAGTAGTGTACCTGTTAACATGCAAGGAAAAAGAGGCAGGACCTTGAAACGCGTCAACCAGTTTCTGTGCATGTTTTCATCCATGACGTGATACTGTGGACACTACAGCCATTTTAATGTGATATGCCTGTAACCTGTATCAAGCATTTGTTTGTGAGTACCTTTATTTTAATAAATGATTAATCTTTTTTATCAAAGATCCTAAAAATATCTCCCGTTTTTTTTTTTTGCCCGCTGAGAGACAAACCTGACGCGCCCAGGCCACCTTCCTGCCCCCTGGCGGGTAGTTGACCATGATTTTCCATCTAGGGATGATCATCAGGCCCTTTGAGTCCTGCAAGGTGACCACAGAGGCTTTTTCCTTCCTGTGTCCCCTGTATCATCCCCCTTGTGCATCCCTGTGAGTTATTGACACGTGACGTAATTCCACCAGATCTGGGCGGGGTTGAGCCACGTGCCACTCACCCAGAGGACCAAGCTAGAACACAAGCCAGCATTAGCAGTAAGTGACAGGGAGCCAATCTGCAGAAGCTTTCAGCGTTCTGGCTATTTGAGCGAGTGTGGGCTTTCTCCCAGCAATCATTACCATCCAGGACCCTACTGAGGTGGCTGCTGCAGGCCCCTCTATCCTGGACCTGTAATCAAATTTTTGCCTGTGGCTATTGACCCCTCTGGTAAGATCTTTGAAACATTTTTGACCTAGTCTAGGCATCTTTATATGGATGCATCTTTTTTTTTAATCCCTTTTGAGCATATACAATTTTATTCCCTTGGTTATATTAACATATGGAATGACCTTATTGACCTAGTGTGCCCCTTGAGTTGTTTGAGAGGGACATTGTCCCCTTCATCTTATTCAGTATCCTTATGATATAAATGCTTCCTATACTGCCACATAAGAGCATTCCTGTGGTCAACTTCCATAATATTATACAATTTTCCAAAAAAACACTATGATGGATGTCGTTCTTGGTTTCTTTTATTCTGGTTGGCTGACGAATAAGTATGCTTTCACCACTAAAGGACATGTGAGTTCAATCACCTATAATACGGCTTTGTTACTTTCTAAACAATTGACTGTTTTATTGATATGCATTTGTATGCTTTTTTTCTAGAAGAAACGAATTTTCCACCAGTATAAACCCCCGAAGAAAGAATTCAATTCTGAAACGCGTGTGCAATTGCTATGGCTTTTCTCTGTGATTTTAACAGTAACTGTAGAACATAATATACTCTTTTGTTCTTCCTTAAGGCGATCTACCTGTTACACCAGCCATCTGTATTTTTAAAAATTTGTGTCAAATAAAATTTGCTTACCGTTTTTACTGACATTTCCCATTTCTACTCTTTGCTTTCTATACTATTTGGGCTTATATAATCCCCTTCCTAGTTGTTTACATTTTTGGGATGATGGCCCCATATTCCCTTTGACCATACCTTCTCTACTTGCGTATGTGTGTGGCTGTCTGCAGCAGCTGAAATCTGAGGGGGGAGGAGAGGGGGAGAAACCGACTTTCAGCTGCTGCAGACAGTCACACACATAGCTGCTAGAGGGAGAGACACAGACTCAGGGCATCGTTCTGTAATTTTCACCATACTGCTCCGATTCCCCTCCCTGTGCTGCCCACAGCTTATTATTTTCCTTTTATACACATGGTTGTCTTGAGACCAAGAGCCTCCCTTCTCCCTAAGTTGGTTTCTTCTTTTCACCCAACTATGGTGGCTAAATTTTCATATTTTAAGGCCGTATTTAAGGCCAAGTCGCAAGCTTTTGGGAAATGAATGGAATGCATAGGAATGAGTAGCTGGGCACTGCCATTGGGAAAATGTTCCAATGCAAAAAAAAAATCTTAAACATAACCATTTAGTGAGAGCAGCTCTTTTAAAAATGACTTAAGTGCAATATTTAAAAATACAAAATTCCTTTAACAAAACATGTGGGAAGGATGCTTTAAACCTTATGTGAAAGTTGCACACTTTACGACTTACTAAGGCAAAATCAATATTTACAAGAGAAGGGAGAAAATGCCATTTAAATTGCTGCTAAATCACATTTCCCAGGTACTTCATTCCTTTTACAGCAATTGATTTGATTCAACATCTATACCAGACTCCCATCTGAGATGAGGGACTGGTATGGATTGTAAGAGGGGACCCCACAAAAAAATGGAATCTGGAATTACCCATTTAAAATAAGGGGGGGGGCAGATACAGAGCCCTCCATGAAGAGGGTACAGAGTGTGAGCTAATGTGGGATATTAGTGCAGGTAATGCAGGGGGTGCATAATTTCGGTTAGTGTGGGGTGCAGGGCTAGAGAATGTGGAGGAAAGAAGGGCAAAGGGTGCAGAACGAGATATAATGGGGAATGCGGGGGTTGCAAAATGTGGAGTGGGGGAGTATTCAGGGGCTACAGAGTGTGGGGCAATAGGAAATTTATGGGGTGCAGAGTGAGGTGTAATGGGGGATGCAGAAGGTGCAGAATGTGGAGTTAGGCTCCGCCATCGGCTCCGCCCCTGACTCCACCCCCTTTGCTCGGTTCCTCACGCCAGCCGTGTCGCAAGTATAACTGTGTAACTGCCTGTCCGTATGAGCAAACAATGCTTTACAGGCTTCAAGTAAGAATAATAATAAATGCAGATTTTTTTACCTGCATTTTTTTTTCAGATCACCACAATTCTTCCACCTTCACACCTTGGATCACCCCAATTGCTTCATCAATGTAGTGCCCTGCACCTCTGTACCTCCCCCCCTGCACCCTGCTCCTCTGTACCCTCCCACTGCACATCTTTTCCCTCTGCATCCCCCACCTCTGTTTCCCTCTGTATCCCACCCCACACCTCTGTTCCTCTCTGTATCCCACCCACACATCTGTTCCCCTCTGTACCCCCCCCAAACCTCCCTGCACCTCTGTTCCCCTCTGTACCCTCCCCTCCACACCTCTTTTACCCTCTGTACCCTCCAGTACCTCTGTTTCCCACTGTACCCCCCAAACCCCCCCTACACACATCTGTTCCTCTCTGTGCCCCCCAAACCCCCCCTGCACATCTTTTCCCCTCTGTACCCCCAACCCCCTCCACGCATCTTTTCCTCTCTGTACTCCCCCCCAAACCCCCCTGCACATCTGTTCCCCTCTATACCCCCGAACCCCCCCCCCCCCACACATCTGTTCCTCTCTGTACTCCCCCCAAACCTCCCCCCACATCTGTTCTTCTCTGTACTCCCTTCCTAAATTCCCCTGCACATCTATTCCCCTCTGTACCCTCAGCCCCCCCACACATCTGTTCCTCTCTGTACCCCCCCCCCCCCAAACCTCCCCACACCTCTGTTCCCCTCTGTACCCTCCCCTCCACACCTCTATTTCCCTCTGTACCCTCCAGTACCTCTGTTTCCCACTGTATCCCACCCACACATCTGTTCCTCTCTGTATCCTAAACCCCCTACACACATCTGTTCCTCTCTGTACCACCCTCCCCCCTGCCAATGGCGGTGGTGGCCTCACCTCGCAGAGAGCAGCGCTGCTGTCTGTCCTCCCACTACAGATCCCCAACAGTCCAGGAGGAGAAGGAAGGGGAAATCACGGCAAGCAAGCCCGGATTTACATGCAGGGCTTCCATCTCACCCGCACTTCCGGCCTGTTGTTTGTTCACAGAGTCTGGGGATGTCTTCACAGGCGCATTTTACTGCCCCCTATGCTGCCTTACGGTGATGCCTGAAGGTTTTTTAAAAATCTGAATCCCCAGCGAGTTGCTGGGGATACAGATTTTTGCCACCCATTCTACCCTGGTGCCCTAGGCAGCTACCTGACCTGCCTACTGCTGGCACTGGCCCTTTGTGGAGTAGAGGATAATGCAGGGGGTATAGAGTGAGATGTAACAGAGGTAACTGCAGCTACAACTATTTTGGTTTTAATTATGTATAATGGGTAATAGGGGATTCAGAAAGCAGGATAGTGGGGGAGTATATGAGAAGACAATGGGGGAGGCCTGTCAGACAGTCTGTACAGTACCCCATGATTTCTATTGGCAGCCCTGCCCAGATGTCTGCCTCTCCACATGAATGAGTAAGGGGTATGTTGCCTTGGTTGCCCATTCTCAAAATGGACAATGTGACTAATCATGGGCTTACATTGTGAATCTTTTTAAGTAAGTGACTTTAGCATAGCAGTGTGTGTTTATTTACTTTGTATCTTTTGTTTTGTGAATGAGAATACAGTATTACTACTGTATGTACTGTGTGTGTGGTTGATATCTGGATGCCCCCTCTTTTTTGTTTTTCTTCCAGATTCCAATAAGTCTCCCCCTGCCCCTCGCAGACCCCTACATTCACAGGCAGGACAGGAATGTGCAGAGGAGGCCCTTGCCCCCATTAGCATGGGGACAAAGTGCTTTGCATGGTGGCTACCCTGGTATGGTTTAGGAAGGATTGAGCCATTTTTGAGGGGGGGGGGCATTGCATTTTTTTGCATGGGGTACCACCTTAAAATCCATATCAGACCCCCCACTTAGATATGTGTCTGTTATAGATTTGGGGGGAACTCCATGTCATTTTCTTTTGCATAGCCTCATTGGTTGGTATAGTGCAGCAGGTGCATGCCAGTATCCTAGCAACCAAGGAGCAGGAAGACAAAGCAGCCATAAGTTTGGCAGCAGATGAGCTGGCCATTTGGTTTGTCCCTTTGGCAAAATGCAAACGAGTTCAGATCAAAATCAGCATGACCACTAACTCGAATCTCATCCCTGCTTATATGTGATTAAAGCGGTTTGTGTTTTGTCTTACAGCTACATCTTATTTCAGACAGATTTATTCTCTGTTTATTACTTCAGAGTGTCCTCATAAGATACAGCCTGCTTCTTGTTTCATTATTTCTCTGTGGCTTCAACATATCATCCCACAAGCCTAATGCCCCTTTCACACAGGCGGACCGTTCAGATCCGCCTGTCCGTTTTTTTGGCGGATCTGAACGGTCCCCCCATGCATCCCTGTGGGGCATTGGATGTGAGCGGAGACATGTCCGCTGACATCCGATCCGTCAAATCTGGACTGATGGAAACCCTATTTTCCATCCGTCCAGTGGATCGGATCGGATGGGATTGGATGAGAAAGGACCGACGGTCCGTTCCCATCCGATTCCCCCATAGAGATGTATGGGGAACTGACAGCTGTGTCTCCGCACACAGCGCGGATAACAGCTGTCATCTGTCTGCTCGGCGGGGAATCGGTGGATCGATCCCCCGTTGAGATAAACGGAGTCCGTCCTAGGACAGACAGTGTGAAAGAGCCCTAAAGGATTAAGAAAAAAGGTTTGACCCTTTCCTGTCAAGGCACATTCTAATGGATCAGTAGTGCGTCTTTGGCCTTTTGACATCAGACCTTTGTTTCTCATGATTTGCAGTCACCACCTGGTCTTCCATTTTCAGGTGGATGTTAAAGCCTTAGCTGATGCAAGTTTTGGGTGTAACCCAGTTTTTATACTGTTATCATGTGGGCTTGTTAGGGTTTTGTTTGCTGTGTTACTGCGTTTCACTTGGACTGCTTTATGTGGGTTTATTAGCACTTTCATGTTCTCTACTGCCTACACTTCACATGGACTGTTTTTGGACATTCCCATTGTCTCTCATTTATTTCTTACCCTGCATTTCTTAATGAACGGTAAAGTAAACAGGATTTTTGTACCTACCCTAAAATAAGCTTCTCAGAGTTCATTAACCACTTAAGGACCAGGCCTTAAGTCTGACACTTTTTGTTTACAAGTTAAAATCAGTATTTTTTGCTAGAAAATTGCTTAGAACCCCCAAATAATGGAATGACGACAAACTTTGCTACTTAAAAATCTCCATAGGTGACGATTTAAAAATTTCTTCAGGTTACCAGTTTAGAGTTACAGAGGAGGTATGGGGCTAGAATTATTGCTCTAGCGATTGTGGCGATAACTCACATGCGTGGTTTGAACACCGTTTATATATGTGGGCGCGACTTGCATATGCGTTCGCTTCTATGAGCGAGCTCGGAGGGAGGGGGCGCTTTACATTTTTTTTTCTTATATATTTTACCTTTTATTTTTATTTTTACACTGTCCCTTTAAAAAAACTTTTATTCCTATAAACAACCCCTTGTAATAGAAATAGGCAGGACAGGTCCTCTTTAGTGTGAGATCTGGGGTCAAAAAGACCTTAGATCTCACATCTACACTTAAAAAAAGAAAAGAAAAAAAAAAAGTAATTTTTTTTTCTGCATGAAAGAAATGGGCCCTTTAAGGCTGTTGGGAGCAAGCGACGTATGACGTCACTCCAGTCCTCCAAGGCCATAGAGTTGAGTGGGGGCCAGCTTGCCCTCGCTCGACTTCCTGCCTAGGACTCCATCGGACCGGATCGTTTTCCCCACTACCGTCGGCTCCAGTAAGCTGGGAAAACAACCGGGAAGCGGCGGGAGGGGGGCACCTCTCCCACCGCCCATAAAAGTGATCCCATGGCGAATCTGCCGGTAGGACCACATTTATGTTAAAGCGGACTGCCCGCCGTTTAAAAAAGTACTGGGTTTATGGCAGCTATCTGCTGCCATAACCCCGGTATTTAATGTCAAAATAACTACATAAGATTTTGGCGGGTAAGTGGTTAAAGTACACAGGTCCAACCCCTCTGTGTTTGTGATGTACTTGTTTGTACAAAATTGAAGCATCATGGAAGGGGTAATAGTTTGCTGCTCAAAGCCTTTTTAGTTTGCCATTGTTCAGTTCCTCCTGAAGGCAGTTGCAGACACCTAGAAAAATTGGTTATTGATATGGCATTTGCACATTTGTTTTAAATATCAGTATAGCACACTTATTAAATCAGCAATATAAATGCTATACCTTTTTTTGCCACATACAGTAAATTAAGATTTTGGCATGGTCGACCTAACTTAACTCAATTGCTAAAACCAACTAAAATGGGGATTGCTTACATCATTACTAAGTGACCATCCAGGAAGCACTATCCTGTGCTCTACAGGTCCCAGCATTCATCTGAGGAAAACATTACCACTTACTCACATTCTATTTTTTCGCCCACCTGTTGGCCGATCTATGGATGTGCTATAAAGAATTAGCATAATTCACACATGCTCCATTCTACCTTAGTAGTGCTGAATGGAAGAGCATTAGGCCCATGGCTCGCATTACACACTTAGGTGAAGCTGACAATACCCGGTAAGCTTGAGAGATTTTGCTAATGTTCGAGTTTCAACCAATTTGCTGTTTGTTCCACCAACCTATTGGATGAAAGCTGTATGAATCTTTTGCGAAAAAATATTTAAACAGACCCCTAAATGTTACTTTCACAGAAAGTTTAATTTTTCTGACATTGCAGAAGGGTATGTGGCCACATTAGAGGTAAATCATACATAGCAAAAAGGTAGCTTTGCATAGCAGTTAAAAAGAAGAATTATTTTGTGTATATACATTCATTATGTTATGTTTTTTACTTTGACTTTTGTAGCAGAGCATCCCAGAGAGATTCGGAAAAAGTCCTGTCTGGGTTTTTTTTTTTACATTTCCTAGGCTCCTCTCATACATGTTTAGCGATCTCTGATCCAGAATCCAGTTTGGATCTTGGTCCTCTCCCCAGGCCAATTTAAACTCACCTGAGACAGACAGGCAGTGCTCTCATCCTGGGGAATCAGATAACTCCTGTCTGTGAGAGCAAGAGGTTGGTAAAAGCTAACAAGTTGTATATCTGGAAGCTGACAAGCTGTAGGCTTGCTCAGCCTGTTAGTTAGGATCTTTTTTTTATATGATGAGTGCCATGACTAGGTTTTTGTTTTGCTATAATTTTTCCTGTTTATTTTCTGAAACACTATACAGCACCTGTATATAGACTTGTATATAGCACCAATAAACACCGCACTGTTTTGTCACTACCTTCTTGAATTTGGTATCTGTGCCTGAGAGACTGCTTATCCCAGAGAGTTTTTCCCCGGCCACATATGATGGAGAACGCAGGCAGCTGTAGTAAGTTACTACTTAAAGGGCCAGTACCTGGAGTGACTAAACATGGAGGAAATCCTTAAAGCCCTGTTTACATCTGAGCGTATTTCAGCTCGTAAAACGCTCAGCTCTAAAGTCTCATAACGCCCAACAAGCAGAATCCTATTCATTTCAATGGCCCCTGTTCACATATGAGTGTTTTGTCTCCTGAAGCAAAATGCATGAAGCTCAAAAAAGTACATGAGCTTCTTTTTTGGCAGATTACAAGCGTTTTTGCTAGATGTCAATGCCTTCCACCAAACACCTGCAAAAAACGCCTGAAAAAAGCCAGGAAAAACGCCAGGAAAGGCCCAAAAAAACGCCTGAAAAAAGCCCAAAGAAACGCCTGAAATCCATACGTTCAGGTGTGAATGGAGCCTAAACAGCTGGTGTTATCTTACGCTGCACAAGCAAACTCTTTGCTGTACAAGAACAAACCCAGTTAATGTTGAGGTGGTGCAGACGCTTGCACAAAAGTCTCCTGCTAAAGCTGAAGGGGTTGGAGACAGCTCCTCAGCCATCCATGTGGGTACCTTACTGTCAAGGATGACTGGTGATGATGACCCAGAGACCTTTCTGGTAACTTTTGAGAGAACCACTGAGAGGGAAGGCTGGCCCAAAACCCAGTGGGAAGGACTGGTCGTCCCGTTACTTACTGGGGAGTCCCAGAAGGTCTTTTATGATTTGGCGTCTGCAGCTGCAAAGAAGATGAGAAGGTCAAGCAAGAAATCCTGGCATGTCTCTGTGTCACCTTGGCCGTTCGAGCACAGTGGGTCAACAGCTGGTCCTTCTGAGATGAGAGGCCCCCAAGATCAAAGATGTTTGACCTAATATACCTGGTGCAGAAATGGCTACAGCCAGAGTCCCTGAGGTCTCTACAAATTTCCCTGCCTGAAGTGGTCAAGGTGACCCGAAGTTGGCAGACAACCTGGTGGAGCTCATTGAGAAGTACTTTACTGCACCACCCCTACAACCGCATGGACTTTCCACCCAAAGCCACGGTCTCCCCAGGCAACCGGTAAGACTGTTCCAGGGTCAGTGGGTGGTAAGCATGGCAAGGAGACAGGGTGGAGGATTTTTGGTGCCAGGATTGAAGTTTGGCATCCCAAATATGGGAAGCCACTGCCTGTCAGCAAACCAAACTGGGGCAACATCAGGTGTTTCCGTTGCCAGGAACTGGGACATCAAACTGTCCATTAACAAATGCACCCATGCAGTGTGACATATCGCTTAGAAGGCAGTTTATGTTTGCTGCTGTTTCATGCGCTACAGCGCCGAGTGTAGGAAAACACATGTGCCAAATGACTGTTAGTAATAAACCTTTTATGGCCTTGCTGGACTTGTGAAGTCTGGTGACTTTGGTTAAATCTGAGATGGTTAAAACTGTTAATTTTCATGCTAAAAAAGTTGCTGTGATCTATGTACATGGGGATACCCCAGAGTATCTTATAGCTACTGTTAAATTTAAAACTGACTTAGGTACAATTACTCCTCCTGTTGAACTTGTGCCCCACTTAGTGCACGAGGCCATCATTGGTAGGGACTTCCCTACGTTTTTAAAACTGTGGAATCTCGGTCACAGTAACTGACTCAGTGGCAGAGCCAGAACTCCTGGCCACCAGTGACCCTGTGGGTTCAGGGGACTTCTCTCAGGGCTCCCCAGGTTTTCTTTTCTCTGTTATGGCAGGAGAACTGGAGGGGCTTGAGGAAGTCTCTACAGCCAGTGAAGGTGGACAGCCATCTGCTGACCCTGAGGCTACATTAGAGTTTGCTGACCTTAATGTGTGCAAGGAAAACTTTGGTACCAAGCAGAGAAAAGACCTTACCCTTGCCAGGGCCTGGGAAAATGGAGTAGTGATTAATGATGTACCTGTCAAACCAGGGGACAGGCTCTGATTTCCTTTTTCAGGAGCAACGAGGATGTATTATATAGTAATGGTACTTGGAGGTTTTGTAACAGCTTCAGAAAACGTAATGCAGTGACAAAGTTTGACACGCACCCAATGCCCAGGGTAGATGAACTTATAGACCAACTTGGCAAGGCCCGCTATCTGACCATTTTGGACTTCACCAAAGGATATTGGCAAACACCCCTGACTGGTAGTGCCAAAGAGAAAGCTGCGTTTGTGATCCCAGGGGGTTTGTTCAGTACAAAAACATGCCTTTTGGGTTGGAAAATACCCCTGCAACCTTTCAGAGGGTCATGGACAGGACCCTAAAACCTCACCGACAGAATATAGCAGTCTATCTGTACGATATAGTGGTACATAGTACTGACTGGGAGTCTCCCTTGCCCCATGCCTAGGCTGTTCTGGATTCCCTCTTCAAGGAAGGTTTTATGGCGAACCCAAAAAATGTGCCAATGGTTTAGAGGAAGCCACATATTTGGGCTACACTATTGGCCGTGGAGCCATAAAACCTCAGTTGAACAAAGTAGAAGCCACCCAAGAATGGCCATGTCCTTCAAACAAGAAGCAGGTCAGAACCTTTCTTGGTATCGCAGAAGGTTTATTCCGAATATTGCAACTCTAGCTGCCCCACTGACTGATCTTACGAAAGACTCAGTAATGGTGAAATGGTCCCCAGTAGCAGAGGAGTCTTTCCAAGTCCTGAAGAAGGCTCTTTGTGCACAGCCAGTGCTGTACCCCACCCCCCCCAATTTCTCCAAGAATTTTTTGGTGTCAGACGGATGCATCTGATGTAGGTATTGGGGCAGTATTGTCGTAGGTACACAATGGGGAAGAACATCCTATGGTGTACCTGAGCAGAAAGCTCAATGACCATGAGAAAAAGTATGCAGTCATTGAAAAGAAATGTTTAGCAATAAAGTGGGCCCTAGACACGCTAAGGTACTATTTTTTCGGGCGCCAGTTTGATTTAAAAACTGACCATACTTCCCTGAAATGGATGGCCCAAAAGAAGGAGACTAATAGATGGGTGAACCAGTGTTTTTTGGCTCTACAGGATTACTCCTTCACAGTAAAACACAGGCTAGGTGTTAAGATGGGGAATGTGGATGTCCTGTCAAGTGTTCACTCCTGTTGGGCTACAGGTGTTCCAATCCTGGGGTTGAAGCAAGGGGGGGGGGGTATGTAGCAAAGCGTCCCAGAGAGAGTCAGGAAAAGTCCTGTTCTAGGTTAATACATCTCCCAGGCTCCTCTTATCCACGTTTAGGGCTCTCTGATCCACGATTCAGTCCTCTCCCCCAGGCCAATTTAAGCTCACCTGAGACAGACAGGCAATGCTCTCATCCTGGGAAATCAGACAACTCCTGACTGTGAGAGCAAGGGGCTGGTAAAAGCTAACAAGTTGTATATGTGGAAGTTGACAAATGCTGCCTGCATTTTGAATAGTGAGTGCCGAGACATGGCTAGGTTTTTGTTTTGCTAATATTTTTCCTGTTTATTTTCTAAGACACTGTACAGCACCTGTATATAGACTTGTATATAGCACCAATAAAACACTGCACTGTTACTACCTTCTTAAATTTGGTATCTGTGCCTGAAAGACTGCTTATCTCAGGAAGCTTTGTACCTGCTACCTGCCTGTTACCTGTTCCCCACTCACACTGTGTTGATGGGGGAATCAAGAGATTTCCATTCCTGCAACCCCTGATTGCTCCACCTATGGCTGGCTTAAATGAAAAGAATCTATTAATATACTGTATAGCCATATACCTAGCTATAGCTATAGCGAAAAATTTGCAACTAACATAGCAGGCCTTGGGTTAGTCAGCGGATTAGGCTATCAGATTAACCTAAACCACTAGCTCCAGTTTACATCACAACCACACGAACAGTACCGCCATCACATATCTATATCTCTTGCTGCCACTAATCAAGAGCCTGAGCACCAGAGAGATGGAAACAATTTAATGTATAAAAAAATCACAGTGACAATTGGTAATCAACAAAAATAATTTATTCAATGGCAAACCATCACAAAATCCATTTATACAGCAGGGTTTTTCATGTTTCTGTTTAATGTCTTATGCTTTTAGGGAAACATGAATTCTCCTATTGAATGTGCTTCAGTCTGTGTATAATTGTATACTGGAAGCAGCCTTATGGTTACATAATACTATACTTATGTTTTTTTGGTTGTTTCAGTATTTTTATAATCTTTTTTTCATCCAAGTTCAGTTCCAACTTTTTGTTAAATTCAATATTGCAAGAGAGGGGCAGGGGAAAGTATGTTTATAGTGTAATAATATTTCATTCCTATCTTCCTTCCTTGTATGTATTCACATTTAATTATGTTCACATAGACTTGAGAGCTCACATTGCTTTACATTTTAAGTGTGTGTTCAGACTCCAGAATGATTCTTTTTTACTTACACGTATATCCAGTTCCGAGTTTATGCCTCACTCGCCCATTATTGCATATGAGGCATTACCTTGCAGTGCCAGCTTACCAGCAGAGATGAAGAGAAATTCAGGCAAAAATTTCCAGCTCACCCACACTTTAGCTGTTAACTTCCACTGTAAGACCTTGTTAACATGGGCTTCAGCTTCTATAACATCAGCATGTATGGCATACTTTCCCAAAGCATTTAGTAAGTTTCAAGCCACTTTGTCGAAGCCTTAAAAACAGTACTTTAGGGGGTCCTCTTGTGTATGCAGAGCACACTTGCACATCACTGCACGCTTACCGTCTTGTGTTCCCTTCTCCAGCGATGTGATGTCCATGCTCCCCTCATTGCTCCATTCACAACCACTGACATGTTCTACTAATCTTTTTCCTGATCTGGCAACATCCAGGTGTGCAATTGGGCATCCACAAATAATATAAATCCTGCACATCCCAGCACCTAGCTCCATTTTCAGCATTTTAAAGATGCCAAAAATGAGCAGACATACGCTGCAGGCAGGCACAGCTAGGAGGAAGTGGAAGAAGATTTTGGCAGAAGAGATTTTGCATGTCTTATCTGCCAAAAACTTTTCATTCCAGCAGTTTTTTTTATTTTATAAAAAAAACCTCACTTTAGTTCCACTTTAAAGCATATCCCCAGTATAGGGTAGTACTTCCCTTGCAGTGTCCTATGGAGCCACCCTTGCATGCACACTCCTGATTTGGACTGGAGCCGACTGTCACTATGCTGTATGTATGAGTATTAACAGGCTTCAGCACTACCTAAAGCCCCGTACACACAATGAGAATATCGGATGAATGATCTTTCATTTTTTTTTTTTGTATGCTAGTCTGCATACTGAAAACCAATAGGTTACTAAAGTTATGAAAATTCTCGTATGGCAGAATACAATTTCGGAGGTGATGTAATGTGTTGTATTGTATTGTAATGTATTGTTTCATTTCCGAGCATGCATGGTCTTGGACTTCCAATTTTTTTTATGGATTAATACTGTACTGATAAATCAAAAATTGTTTGTTCTGGTATTGTACGAGAACCTTTTTCATGTTGGTCCCTTCGGATAATTTTGCATGAACTGTCGTGATCGGCTCTTGAGAACTGTTTTTACAACGATCATACGATCACTTTGAAAGCGATATTTTTTGTCTGATTTTCTCATCCTGTGTACTAGGCATAAAACGTGTTACAAGCCTGCTAGCAGCTTGTTTAAAATGATATTCTGCACTCTGATAAAAAAAAAAATCACTTGCTGACCGATTAACTGTAAATGTACATCATTACTTTGACGTTAAATACTGGAGTTATCAGTATCTTTATTTACAGTAGACAGTTGGCTTTCATATAAAAGTTGTCCCAGCAGCGTATTTGCCACAAGATCACTTTAATAGGCAGCAGGAGCGATGCCCCCCCACCCAAAGCTTTCCTGACATCTCTGAGCTTACCAGAGCCGTCGGCAAGCCTGGAACTGATCTGATCTGTTGGATGCCTGGGCAGGAAGCTGACTGAAGGCAAGATAGCCACACTAGGCTCTATGCCCTTGGAGGACCAGAGCGACCTCTGAAGGCACTTCAGCCTCTCGTGCTTAAAGGGATTTTTTTTGTCTTCTTAATTCAAAATTACATTTTTTTGTTATTGCTTTTAAAGGTAAATGAGAGATCTGGGGTCTTTTTGACCCCAGATCTCACATTAAAGACGACCTGTCATGCTTATTTCTATTACAAGAGATGTTTACATTGCTTGTAATATGAATAAAAGTGATCAGAGGAAAAAAAAAAAAAATAAAGAGACAGTGTAAAAATAAAAAATAAAGTAAAATAAATAAGAAATAAAAATGTAAAGCGCCCCATCCATCCACGCTTAGAAGCAAATGCATCTGTAAGACTGCGCTGGCATATGAAAACGGTGTTCAAACCACACATGTGAGGTTTCGCTGCGATCATTAGAGTGACAGCAATAATTCCCGTGCAAGACCTTCTCTGTAACTCTAAACAGGTATCCTGTAAAAAAATTTAAAGCGTCGCCTATGGAGATTTTTAAGCACTATAGTTTGTCGCAATGCTACGAGCGCGCAATTTTAAAGCATGACATGTTAGGTATCTATTTACTCGGCATAATATCATCATTCACATTATACAAAATTGGCCTAACTTTACTGTTTTTTTTCCCCAAATTCATTAATATGTATTCTTCCCAAAAAATTGCATTTGAAAGAACTCTGCACAAATGCAGTGTGACATAAAATATTGCAACGACTGTCATTTTATTCTCTAGGGTCTCTGTTAAATAAATATATAATGTTTGGGGGTTCTAAGTAGTTTTCTAGCAAAAAATACTTTTTACTTGTAAACAACAAATGTCAGAAAAAAGGCCTGGTCTTTAAAGTGGTTAAGATCTATGTTTAACATGCTGGAATTAAATTTGACTTTTAAGGTTTATCAAAGCTGCTCAAAACTTGCCATAAGCTTTACAAAGGCTTTGTAAACGCTTGTTGTTCACACTGCTCTTATACAAACAAAGCTTATGTGAAAAAGGTCTTACTGTGCCCCATATATGGTGAGACTGACACACAATTCATTTGTATGACTACCATTACAGTATAATGCCTGTTCATATAGCCAGACAACACCAGGAAAAAAAGCCAATTCCTTGTATAATATTTTTGGATTGTGGAAGGAAACCAATGCAAACACTATTTAGGCCTCATGCACACAGGGCGTTTTTACAGTTGTTTTGAGGAGTGTCAGACGTTTTGTTTTTTTGCAGCTTAAAAAGGCCCCTCCATGTTATTCTATAGCCTCATTCACACACAGGCTTTTAGGAGCTGTAAGTGGCAATGGGGTGTTTTTAAGCTTTAAAAAAACACGCAGGGCCAGTGCGTTCTGAAGCAGCAGCGTTAAGCTGTAAAAACACCTGACACTGCTAAAGGCTGTATACTGCGTTAGGCCACGTCAGACATTTTAAAGCTGTAGTAGTTGGATTTGAGGTTGGAAAATAGAAAAGGGCAGAGAAAGGCTGCTAAATGCTAACGCTGCTAAACGTGGCTAAACCGTTCATTAACGCCAATACAAAACACTTCTAAAAGCACATTTTTACAGCTGCTTTTTCCTGGTGTCAGAACTGGCTTTGCAGCTAATTTTTTCAAACGCCCTGTGTATATGAGGCCTTAATAGTGCTACTGGTAGGAATACTGCCCAGCACTGCAAGGCAACAGCAACTTCCCTTACATCACCATACTGACCAGGATCTTGAAATAGCCTATTTTCTTCCTTTTACATTGTTGTCTATGGGTAATGCGAGACAAGAAATCTTACACACTGCTCTTTTTCTAAAAGAAACATACATACAACTCACAGGCCCTGTCTAAGATGCATAGAGGATTATTGATTTAGTTATATTCTTGCGTCAGATTTCAAAATGGCTGTAACAGTACACAGGGCATACTTACTACAAGGATAAATCAGCCCATAAATATGGCAGGACAAACACTTCTGGGGTAAATGTAACCACACTTCTAATATAACCAAAAAATTGAAAACGTAGATTATTTACATAAAATTTATACATGTAGTAAGATTGTCTTCATTTCACATTTTCTGGCACCAAACTCATTGCTGGACATAAAGTTACCACAGCTTTTATTATCTAGAGGGAAAACATGAAAACATTTGATAAGAGTTCCTAGCGCTAAAATTGCAATGAATAATGACTAGGTCAATGTCTCCTGGATGGAAGGTCGAGGTTTGTTCTGCTGATGTCATTCAGTATATTGGGTGAACTGATGAATACGGCCACAAATCCTAAACACAAGGTAGGTTATATGAAAGACTGCTGAAAATTATATTAAAGGGAAAGTATAGTCATCAATTTTTTAGATAAACATAACAGATTTTAGCTTGATGTATATAGTTTTATCAATACAAGTTAATGTTTAAAAACCTTGTTTCTATGAATAATGGCGGGAGCTGTATCTGCTCATTACATATGCAGGCTTTGCTTCCTGCTTAGTAGTGCTGTGCAGTCGTAGTGTTTTCTGCTCCTTCTCACAGTGTAGAGCTATGGTTCATTGAAAACAATTCACGCCATGTGTGGCTGATATTTTATCTCAATATCTGTTAATATAAAGCCGCCATTTCTTGTAAGGGAAACCTGCAGTGAAGCCTTGCAGCTTCACAGCCGGTTCCCTACTGCGCATGCGTTAAGCGCTCTACAAGGCGACGGGTAACAAGGCGACGGGGGAAGAAGGAGGGGAGCCGAATTTCTGAGTGACTTCACTGCGGTGAAGTCACCCGGAAGAGAGAGCGGGTACCTGTCAAAAACAGGTACCCGCTCCCCCCGAAAGGTGCCAAATGTGGCAGCGGAGGGGGGAAGCAAACAAGCGGAGCTTCCCCTTTTGGGTGGAGCTCTGGTTTAATACTTGCAAAACTAGTGCCATATATTTCACATCTCAGTGCTATTGATCTCCTCTATCATCTTTCAGCTGCTTCCTATCTATACTCACTTGCTCTATTATCGGCTGCACATCATTGATCTGCACCAGCCTCCAGACCGTGACAACAGTAGATCATGCCTACACAATGTGTGGCAGAATGTCCATTTGTAGATCCAAGGAGAAAATGCAAGATTTTTAAGGAGAAAATGCAATTAGGAAAACGTTGTTGCTCCCTCACAGGGTGTGGCAGAACAAGGACCTTCATGGCAGGATCACCAAATATCCTTTTACTAAAATCTGCAGATTTAAAAGGGCTGAAAAAAAACTTTTGAAATAACATTAACATATTGAAGATTCTGCAAAATTGGTGACTTGGTTTTGAGCTATTTAAGTAGGAAGGGTAAAAAATTATAGCAGCTAATCTAATCTAGTCTCTAATGTCTACATTTTATAGCATAGCAAAAGAAAGTATGCATGTAAAAATCTATAAGTCACATAACAATTACTGCAACTTTTTGAGATGGGAACGAGGGACACCAATTAGCAACAGTATGTATGCATAGGACACACACCCTGCCACGCCCCCTTAAAGGAGAGTTGAGTTAACCACTTAAGCCCCGGAGGATTTGGCTGCTAAAGGACCAGGGGTTTTTTTGCGATTTTTTACTGCGTGACTTTAACGGACAATTGCGCGGTCGTGCGACGCTGTACCTAAACGAATTTGACGTCCTTTTTTTCCCACAAACAGAGCTTTCTTTTGGTGGTATTTGATCACCTGTGCGATTTTTTGATCACGCGCTATAAACAAAAAAAGAGCGTAAATTTTGCAAAAATAACAATATTTTTCACATTTTTTTATATGAAATTCCCCAAAAAAAAAAGTAAAAATCAAAATTTTTTAACATTTTTCGGCCAATTTGTTTTATGCTACCTATGTTTGGTAAAAAAAATCGCAAAAAGCGTATTTTGATTGGTTTGCGCAAAAGTTATCGCGTTTACTAACAAAGAGAAAGATTTTTGTCATTTTTGGTGTTTTTTTTTTTAACGCGTAATGGCGGCGATCTGCGATTTTTTTTTCGGTACTGCGACATTGCGGCGGACAGATCGGACCCTTGACTGACATTTTTGACACTTTTGGGGTTACCAGTGACATTACTGCAGTAATCAGTGCTATACATATGCACTGTTACTGCAAAAATGACACTGGCAGGGAAGGGGTTAACTTTATTGGGAAGGGAGGGGTTAAGTGTGTCCTAGGGGCGTGCTTTCTACTGTGTAGGGACATTGCTATTGGTGTAAAAGCAAAGATCAACCGTTCTACATAGTAGAACGGTCAGATCTTTACTTTTACACAGGGAGAACTGACAGGCAGCTTGTTTACACAAGCTGCTCTGTCTTTCTCCCTTCACAGGAGCGATCGTAGTGTGGCCGGCGGACATCGAGTCCGCCGGTCACACGCACTGACTTGCCTGTGAACGAGCCGCGGCGGGCGCGCGCCTCGGCGGGCGCGCGCCCGCTCGCTATAGGCTCGCAAGTCAGTGACAGGCGAGTGACGTACCGATACGTCACTCTGCCTGGCCGGGGCTGACCGCCGCAGTATATAGTCGTGCGGCGGTCGGCAACCGGTTAAACTAAAAAAAAAAAAAAAAAAAAAAAAAAAAAAGCTTAGTTAAACCCACAAGTGTTTTTTTTATACCGCTACTATTTTTTTTTTTTTTTTATTGGTTTGTAAAATTTACAAATGTAGTCATTTAGAAATTGGATGAGAGGTTTAACACTGTGAAACACTTTTTGTTAGATAAATATTGCATTTTATATACAACTATATAGATCAGACCAAAATGAGGGACAAATGAAGAGGAATGAGGGACAGAGGGACTTTGTTCCTAATCAGGGACAGTCCCTCAAAATCAGGGACAGTCCCTCAAAATCAGGGACAGTTGGTAGCTATGATTACTGTAAGGTATGCAATGCAATAATAGCACACAATATGTTTAAAATATACCATACTTTCCCTTTAAAAAGACAATGAGTTATAAGAATATAATCCGAGAAACAATATTACTATTAGGACAATATTTTACTGCACAAAATGGACTATCTATTATTCCTAATGGAGGACACGTCTGTGGTCAAGCTTACTGCTAGGCCAAGACTAAAATGACTGCTAATGTAAGACAATAGGTTGCACACAGGTACATGACTGTTAAAGGAGCTTTAAATATCTCACTATCTATTAGAGTATAGGGACTTTTACTTTTGTGTGCGTTTATTATTGGCTTTTTATGTACATCAACATGTGCTTTACGTACAGTGGCACTTCAAGTTATTGACCATAATGTCCTTGGGCTCATGACTGTAGCTAAACCTCTAAGCCTAAGTTTAAATACAGAGATGTGGACAATAATAATATACACAAACTAGCTGGATATAGTATAAAACACATGCCCATGACAATTTATGCATGAGGTTATAATGCTGTCCTTTAGACTTTACCTAATATGCTGTTTATTGGACTCTTTGTAGCCTAAGCTAGCCATACACTAATAAAAATATGTCAAGTTCAGGAGGGACCAGCCGAAATTCGATAAGTATGTGGTCATCCACGCTTAACAGAAGTTGATTGTCTGATTGACTTCTGTTGAACGAACATGTTGGATAACTTTTCTAGATCAGCAGCTGTCAGAATGCAGTGTCCAGCGGGGGGATTCCTCCATCCACACAAACAAAGTAGATTGAGGAATCCTCGACGCCGGACTCCGTATTCTTACAGCTGCACCCGCTGATTGATAAAAGTTTTCCAACATGTTCCTTCAATAAAAGTCAAACAAACGATTGACTTCTGTTGAATGGGAATCCCTTTTTTGGGGGGGAGGGGGTTTGCTTTAGATTGGTTCCTCTTCTGTAAATCCAGCTCTGCATATATAGATAGTTTGTATACCAACATCACTATATTATATTTCACATAAACAGTAATTTCAGGAATCGTATCACCTTTATTGTAGGGTACCATTGATCTGCCAATATGTAGAGTTATTGCACAGTGTGTAACTAAGCAGTAAAGTTAGATTTTCAAATTCCTTGCTGATACCAGTGCAATATAACCATCCTGATGCACATTAGGAAATGAATAGTCAAGATTACTTGGTGTCAGAGTTTTAGGAGACTTCTATGTATTTTACCTACATTTGCCTACATCAAGTGCCTCTATAGATTGTTTCATTGATTTATTCATATATACTATTATTTGTTCTGCCTACAAAATGAAGGTTGAATGTAAATTTATTATGTAGCTAAAATGGTACATAGCAACTGCTGTATGATTCTCCTGCAAAATGTAATGTTTCCCGTACAATGAGGCTTAGATAGCTGTTTCTCTAAATGAGGAATGCTTGAGTCTTTATAAGTTTTATATTTCTTCAGGAAAAGTGCAAATTACCACTTGAATAGAAGGAAATAGTCTTTTAAAGTTTAATTTCACCAAAAATGGTTTTGATTTTGGCAAGTTAAATCACATTGTGGCATTATATTTCTCAGGAACTTCAGTTGTGAGGCATGTTCCCTTTAAAATTCAATGGTATCACACTCCACTGAAAGAATATCTTTAATGTGAAATCAGCAGCCAGAGTGACACCTTCATTACAGACTTTTGGAAGACAGCAAAGAAGCATACTACAAGAAACGCTCACCACTGGTGCCTCAGAAATATAAGATATTGATGGCTGATTAACCCACTATTGCAAACCCAAAACTGCTATTCTAGTTTTGAATGGCCTTTGCATTTACAAGGCAGCGCACTGATTCAATATGTTGTCACTCAGGTATTTTAAACATAAAAAGTCTACCAAATTTTAAATACCTCAGTAAAGATATAGCTTTGCGTAGTCAAAAAAGACTATATATATATATATATATACATATACGTAACATAGGGGTTGCATGGGGTAATTTTTTTTTTTTTTTTAAATCTAACAGTTGATAATCAATTTGCGTATTGACTGTTTTGTAGTAATCTGATATTTAAACTGGGCACAGAACCTCATTCATTGAGCAACACAGTAATGCTCAGATCCTGGAATGTTTCCAAATATGATATGAACATTCTAAATATGAATGCATATTAAATCATCTATAATAGCTCATAAGAGGTGGGGAACTCCTGCTACTTTAGCAAATGATATAATTGCAATGGCATCAGAGTTATGACCCTTCACTTAGGTAATATAAAAAAAGCCACTACTGATCTGTTAGTTAGCCTCGAAGATGGATCCATGAAAGATGCCATCTATTCAGGGGTCAGCATTGTATGCAGTGCCTCCGACTATGGAGCTCCTAACTCACTGAACTGCTAATTTTGTAACTGATACCATTAGTTTTGTTGCAAAGACTACCATAAGATAAGTAAACATAACTTCATTACTTATGTGTGTGTTATCATTAGCAATATGCCAATAAGGCCTAAACAAATCCTTTATCATTCACATGGGGGGGTTTTTTAAGGTTTACTTTTTAATCCCTTTTTATTACAACACAAATATATTTTCAGAAAAATCTGGGAATGAATAGATGTAATTTATTTGCAGATGGTAACTTTTTCTTTAGTAATCAGCTTAAAGATATCCTTGTTTCAGTGAGGCCCTTTGAGTAGTAGAAATTATTATAGGTCACACTCACAAATAATCATATCTGACCTTAGATATGTCTAGTGCATAAGGTAAATAGGCAACATGAGCTTCAGCAAGCAAACAGCAGATAACCCGTCTGCCTTGGTGACCACACAGTCTGTGCAATTCAATGGAAGATTTAATGAGGTCACTCAGACATTGTGAAAACGAACTGTCTCTATGAAAGTCCCCACTGAGCCTCATATAAACAAATATATAAATTCATATATACATATGTAACTAAACACACAAGCTAAGGGATGTCACGCATAAAAGTGTACAAGTGTCATGGTGGCCACTGAAGTAGCCCAGTCGTACTTAGCTCTGTACAGACACCAGCACACTTTAATGTACAAGTCCCTCAGAACCTGTCATACCTGCCCTCTGTTATCTGTTCTTAATGTATTTCTGTGTTTATGTTTCTATGGTTTTACCTGTATTACTTTTTTCTGTTGTGTGTTTATGAGTATTTTTCATGCAATTTTTGTTCTAACTCCTCTACTTCTTCTAAACCCCTGACATCTAATTTGTTATTAGGCAATAACTTTTAACCTTTCAATATGCAGCTAAAAGCTGGGTTAGAATACATAGGTATCCATTACAATTTCTTCTTCGAGGACAAAGGAAGGACCTAGATCTGAAGCTGAGAGAAGAACCAATGGCAAGAGCAATAAGAACAGTGGTAGGAACCGGACAGGAGGATAGAAGAGCTGGAAATGTCAAGTTTGTTGAGAGTTGCAATACAGGCCAATGCTGCGCCATTTCTCAAAAATGTCTATGCCCACAGTGGGGTCAGTTACTCAGTTCCGCCACTATAGAAGTGACAAGTCAAGAATCTTCTTATATGTGACAATAACAATACTGTATGGCGTGTCCTTCCAGATCTTTTCCACTGATACAGAGGATGCTATTCCATCTATATGGACACTTCGTATTCTCTTGTGTCCTGCAACATAAATATATACAAAGCGAAAAAGTGAAAAAAAATATATATTGATACATAATAATCATCATGATATTTTGTAGTGCTTTACAATTAGCTATATAGCACATATACATCTGTAAAGTAAACCTTTTCTTTTCCCAAGCATGGTACCTCTGTCAGCTCTTTTAAAGCAGTATCACCAGAAGTTTAAAAGTCTTGTTGAATACCCATGGGGACCCATCACACTTGCATGCAGTTACATTTAAACCTGTGCAGTAGTTTAGAAATAAAACTACATTTTACATACAAAATTCTGTGCCTCCTCCGCTGCCTTTATTATACAAAACATAAAAAACTAATGATCTCCTGCCCAAGCTTGTACTCATGCTTGTGTCATTGCACTGTCTGCAGCAGAGGTGCTTGAAGACCTGGCATTTCTGCCAGTGCTTTGCATGGCCGCAGATTGCACACTGGCGCACAGCTATGCACGCTTCCTGCCCAGTTTGGCGTCAAACAGCCTATATAAGGAGGCCAGCCACTTCCTACAATTGCTCGCTGATCTTTGGCTCTCCAGTGCATTTATTCCTGTGTACCCCTTACATCTGTGAATACCTGTTACCGACTCAGCTTGCTTCTGGACCTGCCCCAGATTATCCAAAGGATCATCTATCTTTGCTCCCCTGTGTATGACCCTGGTTATCCTACTGACTATGCTTGCTCTGATCCACACCTGGTACCTGACCTTGGCTTCAAACCGACTTCTCTCCTGTTCTCTGTTCTGCTTAAGACCTGCTGCTTTTCATGGGCCAACTGTTTTCAGACACCATTCCAGTGCATCAGCTGAATACCTGGGTGTTCCTCTGACAACATCTAAGTCAAGAACATCTCTGCAAGCACTCCAGCAGGTGACCCCTTGCTTCTTTGAGCCTCACTTCTCCTGTTCCACCTTCAGGGGAGTCTGGAACTTACTCGCAAAGGAAGCCCTCTCTCTATTGGACTCCAGCACCAGGTACGTGATAGCTTGTTACACATGTAAGTGTTGGCTTGTGTTGTCATGAATGATGGCATGCTGGAGAGAAGCATGTCATAGACAAAAACACAAGCCCACAACATCACACTGCTCCCCCCTATCCGCTATGCCTCAGTTGGGGGTAATGATAGATTTGTCTCCTTCTTTCAGTGTGGTCAGATAGCTATGGGGCAAGCCTAAAGGACTAAGCCGCAGAAGGATCATTTGCCGTGCTTACACCAGAGCTGAGAGACCCACTGCCATGAGTGCTTACACCAGAGCTGTAAGACTGAGCCTTGTGGGACCCGAGCAGAAAGACTGAGCCTTGTGGGACCTGTCTTTAGAGGACTGCAGACCGCCAAGTGATCTGGATCAGATTTCTGTGTACCAGGAGTGGGCTGAATGTTTGTGTTTAGCTCAGCATTGATACAGTTAATGCAGGAGATTCTCCCCTCCGTTTAGTAGCCCACTGGCAAGCTGCTGCACACTCTTAAAGGGGCAGCTACACATGCACCACCTACAGAAGGGCCCCAATGAAATCTGGCCAACGCTGATAACTAGGCACCAGGTACTTTGCTGTTACCTCCAGGGGTACCTCTTAGTCAGAAATGCATGCGCCCACCTGCTATTGGGGTTGTATGTGTCATGTGTACACGAGGACCTTTATTTTCTTGGATTAGTTGATGACAATATTTTAACCTTGACCTTGTCAGTACAGTTTGGTTTATTATTGTTACAGATAAATTTGTTGCCAGCTTATGGGTTAGTACCCATCTATCCAGTATAGCATACGGAAATCTATTTTGATTGCTTGTTCACTGATTTATGCCTTGTTTAACTGCATTGCTTCAACACAACTGTTTAATCTACCACCAGTCACTTTTTAATGTATAGTGTTATAAAGTGTATCATACTAACACTTAAGTTACACAGGTATGAGCAGCCTTCTACCTATAACCAGGTGGGTCGGTGGGGACCTAGCAGCTCTAAGAGTCATGGCGGGACAGACAACCCATCATCACCAATGGTGGGGGTAAGCGCTACATGTGCAAGAGACCAGTTATCTAAACCCAGTGTGGGAATATGAGCGCCTCTGGGAACAATTGCAGGAGTTTTTAGTTATTGGTTATGCACCTGTGAGCAAGCTGAAGAGTTCAATTTTAGAAGCAGTTTCTGTAAACATTGTCAAGGGAATGGGTTGCTTTAACAATATAGAAAAAAAAGGAAATAAAAATGAACATTGGTAATTTTTAAAGCTGAGACTCCACCGTGGGAGTCATTCATTGGGATATGTTTCATTGCACTCTACATTTATTGCTTACATTTGTCTGAAAAAAATTGTTTTTGTTTAGATTTTTGGAGCGTTTTTCTTAAACTCTACTAAAACGCTCCTAACAGCTTTTTTCGAGCATTTATTATTTTTATCTTCATGTACTGTAAAACCGCTAATAAAATGCTAATGCTGCTAAACACTCCTAAAAGCTTCTAAAAGCTCAAAAACCTTATTATCAGTATTTTTCATCCAGTGATTTTTTTCTAGCATTTTTTTGAGCTTTTAAAAAACACTAGTGTGCATGGAGCCTTAAAACAGCTGATCTTCTGGGATTTTATGCTGGATGAAAGGGTACCAAGGTTAGCATTTCACAGAAAATGTTTTGCACCTTTTTTGTTCTTCCTAACAACACAAAACTCCTTTAAGAGATCTGGGTAAAAATAATGCTTGTACTGTAAATTTTTTTATTTAATGTGATGACACAGCTATGGAGCTTCTGACCAAAGATACATTATAGAAAGGTAATTTTTAAAATATTATGCTGGCCATAGATTATATGATTTTCTTCCTTCCACCACAGATGGAAGGAAAGAAAATCTCTCCATTGCCCCATCAACACAGTCAGTGCTGTTGGGGTAATTGCTGTTGTATTCTGCCAGCACAGGGAGCATTCCTGGCTACCAGTATGAAGAAAAGTCCTACATGCTGGTCGTACCCAAGTTGATCGATGGATCGACTTGGGTACATCAGCCTGCCCAGCTGAATTTCGATCCATGTACGGTTTATGTAGTAATGATATTATATTCCAGGTAATTTAAATTTTATAGTTTTTCTAACTTTGTATGCTATAAGGCACAAACATGACATTGTCTGTGAATTGACACGAGTTGAACAGGACTCTCAAATAATATAAACACATCCTGTGAAATCATGCAAATCTCACTGTGTATGGCTCATTGGGGGTAAATGATCATTGCATGAAATTAGTTACTTACTCCTGTCTCAAATGCTGGATTGTCAAATGCAGATTCCACCGTGACTTGATCGTACGCCGGAGAAGAAGAAAGTGGCAGGCGAAGCAGAGCTTTTCCTTGTAGCCTGTATATAAAGAAGGGGAAAATAAGCTCTTTACACGGAAGGAGCTCACGGTATATGGGTAATTGTGGGCGTTCACAATCTAGTGTTGATTTATAAAAGGCAAATAGACTCTGCACTTTGCATGGGCAGTGGCACTCTGCAAGAGCATTACCTCCAGAGCATAGTAAATGAGGCAAAGCAAAGAATACCTAACCACGTGCAAAGAAATAAAAAAAACAACATTTCTTTTTGCACATGATTGGAGGATGGCAGTCAGCAGATCGTCCCCTCTTTTTCTAAGCTCTGGAGCAAATCGCCCTGCAGAGTTTAACTGCACTTGTAAAGTGTACATTCTATTTGCCTTTAGTAAATCAATTCCTCTATGCCTGCGTTTACTTACTTTGAGAAATATAGGTAAATGGCTGCGATGACAAGAGCCACCATGATAACAGGAACAAAGACCGCCAGCAGTATGTGTGTGCCTTGTACTGGGATGCCTGAAGCTGCTGCTTTCTCCACAGCTGGATGAAAAGAGCACAGCAAGAGTCAATCAGCTCAGGCAGTCAGTATATCTTTCATACACATTCAAGCACACTGCAAACTGACATTTATTTAAAACAGGTAGCAATATATTCTGATTAAAATCTGTGGAATTCCAGAATATGGAAACTGATGATATATTTTTGGTTGTCTAAATCCAGACATTAGTGAATTAAGGTACCACTATAGTCAAACATATTGTATGTATTGTATTAAATAGACCTTAACAAGGTTTAGGACAAACTATTCAACACTGCTAGGGCGGGAGCTTACAAAGGTCATCTTTTCTTTTCCAAAAATAAAAAAACAAACCCGATGCTGTAATTTGCTTAAAAAGTAAAGTTAGGATTTAAGTTGATTTTTCATTTACTTAATGTCTATTCAGAACTGCATCTAAGACTACATTGCCCACAGGGTGACAATGCTGCAGTGATTTCATGCAGAACAAAAAGCATTGTCATCATGGTAAAGGAAGGGGAAACATAATGGAACTACCGGCAAGATCAACAAGTAAAAAACTACAGTAGGTTCTGTGGGGAGTAAAAAAACAAAAATGAATGGTCAAATCTGATGCACAAGCTGAACGCAAGGGGGAATTTCTAAGAACTCTTCTGTAAAGTAATCTGATGTTTAATACATTTCCTAATATATGTACAATGTATATGTTACAGGACTCCAAGGATGGCTCCTAGATTATTGTTTATGGACCCTTTAAATGTCACTGTGGGGTTAGCTGGAACAGAATGGGTATTTAAGTGAGGTTCTGGTAGTCCAGAGGAAAAGCGAGAGATGGTTGCAAGCTCTTAAACCCTAGGAAAGCTTTTAAACCAAGCTGTCCATAACACATGGGAGTCTTGGACTTTCTTTTCCCTGGTAAGCCCAATTCTTTTTGTACTATGCACATCATAAACCCGTTGGACTGCTAAGTGTATTGAATTAAAGAGGATCATTTTGATGACATGCTATTTGTTATGTATGTATAGTCCAAACTATTTTGTGTAGTTTTGAAAATGCTAGGCAAGGTTTAAACCCTCAGTCTGTTTTTATTTATTTTTTTTGCTGACTATATACCGTTGAAGAGAGAACCAGCAGAAAGTAAGAGGAACTCTAAACAAATTGAGAGGAATCCTCTATTACACCACTGGCATTGGAACAGGTTTTGCTATTGAAGGATATAACTTAAACATTTGTTCTGTTGATAACTGTAATATTTTGGATTTTCAATTGCCTTCTGTCTTTCTGATAATAGTTGCTAGAACAAATAGGGATGGTAAATACCCCCAGCACACAAAAAGGTAGCAATAAAAACATCACAGGTGTTCTAATGCTTCTCTTCTGAATCCCTAAAAAGTTTTGGATATACGTCCATGGATGTCCTCCCAGAACACGCCTCCCGTATGCCCCCTGAGGTGCGCATCGGGTGCACATTTTGACTGCTGTGTTCTTTGGACAGATCAAGGTAAAGGGACAATAACAGCGGCCCTTTACCATGTGTTTAGCTGTGTCCAATCACAGCTGATCACATGTGAACAAACTTGTCAGTTATCGGCATTCCTTTTTCCTTTTTCTTTTTTTTTTTCAAAATTTTTGTTTAGTAAAAAAAAAAAAATAATAAATAAAACAGTGTTGGATAAATACCACCAAACAAAAGCTCTGTCAGTGTGAAAAAAGAAAAAGATAAAAAATGTCATATGGGTACAGTGTTGCATGACCACACAATTGTCACTCAAAGTGTGACAGCAGTGAAAGTTGAAAATTGACTTGGGCAGGAGGGGCGGGGGGGGGGGGGGGGGGTTGAAATTTCCCAGTATTGAAGGGGTTAAGAAAGGACATCAGAATTGTCCTTTGTGTGTGCATTTCTCCCAAATCCCTTGAATATTATTATATATACATTATACTAGTGTATAGTGTATATACAAAATTCAAGTCTAAAGTAATTAAAATGCCCTCTTTATTTTTGTAAGATTTTTCTGAAGATCTCTGCCTTTGCACCATGGCAACCTGGAGGCATTCTGAACACTGTTGGTCTACTTGGTCTACGGTAGTGGTGGTCATGTTGCTAGATATAAGGGACCTCAAGTGCAGCCCCTGACTTCACCAAAGGGCTGCACATATTATTCAGTAAATCTAATGCTACAAAAAAGCTGTTGGGGACTGCAAACACGCAACAGGATATGTACTATGGGCATGCTGCAAGAGACGGATACATACTGCAGGCATGCTGCAGGAGATGATCAGTAGACAGTGACAGACTAGAGACACATTACTTAAGACTGCTACAGATATCTGGCATTGCAGCACCTTTACAAATCAATTAAAATTGATTGTGCTTCCATGGAGACATAAACCTGAGAGAATGATAGATCAATAGAAGATTCACCGTCTTCAGCAAGTTCCCCTCTGCATGCTTTCCACCTACAGCAGCATGCCCTGCCACTCCCTAAATGGCACAGAGGCTTCAGGAGCCAGAGCAGACCAATGGGGCGCACAGGGCATGTCACACAAGGAACTCAACCCACTCTACAGTGAGATGCCTTAAAAGCACATTAAGCACCCCACAGTGGACACTTTTACCCAGCACTACCCTAGGCCCTGCTCATATACCCACAGCCTACCAGAACAGACTGGGTTTTAAAGGGCGTAAGGCAACTCCATCCCCCCCAGCAATCTGCACAAACCTCCCCAGATGTTATTCCCTACTACTACTCCTCTACCCATGTTGCATTCACTATTGGATTTTTCCTCTAACTCAGACTTTTAATCAAACAAGTAAAAGAGTCTTAGGGCTCATGCACACAGGACGTGTACAAAAAAAAACAAAAACGTCAGCCCTGCTTTCAGGTAAAAGCAGCATTAAAAACTTGCTTTTAACCGCCTTTTCAAATAGCGTTTGTCCGTGGTTTTGAGTGTTAGCATTTTTAAGCATTATAGAGTAAACACATTACCTAAAATGTAAAAACGTCTATAAATGTCAAACGTGCCTAAAAGCTTGTTACAGCATTTAGCCATGTTTAGCATCGTTTTTTGGTGTTTTGCATTTTTACAGCCAAACAGCCTCTGCTCCTGGATGCACTGGCAGTCTTTTTTTACTGCCCCTAAATGCTTATGCCTCCAATCTCCTCTAAAAGTTTATGTGTGCATGGACACATAGGCTAACATGCAGGAGAGTTCAGAGGCAGTAAAAAAATAACTCCAGACGCCCCTAAAAGCAGCTGCAAAAACATCCTGTGTGCATAAGCCCCTACAGGGAGAAGATTACCACTAATAATACTATCTCAGGGACACACATACTAAGGTGTTCAAGCCTCTCAACTCCTGAACCTCATTATTATGTCTCTCAAACATTTTGTAACCCATGGATAATCCCCACATTCTTTTTTACAGTAAAGAACAGATGGCTTTATGTGGACTTTATCCTTGTCACTGGAATTGCGACCATCATCTAAAACACTCAACTTTCTGAACTAACTTTGACTACTGGGATATACAAAAATGATTCTTGGCGTTTGGGACATCTGCCACTTGGGCCAGGAAATCCTTCGGCCCCCCACTCTCATATTAAGATCCTCCTTGTCCTAGATAAAGCAAGTCTTAGTGTTACAGGTTCATTTAGGGCAGGCCAGGAGGGTACATTCCCAGACTCTCCATGGCTCCCTTGTGGGTTACTTTATCCACCACCTTTTATCTGGAACTCAGACCCTTAAGGTCCGTGAGACCCCACTGGCGATGTGGATGTCCACTTGGAAAAATCTTGGCTATACCGAAAATGTTCCATTCACCTCTCTGATGAACCAGATGCATGCAACAAATGCCTCAGACTTCTCCTCCAGCAAAGGTGATCCAGTATGTTCGGCAGCAATAACTAATACACCTCTCACACTAAAATGGCTAGGTTTTTTTATCCAATACCAAAAAGCTAAACTGTAATGCTAAAAGGAAATTAACTCTTTAAGATCTTAAAAGCAGATGTGATGTTCATCCATAGTATGCACCTGGATCACTCAGGCCCTTTCACATTTGCAGGTAAACATTATCCTTTAACGTACTTGGCCAGACCAAAAATAGGAATGAAATCAGCTGGATTTGCCATACTTTTATCGCTACTTTGGGGAAGCTACTTAGTTCTGACTGGTTCTGATACGGCTGTCTACCTGTACCAGCTGCTGGCAAAGGTATGAGGCAGTCATGCCACTCTGTGTCTTTGCACCACCTGTTTGCTTTACAGGAGTCCTGAGCTGGAGGTGTATGAGAAGCCATCCTCATTGCTTCTGGCTCCTCCCCCAGGTGACACGACAAAGGTAGGACAGTGTAAAACATATCAATCAAACTATTTAACTATTAGATACAAAGTAGTTAAGAGTTTTTTCCTTTACTGCTTTCAAAAAGCACCAAAACACAGAAGACTATCTACAGGGGCCTTGAGGGTCACCCAATAATTGCCAAAGGGCCTCAAGTTGGGTACCAGGGGGACTATCTACTGCAAAGAAATCTGAATTAAGAGATGCATTTATGCCAGGTAAGCTTTATACAAGGGTTTAGAAATCTTTTAACAGATTTACACACTTCTGTGTTTGAGTTTTTTTCCCTTATCATGGTCTTTCTCCTACTGATTTCTGAATGGGAGGATCTGCCTTCATTATAATCACTTGAGCAATCTCAATGTTGTGATGAAAAAAAACTGCAGCATTTTGAAGAGCCTACAATTGCAGAGTTTTCCTGAACTTTTTCTGTTATCTCATTGTAGACTTATGGGAAAAGCAGTTAGCCAATTACAAAAGTAGGAATATATACAGGTCCCTCTCAAAAATTAGCATATTGTGATAAAGTTCATTATTTTCTGTAATGTACTGATAAACATTAGACTTTCATATATTTTAGATTCATTACACACAACTGAAGTAGTGAAAGCCTTTTATTGTTTTAATATTGATGATTTTGGCATACAGCTCATGAAAAACCAAAATTCCTAGCTCAAAAAATTAGCATATTTCATCCGACCAATAAAAAAAAAAAGTGTTTTTAATACAAAAAAGTCAACCTTCAAATAATTATGTTCAGTTATGCACTCAATACTTGGTCGGTAATCCTTTTGCAGAAATGACTGCTTCAATGCGGCGTGGCATGGAGGCAATCAGCCTGTGGCACTGCTGAGGTGTTATGGAAGCCCAGGGTGCTTCGATAGCAGCCTTGAGCTCATCCAGAGTGTTGGGTCTTGCGTCTCAACTTTCTCTTCACAACATCCCACAGATTCTCTATGGGGCTCAGGTCGGGAGAGTTGGCAGGCCAATTGAGCACAGTAATACCATGGTCAGTAAACCATTTACCAGTGGTTTTGGCACTGTGAGCAGGTGCCAGGTCATGCTGAAAAATGAAATCTTTATCTCCATAAAGCTTTTCAGCAGATAGAAGCATGAAGTGCTCCAAAATCTCCTGATAGCTAGCTGCATTGATCCTGCCCTTGATAAAACACAGTGGACCAACACCAGCAGCTGACATGGCACCCCAGACCATCACTGACTGTGGGTACTTGACACTGGACTTCAGGCCTTTTGGCATTTCCCTCTCCCCAGTCTTCCTCCAGACTCTGGCACCTTGATTTCCGAATGACATGCAAAATTAGCTTTCATCCGAAAAAAGTACTTTGGACCACTGAGCAACAGTCCAGTGCTGCTTCTCTGTAGCCCAGGTCAGGCGCTTCTGCCGCTGTTTCTGGTTCAAAAGTGGCTTGACCTGGGGAATGCGGCACCTGTAGCCCATTTCCTGCACATGCCTGTACACGGTGGCTCTAGATGTTTCTACTCCAGACTCAGTCCACTGCTTCCGCAGGTCCCCCAAGGTCTGGAATCGGTCCTTCTCCACAATCTTCCTCAGGGTCCGGTCACCTCTTCTCGTTGTGCAGCGTTTTCTGCCACACTTTTTCCTTCCCACAGAATTTCCACTGAGGTGCCTTGATACAGCACTCTGGGAACAGCCTATTCTTTCAGAAATTTCTTTCTGTGTCTTACCCTCTTGCTTGAGGGTGTCAATGATGGCCTTCTGGACAGCAGTCAGGTCGGCAGTCTTACCCATGATTGCGGTTTTGAGTAATGAACCAGGCTGGGAGTTTTTAAAAGCCTCAGGAATCTTTTGCAGGTGTTTAGAGTTAATTCATTGATTCAGATGATTAGGTTAATAGCTTGTTTAGAGAACCTTTTCATGATATGCTAATTTTTTGAGATAGGAATTTTGTTTTTTCATGAGCTGTATGCCAAAATCATCAATATTAAAACAATAAAAGGCTTGCACTACTTCAGTTGTGTGTAATGAATCTAAAATATATGAAAGTCTAATGTTTATCAGTACATTACAGAAAATAATGAACTTTATCACAATATGCTAATTTTTTGAGAGGGACCAGTATATATATATATATATATATATATATATACACATATACATATATATATATATATATATATATATATATATATACATATACATATATATATATATATATATATATATATATATATATATATATATATATATATATGTGTGTGTGTGTGTTTTTTGTTATTTTGAAAAAGTGGATTTTTTTTAAGAGCAACTACTATGTTTTTGGGTATCTATTTTTTTTTTTAAACTGTTCTTTCATATCTATATACAATCTTTGTTTTACAAAATTAACATTCAATACAGAACAAAGGGTTTTCTAAAGCACTATGAGTTATCTAAACCTATGCTGTCAATTAGTCGGTTCCTTGGTTAGTCCCCCCCCCCCCAAACCAGGTTCATTTTGCATAGCTAACTAAAAATCGTGTAAAAGCTATTACAATTCTCAAGCAGAATAATTTTCTATATTGCCTGCCAATATAGTGAAAGTACATCCAAAAAAAAGCTTACCACTATCCAGATCAGAAATAGAGACAGATTGGGGTTAAATGAATTTGAACCTGTAAAGACTGGTAGGCAGAGGGGATTTACTAAAACTGGAGAGTGCAGAATCTGGTGTAGCTCTGCACAGAAACCAATTAGCTTCCAGATTTTATTGTCAAAGCTGAATTGAACAAGCTGAGGTTAGAAGCTTATTGGCTACCATGCAAAGCTGCAACAGATTTTGCACTCTTCAGTTTTTGTAAATCAACCATGTAGGTGCTAAGACACAATGCCTACATTCTTTTATCTGCAATAGTGTTTACTGCTTCATTCTGATGCACCAATCCATTAGAACTTAAAGCACAGTTCTGAACATGACAATCTTTGAAATGCCATGTTACCAGTGCAACACAGTGGGGGAGATTTACAAAACTGGAGCACTTAGAATCTGGTGCAGCTGTGCATGGTAGCCAATCAGCTTCTAACCGTTTTTTTCAGTTAAGCTTTGTCAATAAAACCTTGATACTGATTGGTTTCTATGCAGAGCTGCACCAGATTTTGCACACTCTAGTTTTAGTAAGTACCAGTGGCGGCCGGCCCATAGGGGGCGCAGGGGCGCCGCCCCCCCCCCCCCCAAAAAAAAAGAAAAAAAAAGATTAAACAAAATAATAATTTTTGCCCTCAAGGGGCGCCCGCCTCATTGGTGCCTATGGGGGGTGGGGTTTTCCACCCGCAGAGGTGCCGAGAGGCGGCCTTCTGGGGCGTAACTGTAGCGCAGAGCACTGCGCTACACCCACCCCCCTTTTGGAGCCCGCTCCATTGGTGCCTATGGGGGGGTGGGGTTTTCCACCCGCAGAGGCGCCAAATGGCAGCCTTCTGGGGCATAACTGTAGCGCAGAGCACGGCGCTACACCACCCCTCTTTTGTGATGTCTTGGATCATGATTGGTCCAGACTCCAGCCTGGACCAATCATGATTAAGGACATCCATGCTGACCTCGTTGGGGGCGGTGCCGGTGCGTGCATCAGTCACTCACCATCACCGCCCGGTCAGCTTCCCGCCGCTGCAGAAGAGGAGTCGCGAGGAGGGGAAAAGCCGCCGCCGGGAGCCGAGCAGAAGAGGACGGACGTCGGAGTCGCGAGGAGGGGGAGAAGCCGCCGCCGGGAGCCGAGCCGTTGCCAGGTAAGTGTCTCAGCCAGGGAAGTGCTGACTCGTCACCTGTGCCATGCCTATTCCATCACCTGTGCCATGCCTGTATCATCTGTGCCATGCCTTTTCCATCACCTGTGCCATGCATATACCATCATCTGTGCCATGCCTATTCTATCACCTGTGCCATGCCTGTACCATCTGTGCCATGCCTATTCCATCACCTGTACCATGCATATACCATCACCTGTGCCATGCCTGTACCATCTGTGCCATGCCTATTCCATCACCTGTGCCATGCATATACCATCACCTGTGCCTGCCATGCCTATTCTATCACCTGTGCCATGCCTGTACCATCTGTGCCATGCCTATTCCATCACCTGTGCCATGCATATACCATCACCTGTGCCATGCCTGTACCATCTGTGCCATGCCTATTCCATCACCTGTGCCATGCCTATACCATCACCTGTGCCATGCCTATTCTATCACCTGTGCCATGCCTGTACCATCTGTGCCATGCCTATTCCATCACCTGTGCCATGACCTTACCATCAACTGTGCCATGCCTATTCCATCACCTGTGCCATGCTTATACCATCATCTGTGCCATGCCTATTCTATCACCTGTGCCATGCCTATACCATCTGTGTCATGCCTATTCCATCACCTGTGCCATGACCTTACCATCACCTGTGCCATGCCTATTCCATCACCTGTGCCATGCCTGTACCATCTGTGCCGTGCCTATTCCATCACCTGTGTCATGCCTATACCATCTGTGCCATGCCTATTCCATCACCTGTGCCATGCCTGTACCATCTGTGCCCTGCCTATACCATCACCTGTGCCATGCCTGTACCATCTGTGCCATGCCTATTCCATCACCTGTGCCATGCCTATACCATCTGTGCCATGCCTATTCTATCACCTGTGCCATGCCTGTACCATCACCTGTGCCATGCCTGTACCATCACCTGTGCCATGCCTGTACCATCACCTGTGCAATGCCTATTCCATCACTTGTGCCATGCCTATTCCATCACCTGTGCCATGCCTATACCATCACCTGTGCCATGCCTATTCCATCACCTGTGCCATGCCTATTCCATCACCTGTGCCATGCCTATACCATCATCTGTGCCATGCCTATTCCATCACCTGTGCCATGCCTATACCATCTGTGCCATGCCTATACCATCACCTGTGCCATGCCTATACCATCACCTGTGCCATGCCTGTACCATCACCTGTGCCATGCCTGTACCATCACCTGTGCAATGCCTATTCCATCACTTGTGCCATGCCTATTCCATCACCTGTGCCATGCCTATACCATCACCTGTGCCATGCCTATACCATCACCTGTGCCATGCCTATACCATCTGCGCCATGCCTATTCCATCACCTGTGCCATGCCTATACCATCACCTGTGCCATGCCTATACCATCACCTGTGCCATGCCTATACCATCATCTGTGCCATGCCTGTGCCATGCCTGTACCATCACCTGTGCCATGCCTATACCATCTGTGCCATGCCTGTACCATGACCTCAAAGTCACACAATTTTTTACCACGTTTTTTGCCGCGAAGCAATACCTATTGCATTTTTCTTTTTGCGCCCCCCCCCCCAAAAAATTTTGAGTACCAGCCGCCACTGGTAAGTACCCCCCAGTGTACCTGTAGACAATTTTAACATGTTGTTATCTTGGCAAAGCTACAGGTTCACTGTAATGCAGCCTACAAACGGTGCATATGCTTACCTCCCTTTTGCTTTCCTGATGAGTGGTCGGGAATAAAAGGAAAAACCTGTGTAAGTTACAAGTCACTGAAATCTTAGCATACATAGGACCACATCCTGTCTACATTCACTTACTCCAGCAACAGTGACAAACTATTGCTCTAGAGCAGCTGTCTAATACAGACAATGGTGGACTATGTCTGCAATATGTGTGTTTGAACACAGGATGTCTGTGACAGGGTGACAACACAAAATCATAACTAGGAGACAGTTGTCACCCCATAACAGTAAGTGCTTGAACAAGGACCTTAATGTCAGGAACACCGGGTGTTATTTAAAAAAAAAGTGAAGATTTTAAAAGATTGAAAACAACTTTTAAATATATATCAATAGATTAATGCTTATATGAGATTTTAATTGTTAGGTTTAGACCTATTTTAACACTTAACTTAACCCTCTGCTCCAATTGAATTCCTTTAAGGGCACACTAACTAGAACCATTGGCTCCAGAAGCTAATACTTCTTCATTGAGTTATCAGACCACCAAAACTGATGATTGCAGGTAACCTCCAATCTGACCATAGTTTAGAAGTTGTAAAACACAAATATTAAACTAAGGGCATATACTGTATATACAGTAAAGGATATGACTTTCACCAAACATTCGCTTCAGGGGAAGTAATTTAAAATACGTGCCAGGAAAATACACCTGCAGCATAGGTGTGCGCAGCCTATTGCATTAGGGTGTGCACCCCAAAGTTTAAATACACATGCATGTGTTTGCCTACATGTACATGGCCCCGGTACATTACTCTCCCTGCTGGCAAAGTGAAATAGAAGTGTGTGGCACTTCTCTTATGGCAGAGCAGGTCCGAGGGAGATCTTTCCCATCTCCTCACTGGCAAACAGAGCGAATGTGCCCTAGATGATTAGGGTGTGCCCAGGCACACCCGGCACACCCTGTGCGCACGCCTATGACCTGCAGTGAATGTTTAATGAATGTCACATTGACTGTTTTTATAAATATACACCTAACCTAATATTATGTACTATTTTGAACACCCATAAACACATCTGCTGCTTTTTCACCTCCTTTTTGTACTAGTCCAGTATACACATGTATTTAGATATAACAATGATCACATAATAAACACACAAACACAAAACTTACCTTCTATACCCTGATTGCTGTAAAATTCTTTATACGAAGCTAGAGGGAAGAAAGAAAAATATTCATCCTGTTACTTGGCAAATATTATCTGCGCTGGTTAATATGGCTCATACACACAAGCTTTCTCTACTGTATAAAGAGCAGTGATGATTTCCTTAGAGAGGTAACACAAACTAACCAATCAGATTTCACTTTTCTGTAGCCAGACATAATTTGCATGTCTGGTATACCTGCCTAATTGGATGGAAACTGAATTGAGGGTTTAGTTTAGGGTAAATCTAAGAGATTGCATAGAAATGATCTAATCAGACTTAAAGTGTTACCAAACCCACAACAGTAAAATCTGTATATGCAGTAAAGCATGTTTGTTATACTCACTGTGGAACCTAAGGGGTTAATCCTCTGCATTGTGTATACAGGCTGTCTGATCCTGTCTTTCTGATCCTCCTCTTTCTTAAATGACTCCAGCCCATCTCCTGATAGAACAGAACATTAGGAGTCAGGCTGCACATGCTCAGTTTGGTGTGAATTGCTAGAGAGTTTTTGCACAGGGCCAATCAGCACTGTCCAGACAGAGGGTCAGCGGAGAATGAAAACTCCTCCTACAAGCTTTACTAGGAACTGATACAAGTCACAAGACTGCTATATACTGCTGATGGGAAAAACGTATTTAGCAGTTGATATTTACTAAAATTATTGCATTTCCATGTTCTGTGTACTATGGGAAACCAGATATAGTGAATGCAGGCTCCTGGGTTTAGTAACACTTTAAAGATGTATGGATTGTTCATTTGTACTAGTTTAACTAAGGTGTGAGATACAAAGTAGCCAACCATATGAATGCAAAATCAGCATTAGACAGAGCAGCAGAAACAGGAGTTTTCAAAATGGCACCGGAAGCAGTGAGTGGCATTGGAACATTGTCAAACCAGCACTACTAAATTTTTATTCCACATCTTCTTTGGACACTTCCTGATGTAGATTGTTATACAGTCAAAGGAAATAATGGGGCAGACTTGTGAAACCGAAAAGGAAATGCCTGGAAGTTTATCAGTTAGCCAACATTACGGCATACATTTGCAAGCCATAAATAAAGTAGTATGGAAAAATATATCGGAGGTAGAGTTGCTTTTCATTTTGTGGCTTTATACCAAAGAGGCCCAAACTGGGGTCTAAGAATATTATTATAGTTACAAATGTGCTTTAAAAATCCATTATTGATGACCAAATCCATATTTACAGCTTAAAGAGTGATGTGATAGATTTGCCTTTTCCAATCGTACTATAGTATAACTAATTTAATAGATAATAAAAATAAAAAAGCAAAGCAATACTGAATAAAAAGCTGTAAATAGATAAATAAATGTTTTCAAGTCCTTTGTGTTGTTTTTGTTTTTCGTCTTGCTTATTTTCTTGTTTGGTTTGCTTGTTTGGTTTTGGTTTTGTTTCTGGTTTTCAAGTCCTTTCTAATTTTATTTTTATTTTTTTAAGTTATTTTCTCCAGCATGGTTTTATCCATTATGTGATCCACTAGTGAGTCCTGCTTATACTATTTTATTACTGTTTATCATTTATTATTATATGGCATATGATTCATGCAAGGCTGCGTCACTGTATTTGTACAGAATATTGGCATGGCAAAAGGAGTTAATTGTTAATGCTAGTCTCTTCTAGTGGTGTGTGGTTCCACATGTACCGTCCATTATAGCCTGCCCTGCTTTTCACGTGGTTTGCATTTACATATGTATATTTAGCCTTGCGCTCCACTTGGCTTGACAAAGAGACTCAGGCCGCGAAACATTGCCAAGACAGCTTGTGTCATCCAGAAGAATCCTCATAGTGTGCTGGACCCAGTGGTGGAACATCATTTGTGCTGGACCCAGTGGTGGAACGTCATTTCCAGTGACCTCACTTTTGGTCCACCGGCCTTTCTATTTTGGAACACAGTGGCATCCTGCACCCATACCTCCCTACTAATAGTTTGCCCATTGCCCAGTTCTTTGTCTGCCTGTTGGTACTGATGGACCTCTTTTGGCACAGATTTCTGAGACACACTTTGGAGTTTGTAGTGGAGTGGCTTTTCAGATGTAATTGACATTTGTAATTTGTTCAATAAAGAAGATTTTTCCTTATCATTACCTTTACATTTCTTTCGACTCACTGTTGTACATGTGGAGTGGCTCCTTGAGGATTTTGCACATTCTGGCTGGATTTCATCAAGTTTTTTCTAGACTACACAATTTGGGAACCACCCATGCTTCATATCACACATTACCCATAGCTGGTGTTTAATCAATTGGTATGGACACCACCCAGCGGCCATTCATTATTTCTATACAGTGTGATTGATCTCTCCCATTTAGCCGAGTGTGCTGAAGATTTTAACGATTGTGAATTCTCCAGGACTCTTTGGTGATTCTTTTAGCGACACCTGTTCATGTGGGAATCTTCCTACTATATGGACCTTTATTAATATTATTTTTATTATTATAGTTTTTTTTTTAGCAACCATTTATTATTTAATAATATTTACCATTATTGGGATGTTCTTTGATAAAACATCACAATTTTTTGTTTAGACTGACGTTTTAAAGTGTGCTCTCAACCCATTTTTCTCTCAAACTAAGATTCAGCAGCAGGTATACTTGTTTAAATGCTTGTGTTAAATACCTGACCTATATGTATAATATGCCTTGATTACATGTTCTTGGACCTGGAATCTAATGGTTTTTGAAATGTGAATAGTTTGGTGAAGATAACAATGTCCCACAAACTAGGTGGAACATCTGTACAACTACATACTGCCTTTCCAGCTTTTCAGACCTGCAAAGCTAGTCCGCGAAGGAGTTAAAATTACTGTTATGTGAATTATTTAATGTAATAATCATTACACATTTCAGACACCCACTGAGAGCCCCCTTAAACATGATGGTTCAAAGTTAACTGCAAATTGTAAAAAAGTGTAATGGCAGCCAAAACTTCCCAATTGAAATCTTACACCTTTTGATCCATTTTATATTTCTGTACCCTTAAAATTCATGGTTTATGACTCATTTTTGATTGGCAATGCTTTAAAAAACAGCAGTTTTTTTTTATTTCTTATCTATTGTCAGACACAGGAAAACACCTGTAGCACTACCCCCTCAAGGGCTGCTGATAACTGGTTTCCCAACTCCTGCACAGCCAAGCAACAAGCATTTTTCCACTTTCATCCAGACACAAGGAACAGTCTTTGAGCTTGGTTTGTGTTTTTTTTTTTTAGGGGTAATAACTTGGATGGGGTATAAGAATTATGGGATGCCCAGTTTAACTGCAAAAATAAACAGGGACAACTTTCCCCATATGTGCAAGATCCCGAACTGTCCTCCTTCCTGGACACTGACAGTCTTTGGTGATCAAAAAGCAAAAGCCCCTTAAGGACTAGGAACTCTCTAAACTGCATTCAGGTGTATCTCCAATTCCACTGTAGAAACTGCTCCCAGCTCTACTTCCTGCAAGAACTACCAGTCCACCTGGTTGTTTCTCCACCAGCCCACCAGGCTGCTCCGAAGATTTCCAAACCAACAATCCACTCTCCTGAGAGGTTGTGTCTCAGTACAGTAGGCTCTGAGGAAGAGGCAGGTCCTCAAAACGCGTTAGCCTGTCGATGCAAGGACTTCATATCTGTGATGCGACAATCCAGATGTTGCAACCATATAGTTGATATGCCTTTGTTTGTGAGTATGAATTTGCACTTATTTTTAATAAAGCCATTTTATTTGAGGTAATGTGCTAGGCCGGTGCGCCCTCTGTTTTTTCTTGTTCTCTTTTTTCTTGCTCTGAAGATCTCCCAGAGCAAGGGATAGGAGGGTTTAGGCACAATGCTGTCCTCATGAAAGGCTTGCTACATCTGGCAGTCTCTCCCTTTGTGAATCCCCGGGTGTGCTGATGTACTTACACTGTCTTCCTTGCTCCCTGCTGATCCTTAGGCAAGATTCCTTTCAAACTGCACTACTGTAAGGGTCTTCCCAAGCCAGCCTGAGCCCAGCCCACCCACAGACATAGGGATCCCCTCCTAAACCACCAACAGCCTCCTCAGCACTTAATCTTCCATCTAAAGCCCCATACACACGTACCGATTGTCGGCCATAAATATTCGGCCGCCGACCGATCGGCCGATTGTAGGCTTGTTAGTATGATGCTTCTGACAGCCGTCAGCGCATTTTCGGCCGAACAGAATCTGTCGTGCAGACTTTAAAATATTTGTTGGCCGTCACCAGAACGGCCGATTGTTCGCCAGTCAGTACAGATTTCGGCCGACAGACAGCAGATTAGCAAGACTGGGCATGCTCAGAAAATAAAAAAGACAAGGAAAGTTAACCATCACATGACATCACTTCTGCAGTCGGCTGTTGTTGGCCCACAAAATTTGTGTGCAGTCTTTTGCAGTTTTCTTTTTTTTTTTTTTTTCAATTGCAGTTTTCAACAGACACGACAGCCCTGGACAAAAGACGGCCGATCGTTCGGCCGACGATCAGTACGTGTGTACGGGGCTTAACTCCCCTGCTGGCATGGCTCTCCCATATGTAAGGGCTGACTCAGCCACCCTGTCAGGCCCTCTGCCTGAGTATTGGCGAAGTTCCCTCAAGTATGCAGATCAGCTCTCCTGGCCTCCGCCCACTAACTTCCAGAAGTTCCTCCAAACTTCCAGATCCAGGGGGAGGTACCAGAGACGTGAATCTGTGAGTCATCCAGCCTGACGTGCAGTAAACCGTTACCCAATTTCAGACTCACAAGTTAGCCATGAGTCACAGCATAGATTTGCCTGCACTAACACTAGTAGCACACCAGAGGGTGCTACACATCTACTATCTGATTGTGCTGCCACCTCCTCTGCTAGGAAAAGTTTACCTATTTTTGCTAGGTTTTTTTTTTTTTAATTTTCTTAAATTTTTCTTTAATCAAGATTTCTTACTACATCACTTATGGACATTACAGGACTAGTTTAGAAGTGACCTTCGGGCAATGTTTTTTGCCTTAGTCATTTTTCAGATCCTGTTCCAGTAATAAATCAGCAGTAGTACTTTACAGGTCCAGAGCCTCGGGCAATGCGTTTATGCTTGTCCTGTCTTTGAAGAATCACTCTGTTAGCAGGCCTGATTGGGCTGCCCAATGGTAGATACCTTGTTGTTTTTGAATTTCCCACGTTCTTCAGGTTTTACCACAGAGGTGCTTACCTCTAAAGGGACTGAGCCCTGACATCATCCACTGTGTGAAGTGTCATATGTGCTCCGCGCTCACTTTCCTGCCATTCACTGGTAGCATCACTCTGCTTCTGTGCCTGCTTTGCAACAGAAATAAGCATAACTCCAATCTCCAGTCTATTACTACTATTTATCTACAGTGACTTTGGTCACCTCTGGCATTTAAACTCTTTGTGGCCACCAGCTGGCTGTGTTTGTGAGCACCTAAGGCTTTGCCTTTCTCCCTGAGCTTGGCTGCATTACTGCCATGTGATTGCAACAAGTCTGTATCTAGAAATAGAAGAAACGTACTGCTGCCCCTGGCGACCCAAGCCCACACTCTCCAAACAGCTCCAGGAATGTTTACACTGACTTCAATAATATGGAATCCTGCAACCATATGTTTATAGGGTCTATCTCATTTAAATGCCCCTTAGCACTGCCAAGTTTTAGGTGCTGCTACAGCAGTCACACAGGATTTGGTGGCCAAATTCACCCAATTCATGTCCGGTGCTGATCACAGGGTTGTAAGTGTGCTCCTGTGCCTTCTTCAAGATTAAAAAGGCCATTTCTTACCTTCACATAGCCTAAGAGGAGGCCGTGTGACCAATCACAGTGACCATATTTGACTCAGAATAAGGGCGCCCTCTTTCTGAAGAGATGTGATTACCTCAAACATACAGAACATTGTTTTGGCCCTAATGCTGTAAATAATAATCTGCATCTAGTGGACCAACATGCTTTCTTTAGTCTTGGGTCTTTCAGAGCTTCTACAGCTGCAAAGACCTTTCAACTATACCTTAAATTCAAGGTATTTCTCTATTTGGACTGGAAGAACCCTGGGAATTCCAGGGCCATACCTGAGCACTTGTTGGATCTGTTCACCATTGGGACATAGTTTGTTCAACAGTGGTCTATACCCATTGTGGATCTTCTAGTGACTCACCTTAACAGCTAAACATTTGGCTTGTAGAATAATTTCTCACCTTTAAAGATCCTATTGACCTACAGTTATAATCCCTCCTTAACTCACAGTTTTGCTGGCAGGCCCTGCCCTTTCGCCCCATTCTGGCTGTGATCTTAATATGTCACATAGTGGTGTATTGGTTTAAGTTCCTCTTGAGATGGATCATGTTGAACAAATGGCTTGGAACTTATGTTTCAGTTGTGCTGGCTTACTGACAGCATTTAGGTTTTGTGTCTCATATGGGTCTGCTAGCCATGGAGATGTGCAAAGCACATTGGGTAATGGTGTTGGGGGCAGAGGCTGTATCCAAGGAGCATTTGACTTGCTTGGTCTTTAACCACTTCTGGACCGGAAGGATTTGCCCCCTTAATGACCAGGCCATTTTTTGCGATTCGGCACTGTTTTATTTTAACAGACAATTACGCGGTCGTGCCACGCTGTACCTAAATAAAATTTCCTTACAAAATAGAGCTTTCTTTTGGTGGTATTTGATCACCTCTGCGATTTCTATTTTTTGTGCTATAAACAAAAAAAGGGCTACAATTCTGAAAAATAAAAACAATATTTTTCACATTCTGCTATTTTCACATCCCCCCCTCCCCCCAAAGGTGTAAAAATCGAAAATTCTCATCCTTTTAGGCCAATTTGTATTCTGCTACATATTTATGGTAAACAAAATCGCAATAAGCGTATTTTGATTGGTTTGCGCAAAAGTTATCGCATCTACAACTAGCGGAAAGATTTGTCATTTTTTATTTTTATTTTTTTTCTAGTAATGGCAGCGATCTGCAATTTTTAGACATTGTGGCAGACAGATCGGACCCCTAACTGACATTTTTGACACTTTTGGGAGGACCAGTGACATTACTACAGTAATTAGTGCTAAAAATATGCAAAGTTACTGTAGTAATGACACTGGCAGGGAAGGGGTTAACCCAGTGGTGATCAAAGGGTTAAGTATGAGCCTAGGGGAGTGTTTTCTAACTGTTGGGGGAGGGACTTGTGAAATGAACATAAAGACCTGTGATCCTATATAGTAAGATCACTGGCGCTCTGTGATCATTTCAGAGAGAACAACGGTCTGCTGTGTTTACAACAGCTTACTGTTGTTTTCTCCCAGTGGGAAGCGATCGCCAGTGGCCGTGGATCGGGATCACCGCTGCCTAGTGGGAGCAGGCATGCGCCGCCGGCGGCACATGCTCGCCCCCAGGACCGCTCCCACGAACCGCCGCACAGGTATGGCGATTCAGGCAGCCGAGCCAGCCTGCTGCAGTATATCATCAATGTAAAACCATACAGCATGAACTACATCCTGACAATAAAGAGGGATTTCCTTCTGACACTCTGAAGCTGGACAGAAAGATGGGAGGACAATAGCCTGATTGAGGTGAAAGGCTGAAACTAACTTAGGAAGGAAGGAGGCTCTGGGTTTTAACACCACCTTACTTTTTTGTAAGACTAGATAGGGATATGTACAAGACAAAGCTGCCAGTCCAGACACATACCTTGCAGAGGTAATGGCGACAGGGAAAGCAATATTGTAAGTCAGGGTGGAAAGGGGAATATTCCTGATCTTTGAAGTGCAGACAAATCCAAATTCAAATCACACTGAGATACAGGTGGTTGTATAGAAGGAGCTACATGAGAGAAGAACTGGGAAGTTAGCGGTCTTTCAAATAAGATCGCAAGGGCCAATCTTTTCACCTTGATTGTACTCAGGCCTAAAGGTTGGTCCTGGCCTGATTGCAAAAGGTCAGGATGCATCCTACTAAGTATTTCCTATGGTGATAACTTTGTTCCTCATACTGTGGGAAGTATGCCTTACATGTACAAAGATAAACCTTTATAGAATGTACCACCCTGGCCTTTCCTGGCCATGTTGTTAAACCCAGCTGGGTGGTAAACCAGTCCTTGAGATAGAAGATCCATTCATTCTAAAAGAGCCCCTGGTGTAGGGACTGTTTCCCTGTGTCAAAGCGCTGCCTGATAGGAGATCTACTCGATTTAGCAGGAATATCCTGGGAATGTAGCAAGGCTAGCATGAGGGCCTGTACTTTGGACAAACACTCAGGGTATAGAGGACAGACCCAATGGTACAGATACAAAATGGTAGTGTATTGATGTTATGGGAAGATGGAGTCATGTAAGTATGTATCCTTGAAGTCCACAGAGGTTAGAAAGTCTCCCTGATGGAAGGAAGCTATTACCAACCTGACGGATTTCATACAAAATGTTTAAATTGTGTAAAGATTTGAGTAAAACCCTGAAACATTTCTGCTGTTGGAACTTTGGCAATAATCCTCTGATTCAAAAGTTCTGTAAGAGCAGCACTAAGATCTGCTAGTCTATGGGGAGACACAGACAGGTTGGATAATACGAAGCAGGGAGGGGGCAGAATTTGAAACTTTAGCTTGTTATCCCTGGGCACCACGTCTCTTACTCAGGCATATAAAATAATTACTGAACAGGTAAACGCCAACAGACATCTCCCCACATTGGAAAGGGGGGAAATCCCCTCATACCTAAAAGGACTTGTGGATTTGAAGTCCCCAGGTTAGCAGCTAAACTGGGCGCCTGTCATTGATCTGGTTATAGAGTTTGAAACCTAGTGTTATGAGGCAGGTGGAAGCCTGTCGTGCAGAGGAGGCTTACCGTTGCCAGTGGGCGGAGCTTGGTTGGAAACCCGAGGTGAGTAGCACAGGCTAACCTGAGGTGCGGGGTCTAAGCATCCACCGGTCTTCACCAGAGCCTCTGATGGTGAGGATTGATTTGGCTGCAGGTGGATACCAGGTCGCGGTCCCCAGGGTCGCCCCACCAGGGGGTAACCGGTCAAGGTCCGAAGGTGGATGAGCCGACAAGGAGAATCCAGAAGAGTAGTCAAAACGAGCCGGGATCAGGACAGGCAGCAAACAAGCGAAGTCAGGGACGAGCCAAAGGTCAACAGGTATCAGACAGGAAATCAACAGGAAGCAGGTTCAGAACACAGTAGAGCTGAAGACAACACAGCAAAGTGCAGTGCTGCTGAGCTGTTTAAATAAGGCAGCCTGTTTGCCAATTATTGCAATTAGTCTGCTCTAGGTTAACCCTTTAGGTTGCAGACTCATGACAGCACATCAGTGTGCTCAGGAAGCGTTCCTAACACCTAGTGTTAGGAGAATACCTGTAAGAGGGGGGAGACCAATGGCCGACAACGTCAGGCAAGCTCAGTTCTCTGGTCTGGAAGAGATAGGAAAGTCTACATTACTAGACCAATAATCCGTGTTGGGGTCACAAGCCAAGTTCGGTGCAGGAGAGAGTTTAATAGTCGTGGTCACAAGCCAAGGTCAGTGCAGGAGGAGAGTTTCGTAGTCGGGTCACAAGCCAAGGTTGATGCAGGGGGAGAGTTTCATAGTCGGGCTCACAAGCCAAAGTCGTTTTTCAAACAGCAATAGAAGTAGCACAAGTAGTATGCAGGATCAGACCACAATAATCTGGCGACAGGAAGTGCAGAGGCAAAGTTTATCTATCCATTAGCTTGCATGTGCTCCCACTGTGGAGACTCTTTAAAATTCATTAGAGTTAGGACTGCAGGTAACAGGGAGCCTTGACGTGGCCCTGCAGCTTTCACATGCGTTTGCAAATGTGTGCTAACTAAACCCCTGTATTGACGCAAACTGTTAGACAGGCCAATTTGGTTGGTAAGCAGACTGGTTGGCAAATTGAACTGGGAATTTTATCTTTGTTTGTTTCATGTGCGTTGCCCTTCCATGTGTTCTTTGCTATGAAGGCCAGTTATAGGTGGGGGCAGAGGCCATTTTCTTTGTTGTATATGTGTACTGGTGAGTGGACATACTGGGTGCCTTTGCTGTAATACTATCAGCTGGGCTTCCATTATGCCCCCAATTACCTTTCAGGAGGGATGGGCCACCTCCAGGCTCACCTGCCCCCTATCTATCCATTAGCTTGCATGTGCTCCCACTGTGGAGACTCTTTAAAATTCATTAGAGTTAGGACTGCAGGTAACAGGGAGCCTTGACGTGGCCCTGCAGCTTTCACATGCGTTTGCAAATGTGTGCTAACTAAACCCCTATATTGACGCAAACTGTTAGACAGGCCAATTTGGTTGGTAAGCAGACTGGTTGGCAAATTGAACTGGGAATTTTATACTTGTTTGTTTCATGTGCGTTGCCCTTCCATGTGTTCTTTGCTATGAAGGCCAGTTATAGGTTGGGGCAGAGGCCATTTTCTATGTTGAAGATGCTACCTCACACTGAAAGGTGGAAACAGACCACGGAGTGCACATGCAAAAATCCAGCTAGTGGGGCATCACTTAATTGCTAATATGAATTTATTATTAAATGTATTAATTGTATTAATAGCACCCAGTGGTTCTAATAAATATAGTAGCACCCTATGCTTAGCCAACACAGCCTACTCATAAATTAATCTTCAGAAACTGGGTGACACTTGAGGCTGTGCCACAGTTCTAGACCTGGAAGCTCTGTGGCTATGCCAATTTCAATAACTGCATAAAGAGATGAGCTTAAGCAGCATGTAGATGTATTGACCAGTGTTAATTTCATCAACTAAAACATTTTCGTCAAACTTTTAGTCAGCAACCTTTTTACAGTGATTAAAACTAAATACAAAGTATACCACATTTTCATCCACTGAAGAAAACTATGATGAAAATCAAATCCGTTTAGTTAACAAACATAAACAAAATGAAAATGTGAAGCAGGGACATTTACCCTTGTGAACTTCTGGTTTCTCAGAGCTCCCCCTACTTCCGTTCCCAGCAAGCAAGCAACTCGAGTCAGTAGCATGCTTCACTAAGCAGCAGTTAGCAGGCTGTGCAGCCAGCATTACATGCCTCTGAGTCCACAGGCGATCGTCCAGAGCAGCACTGTGCATTACAGGCCTCCCTACGAAAGTCCCACTCCTGACTCATGACGAGCAGAGAGCACTGTGAATGTGTACATTACAAATACAGGCCTCCCCTCAGACTACCATCCATCCAGAGCACTGTGTGTGCAGGCCATCCCTGAGACCTGAGACCACCATCCAGCACTGTGCAGCATTACAGGCCTCTCAGAGTCAGACCACCATCCCAGAGCAGTGTGCATTACAGGCCTCTCCTCAGACCACCATCCAGAGCACTGTTTAGCATTACAGGCCTCTCATACCATCATTCAGAGCACTGTGCAGTATTACAGGCCTCTCATACCACCACTCAGAGCTCTGTGCAGCATTACAGGCCTCCTTAGACCACAATCAATAGCAATGGGTAGAATTACAGCCACTGTCCAGAGCACTGTGCAGCATTACAGGCCTCCTCAGAAAACTGTCTAGAGCACTGTGCAGCATTACAGGTCTCCTCAGACCACTGTCCAGAGCACTGTGCAGCACTACAGACCTTTTCAGACCACTTTGCAGAGCACTGCGTGCTATAAAGGCCTCCTCGGACTATCCAGAGTGGCTAAATCTCTGGCTGTGAGTTTGTTTAAACCTTAAAACTATAAATAATAACACCATATTAGATTTTTTTTTACTCCAGGAGTATATAATGAGTTTGGAAATTGTAGAGAAATACTTAAATAATGTATTATGATTTAACTAAACCTATTCGGTTTTAGACAACTAAAATTAGTTTTAGTTGACTAAAATGTACTCAAGATTTTACTTGACTAAATACGACCTAAAATAAAACAATTACAGATGACTAAAATGGGACAAAAACTAAAATGGCATATTAGTCAAACGACTAAACCTGGATACACACTATACAACTTTTGTTGGTAGATTTCCATTAGATTTACCTTCAACTATGTAGTACAAGAGCCTGCCTGATTGCATACAAATTGAAAGTCTTTAGGTTTGACCTCATATTATATGGTTTTGGTAAATCTAAAGGAAAAAAGCTAAAGAAAAGTGTATAGTGTGTATCTGGCTTAAGACTAAAACTACAGTACATTGAAATTTGCTTCCAAAATTGACACTGGTCTTGACAGAATCAAAAAATAATGCTGGAAAAAAACAAAAAGAAAAACAAAAAGATGAAATGGCTAGTAAAATGGTTAAGCTTGTCTCAGTAGAGAAAGATGTCCATCCTCCTAGATCAGAGGTCTCCAAACTTTCTAAGCAAAATTACAATTTACTGTAACTCAGGCTTTAGGGGGGTCAAGACTGTGGCTAGTGGTTCAGTAGTAGTGGGTGTAGAAAGTGCCCTGACATTAGTGCCCAATCATTGGTTTTAATAGGGGAAATAGTGCTCCATTGATGGTGTCAGTAGGGAGAATGGTGCCTCATTCATTGGTGTCAGTTGGTGAAATAGTGCCCCAAGGGCCAGATAAAAGCAAAAAAAGGGCCAAATCCCGCCCCCGGGCCGCAGTTTGGAGACCACTGTTCTAGATCACTAGAAAAACACAGAGGCATTCTGTGAGTGGAAGGACTTATACCAGACTCATAACTTTTTTGTTGCTAATATCTGGTATAACCATATAACCCAGTTGTGTCCGAATCCTGTTTCCTTAAAGAAGGAGAAATAAATTGTTTTGCCATTTTAAGATATCTGTCTGCAATTGCTACATTGCAGTGTGCTCTGAAGATTATAAAGCATACTTCGTGCTCAGTGGTTTTCAGAACATACTACCAATTTTAGGTTGAGTGACGGGCTCAAAGTATTAGTAGTTCAGCATTTTAGATATTAGTCAGTGCTTATATTCAACACTATGCCTTAAATTACATATATTAAATCTGCCTTTAGCTTCTTCTCTATAGTTTTTCTGTGTGTTTTAAATGTAGTTGTGTGACTGGATTTTCAATTGCACTCTTTGGGAGGTAGCTTACTCATACACTGTTGACGTAAATGTTGATAGTAAAATGACATTTCACTGTAGCCAACTGATTCTCCACTGAATATTTCTCCTTATTCATTTTTACCTTTGCAGATGGGTGGTGAGTTGCTCCACTGTGAGGGGTGCCCTGGAATACACTTTAGACTGTGCTCTCCCATCAGCATGTACCCCGTTTTGCAAGCAAATCTTACAGCATCTCCTGGTTGGTACACTCTTTTCTCTGGTTCCTGCTGACCATTCTCTGGTACTCCTGGGTTTGCACATGGCTCATATTTTTCAGCTAAATGTAGAAAACCCAGAAAAATTTTCAATTATATATATTTTTTCTAATGCAATAAATATAATAACATTAAAAAAAATATTGCAATATGTAGCATAATAAATTAAGCAGTGAAATCTGGAATATCCTAAAATGAACTATCTACTGATCCCTAAGTGGTGATGAAATTTGAATATGCGCTTTAGCTAGCATATGTAACTTCGCACTTACCTTGAAAAGGTTGGAGGTGGGTAGGGCTTAGCTGCAAAAACCGGGATTATCTCTGAATTTAAGTCAAAGCCTTAAGCCTGGTACATGCTACTAGTTTCTTTTCAATCAACCCAGCAGAGCTGAACTAAAAAATATTTAGGCTCAGGAAGAGCTGCTGGACTAACTATGTAATGTTAATACAGCAATCTCCCCTGCTGTGTTATTGTGTTGTGACAGGGGAGACTGCCCCCAAACCCCCCCCCCCCCCCCTCCACCAGCCCTTGGCAGAGAGCGCTGACTGGGAGCCGATTGGCAGACCTTTTTCAGTCATGCCCCTTCGACAGAAGCCGGCTGAACATCTGGCTTCTGTTGGACCAGCTGCAGTACACATGGGCAAAATGTCTGCCGGTTTCTATTGAACTGCCCGATGCCGCCCAACATTCGACACGTGTGTACTAGACTTTACTAGCAAAATTATGCCACCTGGAGTCCTGACACCACATACCCTTGAGGCCCCATTCACACCTAACTGTTCTGTAGCCTGAACCACATGCCATGTGAAGCTTGTACCTCATAGAAGTACATGATCTGTTTTTAAGCTACAAGCCTCAAGTGTTTTTGGTCCGAATGGACTTCAATTGGAGTGGCTAAAAACACGCAAACATGCATGAAATAATGCATGAAAATGCACGATTTGCGTATTTTTTTTACCCTAGTAGCATTTCATGGGCTAAAGAAAATTAAAAAAAACACAAGCCATAGATGCTAACAAAAAACACCTGTTCAAACCCTAAACACAAAAGCCTTCAAAATGACCAAACCCTGCTCAGAAAAGTGCAATTTGTCCTGCATCTACTGTTGTGCTGCCATGCAGGACGATGTTAAATCACATTATCCTGTATGGTGCCCCTTCACATCACTACAACATGGTGCAGGTGCTTCCTTGGTGTAGCATGGTGTGTTTCTGGGTCCATAGACCTCAATGGAAGTATACAGAAAGTGCATGTAAAACTATGTAAAATGCATGTACATGTTTTTTTAGTGCACTTTTGGCAGAGTTTTGTGTTTAAAATCTAGTCTCCTCCTCCTATATAAAAACACATAAAGCATGAAATTACATTAAAAAATAATGCAAAAGCAAGCAAAAACACACTGCAAAAATGCAAGATTATGCAGCAGCACAAGTGTAAACCTAGGCTAAAGGTTCAATGTAGAATATAATGGTATCCAACTGCCACAATACTTCATGTTTTCCTGAGTTAAACCCCGTACACACAGGCCAAATATCAGGCGGCATCGGTCAGTTCAATAAAAACCGGCATGTGAATGGCAGCTGGTCTGACAGAAGCCGGCTAAAGGTCCTGCTTTTGTCGAAGGGGCATGACTGAAAAAAGTCTGCCAATCTGTATCCAATCAGGACTCTCAGCCAATGTCTAAGAGCGTTGACCAGTGTGTTCTGCTGGGGGGCCCACCCCCTGTCGGAAAACACATTAGCTTGGCAGGGAGATCGCTGTACTAACATCGGAAATTTAGTACAGCGGCTCCTCCTGAGCTCTTCATTTTTTTTTTTTGGTTCAGCCCGCTGGGTTTAATGAAAGGAAAAGGAAGGAATAGTGTGTACAAGACTGAAATCAGTGCAGACAGGTTTACACAGAGTTAAATGCATCATAAGGCACTTATGTCTAGGACAATGAGGTTGGAGGGGCAGCACGAACTGCACCATTTCATTGCTATGTTTGTCATTTATCTTTTAGATATAAATCTAGACTGAAATCCAGATAGAGACTCAAGACAGAAACAAGTCACAAGACACTCTGCAGCTCACATAACATCTTCTACTATGGGCTTTTTACTGGTGGACTGTACAATACAATGGGACCCCTGCAATTCAGACAGACTGCATGCTTCCTCTAAAGGTAGAGTTTGCTTTTATTATGTGTAAAAATAAAATAAACGATGGAAGACTACCTATAGTGGTCATTTATGTACGTATGCTACAATTGTACCAACTTGTAACATAATCTTGGGCAATAATAAAATGCAATTTCTATTCACTAGCAAAAACAAAGGTAATGACAAGGACAGGCATAGCATTAGCTGCTTTCTCACTTACGGACACACTTAGGAGATCGGTCACTCCACTTGGGTACACCAGCCTGGCGGTTGTAGCAGGTTAGAGTTGGACTACCTGTCAGAATGTAGCCTTTGTCACACACATAGCGCACTGTACTGCCCACAGGGAATTTGGCATTCGAGAGGATCCTGCGACTGTGAGTTACATCACCTGGGTCTGAACAGGACGTCACTAAGAAAAGAACCAACATGGAATTTTTGTGAAGCACATATCAACACAACAGTTGCAACCAGAAAACCTCTGGATAAAGCTACAAAGATTAAAAAAAAAAAAAATATATCCAACCTTAAAGTGATATTAAACCCTCAGTTGATTTAATTACTTACTGAGTATGCAGCTTCTTCATCTTTTATCTATACATATGTTCCAGTTTAAGCCATGATGGGCTTAAACTGGACCATAAGTCCAGGCATATAGGTCATGCCATGACCACTGGCCTAGGATTCCTGTTTCATGGTGGCTCCTGTCTCTTGTTGCATCCTATGCAGCCATACCTGAATGCAAGGATTATAGTTGTATCTGCCTACACTGTGTGCAACAATAAAATCACACAGCCTGTAGCCTAGGATGGCAAGGCACTCCCCTGCATCTCCCTTCTCCTCCCCCATTCCTTATCCAAGCTAGCAGGCTGACTCCAGACTGCACTGTCCACAGTTAGAGTGTTACTAAACCCAGGACCCATGGGATGCATTCACTATATCTGGTCTCCCACAGTACACAGAGCATGGAAATGCAATAATTTTAGTAAATATAAACTGCTAAATACCTTTTCTCATCAGCAGTATATAGCAGTCTTGAGACTTCTATCAGTGTCTGCTTAAAGCTTGTAGGAGGAGTTTTTATTTTACTCTGACTGTACTATGAGGCTGCATGACTCCTAACCCTCTGTCTGGACAATGGTGATTGGCCCTGTGCTGATCACATGCACCTCCCAAGAAAAAAAAACTCTCTAGCAATACACACCAAACTGAGCATGTGCAACCTGTCCCCCGAGGCTCTGTACTATCAGGGGATGGATTGGGGACAGTGGAAGGAGGAGAGGATCAGTGAAGACAGGATCAAACAGACTTTTTACACAATGCAAAGGATTAACCCCTTAGGTTCACACAATGTGCATAACAAGTATGCTTTACTGCATACACAGACTGATTTTACTGTTGTGGGTTTAGTAACACTTTAACTCTTTTCCTGGGAAGACTATAAACGTATGGAAGCAGCACTAAGAAAGCAGGTAATAATGTTAACAAATAGCTTAGTTTATTGTGCTCAATGTGTTGAACTAAAAAAATGCTGAGGGTTTTATACTACTATAAATCATAACATCAGTACACCGAGAGATGTCCTTTTTTTAAATACATATTCAAATTTGTAAATGCAAACCAAATTTATGGTTTGATGCATTGATTGCTGCCATAACCACTGTATTGTAATTATTGCTTTATGGCTACCTCTATATTTGGATTAACTTCTTACTGGCAATGCAAATAAATAATAGGTACAAAAATCCATGTATACTAAAATCTCATGTAATTATAATCCTCTCACTGACAGTATTAAGAAGAAGTCAATAGGTGGAGCTGTGCTCATAGGAAGGAAAAAAAAACACATTCAGCATGCTCATCAATTTTCACAATAACAGTTCACAGTTCTTAATGCTTATGTAAAATATAAGTGTTATAAAATGATCCTTTAGCAGACTGGGCACCAGTGTGACAGGGTAAACAACCAGTAAACATATGCTGAAAGCTGACCTTTTAAAATGACACGAATTGATAAATACGAGAATAGATTATCAGAGATGATGATGCTTGAGATAAACGTGATACGTGATATCCAACAGCCAGCTGTCACATTAAAGGCTCCTTTGAAATAGCTGAAAACTGGAGTACATTGTAATCAGCCAAGGTAAGCATGGAAACCTCACAATGTGCCGGAATCCCAGAGATCATAATAGAAACATTTTCAGGAATACAGGGGGCTGCCATTTCTGACCTCTTGCTAACAGTTCTGGCTGCATGGTAGTCATCCTTTGGAATAAGCATGTGCCAAGTAAATGCAGACTTTTGATTAATGTACTTGTTCCAGGTACTGTATGTCTTAGGCTGGCCATACATTATACAATTTTCTTATACGTTTCTGTACAATTTTCTTGAAATTTTCCTTCAACTATGTAGTACAAAGGCCTGCCTAATTGGATACAAGTAAAAGTGTTGTTTAGCTTTGACCTCATATTATGTGGTTTGTCGTAAATCGAACAGAAAATTGTACAAGAAAATTTAACATGTATGGCCAGCCTTAGAAAGTAATAAAGGCACTAGATCACAGCCAGGCAACTACTCTTTTCTGAAGTTAGAAGTCACCAATGGCAATCTCCATGTATCTCTTAGCACGGGTGTCCATTAAAACAAACACTAGCATTCCTGCATTCACCACCTGAGGATGTTTAGTTCAAACTGCAATCCACATTTAGTATGTCTTTGACTATGGAATATATTTACAGAATACATCTTCTTTATGTATATAATATACCTTCTCTATCTATACAATACACCTACTCCATCTACACAGTACACCTTCTCTCTACAGAATACACCTTCTCTATCTATACAATACACCTTCTCCATCTACACAATACACATTCTCTCTCTACAGAATACATCTACTCTATCTATGCAATACATCTTCTGTATCTATATAATATACCTTCTCTATCTATACAATACACCTTCTCCATCTACAGAATGTGTATTCTCTATCTATAAAACACATCTTCTCTAATTATATAATACACCTTCTCTATCAATACGATACATCTTTTCTCTCTACAGAAAACACCTTTTCTATCTAAGAAATACACCTTCTCTAACTACAGAATACACCTACTCTGTCTATGATACACATCTTCTCTAATTATATAATACACCTTTTCTATCTATGCAATACACCTTCCCAATCTGCACAGTACACCTTCTCTCTCTACAGAATACACCTTCTCTATCTAAATAATAAACCTTCTCTAACTACATAATACACATTTTCTATTTACAGAAGACACTTTCTCTATACACACAAAACATTATTTTCTATCTACAGAATATACTTTCTCTACACAATACACTTTCTCTAATTACATAATACTCCTTCTCTATCTACAGGATACACTTTCTCTACCTATACAATACATCTTCTCTATCTACACAATACCCCTTCTCTATATTCATAATACACCTTCTCTATTTATAGCATACGCCTTCTCTGTTTATATTTAGAGAATACGCATTCTTTTTTTTTCAAAATACACCTTCTCTGTCTACACAATACACCTTCTCTATTTATAGCATACACCTTCTCTATCTTCATAATACACCTTCTCTATCTTCATAATACACCTTCTCTACCTTCATAATACACATTCTATATTTACAAAATACACCTTCTCTATTTATAGAATACACCTTCTCTACCTTCATAATACACATTCTATATTTACAAAATACACCTTCTCTGTCTACACAATACACCTTTTCTATCTACTCAATACGCTTTCTCTACCTTCATAATACACCTTCTCTATCTACACAATACGCCTTCTCTGTCTACACAATACACCTTCTCTACCTTCATAATAAACCTTCTCTATCTACACAATATACCTTCTCTGTCTACACAATACACCTTCTCTATCTACACAATACACCTTCTCTGTCTACACAATACACCTTCTCTACCTTCATAATAAACCTTCTCTATCTACACAATACACCTTCTCTGTCTACACAATACACCTTCTCTATCTACACAATACACCTTCTCTGTCTACACAATACGCCTTCTCTGTCTACACAATACACCTTCTCTATCTACACAATACACCTTCTCTATCTACACAATACACCTTCTCTGTCTACACAATACGCCTTCTCTGTCTACACAATACACCTTCTCTATCTACACAATACACCTTCTCTGTCTACACAATACACCTTCTCTATCTACTCAATTCGCTTTCTCTACCTTCATAATACACCTTCTCTATCTACACAATACACCTTCTCTGTCTACACAATACACCTTCTCTATCTACTCAATACGCTTTCTCTACATTCATAATACACCTTCTCTATCTACACAATACACCTTCTCAATCTACACAATACGCCTTCTCTGTCTACACAATACACCTTCTATACCTTCATAATACACCTTCTCTACCTTCATAATAAACCTTCTCTATCTACACAATACACCTTCTCTATCTACATAATACACCTTCTCTATCTACACAATACACCTTCTCTACCTTCACAATACACCTTCTCTATCTACACAATACATCTTCTCTACCATTCATAATACACCTTCTCTATCTACACAATACACCTTCTCTACCATTCATAATACACCTTTTTTATCTACACAATACACATTTTCTGTCTACACAAAACACTTTCTCTACACAATATATCTTCTCTATCTTCGTAATTTATAGAATACACCTTCTCTATCTACACAATATACCTTCTCTATCTAGACAACACGCATTCTCTATCTTCATTATACACCTTCTCTAATTATAGAATACACCTTCTCTACACAATACACCTTCTCTATTTACACATTATACCTTTGCTATCTACACAATATACCTTCTCTGTCTACACAATACACTTTATCTTCACAATACACCATCTCTATCTTCATTATACACCTTCTCTCTATACACAATATACCTTCTCTATTTACACAATACACTTTCTCTGTCTACACAATACACCCTCTCTATGTACACAATACACCTTCTCTATACAATACACTTTCTTTGTCTACACAATACACCCTCTCTATTTACACAATACACCTTCTCTTTCTACACAATACACTTTCTCTGTCTACACAATACACCCTCTCTATTTACACAATACACCTTCTCTTTCTACACAATACACTTTTTCTGTCTACACAATACACTTTCTCTGTCTACACAATACACGCTCTCTATTTACACAATACACCTTCTTTTTCTACACAATACACTTTCTCTGTCTACACAATACACCCTCTCTATTTACACAATACACCGTCTTTTTCTACACAATACACCTTCTCTTTCTACACAATACACCTTCTCTTTCTACACAATACACTTTCTCTGTCTACACAATACATCTTCTCTATTTACACAATACACCTTCTCTGTTTACACAAGACACCTTCTCTATCCTTCAGAAGGATTTTCTCCAATGCAGAAACTGGCAGCAATAAAAAATATTTATTATTTTTTGTAACGTGGGAAAGGGGTGTTGAGGATCTGATTGCTACATTTGTATCAATTGGGAGATTTCACCTTACTTCCTGTCCAGGTGATGGGTGGTAGAGCAGGAAGCGAGGGAAAAGTCTCCTTAACAGGGACACCTTAAAATAGTTTTTATTAGTCTAAGGGTCCTTTCACATGGGACGAAGTCTGTTCTGCTCAGCGGGGGATCAATCTGCCGATCCCCGCTGAGCAGGCGGATGACAGCTCCATCTCCGCTCTGTGTGCGGAGATGGAGCTGTCAGATCCCCGCTGTCCTCTATGGGGATATCGGATGAGAACGGACCGTCTGTCCATCCGATCCCATCTGATCCGATCCTCCAGACGGATGGAAAATAGGGATTCCATCCATCCGGATTTTATGGACAGGATCGGATCGGAGAGCAGCGGGTGTCAACGGACATGTCACCGCTGACATCCGCTGCCCCATAGGGATTCATGGAGCATCCGATCAGATCCGCCTGAAAAACTGACAGGCGGATCGGATCGGCCGTGTGAAAGGGGCCTAAAGCACACAAATTGTATCTTACGCTCCTTCACACAGACTTTCCAATCAGGTCCAGCTGTCAATCTTTTTTTTGGTGGACCTGATCGGATGTCCCATGCAGCTAAATGGTCAGACTTGTGTCCATTTACATCCGCGAACCTCCAAGTTCATTCAGGTCCAGAGAAAGAAAATGAAAAATAGAAAAACTATCATTTTCTGTTTTTTCCTAAACAGGAAAGATCAAAGTTTGCCTGATGTGAATGGACATGGTCCTTTTTACATCCGGCAGCTCATAGATCCAAGACAGGTCTGCCACAGTCTGCTGTCAAAATGTAGATGCAAACTTAACCACTTAAGCCCCGGAAGATTTTACCCCCTTCCTGACCAGGGGGTATTTTGCGTTTCGGCACTGCGTGACTTTAACGGACAATTGCGCGGTCGTGCGATGCTGTACCCAAACGAATTTGACGTCCTTTTTTTTCCCACAAGCAGAGCTTTCTTTTGGTGGTATTTGATCACCTGCGTGATTTTTTGATCATGCGCTATAAACAAAAAAAAGAGCGACAATTTTGCAAAAATAACAATATTTTTCACATTTTTTTATATGAAATCCCCCCCAAAAAAATGTAAAAATCTATTTTTTTTTAATTTTTGGCCAATTTGTTTTCTGCTATCTATGTTGGGTAAAAAAAAAATCACAATAAGCGTATTTTGATTGGTTTGCACAAAAGTTAATGCGTTTACTAACTAAGGGAAAGATTTTTGTCATTTTTGTTGCTTTTTTTTTTTAACGCGTAATGGCGGCGATCTGCGTTTTTTTTTTGCGGTACTGCGACATTGCGGCGGAAAGATCGGACCCTTGACTGACATTTTTGACACTTTTGGGGGTACCATTGACATTACTACTGTCATTGGATGTGGCTTGTGATGTAAAAGCACAGATCAACAGTCCTACATAGCAGGACCGAGTGATCTGTGCTTTTACAAAGGGGAGAATGACAGGCGGCTTTGTTTACATTAGCCGCCTGCCTTTCTCCCTCTGTACCCGATGATCGCGAGTGACCAGCGGACATCGGGTCTGCCGGTCACACGCGCCGGCTTCGTCGGGTACGAGCAGGGGCGGGAGCGCGCCTCCGGCGGCGCGTGCTCGCCCCCTATTTGCTCCCAGGCTAGTGACGTACCGGTACGTCACTTTGCCTGGGAGGGGCTGTATACGGCGGCGGTCGGCAAGTGGTTAACAGGCACAGATGTGACAAAACTGACAGCTGTCCCTCCCAATCAGCTCTGATTCAGCAGGGGGATTTAAAACTATTTGTTTCCAGAATGATCAAACCTTTCTTGTAGTCATTGTAGCAGCCACAGAATGTGACTGCAAAGTGTGACTGCTGCAGTGATTTTACTGCAGAAGAAAGAATGTTATCACCCTATGGTTCCCGATGGTTCTACTGGCAGGATCAACAGGTATTACTATTATGTTATAAGGGGACAATGCAGTCTTAATGGTATATGCAGCCTGCATCACACAGATTGATTTTTTGCCCAAACATAGTTTAATTTTACAGCCTAACTTCAACTTTCTGCCAATTTAAAATAGTTTGGATCATGGTGGCCCAAACAAACTATTTCCTTTACTAACAGAGGCACTTGCTATGAGTGCTGTCTAAAAGGTATTAAGCATCAGCTACATACAGTATACAGCACTGTGTCCTGGCAGCGGATGGAGAATTCCTGTCTTATTTCTGGAACAAAACTGAGTCAGGCTGATCACTGCTCAGTCATTCACCGAACCTTGTACTTTTCAAATAAGTATAAAGCTTCCTCTGATTGGCTGAGGTGGATATTGTGACATCATTTGCCTGCCTCTTCACCTCAGCCATTCACAGAAAGCCTTTTACTTGGTCAGAAAATACAACATTTCTTGTGAATCCAGACTTGATTTTGTTCTGGGAATGAGGTGGAAAGTCCCTGTCTCACTACTGCATCTGTTAGTGAAGAAAATAGCTAATTTGGACCAGCTTGGTCCAAACTAACCATTTTAAAATGATGGAACTAGAGTTGGGCTTTAAAGCTGGTCTGTAATCAAACAGCTATATACAAAGATGATATATATATACTGTACCTGCCAAAGGATTTGTATTTCTATCCATCCAGTCCTGAGATTTATACAACTCCATCACACAGCACAGCTACGTGAAGGACACCATATAAAGTTAAGGGGCACAGTGTTAGGCCAGCCATTCACAAAGCAAATTTCTTTCCTGCAACCACGGAATTTGATTTCCCCATCAACACAGATAGTGTTGATACGGGAATCCCTCCTGCCGAGCCATTGTCTGCTCCCGGCGGGGTCAGCCATCCCCTTGGGCGAAGACAATGAATATTGCTAGCGGCTATTGCAGCAGCTAGTGATAATTGCAAGTAAAACCCCGCATGTTGGTTGTGCCCAAGTTGATTGATCAATCAATTTGGTACATTCAGGCTGACCATACACAGTTCGAATCTCGGCCAGGTCCTGCTGAACCGGCTGAGATTCAAACAATGTTTGGCCTGCCTTACAATTCCTCCACTTTCAACCTGCTGATTTGACATTGAAAGAGCAGCAGCAGACTAATGAGGTCATACCTCTCCTCTCTATTCCTGCCACTTTGTGAGCATAATAACAAGTAGCTTGTCCAGTCTGAGTATCACTGCTGTATATGAGACTGCAAGAGGCACATAGCCAGTGAAGTTCAGGTTCTCGTTTTCTTTGCATTCTTTATTTAAAATGAACAGCAAGCAGAATACATCTGCATGCTTGTAGTTGAGATTGATTGAGGGACCCATCTATCTGCTGAAAAGTTCATATTCTTACACCAGCTGCATTAACCACTTTACCACCGGAGGATTTTGCTGTCTTACGTCCAGGCCACTTTTTGCGATTCGGCACTGTGTGATTTTAACTGACAATTGCGCGGTCGTGCGACGCCGTACCCAAACTAAATTTACGTCCTTTTTTTCCCCACAAACAGAGCTTTCTTTTGGTGGTATTTGATCAAAAAGAGCATAAATTCTGAAAAAATAACAATATTTTTCAAATTTTTTTATATGAAATTTCCTCCCAAAAAATGTAAAAATCAAATTTTTTTTTAAATTTTTGGCCAATTTGTTTTCTGCTACCTATGTTTGGTAAAAAAAATCACAATAAGCGTATTTTGATTGGTTTGCGCAAAAGTTATTGCGTTTACTAACTAAGGGAAAGATTTCTGTCATTTTTGGTGTTTTTTTTTTAACAAGTAATGGCGGCGATCTGCAATTTTTTTTGCAGGACTGCGACATTGCGGCGGATGGATCGGACCCTTGACTGACATTTTTGACACTTTTGGGGGTACCAGTGACATTACTACAGTAATCAGTGCTATAAATATGCACTGTTACTGTAAAAATGACACTGGCAGGGAAGGGGTTAATTTTATTGGAGAGGGAGGGGTTAATGTATGCCTGGTGCTTACTAACGTGTGTGGGGGGAGGTGACTGAGTGACACAGGGACAGATCGCATGTTCAGCTATGCTGAACCCTGCAATCTGTCACTGTCTGTCACTTAGGAGATCCGCCCACTTTGTTTACACAAGCAGGCGGATCTCCAGACTCGATTCCCCGAGGATCGGGGAAGAGCAGCGGCGATCTCCGCCGCTCCTCCCCTGGCCCGACTCCCGCTGTGAATGAATACAGCGGGAGCGAGCCTTCGGCGGCTCGCATGCGGCGCCCACAAGGGGAGGAGTCCAGTGGCGTAGGTCTACGTCGCTGGACGGGAACTAACCACTTTGCCGCAGTAGAGCTCCAGTGAGCGGTTGGCAAGTGGTTAAAAACTGCGTTAAGCGATTTAATAATTAAGCAAAACGAATTTAATTCAGTTTTGTCTTTTCTGTTTGGAGCTATCATAAGAAAATTATATAAAACTCTGAATTGATTACATAAAAACCTGTGGATCAAATATGGATAAGTTAACCCAAGAAGGGGCTAAACCTATATAACTGAAAACCAGTTATAGCACTTCTTTAGGGATCAGAACACTTTGTTTAAAAAAAGTAGTTTGAAATGTTTAAAAGCAGATTTTGACTATTAGATTTTTGTACCTTGTCACCAAGCTGTATAGTGATGTAGCCCAGTCTGCAGCAATGACAGGAAAATGGTTCTGTGTCTGGCAGAAGAGTAGACTTTTACACAGGCACAGTTAATGGAGAGGAATCCTTTTGTAAAGCTGCATACAGCCAGTTTTGAGTCCGCCCTCCAACCAATTGGAAGGCACACAGGATGTGAACTGCTAGGATTGTAGGAGGTATAGTTCTGACAGGACTGAGCTGGCTTGGGGAGCTAAAAGGAGTAAACTAAAAATCCCACAAGGCACTTGGGCAAAGAGGAGAGGTGGTTCCCTGCTCTTTTCCCAGACTGAGGAAAAGATGCGTGGAGGCTGTACTGAGAGGACTGTGTGGACATTTGGCTGCTGGCGGACTGCTTATCATTGCACCTGAAAGGGACAGAGGCACAGCGACAGGCATCTGAGAACATTGGAGAGATTCACAGATGTTGGTTGGGCCCGGTGCCTGACCAAGGGGGAAGGATGCTGTAAACACATACTGGCTGTGTTTCATCCGGTATCCAGAAGGAGACCACCTGCTAGGAATTTTTTAAAAGGCTGCTGGCCAAAACAACATCACGCTTTGACAAAAGAGGGATAGGGTTGCCTGAGAGTATCACAGAGCCAGTAACATTTTCAGTGCTTTAAGTGACCAGAGCCAGTTTCATTATCAATTCTTAAAGGGACATTAACCTGAGAGCTCTGACATAACATTTGGGCCCCAATGATCTGATCAGCAGAAGAGAGTATATTATAAACTGCTGAACTGTTACTGTGGTGTAGATCTCCTTAGTTAGGGATGCCCAAATATAGGGTTTATGAAAAGTTGCTGTCTACACCTGCACACCTATTACTAGATTTTACAGTGTATCTCTTTCTACTGTTCACCTATTTGCAGTGTATTCCTTGCTATAGTTTAACCGATTGCTGAATCATTGCTGTTGTTTTATATCTCTTTTGTTACAGAGGTGGTGCAATAAATATTCCCCACCCAGCCAGGTGTATTAGAGTGTTTGGTGCTATTTGTAGTGTCGTGGGCACAAGGATGGGGGACCCAATATATCCAGTGGCTCCTTCGGGGGGAAGCACTACAGTGATGAAAGGAGACTTCACCTTAATGAGGTATAGAAAACAATGGGGCTTTATTTAATTTTAACCCTTACACTGGCTAAGGGGCCATGAGGACAGAGGAAGAAAGCTGAATGTGGCTCAATGAACACTGGTTTGAAATGACTGCCTTAACAGCATTAGCCGTATGTGGAATAATTTGACTTTTACCTTTACTAGGAGAACAACGACGTTCAATGGAAGTATCACACTGTGTCTTCTCTACCGCCTGGTAAAAGAACTGCTGAAGATTGATATATCCAGGCTGTGGGATCAATAATATTTTACTGTATTTGTCTCCGGTGTGCTCTGAACTCTGTTGTTTTATAAGCTTGAAAATTAGGTTTTATTTGGCACAGTGTCTGCACACTACCAAGCTACAGATTGCCCAGCTTTAAAATATACTGATTTATATTCCTAGTTTGTGGATCCTGACCATTCCTAATTCTTATTTAAAGGGGAGAATACAGCTGTATATATCACTCAGTAGAGCCAAGACCCTATTGAGAATTAAAAGCAGGCCAGGTATAAAAGATATATCAACCCAGATGGCCAGACCTGTATTGTAGCGTGGCTTTGCACAATGCAATTGCATAGAATGTTTAGTAGGCAGAATGAGGTACAGCTTGCCACCCTCAATTATCTACAGTTGGTAATGGGCATCTCCAGCCAGTTAAGTAAAACCAAATAAAAACGTGCTAATACTGCCTATATAGAACAGAATCTGTGCTAATATTAACATTTCTGTCTGTGTTTTATGTAATCTCTTAGATTAAAGAGGGATTTCACCCCTCCTGGGGTTAATTTTGATTTTAACTCTTTTTGTCCTAACAACTGATGGTGCTGCATTGTGCATGCGTGATGCGGGTATCCCAGGAGGCTTTGGGCAGGGGAGCTTCATTCCTGCCTAGACAAGAAAGGCAGACGCACTAGCTGCACTCTCTTGTAACTTCATAAGGATTATAAATAGTTAATGGCAATTGAGAGATTTTAGTTCTGCTAAGTGAACCCATACTGTGCCCATAGTTTGAAACTCAGGTAGATATAGTATAATCTGGAAATAATGGGAGTAAATATGCCCATAAACCCTAAAACATATCTATTTCATAATACCAAACTCAGAATTAAGCAATATAAAAAGTGGATGATACCCCATATAATATATTCAGCAAAATATCGAATTCCAAAGATGTGACAGGTAGCAGAAACCCCAAATTTAGGAGACTAGGTCAGAAAATAGAACATACCCAAAACATGGAAGAATTGTATTATTTGGGAGAAAATAAAATCGAAATATTTGCTAATATTTGGAAACGGTGGAAAGAGTTTAAAGGTACAAAGAGATACTTGGAACTAATAGGGGTCTAAATTGAGGATAGGAAGAGGAAAAGGAGCGAGAAGGAGGTTTTGCAAGGTTAAGAAAGAGGGGGAATCAAGGGAAGGGGGGGGGGGGGTGACGAGTGGAAAAAAAGGAGAGAATTAAATGTAAGGGTCCTTTAACATGAACGATCTGATCAGATCCTCCTGTCAGTTTTTTTGGTGGATCTGATCGGATCCTCCATGCATCCCTATGGGGCAGCGGATGTCAGCGGAGACATGTCCGCTGACACCCGCATCCGATCCTGTCCGTGAAATCTGGACGGATGGAAACCCTATTTTCCATCCGTCCAGGGGATCGGATGGGATCGGCTGAGAGCGAACAGGCGGTCCGCTCTTATCCGATTCCCCCATAGAGAGCAGCGGGGCTCTGACACCTCCCTCTCTGCACACAGTGCGGAGACGGAGCTGTCATCCGCCTGCTCAGCGGGGATCGGCGGATCAATCCCTGCTGAGCAGAGAACGGTCCGCAACGGAATGCGGACCGTGTGAGAGGAGCCTAAGAGAGTTTTTTATTTTTCATGAAAATATGTATTTTGTATAATGTGAAAATGATTAAACGTTATATATATATATATATATATATATATATATATATATATATACAGTATATAAAAAAGAAAGTCAGATTGAGTTGCATTGTAGGTCCTAATCAAAGTCTTAGTAATAACTACCTCCATTTTTCATTGTCTTACCTCCACTTTCTAGTTTATAGCAGTTGTACATTGTTTCTAAATATCACAACACATTCTAAGCACCAGAGTTTGACTGCACTGGCTAGTGCACTACGCAGTCTAAAGCCCCGTACACACGATCAGATCGTACTATTATCTGATCATACTATGATCTGATCGTTTGTACACAGCCGTCGTCCAAAATTTTCAGAAGGGACAAACATGAAAATTTCTTGTACGATACAAGATTGTATGATTATTTTCTTTTAATCTGTACAGTTTTCATCCAAAAATACAATACAAATGCATGACATCACTTCCAAATTTTTATTCTACCGTGCGAGAATTTTTGTACTTTAGTAACCTATTAGTTTTTGATATGGAGACTAGCATAACATTTTTATTTAAAAAAAATTGTCCGATAATTTCATCATGTGTGTACTAGGCTTAACAAACCTGATCATACACACCCCATCTCTGCCTCAGCTCTTCAAGCCAGTTGAAGGACAAATTCGTAGAGGTGTGGTTGTTACATAGCTATACATTGACTGAGCAGCAGAGTGAGAGAGCAAAAAGCACATTTCCTCTAAGAGAAAGGGGTACAATTCCAGTTGAAAATCAGTAAACCAATTTAAGAAGCCCAAATGTAGATCTGTTTACCCAGCAATCTATTGAGTTTACAAGGCTTATAAATAATAATAATAATGTTTGTGAATGAGGTACGTGTGCCATTATGAGTGTTTCTTACTGATATAAATGGTAAAAAAGCACTTTCGGGAATTCTTTCTTGCACCAATTTGTGCCTCCAAATAAATACATGCTCGACAGCTACCTAGGTTACACACTCTTTCATGTAAAGCTTCTCTAAAATTTAACACACACACACACACAAAAAAACAAAAAAAGTTTTTTTCAATTATCACAGCTGTGTAATACTGTGTTACATGGATACCTCATCTTAAGTTCAAGGCCTGTTCCTTATCTGTTACAAATCTTCCAGCAGACGAGCACAGGATATCTCAGCTGAAGCATATTTATTGTTGAGATTAATACAGGGTGAAGTGGAAAAATGCGCAGTCTAATACATGCTGTTATTGGTTTTGTCATGTTGTCCTTCCATACACAATAGAAAGAAATATATCAGAATCATATCAGAATACATTGAATTTCTTGTTTTGCTTACTTATGGAAGGAAGAATAATATATATTTTTTGAGTCATTGGCTGGTAGGATTGTGGGTAGTGTATATAGATAGATTTTTCAGGACAAGCTTTCGGGGGCATGTGCCCTTCATTAAGGTCCTTGCAGTACTAAATACATAATGAGGCACTCCAGGGTTGATGACTGATATGGAGAAAAAAGTGTTTCCTCAGAACAGGGCTGTCATAATGTATGGGCACCCTTGGGCACTGCCCAGGGCCCCAGTTGCATGGGGGCCTATGATAATCTTGCAATACATCATACTTGCTGTCCCCGGATTTGCTGGGGTAGTCATGCTTTTTACTAAGTTGTCCCAGGATGGGATTGTCCCAGGCAGTGTCTTGGAAACCTCCACTGTGCCCTCCTGACCTTCCCTGGACTGTGCCTTTCTGCCCCCCTGTACTGTGCCCTTTGTGTTGATTAGTCTTTGATTTATGGCATGTTTTCTTATTGTTTAAAATTGTTTTTTTTTAGAAAGTACTAATAAAAGTATGTTTGATTATATCAACACTAATTCTTGAGAGTATGTAAATTGGGGCAAGCTGGCAGGGGCTCCATTGTATTTCTTTGCCCAGGGGCCCATGATGCTATTAAGTTGGCCCTGCCTCAGAATCTTATTAAGTCCTGTCCTAGGTCCTGAGATTTTGTAGAGCTTTGGGTGGAATTAAGCCTCCCAGCCTGTTGGACATTTCTGAATCTAACATTTTGCTCATTATTATCCACTTGTTGATGCATATACTACCACATTATCAAAAAAGACTTTTAACATTCTCTATTCCATTGCTTGCAAGAAATCTCTCTGTGGATGGCCAGTATTGTAATTTTTTTTTCCATTGTAAGTCTGATGTCCCTGGACAATTTATATTGTATAGCTGTGGAGCCAGAAACCTGAACAAATATCTTTGAGATAAATCCACTGCTTTTATTTCCTGTGTTCAAACGTAATCCTGCACATGGTTATTTGGTGCAGCTTTATCTTTTTTTTTTTCGTAAATATTTATTTAAGAATTGCTTGCGAATGCCTTTTTTTTTTTTATTCTGAAGGCTGTATTTTCACTAAAAAACACTGCACAAATATCGAAAGAAAATATGGTTTACTTCAAATGCATACCCGTCTTAGTGTTTCTGCATTCTATCATTTTATGTTTTCTTTTCATGTTTCTGAATTCATCTCAAAACCATCAGTATTGTTGTTATTTCCATTAAGACTCCAGTAAGATAGTTCTCCAGCATGCATAGGGCCCTCTATTGCTGGTATTTTCAACCTAGTTACAAAGCAATGTCAAACTGATAGTAAAAATAGCCCTCACAAAAAGGCCCAAACTATCTGAAGTTTGTTTATCTATTAGTTTCACTGCTTTGATTCACTGTATTGCATGGCCTGGTTATAAAATATGTGTGGAGTTAAGTTTGCTCTTCAATTAAAACAGAGCTTGTAGAGCAAAAGAGCTTGCAACTGTACAAAGCTCTAAATCCAAGAACAAAAAATATATATTATATTGCAACTTAACAGTTCTCAGATATGGTAACTGCATTTGTTTTATTTTTTTACACTTTTTTCTTCACCTGATCATTTTGCCAGTAGCATGCCTCCGGTCCTAGGCTGGCAATGTGTATTGTCAGCCTATTTGTAGCTGCTACATTTTTTTTTTTGGGGGGGGGGGGCTGGAGCTTATATTTAAGGAGTGGGCGGCCACCATGTCCTTAGCAACCGACGAGTCCGGGTGGCACCGCCTCCTTGTGACGTCACCGACCAGCTTGGTTAGTGATGTCACTGGGGGTCGTGCCAGCCGGTGACGTCACCGGGTGGCACCACCCTATAGCTATTTAAGAACTGTCAGATGCAAAGGAAAGAGACTCACTGCTCAAGGTGATTCAGAAGCTTGATGACCAACAGCGGTGCACGCCCCGGCTCGCCTCTGTGGATAATCAATAATGAAAAGAAATGGCTGCACTCCAGATGAGGTCAAAATCCAGGTTTATTACTGGACATCCCAGTATGACAAAAGGTGGCAAGGTAGACGCGTTTCACACACTAGTATGTGTGCTTAATAATGTTTTAATGACTTAATGATTAAGCACACATACTAGTGTGTGAAACACGTCTACCTTGACACCTTTTGTCACACTGGGATGTCCAGTAATAAACCTGGATTTTGACCTCATCTGGAGTGCAGCCATTTCTTTTCATTATTAAGAACTGTCAGATGGTGGGAACCTTCATCGGGAGTGGAGCTTTTATTTTTTTTCAGGTCTGCGGTGGTGGCAGGCATTGGGATTGACAATGGATCTACACCAGACACTTTTCTTTTTATAAAAGACTTGTCAGAAACTGCCTTCTGTGTTTTTTTACACTACATTTCTTTTTTTTGGTGAATGAGTAGGGGTACAATGTACCCCATACTCATTCACATGGGGGGGGGCGTGATCTTACAGATTCTGATCAGCCCCTCACTCACTGAGCCCCACAACTACTGGCCAGGGTTGTTGGAAAGAAGCCCTTGTCCCCATCAAAATTGGCAATACCAATTGCAATGCAAGCAGTTGCAGTTCAGTGGTGTGGAATTTATAGGGTTAGGCAGGCAGTAAAGGGTAAAGGTAAGGATGATTATCAGTGTATAGGATGCAATCAACCTTCTCAAAAGGCAGCCCTCAGCTGTCCTTCACCTGACACTGGCAGACTGTGGCCTGCTCCCTGCTCTCACTCACAGCCCAAACTGAGGACTGTGTGTCCAGAGAACAGAGGGGAGAGTGATACTGCTGACCAGCCTCTGTCAGCTCACCACTCTGCAGTTGGGCACACAACCCACTTGCGAAGGACCTGGGAGAGCAGCAGCACATAGGCAGAGTGTAGGATAGGATACTGGATGAGTCTGTTTCCTCCAGGGCAGCTCACTTAATAAGCGTTTCAGCTCCTGGGCTTCCTGAAACACTGTGACAGCCTGATGGGCTCCAGGTCATTGTGCAGCCGATGTTCTCCAGACCTGTATGTGGCCCGATGTGCTCCAGACAGCATGATGGTGGGTTCAACCATGCGGCACCCCCCCTCCCTCACATATTAACTCTGCACCCTGCCCACCCCTTGTCCAGGCCCCGCTCTTATGTGAAGTTAGATTTTTCACGGTAGTTGTGTATCATTCCAGTCTCAGTTTTCCCATTGGTAAGTAACATTTACATTTTTTAGACTGGGGTGCTTCAAGATTATGTACACTTTTAAAGGGTACTGCGACTGAAAATAGTTTAGGAAAAGCTGGCCTTGATGATACTGAATAATGAGATGGGCTCTATCTGACATGCTGCAGCTTTTATTGCACACTCTTAGTATGCAATGAAATCAGAGTAAGGCTAGGTTTACACTGTAGCGGGTCCATGTGGGCACATTTGTGTGGACACAGCAGCTCATTCTTGGGAATAGGCTGGTGCATGATTGGGAAATGTGGGGAAAAACTCCCTGATCCTTTTTAAGAAAGCAGCATTACTGAACCGCATGGTGCTGCGGTACCATGCAGTTTCATGCCCCTGAAAATGAGCTGAATTTTCCGATGCATGGGGGTGTTACTAGGTATTACTGTTACACCCATGCATCTGCTAAAGACCAGCACAATTTGCCTGTGGGCCAGAGAATGCATGAGATTTACATGTATTCCCAGACCCACTACAATGTAAACCTAGCCTAAGCAATTTCAGTAAAGGAGAGTTGTCTATATGACTGTGCAAGACTAAATGGAAGGCTGGATTTCAGATTTAATGCATATTGTACCGCGTTATCACAAAATATATTCTCCGTTCCACTGCTTGATAGAATCCTTCTGAGGATGGTCTGCATTACTATGTTGCATTTTAATGTTTTTCCCATGGAAAATAACTGGGATGTCTCTGGACAATTTGTATTGTATAACTGTGGAGTTCTGCAGCCAGAAAGCTTTATCTATATGTAGAAATATCAGGAATAATTTGAGATAAATCCACTGCTTTTATTTCCTGTGTCCCAACATATTCCTGCACATGGCTATTTGGTGTGTTTTTTTTTTAAACTATGTATTTGAGAATTGCTTGTGAATGCTTTCTTTTCTTCTGAAGGTTATTTTCTCCACTAAAGAAACACTGCACACATATCAAAAGAAAATATGATTTACTACAAATGCATACCAGTCCTACTGGTTCTGTATTCTATTATTTTATGTTTTCTTTTCATGTCTCCGAATTCATCTTAAAACTATTTGTATTATTGCTATTCCTATGCAAGCCCGTTGGCCTTAGATAAAGAAAAGCTGAGTATTTGTGATGGTTCTTCAGCATGCATAGAGTCCTCTGGTGCTGGGATTTCTCCTGCTTCTATGCAATGCTGGCCTGATACACAGCCTAAACAGCCCTGGAATATAAGACATAGCTTCTGGATTAAGTATATTTATTTACTAGGTCCATTTCACTGTAGGACCTAGCTATGAAAAAAGTGTAGGTTTCAGTGAAGTTTGCTTTTCAATTTAAAATGATGATAATGATGATGCCTTTTCATATGCCCATAGATTAACAAGGAACTGTGCTAGCAACTCAGTATGTCCTGAAGAAGCCTACTATCAGAGGAAATTCATCAACATCACTTGATGTGTCCTGGACCCTTGACCAACATGGTATGGGCATTTGACACCTTGTCTAAATACATGCCCACTCAAGAAAAAGATGGCTCTCTTCTGGTGGTGAGCCCAAATGGTGGATATGCAACAGGAAACGGGGATTAAAATGGTTCTAAACCTTTGAAATGCAAATTGAACAAAGCATATCCTCATTTAAATGGTTTGGCGCCATTAGGAGGCAACCAAACCAGCAGGCTATGTACTTCCTGAACAATGAGGACTAATTGGGGCTGACACCATTTTGGATGCTTATACAATATTAATATTGAAAGATTAAGCTTGAAATGTTAAAAGGCTTTAAATATGCAAACAGGCAATAAGAAGTGGTACATACAAATAAAAACTACTGTATCTAAAAATAAATATGAAACCCTTGAAATGGTACTAAGAGATACAAAATACTTGCTATATAATCCAAGAATTACTGTATACCAAGATGTAAAAAAAACAAAGCTAAATAATTTCTAAAATCGTGTAAAAAGCACAAAAGTATATATAAAAATGTAGAAAATGAACATGAGAATTTGCTAATGACAGGGGAAACCATGTAGGTAAATGACAGTATTAATTTCTAACTCCTCATTAAGGCTCATGGGAGCCAAAGTATTCAATGTATAAATTCAATATGTTTCATGTTCGCAAAGTTTTTTTTGAAGCGTTCTGCTTCACTAACATTGTTGCATATTGATTCAATAATCCAAACATGTAAACCTTGAGTGGATTTGGCGTGCTTCTATGCTAAATGCTGGGCAAAGATGTGCTCAACATCACTTTGTTCAATAAATCTCCAGTGTTCCCCGAATCTCGCTCAATGGGTATGGATGGTCCTGCCTTCATACAATAAGCCGTAAGGGCAACCTAGGCAATATACTACATAGTTGGTAAAAACATTTTTAGAATTCTTTATTAGTGAATGTTTTGCCATTTGCTATGAACATCTTCTGGCCATGTGCTATGAAAGGACATGTGAAACATGTTTTTTTCTTATATTGGAAAATCCCAATTAGGTTTCCAAATAAATTTAGCGCTTTTAATATTGTTTTCTTTTTATTAGTCATTTTACTTGAGGCTATTTTACTTTTTATATTGGGAGCCTTACGGTAGGTTAATTCAGGCCTATAGGGAAGATAGGGTCCAAGCATTAGGTCACATAACAGAACAGACCAGTGTTTGCAAAAGTATGTAGAAAGAAAATTCCCCTAAGTGTTTGCAAAAGAGTTTCTCCATGGACTGGTGGCTGCTGTGGAATTGTTTGATAAACTGAATGTTATCTTCAGCTGGGGCATGCTTCTCATTCTTTACTGCAGGGGCACCAAGGTATAGGCAATACACCTTTTCCACATTACTATTAGAGTACTAAAAAAGAAACCCAAATCTCCATCTGCTAGCTGGATATGAAAACACAAAATGATAATGAGCCATATTTTATAAATACTTACAAATAGAAAATATAAGAAATCCCTGTCCATTTTAAAGCCCATTTCTGGGGTTAAACCCTATCTAAATGACCATATTACTTACTAATAGTCACAGTAACTTGATCCTCTAGTCTTCTCTTTTCTTTACATCTTTGGGTGTCTGCGTCCTGCAGACAGTGATGTAGACACTTCCTAATAGTAATTCAGCAGCAGGGTTAATCTCAGAATTGAGAAGAACAGTGATGTCATCACAAAGGGCCAGAAGAAACAGCGCCGGTGAGGGACCGGAATGGGGGACTTAGGTGTGTTTAACTTGCTTCACAAGATAAGTAAAAATAAAGCATGGCGGGTTAGAGGTGTGGGAGGGAGGAGGTCAAATATTTCCTAAGGTGAGGCTTAAAATAAATATATTGTGAGGGATTAGCTCGGTGGCGGGTGTGGATGACCCCTTGGGGGGTGCGTTTTCCCAGAGAGGTAGCCGACAAGTGCTTGCAAACAAACAGTGTGGTTTATTAAATGGTGTTTTCTTCACCAGGCTGTATGCAGCAAAACATCCAAAATAAAATAAAACAGAAAATAAATCCTTGCCTCTGTGGGCGGCTACCTTCTCACAACTGGAACCTGCCTAAGTGTCTGTCTCCAACCTACCGTCGGGCAGACTTCCTTGTCCTCCAGCGGACACTCAATAGTCCTTTTATAATAGCTTCACAGGGCAACACAGTCCTTTGTTTCTTTCACATCAACAGTTCGTCTTCTCACCTTTGAGACGTATTCACCCTTGGTTACCGTCCCGGGCACACATCACTCCGGGGGGTCTTCTCCCAGGCCCACACATCCTGTCGGGAGGCACACGCTGACTGTCCTCCTGCTCCCAGCCCACATGGCTTCAGGACACAGCTTCTGGAGGCAGCAAACAATAGGAATTTCTCTGAACAAATTATAGAGCCTTAACTCCCTCATTTTGAACAGGTGAAGGCCTTTCAACTTCCTGCTGGCTAGCTCTGTAGCCAACACCCTAAATTAATTAATGGACTTTCTAAATCAGGTGGAAATGTATCTCCTTCCTGTGACTACATTCCCAGATTTAGCTGACTTCCTGTTACATACCCCCCCCCTCTTGTTTCAACCCTAGGGTTGGGACACAGATTTCCAGGCACGCATGTGTCAAGCACTGCTGACTCACTGATAAGCCTCCTATTATCCTCAAGCTTCCGGATGAAACTGTTTTGTCATCTTCATTGACGGATTTCTCATAAATGCCACACAGTTTGTCTCTCATCTCATATACACATTCTTCAACTGCATTTTTGGCATCATTTCGCTCCTTCTCGTTTCTGTCATCTTCATTGACAGCTTTCTCATAAATGTCAGACAGCTTGTCCCTCATAACCGTCTGTCCAATCCACCACGGAGGACCGTGATCCATGGGCAACTCAATTGGGCTAGTCTTAATGTCTTCAACATTCTTAAGACGCCTCTCTCTGCAATCCATAAATGTTTTCCACAAAACTTTGAGAACCTTTGCTTCACTAAGCTTTGTTCCAAGTAGGGACTCTTGACATCCCTCTGTGACTTGAGTTGCCTCTCCATACAGCTGTACACAATCATTGACTTTTTGTTGTAAAAGGGAATGATCTTCCTTCTTGAGCTTTGCTTGCTCTAAGATGCTGTGCAGAGGATTTTCCAATTGAGACGACAGGCTGTCACACATTTCTTCAAAGTGACCCCTGTTCCTTTTCCCAGAGATATCAATATCATTCAAACATTTCATATTCATAGGCAGATCTGAAGCATTTGCACTCATCAACTTCTTAAACTTTTCGCCCTCCTGAGCGAGTCGCAGTAAAGGCCTACTATTTGATTTGATATTCAGTTTATATTTCTTGCCAAACTCTTCACAGAAGTAGCCAACCAGAACATCATCAACTTTCCTTCCACCAACATAGGGGTCAAAGGCAACAACACAGTTGAACCCAGCGATCTGGGTGGTATCCATTATAGACCTCCTCTCTGCATCAGTGAAGAAGCATGGAACTGCAACACATTCTTTTACAGGTTTCTTCAATGCACTTTCTGCTGAACTATTTGACCGCTCAAGGTCACCTAGTTCTTTTTCTCTATCTGAATTCCACATGGAATGCATCTCAAGATCACGATCAAACTTCTGCCACCCGTCTTTCACCAGTTCCATTTTGGAAACACTCCCTGAAAGGCACTTATTCATTTGCTTCACGTTTTCACCAACAGCCTTAGTTTTCTCCACTAGGTTTTCAGCCTGAACTGAGAAATCACCACATTTCTTACTCAGCTCCTTTGTTTGCTGAAGCTCTAATGATACATTTTCCAATGCTTGAAGTTTTTGAAGGAACGGTTTATTCCAAAGGGGTGATTCAAGCCACATGTCGTCACATTTCTGAGGCTCACTCAGGACAGACCCCAAAACACTGATCCTTTTAAAAACTGCATCAGGCACACTATCCCCTCTTTGGGACAGATCCTCTGTTGCCTGGAATTCCTCTTCCAGTTCCTGCAACGGAATCTTCATCTCTTCTACTTGCTGTTCTAAGGCTCGCTTAGACTTTTCTAGCTCCTGAACTCTTTTCACAACATCATCCTTGGAGCTGACCAATTCTTCCATTTCTGTACGCAGCTGTTTGTCAACACTTTCTAGTTCAGCCTTACACTCTAGAGCTTCCTCCAAAGAGCGAGCCAAGAACAGGGCTTTGCTCTCGTTATCACGCACCTCCGTTTCTGCACGGGCGCGTTCTTCTGCATATTTTGCAGACACAGTCTTCTCTTCACCAAGCATCTGATCAAACTTCTTTTTCACATCTTCAACACACTGTAATGAACCAACGCTTTCTTCCATGCGTTTTTTCATATCCGCTATCTGAGCTTGCAATGTTGCGACTTGCTCTGATAGGTTTTTCTTTGCTTCCGCCTCCTCTTTTAATTGTTCCAGGAAGCCATTTTTCTCATCTTCCATTTGTTTGAGCTTTGTGCTAAAACTCAGCCTTTGACACCTCTCTTCCTGTAAGAGTTCCTGCGTGTCTTGCAGCTGCGATTCCAAGATAGAAAAATCTTCCGCAATTTCTCTAGATTTGCTGTCTGCTTGAGAAAGCTGATTTGTAACATTGTCCAACTCAACCTGCAGTCGGTTTGCCTTCTCTAACAGCTTAGCACACAATCGGTCACCTTCTGACACCTTGACTTGCGATTCCAGAAGCTGTGCCTCTACTTTTTCCCTCTTATGTTCACAATCTTCTTTTCCCTGCATAAGAGCCTTCACCTCATTGGCTAGCATCTGGGAATAAGAATGTAATTCTGCCACACAGGCTTCTTTCTCCTTTAACTGCTGCTGGACACGTTGGGCTTCCCCTTTCCAACTTTCACAGTCCGCACGCCATTCATCTACCACATTGCTTAAAGTAGTGAGCTCATACACAGTACTCAGTAATTTAGCCTCTCTTTCCCTTTTCTCTTTGTCGCTGAGAGACAATGTCGCTTCCAGAGCAACATTCTGTTCCTGCGACTCCTGCAGGTCTATTTTTGTAGCTCCCAAAGACTGAAGACTTTTTTCCAGCTGATTACGCAACTCCAACATATCAGCCATACTTTGCTTCTGCAAAGTCTGAATTTCACTTTCCTTTTCCATGAGGATGGTATCTTTCTCCATTATAGTCTCTCTGCGTTTTTGCAACTCGACCAAAAGAAGAGCAGTGGATTCTTCCCACTGTAACACATGAGACTTGAGTAGTTCATTCATTTCCTGCAAGTTTCTATGCTCCATTTTAAGCAATTCCAAGGCTTGTTCCTTTTCTTCCATTTTCCGTTGCAAGGCATCCAACTCAGCCCTGCACACATACTCGGTTTCCTCCAAACCGATGGCCTCCATTGGCTGCTGGCGTCTCTGTTTCCAGCCTGCCATGCTCTCTTGATGAGCCTTTTGTTGAGCTGCAAAGCTCTGCTGAAAATCCGCATTTGCCTGCTGTTGAGCTGCATTTGCTTGCTGTTGAGCTGCATTTGATATAATCAGATGTTTCAACATCTCCTCCATTTTGAGTTTACTTTTCATCTGAGCACACTGCGTCTCCATAGCGGTTTCATCAGTGTTGCTAGGGACAACAACCTTCCTCTTTAGTAGACTCTCTTTAGGCATGGATGGGGCTGGTTCAGACGGCAACATCCCCTCCATCCATAGAATCCGGTCTCTCATTTCATCTATCTTTGCATTCTTCAGGCGTTTTGAACGCCCCATCTTCAATAACTCCACAAACAAATTTTTCACAGTCCAGCAAAAATTTTTCAGACCACTGTCTCTTTAACACATGTAGTTTTTCTCTCTCTCTTGCAAGATCTCTTTTCCTGCACACACAGTTTGTGCAGTCACTTGCACCAGACACAACAAAGTTCATCAAATAATTTTGAGACCGCTGTCTCTTTAAAACACTTTTTTTTTTTCTGTCAGGATCTTCTCTCCTGCACACATAGATTGTGCAATCTCATGCACCAGACAAAGTTCATCAAACATTTGCACTTCCTTGCAGGGATCTCTGCTTATGCCCACTGCATACCTCCACCATATGTGAGGGATTAGCTCGGTGGCGGGTGTGGATGACCCCTTGGGGGGTGCGTTTTCCCAGAGAGGTAGCCGACAAGTGCTTGCAAACAAACAGTGTGGTTTATTAAATGGTGTTTTCTTCACCAGGCTGTATGCAGCAAAACATCCAAAATAAAATAAAACAGAAAATAAATCCTTGCCTCTGTGGGCGGCTACCTTCTCACAACTGGAACCTGCCTAAGTGTCTGTCTCCAACCTACCGTCGGGCAGACTTCCTTGTCCTCCAGCGGACACTCAATAGTCCTTTTATAATAGCTTCACAGGGCAACACAGTCCTTTGTTTCTTTCACATCAACAGTTCGTCTTCTCACCTTTGAGACGTATTCACCCTTGGTTACCGTCCCGGGCACACATCACTCCGGGGGGTCTTCTCCCAGGCCCACACATCCTGTCGGGAGGCACACGCTGACTGTCCTCCTGCTCCCAGCCCACATGGCTTCAGGACACAGCTTCTGGAGGCAGCAAACAATAGGAATTTCTCTGAACAAATTATAGAGCCTTAACTCCCTCATTTTGAACAGGTGAAGGCCTTTCAACTTCCTGCTGGCTAGCTCTGTAGCCAACACCCTAAATTAATTAATGGACTTTCTAAATCAGGTGGAAATGTATCTCCTTCCTGTGACTACATTCCCAGATTTAGCTGACTTCCTGTTACAATATACAAATATGTACAATATTCACAAAACTAATATGTATTCCCCTTCAATACAATTCAATAATTTTTGAACAAATACATAACTAGACTAGAGTGTGTTCTTTATATTTTCGTAGATTTCTGCTTTAAAAATAGAAGCCACTATCTGCCCTGTGGCCCCTTGGATGTCATCCCAGTCTCCAAGGTACACTGCCTGCCTATTGCCCTTTCCAGTGTTATTGCTTCGATCTCCTCTTTTCTTCATTTAAAACAAATATCTAGACTATATTCGCAGTGCCACTCAGATGCATGATTGCCAAATATAATGTACAAAAAGACAAATCTATCCAAATGTAGCTCAGGCATCCTAAAAAATAAAAAATGTTTCAAACGAACCAAAGATTAGTATCTATGCATTAATGTTACATTTCTTGAGGTACATGCACAGAATAATAATTGACTGAAAACTAACCATTCCGGCAACCCTGTTAAGATGATCTGATGACAAGAGAGTGATAATACTGAGAAACTGAAGAGAGATGAAAGCAAAACACATAGGAACTTCACAGTGATGAAAGGGTACAAGCAGGTGAATCGGAGGGAAGGAAATCTACATTGAAGGTAATTAAGCCCTCTTTTAACTTCAACAGATACACTGATTTGGATCAATCAGCATCTCTAGATTTTTGTAAATAAGCATGTGCAGGGGTCTGTGGCTCAGCACGCACAAGAGAATTCACACAATATGGTGCTGATTTGACTACAGCATAATGACAAAGTGACATTACCTACCAGATTCTAGAGATTGTGTACCATACGTTATAAACAGGCGAGAGGGTGTGCAACACTACAAAGTCTAGACTACAGACTGAGCTTGAGAGACTTTTAAAGGTACACCTCTTAATACCTAAGTGTAAACACTAGTAGAACTTTGAATTTTTCAGTGTAAGAATGTTTGTTGGATTCTCTAATCATTAGTTTGGATAAATCAACATTAGTCAAAATCAAATTAAAGTTCATCAAAAGACCCGAATCATGAGAAAATGTGAAGGAGCAGGATGGAAAGGTGTTCGCAAATGAATTTCTAACAGTATATGTTGTTTAACCACTTAAGGGCTCTTTCACACGGTCCGCTCTGTAGGCGGATCCGTGTTGCTCAGCGGGGATCGATCCGCGATCCCCGCTGAGCCGGGCGGATGACAGCTCCGTCTCCGCTTGCAGAGCGGAGAGGGAGGTGTCTCAGCACCCGCTGCCCTCTATGGGGGATCGGATGAGAGCGGACCGCTTGTCTGCTCTCATCAGATCCGCTCCGCTCCGATTACTGAACGGATGGAAAAATAGGGTTTCCATCCGTCCAGATTTCACGCACAGGATCGGATGCGGATGGCAGCGGGTGTCAGCGGAGGTGTCTCCGCTGACACCCGCTGCCCCATAGAGCTGCATGGAGGATCCGATCAGATCCGCCTAAAAAACTGACAGGCGGATCTGATCGGACCGCCCGTGTGAAAGAGCCCTAAGCCCCAGAGGATTTGGCTGCTCAAAGACCAGGGCCTATTTTGCGATTCAGCACTGCGTGTTTTTAACAGACAATTGCGCGGTCGTGCGACGCTGTACCCAAATGAAATTGACGTCCTTTTTTCCCACAAACAGACTTTCTTTTGGTGGTATTTGGTCACCTGTGCAATTTTTACTTTACTTTACTTTTATAAACAAAAAAAGAGCGACAATTTTGAAAAAATAACAATATTTTTCACATTTTTTATATGAAATCCCCCCCCCCAAAAAAATTTAAAAATCAACATTTTTTAACATTTTAGGCCAATTTGTTTTCTGCTACATATTTTTGGTAAAAAAAACTGCAATAAGCGTATTTTGATTGGTTTGCACAAAAGTTATTGCATTTACTATCTACGGGAAAGATTTATGTAATTTTTATTGTTTTTTTTTTTTAACTAGTAATGACGGCGATCTGCGATTTTTTTTTTGCCGAACTGCGACATTTCGGCAGACAGATCGGACCCTTGATTGACATTTTTGACACTTTTGGGGGTACCAGTGACATTACTCCAGTAATCAGTGCTATACATATGCACTGTTACTGTAAAAATGACACTGGCAGGGAAGTGGTTAACTTTATTGGTGATCAGTGGGTTAAATGTGTCCCTAGGGGCGTGATTCTAACTGTGGGGGGGGCATGGCTAGTGATGTAACCACAGAGACATACGATCCTACATAGCAGGATCGTATAGTCTCTGCAGTTACATCAGGGAGAATGACAGACGGCTGTGTTTACATCAGCCATCTGCCTTTCTCCCTCTCCAGCGGGAGATTGCGAGTGACCGGCAGACATCGGAGCCACCGGTCACTCGTGCGGGGATGTCAGGGAACGAGCGGGGGCGGGAGCGCGCCTCCGGCGGCGGGCGCTCGCCCCCCTAGAGGCTCGTGGGCGAGTGACGTACCGATACGTCACTTTGCCCAGAAGGGGCTGATCGCCGCAGTATATAGTAGTTCGGCTGTCGGCAAGGGGTTAAATTCAGAAAATGACTCTCATTCCAAAACCGAATGTTAAAAACAAACAAAATTTTAAAGTACTTTTAAAATAACATTCGTCCTACTTGATAAATCATACTACTTTTTATCCTGACATTCTTGTGATTTAAAGTAGGTTACCGCCTTGCTTGCCATATCCCTATGGCTGCTGGTATTCTTTTTTGAAAGGCCTTGAATCTAAGCCTGTAAAAATGCAGGCCAGCGTGTTCCCTGGCTTTGAACATTGCCCTCAGTGGTTCTTTGACTGGGAGGTGACACAGCAAAGATCTGTGTGACAAAAAATTGTTGTTCTGTTCAACTAACTAACTGTTGCCAAAATGTTCTCTTTGAGGCATTTAAGGATTTAAGATTTAAGTCACGCAGTGCTGGAAATTTTGTTAAAAAAAGGACATTATGGGGTTGATGTACTAAAGCAGACCCCTGCCTTTACACCCACATGAACTTTAATGGCATCCCAGCCTTAGTCTATAGGGTTCAATATTGAGTTGGCCCACTCTTTGCAGCTATAACAGCTTCAACTCTTCTGGGAAGGGTGTCTGCAAGGTTTAGGAATGTGTCTATGGGAATTTTTGACCATTCTTCCAGAAGCGCATTTGTGAGGTCAGGCACTGATGTGGACGAGAAGGTCTGGTATGCAGTCTCCATTCTAATTCATCCCAAAGGTGTTCTGTCAATTTGAGGTGCAGGCCACTCAAGTTCCTTCACCCCAAACTCACTCATCCATGTCTTTATGGACCTTGATTCGTGCACTGGCCCAAATCGTTTGGTGGAGGGGGGATTTCGGTGCAGGGTTGTTTTCTAGGGGTTGGGCTTGGCCTCTTAGTTCCAGAGAAGGGAACTCCTAAGGCATCATTATACCAAGACATTTTGGACAATTTAATGCTGCCAACTTTGTGGGAACAGTTTGGGGATGGCCCCTTCCTGTTCCAACATGACTGCGCACCAGTGCACAAAGCAAGATCCATAAAGATATGGATGAGCGAGTCCTGACCTCAACCCAATAGAACACCTTTTGGGTGAATTCGAGAGGAGACTGCAAGCCAGGCCTTCTTATGAATATAAGTGCCTGACCTTACAAATGCACTTCTGGAAGAATGGTAAAACATTCCCATAGACACACTCCTAACCCTTGTGGACAGCCTTCCCAGAAGAGATGAAGCTGTTATAGCCGAGAAGGGTGGGCCAACTCAACATTGAACCCTACTGACTAAGACTGGGATGCCAATAAAGTTCATGTGCGTGTAAAGGCAGGTGTCCCAAGAGAAATAAAGTATCTAAATACAATTGTAAAAAAAAGAAAACACTGTGCTTGTAAAATAAAATAAAGAATATACAGCAAAGGGTAGAAAAAAAGATGAACTTCAAAACCAGTATGTGCAATTCTGTAGAAGAGCCAGGGTTACATTTCAGACTCTCAAAAGCAATTAAATGTCCTATCTCACTGCTAAAGTTGAAATTGAGGCAAGCAGCTAAACATTATATGCTAAAAGAGTTTTATATTTATTCTTACAATCTTTACTATTTTACTAATCCTAGAGCTTACAAATAGGGATCGACCGATTATCGGCAAGGCCGATATATTTAGGGCCGATATTGACTTTTGCCGATATATCTGTATCGGCCCCAGAACTGGCCGATATTGCAGATATTCCAAATATTGCTCATGTAAGCGTAAAATGATGTCACATAGGATAATTCCATTTACAAATGTTATTGAATATGCCACTCACATATGTACAAATTAGAGATATAAGCAATGAAGTGATGTCATGACATCACTTCCAGGTACTCGGCACCAGGTTAAAAAAAATGACAGCATTCAAAACAGCCAAACTTGGCGTTTTGAATGCTTTTAAGTGCAGAGGAGGGGTTTGGGGTCTTTTAGACCCCCAGATCCCTCCACAAGAGTACCTGTCAAGTAAAAAAAAAAAAATGAAAACATTTTTTTTTAATGTATGAAAATATCGGCCAATATCGGCCGATACCGATATGCAATCGGTATTGGCAACAAAAAAACGATATCGGTCGTTCATTACTTACTAACTCAAAATAAATCTGTGACCCTGCTTGTGTCCACTGCAGTTAGGCAATACAGTTTGATCAATGGTCATTGACGAACCACAACCTGATCTACAGACAATGAAAAGGCATCACCAAACTGATTAGGTCATCACTTGGCTCTCCTCTTGTCAGCAATCTCCCATGTTTAGATTTACAGTAATGGCTTACACCGATAGCCTTTTCCACCCCCAGTCCTATCCAGGTTATGTAGGGTATCAGAGGAAACACAAATACCAATGCTATACAATACATAATAAATGTTAAGGCATGTCAAAAGGCTATGATGTGTTCACGTGTGTAATGATGCACAGCAATACGTCTTGGCGATCGTCCTAAATCATGTGTTTTGAAATATATCAATTGATTTTAATAGAAAACACATCAAGCAAAGATGCAAAGGTATGAATCCAGAATCAAGAAATGCATAACTGGATTACATGGCGGTCTTGTATATCTGCCTGGAGTTTCGCTTTAAAGTGATAAAACACTGCTGAAGCTTTAAAGTTTATACAGTAGCACAACATGAACTGAGACATTTGAACAAAGCAACAACATGTCATAACAAAATTCTTTTGTTTCAAAAGCAATCTACAATACTTTTGTTATGCTAGATTTTTCACCAAGGACACCCCCCACCTCGTTTCCATAGTTACCAAATGCTTTGAAAGGTTTTTAGTGATGTCATTTGTGTGGAGGCGCTAATTATCAATCTCTTCCACCTATCTTCTCTCTTTTGTTCTTTTTACAAACTAATTATGATGTTGTCATTAGCCAAAGAGTTGGAACCGACAATAATTATCTAATAAGATAATGAATTTCACAAAGGCCCGTTAAAAATAAATGGAAAAAAGTTTTTTTTTTTTTTTTTCTCACAGGCGAATGCAGAATAGTTCACAATAACGGAACAGAGATTTTTGAGGAAGATAATTGTATGAATTTCTACATTTTTATATGGATTAGCTGGTTGTAAAATATGCACATTTGTATTCCAAGTTTTGTTTTAAATCTTGAAACAGTGATAAAAAAAAAATGATTCTATGTTGCTGGTTTAAAGTCAGAACACAGTAGGTTGTTTTTAGCGCAACTAGGGACATTTATATTATATACAGTGCAGAATGAGAAGGGAAACAGGCCAAAAATAAGCAAAATGTAAAATGGAAGATCAGTGAAGCCGGCCTTAGACGGATCGGAATGCTGCTCTCTCAGCAGAAACCGAACCAATTTCGATCCATCTATGGGCAGGCTGGTTGTACTGAAGATATTCTATTGATCAACTTTAGTACAACCAGCCTTTTGTTTTTTTATTGTGTGATTACTCTCGGTGTCAATAGCTGACAGTGGTAATCATTGTATTCTGACGTCAGGGAAACCTCCCGCTGTCAGAATACAATAACATAGCGGAAGGAATTCAGTGTTAATGAGGAGAATAAAGCTTTTTTTCTCTACTTCAGTCCGTGGTTGGAAAGAAAATAGTTTAATGCATAACCAGTCTAAGTCTTTAAGGCGGGGATTCCTAGCCAGGAACATCAATACGGCTTGGAGGTATGGGAACCAAATTATAGGGGTAGGGGACTAAATAACTAAAAAAAATGGGATCCTCTGCATTATTGAACCTGAACAAAAAATTGAGAAATCATGGTTGATTTATTATAGGCAAATATGTTTTTACTGCCCCAGAGCTTAGTGAATGAGGTTAAGCTCTTCTGACTTTCATCATCCAATCATGTGAAAGAAAAAACTGCCTTTTTTTTTTTTCATTTTACTTGCACGTGATTGGGTATTCATTACAAAGTGAAATGTCAGCTCTGGGAAAAATTCCCTTGCAAAATGCAACTTCTCTTACAAAGTCCACAGCCTATTTGCCCTTAGTAATTCAACCCAAATGTGTCAGATATCTGAGTAACACTGTCAGTAAGTAGACCTCAATTTTCTTGCTTTGATTGCACACAAAAAAAAAAAAATCAAAATTTCACTAGTTGTAGCTAGCTTGTATATTTTTAGACTCCAAAGACATGCTGTGAGATTAACTGACTCCTGTCTAAATTGGCCCTAGTATGTGTATGTATGAATGTGAACTAGGGACTTAAGATTGTAAGCTCTTTGAGGGTGGTAAATTGATAGCGCTATATAAGTACCTGAAATAAATAAATAAAATATAAATATGATAAAATCCTGCTTTCTTTTAGCTTTTCCATTTCTAGTCATCCATTTGTGAGGAAAATCCAAAAACCCGTCATCAAAGTCAAACTGCTACCTAATAGAATTGATAATTATGATTTTGACAACCTGGTGAAAGTGGTATTGGGCCAGATTGGTCAATACATTGGGGGTAGGTTCTAGGTAAAAGGTTAGGAAGTTAGGAACCCCTGATTTCCAGACATTAGAAAATCTTCGGATTATCAAGCTGTTGATAATCAAATGAGAACATTGATATGTTTGACTCTGTAGGGCTTTCTTGATTTCTAAGTCTGAATGGGGCAAAAAGTGATTAGCTAGGATGACATTTCCTGGCTGATCATCATCGCATGTCACAATCTGGCACCTAAAGACTTTCACGCCATTCTTCATAGACACAAACATGCAAATGAGTCCAATGAGGACTTTGATGTTTGGATTTTCCACATAGCTGTTGAGCCCAGAACTTTTTGGTTGACGGCCCCTGATGTGTCTATGGTGCTCCTGCAAGTAACATAAATTAATTATATCAAACCCATCTGCTGCATAACCACCGTTTTATATAGAGGCCTTGTGGAGTGCATGCAGGACATATGAGATTTCAGCAGGGGAGTCTTTGGTACATGAGGTCTGTTGGCAATTGATGTAATACGTCTGAAGCTGCCGATAGCAGCCATGTCTCATCTTTGGTATTGACCACCTTTACAATAATGGGAGAAGAAGTTGAAGTGTATCTAAAGCAAAAACATTTTTTTCTGTTTTCAATAAGGTAAAGGAAGGTTTACACCATCAAATTAGCTTTTTTTCTGCTGTCTGTGTCCAATTGGAGAGTATTTCCTTTACTTTCCCGATGTACCATTAGAAAAGTTAAAGTGGAGTTCCGGCCACATACAACTTTTTTAGATAAAAATACCCCCCTAATTCTAAGCTATCGCTAATTACTCTAACACTAACCCCACATTACAGGTTATTACAGTAAACAAATAAAGATAAATACTTACCTTTAAAATTGATTGCAGAGCGGGGCCATCTCGGTTGTGGGCATCTGAAGCCGCTGTGTCCCCTGCTGTGTCCTTCTTCCTGGAACTGGCTACCCAGAATGCCGATCGCAATCTCACGCATGCGTTGTAGATTGCGATCGGCATTCTGAATAGCGGCCGGCCGTTCCCATTGCATCCTGGGATTGATGACGCTCATCTCCCAGGATGAAATGCAAAGGAGGAAGTGACGTCGGGGGCCGGGGTAAGTGAAAAGAAAAAAAAATTGTCATCCAATTCTTTTTCAGGTACTTTAAAGCAAGCGGACAAGCAAAAAATAATTTTTAGGCTGGAATTCCGCTACTCTGTATAATATATAATATCACATAACATGTAATAGTGTTTATTTTTCAAGGCACAAATGAAATTAATCTCTTAGAGTCAGACTGTTGTCTTGGAACAAGTGTTCCCCTATTCTCTCTATTACTGTTACAGCAAAAAATCAAAATGTTAGATATCTCTCTTACTTTTAGTCCCAGTGATAACGGTGGTGGTGGTGGTGGTGGGGGGCTGGGGGGGGGGATCTTCATGGCAGTGACATGAATAGCAATAAAAGGCTGACAGTATTCTAATCTATCTTCTATCTATTCACAAAATTGGCTTTAGATACACATTAAAGTGGAACTTCAGGTTCCAAAATGAAAATATACAAACAGGCAGGATTTTTAATGCAGCTCACTTCCAAGATTAGGCAATTCAGAGTATGACGGAATTTTTGTGCATGCGTGGAAGTGTCATCTCTGTCTGACAGCGCAAAGATGTCAACGGCCAGTGGTGAGTTTTGGGAATGGCGCATCGCTGGATTAAAGGTAAGTATAGTTCCGCTTTAAGAACTGTGTCATACATCACACTGCAGACAGTCATCCTGGCACACCTAAATGATGGTGTTCTTTTGTTAGCTCTACCTGCACAATGTAGTAGTGTATAGGGATAGGTGAATTCATGCTCAGGCCCAACATTGGCTATTTGCCCATTCAAAGAACACCCAAATTATTGGGGTGTTTGACCGTTTGTTCGGCCTGCCGAATAACCACAATGCCGCCGCACAGGGCATTGGAAGCCCTGGCTGAAGCAATGAAAGCTTTGCCCATTCAGGGCACAGAGCACTGTCAGATTCATGATTGGACTGAGTAATGATGACTCTATCCAATCATGGCTCATTGTTCTTAGTCCCACCCCACACTATAAAAGTATTCTTTCAATAACGGCCATTTGCAGTATTATATCAGTGTGAAGAGAGATAAAACAGGGCTCTGTTCAAAACTACTACTAGAGTTAGTGTGCTATTTTGATTCTATTGTCAGTGTAGAATATCAGTTTAGTGTGAATCAAGTGATAGTTCAGTCAGTGTGAGTGTAGTAAATGTTAATTTTTACGTTAGTGAGAATCTAGTGATAGTTCAGTAAGTGTAGTGAGTGACCATTCATTTTTACTTTAGCATCAGTTTGTTTTGTAAGGGCAGGTTTACTGCATTATAGTTCAGTGCGTTAGTGCACGTTTAACTAAGTATATTTCTGTGCGTTACGTGCTGTTTAACGCAGTATATTTCAGTGCGTTACGTGCTGTTTAACACAGTATATTTCTGTGCGTTAATGCACATATAACGCAGTATATTTCAGTGCGTTACTGCATGTTTAATGCAGCATATTTCAGTGCGTTAGTGCACGTTTAACGCAGTATATTCCTGTGCGTTATTGCACATTTAACGCAGTATATTCCTGTGCGTTATTGCACATTTAACGCAGTATACTTATGTGCGTTGGTGCATATTTAATGCAGTATATTTCAGTGCGTTACTGCACGTTTGACGCAGTATATTTCAGTGTGTTACTGCACGTTTAACGCAATATATTTCTGTGCGTTAATGCATGTTTAACGCAGTATATTTCTGTGCATTACTGCATGTTTAATGCAGTGTATTTCAGTGCGCTACCTGCCGTTCAACCCAGTATATTTCAGTGCGTTACTGCACGTTTACTGCAGTATATGTCTGTGCATTAGTGCACGTTTTACACAGTATATTTCTGTGCATTGCTGTACATTTTACGCAGTATATTTCTGTACGTTACTTCTAACCAAAGTCTGCGGAAGAGACACCAGAATTTATCCAAAAAATCTCTAATATTGTTCCCAGTGCACTACATTGTGGCCTCATACAGACTGGCTCCCCAAGCTGTTGTTTACAAAATAAAGAAAGCCTGTAGGAAAAATGTCATTCTTTTGGCTTTATAAATGCAATTATTTCTGCAGCAGCTTCTATACACAGTACAGATGTGCCACTTTACAGGTAGACTAAGGGAATCCCCCCCCCAGGCAATATATTGAAAGGAATTTTTCATTTTTTTTGTTATTTCTCATTTTGATGCTTTCACTTTAAGCACCTGTAAATCACTGCTCATTTAAAAATAATTTTTTTTTACAAACTTTTTTTGATTGATACATGTCCCCCAGGGCAGTACCTGGACCCCCATAACCATTGTAGGCCCAATTTACTGGCAAATAAGCCTTCAAAATTGGCTCTTTTGATTTTTCCAGTTCGGGTCCCATAGACTTCAATGGGGATCGTTATTCAGTTCCGAACTTTCACAATGTTCGAAAGTTCTGGTGAGAACCAAACATGGGGTTGTTAGGCCCACCCCTAGTAGTGTATTCCTGTGAGATTTTGGAACCTCAGTTATCTGAGGCAGTAGTATGCATAGTAAGTGACATTATTGGTGCCTAGGTATGCAGGCTGGATGGCAATTTTAGGAAACATTTTTAATTGGGTTTTACTAATGAGTTTTTATGATTGTTTACACCCAATGATTTCAGATTATGGGTTTGAGTTAACGGTTACAGTTTTTAGTTTTCTTTAGGTAAAAGGTCCGCTTTAAAGTTAGCAGAACACAAAAGATAATGTGACATTTTTTAACTTACAATGCAGAAGGTAAATGATTTAAAACTACAACACAAGATGGATAATTCAATCTACTAAAATAGTGTTATGATCTTCGTCTAACCTCCATAAGTGGTTTGATAATGAAAAAAACTGTTGTAATTTTAGCTCCACCAGACCAGAGACCAACAGCACTTTGATGCAATTTTCTGCTACAGAAATGAATCAGTAAGCCAGAGCTGTTGAGTGGGGAGGAGTAAGGAGTATAGCAGAGGGTTAGGTGGGTGGAAAGCATATTTTCACTTAGATGAGACCAATTAAAGCTCTCAGGCAGCCTAATTAGCCGGTAGATTTCTCTTTCATCCTAACTTCATTCAGGCCTTTTTCATCTACAGATGTGTTCATTAAAGATGATTTTAACTCTTCCTACCGTTTCACGATTGTCATATAAAGAAAATTATTTCTCAGAAAAGAATGTAAACTTGACCTTCCATTGTCCTGGTGGATGCATAGCACTGGAAGCCATTATATCTTATGAAATGGTGTATAAGCTTACATTGGCTGCCACTTTCCCGTAGTAGGTGGCTCCCTATTAGTAATCATGTTAAACTGGATTTAAATCAAAATATGTTTTCAATCAGTATCAATTCATAGCTGCATAATTGCCTCAGTCAGGTGCTTTGACAGGAGGAAATGAATCACACTGACTAAGATATCAATCCATCAGTCTTTCGCACTTTCACTGCATGCCTAAATAGATCTGCAAAAAGCTTCAGATAAAGAGTGTAGATATCAAGCTCCAAGGGGCTGGATTACTAAAAGAGTAGGGGTGCCATTTACATAGCACGGTGAATGTTCATAAATGTAGTGAATCTGTGTTCACTTTGAATACCAAATTATATGCAAAAACAAATGAAAAAAGCAAAAACAACGTTTTTGCTAGCACATAATTGGTTGATTGAAGTGAACTTGGCCTCACCTTATTTACTATGCCCAGTGAGTATTAAAATGTACAGTCTCAACCCATTTAGTAACTAAAGCTGGCTATACATTGATCAAAACTTTTCTGGCTCAGCAGGAACTGGCCTGAATTTCGATTAGTGTGTGGCTGCCTGGTCCTGATGGAGGTCAATAGTTTGATTGACTTCTGTCAAAGGGACATGCTAGAAAACATCAATCAGTGGTTGCAGCTAATTGGCTGCAGCTGCTGATCACTGTAATCTGACAGCTGTGGGAGTCGCTGTCAGAATATAATGTCCTGGTGGGGTGGGGGATTCCTCCATCCAAATCATTTGTGTGGATGGAGGACGCTGTTAGTTATTTTTATTTTTTTTTATGCGTTTAGCTTTAGCCTCTTTGAAAGTAGTGCAAAAGAGAAAAAGGAGAAAGACTATTGAAATAAAAATTCCAACATGATATCCATATCAAATGAAATATCTCCAACTCTCATTGTCCTCGCTCACAGAAGTGGCCATGGGCAGTAGTTGAGCCGCGGTGTTGCCGCCCCACCACTTCCTACCTGAGCACTGACATCCAGCCTTTTACAGCTGTGCACAAGCTGCATCTTTTCTTTGTGTCAAAAAGTAAACAGCATGTTGCATTCAGCAAGCATTTACGCCACCGAATGAGACAAAGGCAAGTCTATGGGGGCGCACAGTAATTATTCTGCAACCGCCGCCCAACAGCGTGCGATGCATGTTATTGCAGCGTTGTAGTGCAGCATTTACAGGGTTAAATCAGGCAGTGAGGACTTTGCATAATACCTCTTCACTGCCGATCCAATGCACTTTCAAAAGTGATCTGAATGCAGATCGCACCTTAAACACAACTTTTGGGCAGCCAGATCATAAACGTATTTCTTGTTTTAAGGGAAATTGCTTGGGAGCAATGTCAATGCACAGTGAATTTAACACTTGCATCTTCTGCTCTGACATTACAACTGATTTGCAGCCATTGTCATAATATTATATTTTTTATTCCTCATGCACAGGTATGCTGTGTCTATTGCTTGTGATTTCTAAAGATTTATACTTGACATTGCTTGCAGTTTCTCCCATTGACAGCCCATGCATGGCAGCATGGAAATGTCTGTGGACCCTGTTTGTTGAAGCTCCTGTGAGTGAGGACAATTCAGTCTCCAACAGAACCCCCTCCTTTATTTACCACAACATTTCATTAATTCATCATGTACAAAGCATTGCCGAGTGGGCAGAGCATGTTTTCCTGAGTCCCTCTTCAAGAACAGTGCCTAGATCACTATTTAGCACATAGATAATTTGGCAATACCTAAGGCTGGCCATACATTATACCATTTTCTGAAATTATAAAAATTAACTGCAGATAGCCTTATTGTAATAATTTACTCTGGTCACTTATTTAGAAACAACACAATAAAAAAACAAAAAAACGGGGATACGCTCACCTATCCACGCATCTAAACCACTCACGCCTAAGACATAACCTTTTTTTCCATTTTCAATAAAACATACATCATTGTTATATATTAAATCACCATGTATCTTCCTAACTCACATGGAGAGCATCAAGCACCATCAGGGAAATACCTCCATATCTGTACCTATAGCATAAGGACCTCTCATCAGGAGACCGCTTCACTTTTACATCAAAGAAAAAACCCCCAATATGTGTTAAAACGGGACTAGATATAATGGGACATCATCACGTTTCTGTATATGATATTACAAACAGGGGCACAAACAGCGGAATGTGCATCTTTTTGCCATGTGGTTAACCTCACATTTATTGCCCTCCTAGCAAAGCATCTTATTATGAGACGAAACATATTGGTTTTGAAGGATTTTGCACATTTTTTATAGCACTTTATAATATTACCTGTTCCTGTCAAGGAACATTATAATAATGGTTCTATGGTTTGTGGTGAGAGGAAGTGATATATTATTGACAGTTCGGGAATGTTTAACTGTGACCAGCCTGGAAAATAGGAGCTGTGGTGTATCGGGCTTTAGGGAGTGCAGATAAGCCCTTCAGTAATGGCTGACTCCATTAGCAATCTTAGTCTAGTTACAGTAACCCTTAGTTATACATCCTGTTTTTTATGTGTGTGTGTGTGTGTGTAGAGGAGACCCATTATATAACTGGTCCCTTTTTAACACATATTGGGGATCTCTTCCTCTTCTTACGTTTATTAATTATTAGGGATGCACCAATGCCATTTTCTTAACACCGAGTATGAGTACCGAAACTTTTTTTTACTTACTTCCTAATAATTTTTATACTTATTTTTGTACAAATTTCTGTGCCTTTTATATAGATTATACACTTATATATGGTTTAGCGCTGCACATGTTTGCTTTATAACAGTAAAGTGGTCTCCTGATGAGAGGTCCTTACAGTATATTTGTATAGATATGAAGGTATATTATATATATATATATATATATATATATATATATACATATATATATGTATATAGTTATGCAGACACGTGGTGAATAATTAAAAAAAAAGATATGTGCCTTCTTATAAATAGAATAAAGGGTATGTTTTTGGCCTGAGTGGGTTAGATGCGTTAGTAGGGGAGCGCATCCCTGTTTTGTATTTTTGAAAGAATCATTTTTTTCTAAAATGCTAGTCCAGTTGCATTACCTGACCATTGTATTACATTTTCTAGATAGCTACAATTTAGCTCTAAATATCTAATTGTTTATTTTTACATATTGGACATACAATATAGAAACCAAGAGTATTTTGCTCCCTACACAGAGTTACTACTATCCAATATATACAACTGTCTTCTATATAGCCTGTTTTGGCTTTCATTATGAAGTTTTACATGTCAAGGACCTAACAACAGTGTCAAAAAGTGTAAAGGCCTATTTCATACTAGTATGAATGCTCAAACTATGGAAAGCAAGTTTTCCTCAAAGCAATTATGGTGTCAAGGTACCAGTAGTGATTTTGGTATCAGAGGAGGTCTGAGCTGGGGTTCAGGGCAGGGGCGGATCCAGAGTCTAATCTCGGGAGGGGCACTGTCATTTTTATTTTTTTACTAATAATGGCGGCGATCAGCGATTTTTAGCGGGACTGCGACATTGCAGCAGACAGATCGGCCCCTGACATTTTTGGGGGGACCAGTGACATTACAACAGTAATCAGTGCTAAAAATATGCACTGTCACTGTAATAATGACACTGGCAGGGAAGGCGTTAACCCAGGGGCGATCAAAGGGTTAAGTGTGAGCCTGGGGGGTGCTTTCTAACTGTGGGGGGGGCTTGTAATACCAACACAGAGACCTGTGTTCCTAAATAGGAGGAACACAGGAGCTCTGCAGTGATTCCTGAGACAACAACGGTCTGCTGCGTTTCCAACTGCAGACCGTCGTTCTCTCTTCACAGGAAGCGATTGCAGGTGCCCGGCGCCAATGGCGGCTGCTGGCCCTGTGCCTCAGCTTCCCCGCTGGCAAGTGGGCGCACGCCCCCAGGATCACTCCCGCACACCACCATACAGGTACGACGATTTGCGAGAACCTGCCGCCATATAACTGTGGCGGCTGGTCGGCAGGTGGTTAAAACAGTGACATCGTGTTCCATGTATCCCCATGCCCGCATGCCATTTATTTGTATTCTGACACATGGCTGCAGTGTCCTGATATGACATGCTGGTGCAGGTCCATGGAAGCACCCTGCATGAACACCTGGAAGCATGACATATTGGGACACAGTGGCTGTGTGTCTCAGTGGAAATAAAATGGGATGCCAGCACTGGGATAAATGCAACACTTTATGCATCCTAAAGCCATTAAATGACAGCCCTGCATGTTAGAGTCATGTCTGCAGCACACCCTGTGTAAAGGAGGCAGAAAGATTATTTTCACTGTCAGTCTATATCATCATTATCATCATGATCATCATGACAATCACACAATACAGGTGCTGTGGCTCAATGCATCTGTACTGTGTGATTATCATGACGATAATGATGATGAAAGCATTTAGCTGCTGTATAATTCCTCATGGTGGCTGGCCAGCAGCAAGGACATGGCATAGGTGAAGGGGGATGGGTGTGTTACTGTACCTTTTTGGAGACAAATGAATTAATTGCAGTCTAGATGTTTTCCTCACTGCCCCTGTCTACTGTGAAGATCTGTCCCTCTCAGTGTGTTCACACACACAGACGCACGCTGCTGTGTCTCAGGCTTCCCCCTCAGCCTGAGCCCTCCCTCTCCTCTCTGCACCCATTGGCTGCAGGAGTCAGGCAGTGATGAGGCTGCTGACTGATATCACTCCGCCTGGCCGGAACTTTCATTTTATTGTCGCAAAATGCGGCTCCTGGTGGTATTAATCCACCTGAGCAGGGAAAAAAAAAAAAAAAAAAACTCTCTCTATGAAACAGCATCCTGGGCCCCTCTGAACTGATGGGGCTTAGGGATTATATTTTAGGTCTCCTGGGAGCCGGGGAAGCAGAAATAAAGTCCCTGCAGATGCATTTAGATAATGCCTCTGTAAACTTAAACCTGGTACTATTTTTCTCGGGGGGGGCAATTGACTCGATGCCCCCCCCCTGGATCCGCCACTGGTTCAGGGAGGCATCTGCCCCCCTGAGCCAGTACTTATTATAAGAGATATTCGTCTGTTGGCCTTGGGGTATGGTGTATTTTATCTGGTTTTTAGGGCAGTTTCTGTATGCAGATGCTTGAGGGACTTTTCCCCCCTTTGCAACAATGCATGTTAAAATGATATTTTTATTGCATGTTACCACAATGTATGTCAATGCACCTGTCCCACTGTAGTAAATGACACTCCAACTCACTGTACAGAAGAGGCTAATACCCTACCTACCGAAACTCACATCAATTCATGTATCATGCATTTTTGTGTAGTGGAAAAAAAAGGTTCATGTCCAATAATTAGTCCAGTTAGGTGCAATGGCAGCCTCTTCGTAATGAATGAGTTGCCTTAAAGTGGTAGTAAACTCAACTTTGTCACTTTTACCTTACTTGTAAATAAAATTAATATCTCTTAAACATGCACTACTTATGAGATATTCACATTTTTTGCAGCCAGTGAGGTCACCAGGGCATGCAATGAATTTAGGGCACACTGAATGTGTTGTCAATCCAAGGTGTGATCCGCAACTGAGATTCCCGTGTGCATGCTCAGGAGTGACGTCATTGTGGCTTGGCCATTCAAACAGCTGGTGCTCATAAACCTGGAAGGAGGACCGGGTGAAGATAGAAGCCCTGACAGCAGTGAAAGTGCCCTGCTGGAAGTATCCTTTTTTCAGGTAAGACTTTCATAATGTGCTAGTATGTGGTGCATACTAAAACATTATGCCATTACCTTGCAGGGGGACTGTATTGTTATTTTTTAAATTCGGGACTTAATTACCACTTTAACACAAGTCACATGCATTATGTACCACAACAGCCTGTATAAATGTAAATGGGCCCTTAGTAATAACCTGCTGGCACATGAATACATACTGATCGTGTGTTTAGGCAGTAATCTATTTATCAGTGTTACCTCTTACCCCTTTCACACGAGGGCAGATCTCCACTCCACGTGAGGTCCCACTGACACATGAGAAGCTCTGCTCCCACAACCTCATATCCTGGATAGCACTGGTAGGTCACAACTGTGCCATGGACAAGCTCAGACTGAGATGTCGTTTTCCAGCCATTAGGAATTTCTGGTAATTCAGGACAGGTATCGTTTCTTGGTACCTCTAGGAAAAAAACATAATTAAGCATTATTATTTTTTATGTTGTTTTGTATTTAGTCCTTAAAATAAAAAATAGGCTTAAAATAGCATACATTTTTTGAAAACTAAAAAAAAAAACACCTAAAAAAATACAAATAGTTAAAATGTGTTTGATTGTAATTAATCCAATATAATTCACTCTATTAAACCATTAAAAATGAAAAGATGCAAACCCAAGCGGAGTGACACTTAAAACACTGTGTATAAAAAAACTGAGCAAAAAACTATATTGTTTTTGCCTTTTTTCTATTCTGTGCTGCAACTCATTGCTGATCTCCTGTAGCCTCTTCCTGTCTATGTGCGCTAGCTCCAGTAATAGGTACATGGCATTTCTCAGCTGAGGTTTCTTGATGATGAAGGGTGACAACAATGCTTGTACAATGTGCAGAACCTGAGTCTCTGTTGTAGGAGAGTACAACATGGCAACAATTCAAGGGCACAATTGGAAGACACGGATAGAGCACTGTCACCCTAAAAAATGAAGTTCCTGCACAAGGACCTTCATGACAGGTTCACCAGGTGTTATTTTAATGAATTTAAAGGTATTGAGAATGAATCCTGTAATCACATAACCATGTAAAACCTATTGAGGGATTCAGTTTAGGCTTTCCAGGGTAAACTACAATGTGACCCTTCACCTGTACCTATTTGCACAGGGCTGGTAGCACTGATATTGGATTGTATCTGCATCTGCCACCTGCAGGTTGACACAAATATGATTATGGACAGCTCAGAAGATTATCATTTAGAAAAAATTATGCTAATTAGTGTGAACAGTATTACTTGCATCTTCTGCTAGTCCACCTAAGGCCCCTTTCACACAGGCGGGCCGTTCAGATCCGCCTGTCAGTTTTTTTGGCGGATCTGAACGGTCACCCCATGCATCTCTATGGGGCATCGGATCAGAGGAGACATGTCCGCTGACATCCGATACAATCTAATCCCTCAAATGTGGACAGATGGAAACCCTATTTTCCATCCGTCCAGCGGATCGGATCGGATGGGATCAGATGAGAACGGACAGATGGTCCGTTCCCATCCGATTCCCCCATAGAGATGCATGGGGACCTGACAGCTGTGTCTCCGCACACAGCGATGAGACACGGCTGTCATCCTGCTCAGCACGGGGGGGGGGGGGGGATCGGCGGATCGATCCCCCGCTGAGAAAAACGGAGTCCGCCTGACGGACTCCAAGTGTGAAAATTCATCTTTAAGATATATATGTGAAAATCATTTGTAAACAAAAGATATACATGTGAAAGCGTTCAACTAATTAATAACAGTCTTATGAATATTTGCTAATGTTAACATAAATACACAGGCTACCATAATTGTACCTTACTGTCCCTCATATCTCATTGCAAGTCTCCCAAACAGGGTCTGTGAGTCTGAAATCAATAGACTTCCTGCAGTATTTACAGACAATAAACAACCATAATTCTTCACTGGCTTGGGCCCATGTCATCTGCTGCTGGGAACCAGCGTTATTACTCATGGCAAGAAAGAAATACATAAAAAAAAAATTCCATTTGATAGACTAATTTTAGGGAGTCACTAGAATCGCATTACATCATTGTTACATCATATTTTTTTTGTGTTTTAGGAGATTATCAGGAGAGAAAATGTATATAAAAATCCTTTTCTGCAGTCCTATAGAAGAAATCTACCATCAGCATGCAGCAAAAATACAGAAGTGTCAGATAACTCTGTAAGGCAAGAATGGATTTTACACACATTTGTGAACTTTATACGTAGCTTCTTTATATAAAAACTATAAAATATTTTTTGTTTAGTGATGTAGTGGCAGGAAAGTGGAGCAGAGGGCTCAATATTTTTTTTTTTTGTGCCTAACTATGCTTTGTACATAGAATTCCCATGAGACTTTTGTCTTTGAAACTATAATTGCTCATTTCTTTGCACAAATTTCAAACTAGATAAGCCCATTTTATTCCTGGCCTGCCTATAGCCATGAATATTTGATCTGAAGGTTCCAATTTAGTGTCATTTTCTTATATTCAAAGTTTGCAAAAGTTAAAGTGCATCTATGCCAAAACTTTTTTTTCTCCTTCTTAGCAGCGGCCCCTGTGGTAAAGCTCTGCCAGGTTCAGGGGCGGCCCATCCATTGGGGCACAGGGGCGCCGCCCCCCCATCCATTCGTCCAGCCCCCTAATCTACATGCGGGGCGCCAGACGCATGGATTCCAATAGGGATTTTTTTTTTTAAGCATGTGATTAGAGCCAGAGGCTCTAATAGGCTTCAAAAAAGGGTGGGCTCAGGGCGCAGAGCACTGCGCCCTGAGCCCACCCAGTTGTGTGACAATAGCAAATTAATATTTGCTATTGTTACACTGACTCTCCTCCCAGCCAATCAGGAAGAGGGTTGTGAGACCCCCTTTCCTGATTGGCCAAAAGGAGAAGCGATCTTACTGGCCAGAGGCAGAAGACACACGGCTGGAGGAGAAGGACAGCGGCTCAGCCATCCAGCACTCCCTGGTTTGGACAGGAGGAAAGAGGAGGTAAGGCTGCAGACCGTTGGGGGGAGGGGGGGGAGTGCCACCTACCAACTGACTGACTGAGACTGACTGACTGACTGACGGACGGACCGACGAACTGACAGGAGGGTTGCACGCATTGGTTTGGTGCCCCCCCCACCCTGAATTACCGAGCACCAGCCACCACTGACCAGGTTGGTGATCCTCACCTTCTGCAGGTATCTGACTTTTCCCAATCTGTGGAATACCCTGCTCTGTGGTTTCTAATGCTAGTTCCTTCAGGACATACAAGCTGGCAATGGCTCATGCTCTGGGAGAGCAAGTGTTCAAGAACTCTTAGGGGTTGATTTACTAAAGGCAAATAGACTGTGCACTTTTAGAAGTGCCGTTGCACTCTGCAAGTGCAGTTGCTCCAGAGCTTAGTAAATGAGGTAAAGCTTCATTTTTCAAAGAACAACCAGGCAAATGCAAGGAAAATAAAAAAAAACAGCATTTTTTTCTTGCACGTGATTGGGTGATGGAAGTGAGCAGAGCTCTCCCTCATTTACTAAGCTTTGGTGCAACTGCACTTGCAGAGTGCAACTGCACTTTCAAAAGTGGATAGTCTATTTGCCTTTAGTAAATCAACCCCAAAGTGAAGTGTTGCATACCTGCAGTAGCCAGGGATCAGCAATGCAGCAGAATTTAACACACAGGCTGCCAGAAAGGTAAGTATACAGAATCATGTTTTACAGCCTGCCTTTACCTTTGTGTCGGCCCCATAGCAATGGTGTTGCTTTAATATGTATGAGTGGTAACACTCATGGAGGAGGATCATTAACAAGAGAGACGCTTAGTGGCTCAATAGGAATTTCTGTGGCCAGTCCCTTCACCAGGAGGAAGATTAGTTTATACCTGTATTATTCAGATATGGTTGATTTTGGGCTTCATAATTTGGTCCCTACTACCTTGCAATTAAAGTTAAGGATTGTTTGTGGTCTGCTACTTTCCTTTATGACTACTGATGTCCATCCAAAGGCAGGAGCTGAAAAAGCCTAAGGCCCCTTTCACACAGGGAGTCCGTCAAGCGGACTCAGTTTTTCTCAGCGGGGGATCGATCCACCGATCCCCTGCTGAGCAGGCGGATGGCAGCTGTGTCTCCGCGCTGTGTGCAGAGACACAGCTGTCAGGTCCCACTGCTTTCTATGGGGGAATCGGATGGGAACGGATCGTCTGTCCATTCTCATCTGATCCCATCCGATCTGCTGGACGGATGGTAAATAGGGTTTCCATCTGTCCTGATTTGACGGATCGGAACTGATGTCATCGGACATGTCTCCGCTGACATCCAATGCCCCATACAGATGCATAGGGAGTTCGTTCAGATCTGCCAAAAAACTGACAGGCGGATCTGAACAGTCCGCCTGTGTGAAAGGGGCTTAAGTGTTATTTTCCCTAAAATCATCTTTTACCTCAATCTTCTTGTACAAGTATTCATTTTGCTATATGATTCTCTCTGGGTGACCTGCAATATTTTACATACGAAATATCAAACTATTTCCTGAAGAAGCTAATATATAATAGCAAAACATGTCGAGTGTATTGGATCAACTGCTTAACCATGTGGTGTAAAAAGTTTTTTTTATTGATGTTTTTACTATTCTGTACCAATAAAATGTATTCTTTTTATATATAATTTTTTGCCCTAATTTTCTTATTCAATTGTTCATGTATAAACATTAACTTACCAAAAAAGTTAATAATAAAACCCTGTTGGTAGCCAAAAACATTGCTCCCTGGGTCAGTCTGGAACTGGACAATAACATCTGCCATTGATGTGTAGATTTTGAAACGATTGTGTGTCCCTGTGTATCGACCTAGAACACGGGCTGTCAAGTCATCGCCATCATAAAAAGTGAGAATATCACTCTTGCCAATATTTAGCCTGCAGAGGAAATGAGGTAAAGAAAGATCAAGCATATAGAGAAGACATGCAACACAGCTGACAGCAAAATGCAGCAAATCTGCAGAAATGATGAAAAAATAGAGAATATATGATATCCATTATCCACGTCTCATCTATACATCCGAAGATTGTTTTTTACTTCTGATTTATTTTTTTACAGGGTTGCAAATTACATCTAATGCTATAAGATGAAAACAGACAGGTACGAAATCTAGCATAAAAGTGAAGCTGTTACCCAGAGTGATTGATATGTGACATTTTCATTGTCACCAATTATTTCCAGCAGGGTTAAATCTGTACTTGGGTCCAGGGTGCAACCACATTACCTGCATTGGTATTGATTAAATTCCATCAGGGTTCTATAAGCATTGACATTCTTGCTGTTTATGCAAGTTTCCACTTGGTGCGTTGGTTTGTAAAACCTATATTTCTGCCAATTATTTATATGTTCCCAGCAGTGGTGAAGCTAGACATTGTTTCACCAGTGGCAAAGACTCAGGTTGATGCCTCCACCCCAGAGAGAAGTTCTCCATCCATACACTCCCAGCCCCCTGCCCAGAGAGGGAAACGTAATAAATACAAAGATAAGCCATAGGATGGTAATAATAATAAAAGTTTTGGTAATAGTGATTTCAATCATCACTTCTGTAGCGGGTTAGAAGGGGTGTTGCCAGGAAAGAAATGAGCCAAGAAGCTAGTCTTAATTATGGCCTGCTTCTGTGTGTTTCTCTTTCATCCCTGCAGCACCCCTCTTAATCCCCTGTGGTGGTGAGGCTTAAAATCTCCACATAAAGCGCTGCTGCTTTCTTCTGGCGTGGCGGCCAGGGTTGCCACCTTTTCATCAAACCAATTCCAAACACTTTAGCAGTACACGCCAATTTCTATTTTTTTGTAATATACACTATAGGATTGAAAAAAGACCTGGGACACCTTTGGGTATTCTTGTACCCTTAAAATATACTAAGATTACTAAACAAAATGTCACTGTAAAAATATGAACTTGGTCTACCTTATAAGTTGACAGTGTCACCTAGTAGATCAGTGGATGGTGTGTGGAAAGTGTCAGTACGGCAGTGGATAGTGTGTGGACAGTGTCAGTTGGGTAGTGGGTGGGACGTGGACAGTGTTAGTAGGGCAGAGATTGGTGTCAATAGGGGAGAGGTTGGTGTCACTAAGGGAGAGGTTGGTGTCAGTAGGGCAGAGGACAGTATCAGTATAGCAGTGGATGGTATCAGGAGACCAGTGGAAGGGGTCAAAAGTGGAGAAGATGGTGTCAGTGGGGTAGTGGATTGCGTCAGTAGATCAGTCAATGGTGTCTGTGGATGGTGTCAGTAGAGCAGTGGACGATGTCAGTAAGGCAGTGGTTTGTGTCAGTAGGGCAGGGGACTATATCAGTAGAGCAGTGGACGGTGTCAGTATAGCAGTGGACGGCGTCTGTAAGGGAGAGTTCGGTGTCAGTAGGGCAGTGGAATGTGGTAGTAGAGCAGTGGACTGTGTCAGTAGGGGAGAGGTTGGTGTAAGTAGGGCAGTGGATGGTGTCAGTAGAGCAGTGGACGGGGACAGAAGGGCAGAGGTTACCATTAGTAAGGCAGTGGATTGTGTCAGTCACTAGAACAGTGGAGGGTTCAGTAGGGAAGTGGATTTTGTCAGTAGGGCAGAGGATGGTGCCAGTAGGGCAGAGGATGGTGTCATTTTTTATTTTTATTATTTTCATTTTTTTTTTACAATTTTTTTTAATTATTTTTTTTTTTACAATTTTTTTTCGAGCCCGTTGGGGGGATTTGGTGAAATATCAGGGGTCTAAACAGACTCCTTATGTCTCACTTTTAAGACATAAGAGAAAGAAATTGAGGACACAGGTTCTTAAATTCCCTTCTCTGCAGCCTCAGCTGAATGAAGGGGAAGTGCTCTGTGCTGAGCGGCTTCCCATTCATTCACAAACTGAACCAAAGTAAACAACACAGTTTACTATGCTTCAGTTATTAATAAACAGAGGAGCGATCATTTCAGATGACTCACACTGTTCATTCAGAAAGGGGAAGGGGCCGGTAAATGACATATTTACCAGCCCATTCCCCCCACTTTCCATCCTGACACATGCTGCAGCAGTCGGCGAGAGAGGTGAGAGGGGGGAGCTGGCAGCACTGTAGGGGAGGGAAAAAACAAGGAGGACCCAGGCAGTAGAGAGAATAGGAGGGGTGGAGGGGGCATCATTTACTTGAACTGGCCGCCATCGGCTGTATTTTCCTCCTGCAGCCACTGAATCTGGCTTTTAGCAGCTGCAAGAGGAGAATACAGCTGATCAGTTCTAGCAAATGCTGCCCCTCCTGTCCAGGTTTGACTTCAAGGCAGCAAGGTAGCAGGCTGAATTTTCAGGGTCCGGATACTGGCTCCCCTGCGATCAGCAGCTGTGCGGGCTCACAGAGCAGCCGGTGGTGTGAATGCAGTTAAGCAGCTCAGCCGCGTCATTCCAGCCTGATCCAACCCCCCAAATCCTAGCTAGTGTCAGCACTGCAGACAATTTGCCCCCCCCCCCAGTCTTAGCCCTGGTCCCCAGTAGGCCAGTATGTTTGAGATCGGCCTGGGAGTTAAAAGCTATTTTCATTCCTGTGACAGTGTTGTTCACAAGAAATGGGGGATTTGTATTTTTCCTAATGAGTTGACAAGAGTTGAGTCTGAGCCCACCTGTCTTAGCATTGAGTACAACACACCTGCCAGCGTCTGTGCCCATGACCTGATTGGCTTTATTATTAAAACAAAAGTAGTTATGAACTGATATTATAATGTTCAATAAATAGAGTGCCCATGGCCAACTTTAGTAATCACTTGTCTTATTGTATTAACTGAGGCTGGGTAGCCCATGTGAACTCTCACTGGCCCAAAGACTTTCCCAAACACAGAAGTTCATTAGGAATCTGTGATATTTATGAAATGGCCAGTCAATGTGTAACATGGCCAATTCATGGTGGTCAATGTATATTAGGGGGTTCAGATAGCAGTTACTACATAAAAGAGACAAAGAAAGCTTACTAAAGCAGAGTGAGATCTTTATCAATACACTGCAATCAACCACCCATTGCTCTCTTTAGGCCTCATGGAAAAATTACCGAGACCGAACATGAAAGCCACTAGAACTGGTTGACACCACCCCAGGTTCTCTATGCCTTACTGCTTGTTCTTAAACAACTCTGCATCCTCAATCTCCGCCATTGTCACCCCCTTGTAGCTGCCCATATTATTTTTACATGGTAATCTTTATGGCGTGAATTTTATATCTGGAGTCTTCACACTTGAGTTTATCAAACAATATAAATTGTTTCCTGAAAAAAGTCTCTTCTCAAAAGCAGACATGATATCCCAATAACTTTGTAGAACAGGTGTTATACTTAACCTCCCTGGCGGTATGATTATGTCAGGAATTATGTACCAAAAGCGGTACAATTTTTTGCATGGAAATTTGGCGTTATGTATTATAGGCCTACAATTCTTAGTAATTACTGACTTAAACCTGACCAAAACAAGACTCTAGTAGACATCCCAGATGTGATAAATTTGAAACACAAACGCATGAATTATAATCTAATCAATAATATAATAATATAATTGTATTATATAATATATAATATATAATATATATATATATATATATATATGTGTATATATATATATATATATATATATATATATATATATATATATATATGTATATATATATATATATATATGTGTGTGTGTGTGTGTATATATATATATATATGTGTGTGTGTGTATATATATATATATGTATATATGTATATATATATATATATATATACACACATATATATATACATATATATATATATATATATATATATATATATATATATATATATATATATATATATATATATATATATATATATATATATATATATATATATATATTATAAATGTTAAGTGTTTGTGTTTTGTGCAACATTTTAATTTCCCTCCTAGTTCCGCTCCCATGCACCATTGCTGCTGCAGGGAACGGAACCAGGAAGTCATCAGACCGACGGACGAACGGCGGGGATCTCGGCTGGCGATCACAGCAATGTTAGATCATCGCTGGATCGCCAGGAGAAGGTAAGGAACCCCGCTGCAGGCTCTGCACATCTACCCCGAGCGTGACTCGGGGATACCGATCCTACCGATCCTAGTCACGCTCGGGGATACCGCTAAGGGAGTTAATTACAACTAGCAACAATGACAGGTACACTTGTTGAATTCTCTTCACAGAGAGACTGACAGGTGTACTCTCTCTTCTCATCCTGAAAACACCTCTCATCTCTCAGATATCTTAAGTGTAAGGGAAAGATAAAAGGTCTTCTCCCTTTGACAGCAAAACTCCTCCTCCAACCAACAACTAATGTTCTTTCTCTGGATTGGAGGACCAATCACAGAACAGGATCTCAAATACACACTATGGTGGAAGAAATGGGGGCAAAATGCATTATCTATTTTAAAATGAATTAAATCCAAAAGTAATACAGGCTGTCCCCGGGCTACAAACATCCGACTTACAAACAACTCCTACTTACAAATGGAGGGAGACAACAGGAAGTGAGGAGAAATCTCCCCTAAGGAAGGGAAATTCACTCCTGTAAGAGTTCTCATGGGAAAAAAAGTGTCTCCACTGAAGCTTTATCACCAATCATTGTTTCCACAACAACCCAAAATTTTCAAAATCCAGTTGTCATAGGGACAGAAAATGAAATCTTCTGAACAGGGGTACAGACTGCAAAGCAAATGGAACAGGGGTGTAAACCCTTCCCTATGCTATCCGAAAAAATGTAAAAATTATTCTTTTGGCTAGAGCTAAACTTAGAAAATGTACCTGTTCCGACTTACAAACAAATTCGACTTAAGAACCTACAGACCCTATCTTGTTTGTAACCCAGGGACCGCCTGTATTAGGATTTTAGCTTTTTATTGAAGCTGATGTCTAATAACCTCTTCGTTCTCTTACAAACAAGCCATTTTGTTAATTTTATTTGCTTAGGCTTTGATAACATAATGCTTCCGAAGAAACATTCTGAAGACGTGTTTATTTTTGCACTAAAGACATGCTGCCAAAATCTTTGCTTTGTGATTTCTACAAGTAGCAGAGCAAAAACATATGGCATTGGAACTACTACACAGAAAATAGGATAAATGTAATTAAATCTACTTTGCCGTTACCTCCCTAGTTCTTACACTCCTGGCTTGTGTAAAAAGCCGTTATCTAGTAAGTGAAAATTGGCATGCCACATCGAGCACGTCACTAGCTGTGGATTCAAGCTTTCTGTACAAGCTGTGATATGGTGGTGGATACATTGGTTTCTGAGTGTGAAGCAGAAGATTAATTTTGCTGGCAGCCACTGGTGGAAAAACAGAGCATGATCGTTTATTATGATCATATGTTTAGAAATGACAACTCCAGGCAAGAGAGAGAGAAAAGGGGAGATATGCAAATTAAAGAATATTAATTAACCACTGGAGCACGAAAGTATATTAATAATCTCCCGGAAACCTCTGTTTTTTTTCTAAACATCCAGTCCCTGAATCTAGTAGGAAGCAGACATTAAGGACCAGGGATCCTGGGCAGACAACACTCATATTAATCACTGTGTCAGCGCTGATAAAATATCTTACACCACTCACACAAACTTGTGTTTTTCAGCCTTGATGATTAATTTTCCTGGTTGATTTCATTTACCCCGACATGCTGAGCCACTGACATTGTACAAGCGTACTACTGTAGAAATAATGGGTGGGGGGCGTCCTTTCATTTGCTTTAAGCGGCAGTACATAATATAAAAATGTGAAGCTTAGCTGTCCATCAATAGGAAGACCTCATTGGTAGCTTCAAAGTAATCACTGAGCTTTGCTACCTATAAGACGTATTTCTCCAAACTTCTTCGGATGTCATAGTTGGAAATCACAAAGCAAAGCAATTTTTGATTAATGACTGGTCATGTTCTTCAGAATGCTGGATATTCTCTTCATCTTGATAAACACTTAATGTTGGTCACCTCAGGCTGCATTCAGTATTCAGCTGTTACCACAGAGGATTTAAAGCAGGATTCCAAGCAGACAGGTAAATACTGTACATATCTTTTATTATTTTTTTTGTTAACTTGCCAAAGGATTCTCTGTCTTTTAATCCTGTCTTGTGATTTGTACACCCATACTACAAAGCATAGCTAAGCTGGTGTCACCTTTACTTACTGGTTTTAGAATTTTAGTCTCCTATGTCAACTTTCTATTATGAATAACAAACAGCAACATAAATCTCTTGCGCATGTATGGGAGAGCCCAGTAAATTATAAGAACTGTTCCACTGCACATTTGGATAGTTGCTTGTAGCCAGGGCCGGTGCTAGACTCTTTTACGCCCTAGGCAAGACCAGCTACTTGCGCCCCACCCCCCCAAAAAAAAAAAAAAAAAAGGGAAGGGGTTAAAAACTTCTCTATGTCGTACCCAGTGACCCTGATCTGATGGTTCCTCCATGTTATGCTGTCGTACCCAGTAACCCCCATATTCCTCCATGTCACACCTGGGGACCCTGATGTGCCTCTATGCAGTGCTGTATTTTGGCCTAGGCCAACAAGGCCCAGGCCTAGGGCGGCACTTTGCAGGGGGGCAGCAAAAAAGCCACCCCCCCTCTACCTGAGACTCTATTGGCCACTGGTTGCTAGAGCCACCTCTCTCACCCTCCTCTCTCTCACCCCCCTCTCTCTCTCTCATCCCCTCTCTCTCTCTCTCCCCCCTCCCTCTCTCTCTCCATCTCTCACACCTCCTCTCTTTCCCTCTCATCCCCCTCTCTCTCTCTCTCACCCCTCCTCTCTCTCTCTCTCATCCCCCCTCTCTCTCTCATCCCCCCATCTCTCCCTCCCCCCCTCTCTCTCTCTTTCATCCCCCCTCTCTCTCTCCCTCACTCTCTCCCTCACCCACCCCCCTCTCTCTCTCCACCCCCTCTCACCCCCCTCGTGAGATCTCAGTGGTTGATGCTGGGACTTGTAGTCCTTAAATTTTGGATGGAGTCACATCCGTTAAAAAAGAAGTGGGGCAAATTTACATGGGGGGGGGGCACCCAATTTTAGTCTTGCCTAGGGCAGCACAAAACCAAAATACACCACTGCCTCTATGTCACACCCAGGGACCCTGATGTTTTTCCATGTCACATTCTGGGACCCCAATATTCCTCCATGTCTTGCTGTCATACCCACTGACCCCGATGTTCCTCCATGTGGCACCCAGGAACCCCCGTGTTCCTCCATGTCATGCTGTCATACCCAGTGACCCCAATGTTCCTATATGTCACCGTAGGGGCCCCTGATGTTCCTCCATGTCATACCCGGAGAAACCCTGATGTTTTTCCATGTCACGACTGGGGACCCTGATGTTTCTCCATGTTACACCTGGGGACCTCAATCCCCCATGGGACCCCGATTCCTCATGGCACACCTGGTGACCCTGAACCCCTGTTACACCCGGTGACCCCTATCCCCCATGTCACACCTGGGGACTCTGATTCCCCATGGCACACCTGGTGACCCCAATTCCCTTTCACACCAGGGATCCTCTATGTCACACCCAGGGGACACGGATCCCCTGTTCTGGGGACACTCACTGGGCAGAATGAAGAGTGGCCTGCACTTTCCCCTTCTTCACTGTGATTCCTTTTCCCAGGACACTCCTCTTCTGGACCACAGTGCTCACCACAGCTCCAACAGGCTCCTGGTGGAGGAAGAAGCAGCAGTCAGAGAGCTCCGCACATCCTTCATCACCAACCTCCTCAGACCATTCCGGTGCCTCGTCGGCCGTCGCTTCTACTCCAGTAAAGTTGTCGCCCTCCAGTGCCGAGCTCTGGCTCAGGTTCAGCTCTCCGCTCCCTGCTTAGTACCGACCCAGGGAAATGACGGTTGCCCATCAGCTCAGTGCAGAGAATCACTTCCTGCCCGAGGTTTAGGCCGCTCAGCTCCAGCCGAAGAGGATCATCATGCAGGCAGCACTCTGGTGGGCTCACTTCCTGCCTTCTGGGGCCCCCCCCAAAGCCAAGGCTTGGTAGTTCCGCCACTGCCCCAGATACCTGGCATCTTCCTCTGTCCCTTCTTCCTCCCCCACTGCCGCCCCTCCCCTCAGCTCACAAGGATCATTAATAAAGGAGAGAGAGTGCCGACTTCTGGCTGCGCCCCTAGGTAGCAATGCACCCTAGGCGGCTGCCTAGTTTGCCTAGTGGAAGCACCGGCCCTGCTTGAAGCCCCAAAACACCCTAGGACTGGGGATGTCCACTGAAGAATCAAACAGAATAGGACGCACAGGTCCAGTGCATTATCCAATGGATTTTAATAAATAGGAGGTAAAATAAGCTACTTACAAATATATACGGTAAGTAAAAACTCTCATCTAGCCACACTTCTGTGGCTTGGTATTGCAGATTGTATCCCGAGTATAGGGAGGATCTCAATGGGGTCTACTTTCTATTCTCCAGCTTGCCCACTTGACAATGAATCAGTATCATCACTTCTATTAAGGGATCACATGGTAAATCGGAAGCATTAAACCTGAGTTAGGGAAAAGTGGGAATATGTCCCCAGATGACCAGAGTGGAAAAAGTGTGTGGATCACAACACTGGCTAAATAGAATGATAAACATCTTAGCAGCTGAACCAGTTCATGATTTCTTATTTTAATTGTGTATTAGGATTTTCCCACTTTAACCTTGTTTTTAGCACCTTTCTGAATTTTAAGGCCCGGTTCACATTTGTCGAGTGCGGCGATCACACGTAATTCGGAGCGCACTGCTCCTTCATTACATGCGATCGGATGTGCGGATGCAAATTCGCACTGCAACCGCACAAAAGACGCACAGGACCCTTTTTTCCAGCCGCATCAGGATCGGATTGCACAGTGGTTCACACTTGTGCGATCCGATCCTGTGCGAACTGCGATATGCGATCAAACTGGGGGTGTCGTTAACATTTCATTGACACCCCCTGCGTAACGCATATGGCAGTGTGAACTGCCAGATGTGCGAATTCGCAGCCTTCCCGCATCGCACAAGTGTGAACTGGGACCTATTTTGGACTGCTTTGCAGTCCAAAATAGGATTTAAACTGTAGAAGCTGTGTCCAAAAAGGCAAGCCAAGGGCAAATGATTAATCACCAGCATTGCCTGTAGACTCTAAATGCCGGTTCACCCATATGCGATGTGAGACATTGCATGTGTTTAGCACTGCACTGCTATGCAAATCCCATGCGATGTCTGTGCGATTTGAATTCAGCCATACAGATTGCATGGCTGAATTCACATCGCATTTGGACCATTTGAACTAATCTGGGGATGTCGTTAACTTTGTATTGGCACTCCCAGCAGTTTGCATATGGCAGTGTGAACTGCCTGCGAGTCAGGTGTGATGCGGGAACCCGCAGTGGATTCACAGGGTTCCCGCATCGCACCAATGTGAACCGGCACTTAGAGATTTTTTTTCTATTACTATTTTACTATGCTTTGTTCCACACTGTGTCTCTGTGGGGAGGTGGCCAAATTTATAAACAAAGCTTTGCTTCCTTATGTCAGAGTTCTACCTCTGATGACTGATGAATAGCCGAGTAACATTCAAGGAGCATGAAGAAAGGTGGAAAATGAACAGAGCTACAGACTGAATTAGGCAAAAACAGGAAGATGTTTCTACTGCAGGTCCTTAGGAACAGCTTCCACTCCAGCAAGGAGTACAGTGACATCACCAAATCTCTCTTCTCTCCTTAGAATAGCAGTCAAAGGCATCAGTGGCTTAGATGATCTCAAACTACAGATATACAACCCATGTGATAGAGCAAGACCTTGTCACTGTGAAAATGAAATAGAATATGACACAGGATTTGCATTAGGGGTTAATGCGAGCTACCGAACTATCGTTTCTGAGTGGAGAAAGCTGTGTTTTATGGTTTTCTATGGATTCTGAAGTTGTAGTTTGGAACTACCAATCCAGTGTCTGGATTTTATCAGGTGCTTGCAAACCATGTGAGGACAAAGGTGTGCAGGGCCGTTATATACACAGGTCTGGGGAAAGCTCAGAGCTCCCAGTTTGGAGACAGCTCCCAGTGTGGGAGATCTCATCCAGGGGTCATAGGTGCCCCAGCCAGCACCCAAAAGACAGGAGGTCTCACCCAGGGGTCAGAGGTGCCCCCAGCCAGCAGCCAAAAGACAGGAGGTCTCACCCAAGGGTCAGAGGTGCCCCCAGCCAGCAGCCAAAAGACAGGAGGTCTCACCCAAGGGTCAGAGGTGCCCCCAGCCAGCAGCCAAAAGACAGGAGGTCTCACCCAGGGGTCAGAGGTGCACCCAGCCAGCAGCCAAAGACAGGAGGTCTCACCCAGGGGTCAGAGGTGCCCCCAGCCAGCAGCCAAAAGACAGGAGGTCTCACCCAGGGGTCAGAGGTGCCCCCAGCCAGCAGCCAAAAGACAGGAGGTCTCACCCAAGGGTCAGAGGTGCCCCCAGCCAGCAGCCAAAAGACAGGAGGTCTCACCCAGGGGTCAGAGGTGCACCCAGCCAGCAGCCAAAGACAGGAGGTCTCACCCAGGGGTCAGAGGTGCCCCCAGCCAGCAGCCAAAAGACAGGAGGTCTCACCCAGGGGTCAGAGGTGCCCCCAGCCAGCAGCCAAAAGACAGGAGGTCTCACCCAAGGGTCAGAGGTGCCCCCAGCCAGCAGCCAAAAGACAGGAGGTCTCACCCAAGGGTCAGAGGTGCCCCCAGCCAGCAGCCAAAAGACAGGAGGTCTCACCCAGGGGTCAGAGGTGCCCCCAGCCAGCAGCCAAAAGACAGGAGGTCTCACCCAAGGGTCAGAGGTGCCCCCAGCCAGCAGCCAAAAGACAGGAGGTCTCACCCAGGGGTCAGAGGTGCACCCAGCCAGCAGCCAAAGACAGGAGGTCTCACCCAGGGGTCAGAGGTGCCCCCAGCCAGCAGCCAAAAGACAGGAGGTCTCACCCAGGGGTCAGAGGTGCTCCCAGCCAGCAGCCAGAAGACATGAGAGAGAATGTCTCATTCCAGGAGGCAGGCCAACTCCTATTAGGGTGTCTGGAGAACCCCTTTTCAGAGGCGAGGATTGGGCCATGCAGCAGGACACTGCGACTAAAGGCTAAGAGAGCCAAGGAAAACAGCCAGAGCTGGACAACACAGTCAGAGGGACTGGTAAGAAGAGCAGGGGTAACGCCAACAAGGAAGCCAGGCGGCTCAGTATTTCCTTTGTTCATACCGACGTGGAAGAACCCCTGTGTGGGCAACTGATGTCTATGTGAACTCTCCATTTTGTTTAATAAAGTGGGCTGCCATGCCCTAAAAAGCAGTTTGGACTTGCGCCCCCAAGAAACAGGAGAGCCTAGATAATGAAAGTGCAAAGCCTTTTGTTAGAAAAAGTTCTAGACAAAAGGTAATTGTTTCAGGGTACCAGTTAGGCACAGCTAATCTTTCCAAATATTTCCTCCTACATACCTAATCTTTACATTTGAATTCCGTTCAACGACTATATTTGCAGATGTCCAGTACTGGCGATGGTGCTTTCTGAAGACTTGTGTGATTAAAGTTCACAGCCTGTAAAATACCACAATCCATAGGCAGCTGCTTTTGCTATAATTGGATGCTCCAAATATAGGACAACCACTGTATCATATATGTCTAGTTGTGAGTGAATTGTTGATGGGTACTGAGATTTTTATGCACAAGGGAAATAGTTATTGACTGGTTGACACTTTCTAGTAGTTGCATCAAGCAGCACTGAATACAGAAGCACTCAAAAGGCTCTGGAGGTTCTTAGTCAGCATACGGGCCCTCCTTACGAACGTTATATTGCTGACTGGAAGTTTCTCAGTTAGCATTACAAGGACATTTATGAGGGATGACATAACTCCAACTTGCTGTTGATGAGAGATCGCACTGCTATATGATTCTACTTCTTGTACCTGTACTTTTTTTCAGCTTCTGATAGGGGTATTCATGAAAATTTCATAGAACTGCAGTCTAACTGTAACAATGCATGCTAAATTTAGTGAATTACACCTAGGAAAAAGGTTTTACAATAATTAACAATGCATTCTTTATTCCAGAACTTTTTTTTCTTGTATGCTTTATCCTTCTTTAAAGGAATTGAAAAGTCAGAAGATTTTTTTTCTTAATGCATACTATGATTAAGATAAAACGCCTTCTGTGTGCAGCAGCCCCTCTCAGCCCCCCTAATACTTACCTGAGCCGCACCTCTATCCAGTGATGTCCACAAATGCCTCATTTGTCTGTGTCTCTCTCTCCTGATTGGCTGAGGCACATTAGCAGTGCCATTGGCTCCCATTGCTGTCAGGCAAACTTGGTTAGTCAATCAGGAGAGAGAGGGGATGAAGCCGAACAGCAGCTCTGTGTCTGAATGGACACAGGGAGCTGCAGCTCGGCTCGGGTGCCCCCATAAAAAGCTGCTTGCTGTGGGGGCACTCAACAGGAGAGAGGGGCCAGGAGCTCCATCCAGGGACCAGAGAAGAGGAGGATCTGAGCTGCCTTGTGCAAAACAATTACACAGAGCAGGTAAGTATAACATGTTTGTTATTTTATTAGAAAAAAATGAGACTTTACAATCACTTTAAATCAAGTTGTACTTTTTCAGTAAATCAGCTAATAAGATTTAATACGTTGAACCTATTAGAGTCCATACAATAAAAGTCTCAATAAAGTGCTTTGAAAGGATAAAGATGAGAAATCCCACATTCAGTGAATAGTGGTAAGAAAAATATAGCAGAGGTGTCACCAGCCTATGATCTCACACCGCGCTTACCATGTATAAAGTGACCCCCTATTAAGGGTGGTCTCCTTCACTTTATTTACAATGGATAAGGCCAAAATCCAGATCAATGGGATGTCCTTCCCTCAAGCCAGGTGAAGGGCACCATATGCAGTGAACAAATAGACAGCATCCTCCCTTCGTAACGGATGCACCAAGGAGAGCTGGCCAGGATATCATGTAAATAAAGCAACTGACATAGGGTATAATTTTTTAAAAAGTTTAATATATAAAACAGAGTAACACTCACTTTAAAAGATTTGAAACAGGCATGTAATTTCAACGATTGTTTATCTAGTGTGTGCAGTGTGTATGCTTAGCTCTGCACGTATGACAAAATGCATCGGGCGGAGCCACACATACACGCATCTTAACTTCTGGACAACTGACTGTCCATATTACATGCCTGTTTCAAGTCTTTCAAAGGAAGTGTTACTATTTTTTATTCATTAAACTTTTAAAACGATATGTCGAAGGTTTTATTGACATGATATCCTGGCCATTTAAGCTCTCCTTAGTGCATCCATTAGGAAGGGAGGATGCTGTCTGTTTGTTTACTGTATATGGTGCCGTTCATCTGGCTTGAGGGAAGAACATCTCAGGGATCTGGATTTTGGCCTTATCCATTGTAAATAAAGTGAAGGAAACCACCCTTATTAGGGGGTCACTTTAAACATGGTAAGCGCGGTGTGAGATCATAGGCTGGTGAAACCTCTGCTATATTTTTTTTCACCACTATTCACCGAATGCAGGATTTCTCTTCTTTACCCTTTAAAGCACTTTAATGGGACTGTTATTGTATGGACTCTAATAGGTTCAACGTATCAATTATTAATTAGCGCTGCACTTTTGTTTTTTATTTTGTGTTAATCTGGTGTCTAGATTGTGTACAGCTACTGTTATTTCATTTGTTTTCACTGTTTGTGCAGATTTATTCTTTATATATAATAAGATTTAATGGCTAGTCCAAAGATATAATTAAACGATCTTTTGTTTTCAGTTAAGCTAAATGATCCCCAAGTCGAAAATACTGTTTCAGGGAGAACTGTCCTCTGTTTGTAAGCAGTGATCTCTCTGCAGCAGTCTGACACACCCCTTGTGCAGGACATACGCTTTGCTGATTGGAGGGCTGTACCTCTGATATAGTGAGGTGTGTAAACGACAACAAACACAAGGGCGCACCAGCCTAGTGCATTATCTCTTAGACAGGTTTATTAAAATGATAGATTAAAAATACTCACAAACGAGTTTCTTTATAAAAAGCACATCAAATAGATATAAAATCCTCAGCAACAAGATCGGGATTAGAGCGTCCCCTGAAGCTGTACAGGCTTACTCGTTTTGAGGCAGCGCCTCTTCTTCAGAGCCTCTGAAGAAGAGGCGCTGCCTCGAAACGCGTGAGCCTGTACAGCTTCAGGGGACGATCTAATCCCGATCTTGTTGCTGAGGATTTTATATCTATTTGATGTGCTTTTTATAAAGAAACTCGTTTGTGAGTATTTTTAATCTATCATTTTAATAAACCTGTCTAAGAGATAATGCACTAGGCCGGTGCGCCCTTGTGTTTGTTGTCGTTTATAGTGTTTTCTGGACCACCCTGGTCCAGCGAGGGGCTGCAAGGCTGAAGTATTATCAAGTTGCCGTGTCATCTGTTCTCATCTACAAGCCTACAGTCAGGTTGGATAAGAGGATTGCACCAGTCAGAGCGCAGGGAATAGGTGCTGCATCGACAGTACATTTGCTTTTTTGATAGTGAGGTGTGTGTCAGACTGCTGCAGAGATACTACTGCTTCCACACAGAAAGCAGTAGTCCTCTTTGCAGCGTGATCCCGGGAGACAGCACATTGGAATTCCAGTGGAAATCAACTACTCTTGATTAATCGTTTCAATTACATTCAATTGCATTCAATTACAATATGATTTGTGTCACAATTGTATACGCTATATTGTTTTTTTCTTTATTTTCTGATTTTTTTCCCACGAAAGTAGAGTTACCCTTTAAGCTTCTAGCAAAACTACCTCATATATGGAAAATTAACATTTTTCTTTTTTTTCCTTTCTTTAATCTATGAAAGATGCATATGTGTCCTTTGTTGTAGAAGAAACATCATTTATTTTTTCACCTATACTTTTTTAAACTGTGGTGTGAAAATTTCTAACAATATTTGGAAACATGATGGAATTTACTACAGCTGGATAATGAAAGGTAATTTATGTCATATGTACCTATGTGTGACTATATAACCAGCAGCTTTGATTATTACCAACCCGAGTAGCGTATATTATTGTCATTTCTCTTTATTGCTACATGCAAGAGTCCTGAGCGCTATATGCCTCTATCCCCGGTCATCTATCTTCCATCAGGACAGGTCCTTTATTAGAGGCCAGAACACAGGAAGCAAAAATGCAGTAACATCTGCAACTAAGCACAACATGCCAGGGGGCCAAGCTGAATATGGTTTATAAATGTTTAATACTTCTCTCTAATATTATCATGGCATGGATTACCTTTTTTTTTATATTGAAACATTTGTGTGAGGCTTTTTCTATATATTGTCACCTTTATTAATAAAGAGGAAATGTGAAATGGCCCAGGTTCACTTTTTGAATTGGATCCCAGGGGAGCAACCTCTTTCTACACGATCTTTCAACTTAGAAAATCCAATGACAGCAACCAAAAGCTTAAGAAAAAAAAAACTAAATAATTGACCGAGGATTAAAGGATTAAAGATGTCCATAAACACAGGATAATCTTTTCTGAAGCAAGCTGATTACGCTGGGATCTGAAAACGGTTATTAAGTCTTAGACAGTCTTCAACCTTTGCAAACACCTCCTGACCGATCAATTTTGGTGAAAGAATTGATTATCCAGTATAGACTTTTCCAGGTAATCAATATTCTTTCTCCTAAATAAGGCCAATGCTGGGCCTGTCTGGTCATTGGATAACATTCACACTCAGATGATATGTTTAGCCACATTTCATGTTCCATGATGAATTAGTCTTCCATATGAAACTTCCAACCACAAAATCATCACCAACTTAGAGTTCCTTAAAATGATGTTCATGAAACAAACTGGGAAAACAGAAATAATTGATTGGATTATACATAAGGGCTTACACTTGAATGTCCAGAAGTATCCTTTTCTCTTCCTCTACATGAATACCCCAGATGCAGTCTTGTCCTTTTCCATAGGCTTCAGGCCAGTTGGGTGAAAGCACCACCCCTGCAGAGTCTGTGATTTCTCCACTGCAAACAGCTGAGACAACAAGAAATTATTATAGGGGTTGATTTACCAAAGGCAAATAGACTCTGCACCTTGCAAGTACAGTTACACTGATTTTGCTGCTGATTTCCATCATCCAATCATGTGCAAGAAAAAATGCTGTTTTTTTTTTCCATTTCCACCTGATTCGGTATTCTTTACAAAGCGACGCTTCACCACATTCAACAAGCCCTGGGGAAAATGTATGCAACTGCACTTGCAAAGTGCACAGTCTTTTTGCCTTTAATAAATCAACCCAATCTTGAGATGAATTTCAACATATTCATTTTATTTAATTAGGTTCAATTTATTTTAATCTGATGAATTTAATACATTTTTTAATTAAAATAACAAATCTTTCCATGTAATTCCTGGTACAGCGTAGTGTGCCGCTCAGGCTCATTCCGATATGGGATACAGTGCTTCACTTTTTCCACATTTTGTTACACCCTTATTCCTAAATGGCTTAAATTCATAATTTTCCTCAAAATTAGTGACAATAGTGACAACGTCAAAGCAGTTTGTTTGAAATCTTTGCAAATTTATTAAAAATAAAAAACTAATATAATCCCATGTACATACAGTCAGGTCCATAAAAATTTACAAGGAGCAGATAAAAGGTCCAGAGTTCATTTCAAGTGTGCTATTTGCATTTGGAATCTGTTGCTGTCAACTCTCAATATGAAATCCAAAGGCACATGACAGCCCGCCTGGAGTTTGCCAAAAGACACCTGAAGGACACTCAGACCATGAGAAACAAAATTCTCTGGTCTGATTAAATAAAGATTGAACTCTTTGGCCTGAATGGCAAGCGCATGTCTGAAAGAAACCAGGCACCACTTATCACCTGGCCAATACCATCTCTACAGTGAAGCATGGTGGTGGCAGCATCATGCTGTGGGGATTTGTTTCAGCGGCAGGAACTGGTAGACTAGTCAGGATCGAGGGAAAGATGAATGCAGCAATGTACAGAGACATTCTTGATGAAAACCTACTCTAGGGGGTTCTGGAGCTCAGACTGGGGGAAGGTTCCTCTTCCAACAAGACAACGACCCTAAGTACACGACAAAGATAACAAAGGAGTGGCTACGGCACATCTCTGTGAATGTCCTTGAGTGCAAAACAGAACAACAGAATAAAGGCTATGAATACTTATGTACATGTGATTTATTTTTTTATTTATTTATTTTTATTTTTAGTAAATTTGCAAAGATTTCAAACAAACATCTTTCATGTATTAATTATGGGGTATTTATTAATACAGTGCAGTACAGTACAGTACAGTTACTGACCATAACCAAATCTGCAACAGTGATGATTACAAAAAATATATACATATCTATCCCCAATGTAAACATAAAAACAAAGCAAATAAAGTCTTTCAATCAATATGGATAAGGGAAGTGAACCAATGCGCTAACCAATAGGGGAAAAAGATATTAAGTATAAGGTGTAACTGTGTAGAAAAAAAAGGGGGATAGCAGCCAATTTATGTAGTGTCACCACATACAACAGCTAATTAAGGTATAAAAAAATTGGCGCTAACATAACATGATAAAATGACATAAAAGAAATCAAAATTAAATAAATCATTAATTAGGACCAATATAAATGTGCTTGATTCAATGAAGTGCGTACACATGCTAGTTAAAAATATAAAAGTGAAAAAATTCACACAAAAAGTGCAATAATTCAACGGAGAACTACTCTTCCAAAAAATCTTTAGTGATAATTCGTAAATAAGTGAAAAAGTGTCACACTTGCTCAAAGTCCACAATGAATAAGTGACAATAAATGAAAATAGAACACGTGTGTTCTGTGCACACTCCCAGGCACCAGCATGCACCAATCCAGCTATGAGTGCAATGGCCGCTCACCTTAATGAGGGATAATTAATCACATTCATGAGCTGATACCGGTGGGGAGAACTTACCTTCCAGCTTGGGAATTATGTGAATATGATTATTTATCCCTCACTAAGGTGAGCGGCCATTGCACTCATAGCTGGATTGGTGTATGCTGGTGCCTGGGAAGACACATGTTCTATTTTCGTTTACTGTCACTTATTCATTGTGGACTTTGAACAAGTGTGACACTTTTTCACTTTTTTAGGGATTATCACTAACGTTTTTTTGGGAGAGTAGTTCTCCTTGAAATTATTGCATTGTTGATTTCTTTTATGTAATTTTATCATGTTATGTTAGCGCCAATTTTTTATACCTTAATTTCAACCAATATGAACAACCACCATGCTCTTTACTCCCCTTATTTTTAAATCAAAGTGCAATCCCACCACCTGGTGAAATGCCCGCTCACCAGACAATAAATATTCAAGGCTTTTCTCTATCTTTCTTGTTGTCCACAACGGGTGGATCTCCTTTTCTTCTCCTGGGATAGATTACTCCTCACCACAGACTGTCGGGGCTTTAAGCTGGATACACGCTATACAATTTTCTTTAGATTTTTATCTTTAGATTTACCAAAATCATATAATATGAGGTCAAACCTAAAACACTTTCAATTTGTATGCAATCAGATGGGCGCTTGCACTACATAGTTGAAGGTAAATCTAAATTAAATTTAACAACAAAAGTTGTACAGTGTGTATCCAGCTTAACACTCTTTTTGCTGGCTGCTCTCATTAAAATACTCTCCTCCTTTCTACTCCTAGGATCGATCATTTCTTTTCACCATTATTTCACCACATGAAACAAAAAGGCATCTCCATAGTGCTCTCCATTTAAAAGCTTTATTAAAATACCCCTTAATAAATTACACTTACAAGGCAAACAATAAAAATCAGGCAATTTCCCTCTGCGTCAGAAAAGCTCACCACTCGCAGTGGCTCTGTGACATTACAGGGTGGGCTTCTCCCTCCTATACGCGTTTCGCTATGTAATTCGCTTCTTCGTAGGATGGGAAAGCCGACCTCTGGCCAAAGCTCTTATATCAATATGTGTTACCATGGAAACCTCCTAAGCTTCTTCTCGACTGTCCAACGTCTATATGAGTCCGCCCACTTCTTGTGGACAACGGAACAACCAATTTAAACAATATCCTACTCCCATGTTCCTCTCTACTATAACCATCTACTTAAATATAAAGGACTCACATAGCTTTATACGAACTGCCCTGCAGCATATTTTTATATTATATTTTTTTTTCTCTTTTAGAGCAAACTGATTTGAAAGCAAAATATATAGCAAAGTTTATAAAAAAAAAAGAGAACTTATGTTTTGGTGACATTGAAAGAAAATACTCCCAAATATTATCCAACTTTTTGAATGAATCTGAATAAATATATTTAATGAATTGCATCTATAGTATAACTTTTTCAGAAAAGGCTTAAAAAAGGCATAACCTATGTCACATGTATGCAATGAAGTTAAATGTGAAAATAAAAGGAAAACTATATGGGCCCATTCACACTTACACAGTGTGAATCCAGCACTTAAAGCCCAACTACAGTCAGAACTTTTAGATAGATTTTGGTAGAATTAGTAGTCAAATTTTTTTTTCTATTACCCCGTTTTAGAGATTTCATCTTACTTCCTGCAGATTGACTGTAATTGAGACAGGGAGACACAGACAATATAATAATAACTTTTAGATTGTAAGCTCTAACGAGCAGGGCCCTCTGATTCCTTTTGTTCCAAATTGTAGTGTAACTGTAATGTCTGCCTTCATTTTGTTAAGCGCTGCGCAAACTGTTGGCGCTATATAAATCCTGTATAATAATAATAATAATAACTTGACATACTGTATGTTCTAACATTCCCCATTTTTTAAAACAGGTGTTTTTCTGCAGTCTGTGTTCCCACTGGTAAGATTTCATATCACTTTCTGTATAGACAAGATGTGGGGGGAACACAGACCACAAAAAAAAAAAAAAAAAAAAAAAACTGACAGAAGTTGTTACCCTTTCCCAGTTTGGCTGTAAAAATATGAATTTTTAGTGAATTAGGTGTCACAATCTGGCATAATGTTCATTATTTTCTCACCTCTGCATGCTGGTTCTGTCTCATTCCACTGAGGATCTCCTGAGTCTTGACACTCAATGATGGTGGACCCTTGTTCCAGTGTATAGCCTGGATCACAAGTGAACTCCACTACTGTTCCCACAGCAAAGGTAGGATCACTGCTGGTGAAGTTACCATATTTAACGAAAGGTTCATAACAATGACCTTGTTCATAGGCTGGAAAAGAAAATACAAATATCAATTAACTCTACAGCAGTACTGGATCTCTGAAGCTGCTAGCCTGAGAAGAAGAATTAGTGCATTATTTGTAAAGGTCAAGCCTGCAAGGCCACTATAATTTATGGCCAGTAGGTCTAGTGGTCCTCCAGGAAAAACAATTAAAACTGATGAATTAAAATAGTATCCTAATTATGAAAGAAAAAAAGGATAACCAGTTTTACCTTGATAACGAAGTGCTACACCTGTAGAGGTGCCACTACTGTCGGTTGTTAGCTCTATAAAGAAGTACCGCGCAGTACTGAGAAGGCCTTCAATTGGGAGATATTCCACTTCATAGGAGTCATAGATAGGTGGGGAATCTATTGTATTCCCATCTCGGATAATAAGCCTGGAAAAACATCAGGAATATTAACATAGCAATAAAGGAATTAGGTCGACAAATATAATTGCAGCTGAAAACCAAGTCCCTGGATCCGGTATATGGATGATATGTGGGTAAAATTAGAACTTGGTAATGCAAGCTTTTGTTGAGCACATAGGGATGTACTTTAAAAATATTCATATTTCACCAGGTAAAGTGCATGTACCTTTGTTAAAAAAAGAAAGGTGATTTGGCTATTTTGTCAGATGTATTCTTTTGATTTAAAACAGAAAATAAGCATTTGATCACTAGATGCCACGGAATATCATAGGGAAATCTTGCTTAGTGCTATTTAGAGGCCAAATGTGCTTTTTTCTGTTTAAATTAGGAAAGGCCTTCTGTGCCAGGACACCTGAGACTTCAGTTCTGGGTATACGGACCCGATAAACAATACATTATTGCACCATCAAAAATGCACAAACTGCAAGCAGTCCGAAACCTTTTGGCTTCACATGTGGTCCTGACAGACAGCAGCATGATGTGTTGGTAGCTTTGTGAGTTCCAAGGCAGCCCTGCAGCCTTAGACCATGACCTTTGTTAGCTCTTTGTTAGCTATCAAGATATCCTTAGCTTACAACCTTCTGTTTTATGGGATATTTACAGCTTTTCAATGCAGAATGTATAGACTAGTATTTCACTGTTATGTCATAATAAAGCAACTAGGCAGAGCTGAATCATTCAGAAGGCAACATAGGCAAGATTGCAGAAAATTAAATAATAATGATGAGAAGATGTTTAATGTGTGCTGTTCTACCTGTCATCATCCTCAGCTAAGGAAACCTTCTCGAAGTGCAGATGAAGTCGCTGAGCTGCTGGAGCCTCTAGAACCCAGTGGCAGGTTAGGTTATTGCTGTAGTTTCCAGGGAAGTTTGGTGACACAAGACGTCCAGTAGTGATGTTTCTGATGAAACCCCCACAGGCAGCTATGGACAACATTTAGAGTTAACAGTAAATGAAAATCATATCCAAAGCACATTTTTGCTTAAAGCACAAGAACTTTATAAGGTTCATCTTTAATGCCGAACCCCGGCATAAAAACCTTCATATAAATGTATTCCTTTATAGCCATTAAAGATACAAAAATCCACTTTGTATAGGCCCAGTACAGATATTACCTTGTGATATCATCACTGTGCTATACATAGCCTGTGCAGAAAGCAGAGCTGTGGGAAGTATCCGACGGGCCCTCTCATTACCGACTGCCTGTAGAAAACTACAGGGGGGCGGAAACAAGAACAGTCACTCTGTACAAGTAGGCAACAGCAGGGACCTGTCTTTATTAGAAGAGACAGTCCCGTACAGGGGAAAAGTGCAGAGGATCACTGCACATATATAGAAGTACATAAAGATTTAGGTAAGAATATACACATTTCTTGTAGTAAGACAATGTTTGTTTAGTTGAGATTTCCACTTTATTATTCCCTTGTTTCCGAAATGCTATGATACTTCAGTTTGAAATATCTATGAAATTTCCAATATAAACATGTTCTGGTGTACAAACAAGAGCAATTTACCTTGTTGCATATGAGCAGAAGAAAAGAACACACAAAAGGTTGCTCTCATGAGAGCAACGTTTTATTCTGCGGAGACTATAAAAGAAATTCACTACATGCATGCTTATTTTGTGGTATGCAAATGACCCGTACTGCCATAACATAGTAAATCTTGGTATAAGATGACAAAAAGAAATCAAAGTTTCCTCTTTACTCCCTCTTATTTTACCTTGCCTTGTGAAGTCCTAATTAGCAATTAAACAGGTTATGCCAGAACAATGTGAACGGAGATGTTGGACATGCTTTGAGCAGGAAAGTACTGCTAAGCAGTTATAATAAACAATAGGAACTATAATATAGGTCGAGCTGATGGATTTACTCATGTGTATCTGAAATTGGTGTCCTGCTGTGCAACTAGAAAACTCTTGTTATAACTATCGAGAACCAAAGATTGATATTACAGGCATGAAGGCAATACAATATAAGGCACACAATGCCAGTTCATATTGACATATTTTAAAAAAGACTTTGGTGTGGTCACACCAGGTATCTTCCAAGGTAAGGAGGGCGCACCCGCTTAGCGCATTACCTTTTCAAAAAAAGGAGTTTTATTTAAAATATACACATCATACTCACAAACACGATAGACATTTCAAGCAGATAAAGGTATAGGTCAACCCAGATGTCCACGTAGCAAGACCTGCTAGTGAACGACAGACATGGAATGGATATCTCCAAAGGAGGGAAGGAGGAAGAGGGGCCCCCCCTTGAAACGCGTCAGATCCTTTGGAACTATCCATTCCATGACTGTCATTTACTAGCAGGCCTTGCTAGGTGGACATCTGGGATGACCTATACCTTTATCTGCTTGAATTGTCTATCGTGTTTGTGAGTATGATGTGTATATTTTAAATAAAACTCCTTTCTTTGCAAAGGTAATGCGCTAGGTGGGTTTGCCCTCTTTACTTTTCCTTTCCAGAGTGCCATTCAGGTTCTCCCTGACCTGCTGAGAGTGGCAGCACATCCCACGTGGTGCCTGTGGTAGTGGACCTCCAGTCTCCATCTGTCATATTACCACCTCTCAAGTGCAGAAGCATTTACTTTCTTTTATCTTCCAAGGTAATCCTGATGTGTCTACTATTCAATCAAACCTCAAACATATGTACAGCACACAAAGACTTTCACAGAATTCTAGTTAATTCATTCTTTGTCTTTGAGGAATTCCAAGAGGAATGCAAATTAATTAATGACTCTCTGAGATATCACTGATAAATTAGTTATAGGTAGAGTCTGTAGCCACTCATTGGCGGCACTAGTAGTAAGATCGCCAATGTTCCTAGCTCTGATCCCGACCACCTTCTTATTTTAGAGTTCCCATTCACAGGTGTTTCCACTCCTTCAGTTACATTTCCCATATCTATTGGGTTAGTAAACAGTATGCTTTTTCTCCAGCATCTTAAAAAAACAGAAATATCAGGTTTAAGTATATTCACGTCTGCGTGAATTGACCCTTTAAGAATTTGTACATGAATTAAATGAAAAAAATAAAAAATACATGGTTTATTTTTTGTATATTTATATATTTATATTCATGTGTATGGGATTTTGACATCAGAGTGCTGTGTACTCTTTCATGCCCTATAAAGGCAATACAGTAACAAGAATTGTTTTTTTTTTTATATTTAATGGTATACAAATGTATTTTTTATTATTTAATAATAAAATATAATAGACTACCCTGCCTGGCTGACTTTTAGCTTCAGCTTATGTACAGGGGAAAATGCCATTTCTTTTTCCATATCCCTGGAGTGATTGTGAGTAAAGTGCTTCACTAACCTCAACATGAAAAGCCCAGTCTCATCAATCTCTTACCTATACACTGTGGAGCTTGGCTGCTCCAGAAAGGTCGGGTTGCATTTAGGCAGGTTAGTACATGAAGTCCATGCAGCTGGTAGCCGGTATTGCAGTAGAAATATGCCTCCCCTCCCGGGTGCAGACTGGTGACAGATATATCACCATAAGCTGGTCTTCGAGGGAAACCACAGCTCAGGAGATAGGCTGCAATGAAAAATAAATTATTCCATTTGGAAAAATGTCATCATGAATGGTTGATAAATTTGGTTTGGCATTTCATACTTGTCAGAATTTTAAACAATTTTTTTTAATTTGGTATTTTTAACTAGAATTAAAGTTGTCAGTAGAAATCTATACAAGTTCCATTACATCTACTGTATGTTTCAAGCCCCTCTGGGCTCTTTCAAGCTAGAAGCAACTCTGGTAGCCAAAGTCATCTTTATACAAGGTATATTCCTATTCTTAAACAAAGAAAAATATATTGTACCTGCATAAGTAGATGCATATTCATTCATTCATTCGTATACTACAAATGAAAATAATTTTCAGCTTATGGTTTGCAGATTATTTTTGCAGCTACAGTGGTCCTTCAAGTAAAGTATTGATTAAAGAGGAACTTAAGTCTTAAAAAAAAAGTCAGCAGCTACAAATACTGTACCTGCTGACTTTTTAAACAAAAAGGAACTCACCAGTGTCTGGGGTCCAGCGCTGTCTTCATACAGCTGGTAATTTTACAGCTTAGGTTCCTGGTGCCGCCATTTTGGAAATGGGAGCGGACTGTGACTTTTTTTTCCTAATCACATACTGTTTGTTAATTTTAAGGTAAAAAAACACAGCACAGTACAAAACAAAAAGTAAGGCAGGCAATATATTATGCCATTTTCTTTCCTTCAACCACAGGTTGAAGAAAAGAAAATTGCTTGATTCAGTCAGCGTTGATGGGGGAATCCTTCCTGCTGCGCCATTGTATTCTGATAGTGGGATCTTTCCCACCCATCAGAATGCAATGATCACTGCTGGCAACTATAGCTGTTGGCAGTGATCAAACGAAAAATACCTGACAGGCTGCAATGAAATCCTAAATGGCCTAACTTTTTGTGGTAACCTGGGAGGAAAAAGTGGATGTATGTATGGTTTGAGCGGTTTTACACACTTTACATCTTTTACAAGGATATAAAGGACATCTTCTAAGATTTTCAAACACTTTACTTGTGGCCGGGGTTGTTATAGGATTAGGTGCTATAAGGTCTTTGAGGGAGCGTGCCTTTTTTAAAATAACCTGTGGAACATCCACTTTATCTTCCCAGGTAAGCACAAAAAGTTACACCATTCAGTATTTCATTACATGCCAAACAAAATATATCTTTTACGCTGTACATGCAGTCTTCAATATGTAGAAAGGGCCACATGACCCTTAAATGTTCGTATTGGCGAACATCTGGCCAATATTAGGAAGAGTTTTCTAAGCATTTTTCTCAGTGCAGAAACCCTTCCACATTGCAGGTTATTGGAGTTGAGAAATACACCACCCTTTGGATGGGAAGTAACCTCAAGAGGCAAATATCTTGCTGTGAAACACAGTGGGACGTCAATTCATTGATAAATAATAGCAAGATCTTAGCTCCTAACAGAAAGTCTCTATAGATTGGGTATTAGAAATTGGATGGGGTTTTGGGTATTTTTGTTTTTTTAATTGTATTTTTCCGGTAACATGAATTTTACTTTCAAATTTTTTATGTATATTTAAATGTATTATGTATTCACAATTTAATAGTTAATTGAGATTTTTTAAAAATAATAATTTGATACTCATTCATCATGTGGAGATCATTATCATTATTGTTGATGTTAAATACTTTGATCAAAAGTACAGCGTTTGTCAAATTTGATAGTTTATTCATTCACGTATATATAAAATTTAGGAGAATTTTTGATATGGTTCCACTAAGTAACAGTTTAAATTATGTCTTAATTAAATATGACCACACGATGAAGCTCTTTTGAGAGGGATTTGGTTTCAGAGATATTTAAATTGAAAGATTTTTATGTATAGATTTTTGTATATATTTTTTTAAACATTTTTGTATACATTTTTTTAAACATTTTTGGAAATTTGTCATCTTCTGTCCTTTTTAGGTATGTTCATTTTGATGGCAAATATAAAAGAAGAGGCCTTGTACTCTTTATGTATGAGATATCTTCATGACAGTGTGTCATTTTTGTATACTTTAAAGCGGAAGTAAACCCTCCAATCATTTTCAGCCAAGGAAGCTGACATCTTGGCCTCTATTTAATCTCCAACTGCCATGATGTTGCACATGTGATCAGTATTGACACCAGCCATTGGATGGTTTGGTAGTTTGGTTGAGAGCACAACCAATGTGACAGTTACATTCCCAGCACATTCTTAAACTCATTAAGAGAGTGCGCAATTAGACATATTAGGTATTGGTCATTTGCATTTGCACTTTATAATTTCATATGTGGTTTATTGATTTTTATTTATTTATAGGTTATCACATATACATGATTTGTTATTTATTTATTTTTAGCCCTTTTGGGTTACATAGTTACATAGTTTGTGAGGTTGAAAAAAGACATCAGTCCATCCAGTTCAACCTATGATGTGTGTGTCTGTGTGTTTGATGTTAACTGGGTTTGCACTGCTATACGCACATTTTTTATTGTGTGTTTAGTATTTGCAATTATTTGTTGCAATGGATATTTGTTTTTTGAATTTAAAGTACAAGCGCACGTAAACTTTTTACACTATTTATGGTCCAGTATTTAGGATCTTTGAGTTGCATCAGTTCACATTAGTTGTGTTGGCTAAGTGTGAGAATTTATATATTTTTTTCTGTCCCTTGATTTTTTGCATTAGCTATTAGACTACCAATGGGCCTCAATAAATTTTCCATTGTAGAAGGAATGAGGTGGCCCAAATCCAGTACTCATGTCCTCAATAACAGGAACCATAGGCCATATGGCATCCTCTGATTTGACAGATAATTTTGCCAGTGGAGAAGCCCCAGGTCTGGTGCTAGGCTAAATGGGGGGTAAAATGTGAAGACAGCCCATTCCAGTGTTTTGCCCTCTCTCCTCCCCCACTACTCCGCCTCCTTTCCTCCGCCAGCCTGTTTTTCCAGAGCTCTCCGGGTCTCTCACTGTGAGCGCTGGCTGTGCTGGGGCTCCCTGCAGGATCAAAACGCTCCCCTGCCTGGGCTCCTCTCCATCCCCAGTCTGCAGTGCAGCCCTATCAGCAGCAGTGAGAATTGGAAGGGAGAGAGCTAGGACAAAGAGCAGCCAGCAGGAATCGCTGCATTTTAAATTGACCTGGCCGTGGTGGGTGAAACTCTGATAGTGGGTGTAACATGTACCATGTTACAAAAGGTGAACTTATACTTTAACATAACTATTGAGTTTTACTTGCCCTTATCAGTACAGCTTTGAGTTCAAAAACTGAAAAAATAAAATGACTACAGCGCACTATTGATCAATGGCACGCTGATTGTGTAATACTTTTAAAAAAGGCACCTGATGTGGAAAAGGTTGCTGACCCCTGACATACGCCATCTATCTCTGGTAGAGGAGGCGCTGAGTTCCACACATTCTGCCTAGGAAGGCTGATCCCACACTATACGTACATCCATATCACCTCCATATACTGGAGTGCAGTACAGCTGCTGACCCCCACTATAAGATCAATAACCCATTACAGATTACTTTACTGGATCACTGCAGAGTGGGTTCACCAATACTTCTCCCCTCCTTTTCCATTTTTCCTCTCTACCCAGGGGAGAATCTCACACAATAGAAACTTTAACACAATAAGTCAAAAGTAAGGGGGAAGAGATTTTTTTTTTGTGCAGTGGAGTGATCTGGCAACAGGGCGCAGTCAAGGAACCTTGCACCGGCACCCAATTACAGACTTTTTTTAGACGTAATAACAGGTTGCGGTTGTCTGGGACATACCCAGGCAGTTTAACAGGGCTTAGGCAGCCACCTTAAGGTGCCAGGTTGGGGGCGGTAAAATGCACCTTCAATTAAGTAGACAAAATCCTTGCACCAACCTTGAGCAGCCCAGCCCTTCTGTGTTTGCAGAAGCTGTAGCAAGATGTAGGGGAATAGAGCGTGGGGCCTGGAAAATAGAAACCAGTCGGTGATACATTATTAGCAGTTGGAAATCTGAAATCAAAGGATAGAAGGAAATGGGAGCCCCATAGGACTTTTTAAGGTATAGTCCAACCAAATAGAGTAAGCAAAGGAGTAGCAAGATATTAAATCAACAAATTTTATTTAAGAAAATATCTTTCAACAAGCATAAAAGGTGAAAAGATTCACCAAAAGTATTATAAAACATCAAAGAATTGTCAAAAATTCCAATGCAAGTACATATAGAACATCCAAGGACTCAGATATGCTCTAAATCTGGAACATAGGATTGGTCTCTAACAGTGAAGAGCCAAATCCGAAACATCCCAACATGTTTTGAAATTTACAATGATTTCTTCTTCAGGGGAGAGAGGAAAGGAGAGCATAATCTCTTTTCTATAATTATAAAATATATAGGTGTTAGCATAGTACATGGAATAAAATGGTCTATACCAGGGGTCTTCAAACTATAGTCCTCCAGTTGTTCAGGAACTACAATTCCCATCATGCCTAGTCATGTCTGTGAATGTCAGAGTTTTACAATGCCTCATGGGATGAGTAGTTCTGCAACAGCTGGAGGGCCGTAGTTTGAGGATCCCTGGTCTATACCTTAAAAATCCCTATGGGGCTCCTATTTCCTTCTATCCTTTAAAATTATATTGGGACGTGGCATCGTGCCTCCAATAGCCCATGGCACCCACCTAATTGTATTGTTTCTATGGGAGATTTGAAATGCACATCTACATGAAGCATTAACCCATGCACCTCTCCTGTCCATGCTCCTCAAGTACCTATTGTGATGCTGTAGAACAATTCAGGCGTTGCTTTGTAGAAACCATAAATATTCAGCCTTTATCTATGAGAACTAAACACTAATGTGAACAATGACATACTTGTACTGCAGAAAAACATAAAGAAACCAACACTTCAGACACAGTGTTTTTAAACACTTGTCATGTTTTGTTTGATATTGTCTTGTTTCTGGCGATTTTTCATACAGTGTGCCACATCCATTATTAAGTCACCTGCTTCAATTTTAGACTTTGATCTCTCTATTGTGGCTGCCAGCTTATAATTTTATAAAATTGAAGAAACCAACTGCTATGCTAAATCCACAGTAACAAAGCAATTGTATAGTAAAAACAAAAATATCAATACAAGGTCAATACAATACAAGGCTCCTCCATTGAAACAGTCATACACCATTTTTAAAGTGTATCAGGTTTGCCAGGTAATACAGCAGCTATTACTAGTATAGATAATTCTAACTGCCCATTCTAACTAACAATCTGGATGGGTCAAGTAAAATTGGTGTTTATTTACATAGAAGAATCCCTTTAATGGTGGCCACATACAGAATACCAAAATGATCAATCAGCTGATAATTTAATGCTACTAAACAAATCAGTCAGACAGCCCTAGAGCAGGGCCAGATTTAAGGCCCGTACACACTCCTCCGATTTTTCTCTCTCTTGCTCAGCGTTCATAACCGTTATTGGTTGACAGTGCATAAATCACAAAATTTGTTTTTTTTTTTGGGACATTTGTTCCTAGACTTCCGGGTCGTCAGCAACTTCAGATCATGCGCGGTCTTTCGTATCCGATTTTTCACGGACGAACTGCATACACATTAAATGAAAATTAGTCGTCTGGGGACGGACGATAAAAATTTTGGTGTTTGTCCCTCCGTTTTTTTTAGTTGAAAATGTCGGCATCGGCTGCTGAAAGTTGTGTACACACTAGCCGAAAATTGTATGATTTTACCTTGGACGGGAATTTTCGGCAGATTTTCTACTAGTGTGTACCCCACTTTAGACCTTGGGGGCCTGGGGCACTTCAGGGGGCCTCTCATATTTAGTCGTGTATACACAGTTGTTTTACATTCTCAATGACACAAGGCAATTTTAAGCTCAAACATGCACGCTCACATACAGTCATAGGCCACCATCCTTCAGGGCCGTTTTAATAGCATCATGAGACCCTGGGCAAAATAATACAATGGAGCCCCTACCAGCCTGCCCCAATTTACGCACCTACTCTCAAGAATTAAATCATAAATATTTGATAGAATTAAACGTATCTTTATTAGTACTTTCAATAAAATCAATTTTAAACAATGAAAAAACATGCCATAAATCAAAGACTTATCAACACGAAGGGCACAGTATTGGGGGGGGGGGGGGTGTATGGCAGAAAAGCATAGTACAGGAAAGGTCAGGAGGGCACAGTGCAGGTTCTTGGACACTCAGCAAATCTTGCGACTATCTCAGCATATCTGGGAAATTGGCAAGTATGACGTAATGTAAGATTATCTTGGGGCCCCTATGCCCATGCATTAAGACAGCCCTGACTTCCTTAAGAGTGTAAGTGCTCTATGTTTGGTTCGCTTGAGCTTCCAAAATCCGTTTTTAAAAAGTTACAATATACCAGCCCAGAGTAAAACTTTTTACAAACATTACTTCCTAAGATACATTTCTAAATTAAAGGTTTTTTTTTTTAAATTATTATCCATGTATGATTTTATTATTATTTGTTTATTTTTTTTAATATAATGTTCTATATTGTTTTATATTATTTATGTAAAGAGGGGGGCCTTCTGTCAGGGGGCCTGGGGCTGTTTCCCCTTTTGCGTCCTTTTAATCCGACACTGTCCTAGAGCCTAGAAAAAGCTGACATAACTCTAATTTCTGAAAGTAGAGCTATGTCAGCAAATGAGTTCCAAACCTTTTGGGGAAAATGAAGCAGGCTCTAGTCATCACTAGAGGCTAGAGGTAGTGATCTCCAGCCACTAAAGATTTCATGCTACTGAAGGTGCTTTTAAGAAAGTATTTACCATGTTTTTACGGATAGTGGAAATAGGTGGTAATGTTTTTTTTTTTTTTTCCAGTGACATTCAGGGGTTTAACTCTGGGCTCTTCAGGGTCCCGGCTAGCAGCATTAGGTAACACTGAAAGTGTGTGTAGCTCAGCCAGATGTTCCCTTGCTGGAATCGCAGTGATGGATTATCTGAAATAAAGTTATAATGCCCCATCTCCATCTTGCTGTGGATTTCCCAGACTGGGTGTTTGGCACCACTCATTAGCTCGCAACTTGATAAATTATCCGTGCGGCTTCCCTAATGGGACCTATAAAATATTTCCTCTGTGTCTATGGCACTTCCTCCAAAACACAACAGATAGCGAAGAGAGAGATCTCTCGAGGGGAATTGGCAGGGAATGGAGAGTAAATGTGGAGCTTCAGTCACAGTCCGCACACAGTGATAGATTTCTTCCTATTATATCTGCCGAGAATGGTAAACAAAGCAGAATACAAATCTGCAACAAACACACATTACTTGTTATAAAGGGTCAAATGTATTCGTTTTTTTTCCCGCACAGCCTTTGACCGCAGCGAATATATTAGATTCTTCCTGGTGCCGTAGGATAACAACAGCCTGTAGTTGTTTGAAATAGCCAGGGTACGATTAACAGGTCTAAAATGTGTGCAACCCTTGCCATCTTTATTCTTAGTATTACAGCTCACATTACATAAACATCGCTGAAATTATTGCACATACATAGTATACTGTATATAATAGGAGTATATAATATATAGCAAAATCACAAGGATTTTCATCAGCCTGGGGCAGGTCAAGGCATAGGAAAAATAAACGACTAGGCCTCACAAAGTAAACCCACTTAATAAAATGCTTAACATATACCCAGTGAAGTGACGGTCATCAGGTGATACACAGAAATTAAACAAATCCTTCTAAATAGGATGTACCTGTCTATATTTATCCCTCTTTCTTCTACTGTACATCAGTTCAAAGTCCATAATTTACACAGCTTGTCTGAGCTACCAGAGGCAAAGAACGGGGATCTGATATCACACACTGAACAGCTCAGAGAAGACAGCTGAGTGTAATCTGAGATCTGAGTGGAGAGAATAGACAAACAACCCTCTACATCAGGGGTGTCAAATGTTCATTGAGGGCCGCATTAGCACTATGGTTGCCGTCAAAGGGCCAGTTGTATCTGTAATACTACAAGTCCAGAGCACCCCACCCCCTCTTACGTCAGAAGTCAACAGTCCCCCACCATCAGAAGTCAACAGTCCCCCACCCTCCCTTACAGTGCACCCCCTACACCTTGTGCTGTTGGAGAAGCTTGGGGTGGAACTGGGAAGCAAAAAGTGCAGGGACAATAGGAGGGCTGGAGTCAGCAGCTGGGGTCTGCTGAATGCTGAGACCAGGGAAGGCAGAGACGAAGGGGTGATGCAGCTGCATAGAGAGGCACAGGATCTGTAGGAGGAGTAATGACCTCCTCTCTGCGGCTGCATGGAGAAGAGCAGAATCTGGCAGAATTAGTTCTGTCCTCCTCCCTGCTACCAACTGTTTAGACAAGGTGGGGGCAGAGACGAGGGGGGTGCCCCTGCTGCAGGAGAGGTGTGGGGACCACATGAAATTGCCTGGAGGGCTGAATCCAGCCCATAGGCCTTGTGTTTGACACATGTGCTCTACATAGTCTCATAGGGAAACATGCACAGCTGAGGCTGCTAATCACAGGCTGTGTGCTTCCCCATCCCCCATGATCCCTTGGAGTAGGCGCAACCTGTCAGAAATTAATCATTCAGATAGCAGAGGATTGAGGCAGCAGACAGAAAACAAACTTGGTGCTATGGATTGAGGCAAGTACACACTATAGAAGGATATGCTTTGTTTATTTTTCATGCCAGAGGTTTACAACTACTTTAAATTAATCTGAGTTTAATACAGACCAGTTCCGCAGGGTTATTGGGCATAGTTTTTTTAAAACATTTGCATGGCATTTCATCCATCAAAACTCATGTAAATTTGTTCTGGGCAAAAGGGAAAAAAGCAAAATGTTCTCAGGCTAAATTCTTTGCAGTTTCGAATGTGTAATTGCAGAAAAAGCTGCTTTATGGCCACTAGAAGAGCATACTTATTTCCTATGATTGTCAGCGCCATCTAATGGCCATAATGCAGTATTTTCAGCATTTACAAATATAGATTGCAGAGAATATAGCCTAGGAACATTTACATTTTGCCCCATTCTCACTGAACACATTTACATGCAGTTTCAATGGACCAACAACTATGCCCTTTTTTTAAATAAAATACACCACTAAGTGTACTAAGAGTAGTACTTTCAGCCTCTCACCACATGATTCTGTGTTTTATAGCCTCCTACTTTATTATGTGTGGGCTCAAAGTGAGGACAATTATGATACCTCTATGACTAAGCCCTGTGGGCAGGTCAAAACAAGTCAGCGCATGGCTATCAGGCGGAGCTGTGGCCGAGGCTGTTTTTCACTTCCTATGCACTTGAAGTCCTTTGGTTTGTGGCAAGCTGGTGCTCCATGGGCCGGAGGGGGGGGGGGGGAGCAGACAGACCACACCAATCTGCACACCATACCCCCCCCGGACCACACCCGCTCCAGCCCTTACACCTTGCCCCCCTGGTCGCCAGCTCACTCATCCTGAAATGTGGACAGCGGCGGCAGCTTTCCCCTCCACGGGTCGTGCTTCCCCTGCGTCTCCTCCCTCCTCCTTCTCCTTGGCCAACATCCTGGCTTCTCCTTTCGGCCAATAGGGAAACAGGTCTCAGGACCCGCTTCCTGATTGGCCAGGAGATTCCGTGTGACAATAGCGAGTATTCATTTGCTATTGTCACACAACTGGGTGCGCCCCAAGCCCACCCTTTTTTGAAGCCTATTAGAACCTCTGGCTCTAATCACGTGATTAAAAAAAAAAAATCCCCCATTGGAATCCTTGTGTCCGGCGCCCTGCATGTAGATTAGGGGGCCAGACGCATGTAAAGGGACGGCGGTGCCGCTGTGCCCCCAATGGACGGGCCCCCACTGCAAACGACTCCTACTTACAAACTGTTGGGGCTGCACTGATAATCAGGACACTAATGATCAGTGCCCTGATTATCAGTGTAAAAGTCCCCTGCCACAATTGCCAGTTACCAGCTCTTCTGTTCTCACGATGTGACAGAGCGTGAGGAAAGGAATGCTGATAACCGGTAAGTGTGATTGGACACACCTGATCACATTGTAAAGGGCTGCTGTGATTGGCCCTATACCCCAATCTGTGATCAGCTGTGTCCGAAGGACACAGTGATCACATTCAGACACAGCGATCACAGAGCACAATGGCTTTGCACCCCAGCAGGTGCACAGGGGGCATGATTCTGGGAGGTCGTCCATGGATGATGACCACGCTGTAGCTGTCTTTTGGCTATACCGTTGTCAAAAAGTGGTTAGGATCAGCTCCTTTCCTTTGCAGCATCCTATGGAGCCACCCTTACATGAAAACACTAGAGTTGTGTTTCCTACACTGTATACATCAATAGAAACACACAGCCCTGTATCCTAGTATGGCAAGGCACTCCCCTGCTTCTACCTCTTCCCTCCCCCCTCTCTTCTCCACTGTCTAAAAACTGCACTGTCCACTGTTAAATCCTTCCTGTAAAGACCAGCAGTTCTGGGAAGCAGCATTGAGAGTAGGTGCCAGTAGCATTAAACACTGTAAACTGCAAGTGCTGGGGTAAGAATTTCTCCACATAGTTTATTGGGGAAAGTTTATTTTATTGCACTCAATGTTTTAACGTGACACTAAACTCTGGTTTAACAAAAAATATATATTCTATTCAATTATGTATTCTTAACTTAAAGTTAAAGTATCTTTTATTGTTCTCATCCTCCTCCAAATCTCCAAATTCCATTTTTTTTTCCCTGCTGTGATCTGATTTGCTGTTAGTGGGTGGCTAAGTTAATGCTCCATGGCCCCACTGTTATGCCCCGTACACACGTGCAGATCGTCGGCCGAACGATCGGCCGTCTTTTGTCCAGGGCTGTCGTGTCTGTTGAAAAGTGCAAAAGACTGCACAAGAATTTTGTCCGCCGACTACAGCCGACTGCAGAAGTGATGTCATGTGATGGTTAACTTTCCCTGTGTTTTTTCTTTTCTGAGCATGCCCAGTCTTGCAAATCTGCTGTCTGTCGGCCGAATTCTGTATTGACTGGCGAACAATCGGCCGTTCTGGTGTCGGCATACAAAAATTTTAATGCTTGCACGACAGATTCTTTTCGGCCGAAAGTGCGCTGTCGGCTGTCGGAAGCATCGTACTAACAAGCCGAAAATCGGCCGATCGGTCGTCGGCCGAATCTTTTCGGCCGACAATCTGCACGTGTGTACAAGGCATTAGTGAGAGCATAGCCTCCATCTGTTTCTCACTCCTGAGATGAACTAGGGACTATTGGAAGTCTAGCATGCATACAACAATGCACACAAAAGCAAATAACATGCACTGTTTGTTCCAAACAAATGGAAGTGAGGGGAAAATGAGAGGTTCAAGAGCTTACAGAGGATGTTAAAAGGTAACAGAAACAAACAGTAAAAAACTATTTCATGAAAATAGAATACACAGCCATTAAGTAGTGGATGTAAACTAGTTATTTTTGAAAAAGAAGGATATAGTTTTAGTGTCACTTTAAATATAAAAAAAAAAACACGAAGTCTGTGTTCACACTAGAGCGATTCTAGTGCATCACATCTCCCCTGCAGGCAGTCCACACCGCCCTCTGCGAACTGCTGAGGGTGTCAATACAAAGTTAAAGAGGAGTTCCAGCTGTGGAAAAAAATAATAATTAAGAGTTAGCAGCTACAAATACTGTAGTTGCTGACTTTTAATATATAGACACTTACCTGTCCAGGGAGCCCGCGAGGTCAGTGCTGCTGCCGCCATTCACTGTAAGAGAAACCAGCAATCGAGCCTTTTGGCTTCACAGCCAGGTTCCCTACTGCGCATGCGTGAAGCACGCTGCGCATTCTCACTGGCTCAGCGGCGGGGGAAAGAGAAACTGGACGGAACCTCCGAGGGATGGTGCCGCGGTACTGTCTACCAGAAGTGGGGAAGGGTACCTGTCAAAAACAGATACCCATTCTCCCCTCCCCCCTGAATGATGCCAAACGTGGCACTGGAGGGGAAAGGAAGAAAATGTGCGGAAGTTCCACTTTTGGGTGGAACTCCACTTTAATGAAACCCCCAGATGATTTCGCAGATCGCAGTGAGAACTGTGAATTCTGGCAGGAATCGGATCGCATGAACACCCATGCAATCCAATTCCAGTGATGGAAAAAAAAAAGGTTCCTGCAACATTTTTGTGCGAATGCAATGCGAGTTCAGCTTTACAAAATGGATGGCTGAATTTCCATCGCACAGACATCGCATGTGATCTGCACAGCAATGCGGTGCGAATCACATGCGATGTCTGTGTTTGAATTAGTGTAAACCCAGGCTAAAAGTTTAATACTACTTCTAGTGAACGTTCAACAAGAAGGCTCTGTGTTCATTTAAAGGGAAATATTTTCTTTGTGGAATGTATCTTTTTAAATGTATATGTTTTGAACTGTTTTACATTTTGTAATTAAAAAAAAAAATTAAAAAAACAATAATACAGGGTGTGCCGATGATATTTTATGCTTTGTAATAATTGTAACTGTGGATGTGTATTTAAACCTACAATGCAGCCGGCATCTTTTAAACAGAAATGCAGAAATATTGCAGCAGCCTGGAATGGAGACACACAGTGGTTGTTCCAGATTAGCCCGAAAGATGGCAGTAGAGGACAATGCTGTACACCACCAATGTGACTTCACAGAATCTCTGAAATGATCATTTGTCTAACGGTACTACTTGACCTGAGGATCAAAATAAACTCCTCAAAGCTTGTTCTGAAATACATTCCGTTAGTTACAAGTATATAACCAATTATTTTGTACATGGGCACCATGAAGATCAGAAATCCTACACAATCTGACTGCTTGTTTTGAGAAACATTTAATCGTGATGGTTCACTATCAAGACTCAGGGCCGAGGCGGATAGCTTGAAAATGATGGAAAGAAAAGTTACTTGTGGTATTCACCTACAGTAGATAAAATATTTTTCCCTGGAGGAGCCTCAAATTTACTTGAGGAGCCCCTCGCAGGCACTATTATAAAATTTACATTGGGATATTGTGTAATAAATGGTAATTGCACCACTGATGAAGACCACTTCATAAAGCAATGCTTTGGGTCCACCTTATTTTGCACTTTGTCTAAGCCACAATTTTGGAATTATTTTCAACGCCATTCGTAGGTGAAACCATGGATCACAAGCAGCAAAATTTAAAATGCTGGTGGTCTATGAGAACTCTTCAATCTCTGTGGTTTGCTTTACCTTGGGAAGCAGATTAAAGCAGATCTTCCCTGCATCTGAGCATCAGAAACCAAAAACAGGATTTGATTAATTTTTAATACTCAAAGCAACTCCCCCATCCATCCATCCATCTATCTATGTCTCCATGCTTTTTTTTCGCGAGAAATCACTTTGAAAAACACCCCCTAGCAGCATTTCTGGCATTGGCCATCTTGAGTAAGGGCAAATGATTCATGTAGCATTTACTTCCGCCCTTTAGCTCAAGTATGCATGCAGGAGTAGGTGTGCTTAGCTGAGAAAACCTCTCCTTCCCTTCTGAAGACTCCTGGGATGTATGACATAATTTGCCTAGGCAGGAAACCAGGAAGTAACTGAGTAGCTGAAGAAATAAAAAAAAAAAAAGTTTAAAACAAGTAAATATTATATACTTTCTATATATAATATATATAGAATTACTGTTTACTAATGCTAGCATTAGGAGAGTGAAGTTCCACTCTAACCAGTTCTAGACAGGAAGGATTTGCCCCTTTAACCACTTAAGCCTCGGAAGATTTTACCCCCTTCCTGACCAGGGGATATTTTGCGATTCGGCACTGCGTGACTTTAACAGACAATTGCGCGGTCGTGTGACGCTGTACCTAAACGAATTTGACGTCCTTTTTTTCCCACGAACAGAGCTTTCTTTTGGTGGTATTTGATCACCTGTGCGATTTTTTGATCATGCGCTATAAACAAAAAAAGAGCATCAATTTTGCAAAAATAACAATATTTTTCACATTATTTTATATGAAATTCCCCCCAAAAAAAAGTAAAAATCTAAATTTTTTAACATTTTCGGCCAATACGCAAAAAGCGTATTTTGATTGGTTTGCGCAAAAGTTATCGCGTTTACTAACAAAGGGAAAGATTTTTGTAATTTTTGTTGTTTTTTTTAACGCGTAATGGCGGCGATCTGCGATTTCTTTTGCGGTACTGCGACATTGCGGCGGACAGATCAGACCCTTGACTGACATTTTTGACACTTTTGGGGGGACCAGTGACATTACTACAGTAATCAGTGCTAAAAATATGCACTGTTACTGCACTATTGACACTGGCAGGGAAGGGGTTAACCTAGGGGTGATCAAAGTGTGAGCCTAGGGGAGTGATTTCTAACTGTATGGGGGAGGGACTTGTGAAATGAACACAGGGACCTGTGATCCTATATAGAAGGATCACAGGCGCTCTGTGTTTATTTCAGAGAGACCAACCTCTCCTCCCCTTCTGAAGACTCCTGGGATGTATGACATCAATTGCCTAGGCAGGAAACCGGGAAGTAACTGAAGAAATGTAAAAAATAAAGTTTAAAACAAGTAAATATGATATACTTCCTATATATATATAATATATAGAATTACTGTTTACTAATGCTAGCTTAGAGTTCTAAAAGCCGGGATGTGGAGGCGGGCATTTGTGTCATGTGAACGCTGTGATTGGATGTCACAGCAGTCACATGATCGGAAAGCTCCCGTTCGCAAGTATGCATTGGGAGCTTACTGATCCCCGCCGGCTACTGTGCTGGGAGCGCACTCTCAGTATGGTACGTTGTTTTAGCAGGGCCGCATATATGCATACGGCTGGCTTCAAGAGCTTAAGGCAGAACTTTGGTGTAAATTTAAAAATTTGCGTAAAGAGGGATTTTTTTAATTGCAGTAGAAACAAACATTTCTTCTGTAATAAAGAAATTCTTAAAGCAGAACTAAACTCTCTCAGTCAACAATAACTATTTTTATGTTTAATCTGCTTTTAACATGAACTATTTGTAACCCCTATTCTACTTGCATTAGTAAATACTGTAGATAAAAAAGTATATTATATTTACTTGTTTTAACCTTTTTATAAAAGAAAAATATCATCTGGAGGATGATCTCATTTAGGAGATATTTACTGTACCTTTAGGCAAGCCTTATTATAGGGTTATGCATAGGTAAAAATCAAGCGGAGTTTACTCCCACTTTAGGATGGCTGTGGCTAGAGATGCTAGGGCAGGGGTGGGGAACCTTTTTGGCTGAGAGAGCCATGAACACCACATATTTTCAAATGTAATTCCGTGAGAGCCATACACCATATTTCAGGGGTCGGGAACCTTTATTTAAAATTCATATTCATGGGTAAAACAGTTAACACAATATGTCATTTATTACCTTGGACAGACAATAGCGGGAGTTGGTGTACTTTTGTTACTAGTGTATTGGTAATCTGAAGAACTACACGTCCCAGGGTAGTGAGATAAACTAGATGCTGAAACATCCTGTTATGTTGCAGATCTCTGACAGTTTTGTCTTCTTTAGTGTTGAGTAACTAAAAGATCCAGCATGCCAAAGCTTCTGACACTTTTTGTACATTTGGGCCATCTTTGGCTTCAGCACTTTCTAGAAACACGAAGTTCTTCAACAAGTTCTGTGCAGAGGCATGTTGAAACATCGTGGTCATGCTGCAACTTGTAGTTCCTCAGCAGCTGCTTCTACTGCCCGACCTCCTGCTCACATCCTCCTGGTTATTATTTCAGCAGCAAATTATCCGTGAAAAAGTTTTAGCTTTGCTGGAGGATAGGAATGTCAAAAACTGCCACAGGGTGTCATGGGAAAGCCTGCAGGAGCTTGGCAAGGAAGGTGCATTTGATTACCTTGTGGACCACTGTCATTGTGTTCCTTCCTTCTGCCAGTGACTCCCTGCATGTCCCACTCACCTTAGAGTCTGTTCTGTTGTCAGCAGGGAGGAAGGGGAGGCGGGAGCTATCTGCCGACACACACACTCACTGTTAAAGCGGTAGTATACTCGAAAAAAAAAAAACCCTGCAAGACAAAGGCATAATGAGCTAGTATGCATCGCATACTAGCTCATTATGAAATACTTACCTTAGAACGAAGCCCCGACACGGATCCCCGGACACCGCTGTGGGAGCGGACATGATCCTTCGGCGTCTCTTCCGGGTTTGGCGGCTCCGGCGCTGTGAGTGGCCGGAGCCGTGATGACGTCACTCCCACGCATGCACGCGGGAGTTTCACTTTCCGGCAACTTCCCGGCAAGGAACTCTGAAGGTCCGCCGGACCATCAGAGCGCATGCGCCGCTAGCGTCAGCGGCTGCATGCAGTGCAAATATCTCCTAAACCGTGCAGGTTTAGGAGATATTAATTGTACCTACAGGTAAGCTTTATTATAGGCTTACCTGTAGGTAAAAGTCACAAAAATGGGTATACTACCGCTTTAACAGGACTTGGAGGAAGAACGTTGGTCCGGAGCTGCTGAGCAGCAGGCGGCTGAAAAGGCTGTGTGCTGAGCCGGCAGCTATGTGAACGCACGCAGTTGACTGTCACTGCGAGGGTGGGGCCCGGCTCCAAACCGCCACCTACGCATATGCCACCCACGTTACACTACTGGACATGCACAGAGGACAGCCCCTGCCATGTTCGCCGAATCACAGGGCGCCCGCCGACCGTCCTGAGCAGGAAGATCATGGCGGCTGGAGCGCAGGGAGAGATATTAGCGTGGCTCACGTCCGGACACGCCTCCCTTTATTAAAGATCTGTCTATTTGTCTGTGAGCCAGATGCAGCCATCAAAAGAGCCACGTCTGGATCGCGAGGCATAGGTTCCCGCCCCCTGTGCTAGGGGGTTGTTTTCAAAGTGATTTCCCAACAAAAAAGCACCGAGACATGAATGGATTGGTGAGTTTACTTTGAATATTAAAAAGGAATCAAGTAACATTTTTAGTTTGTGGTGCTCTGATATAGTTTAATAGGGCTTTAACTTCCTCCTCACAAACTTTTTATGCTGTACGCTGAGCCGCGCATGCACAGTAAATAAAAACAGCATTTTTGCATGCACATAATTGGATGATAGAAATTAGCAGAGCTTACCCTCATTTCAGAGCTTCCCCTTGCAGTACACTTGTAGTGCACAGTGGATTTGCCTTTAGTAAATAAACCCCATTGTGTGGCTGGATGGAGGTGAGAAAAGTTCCACTTTATGTATTTATAACTATCTGTCAGATACCTGCATACCCTACTCTTAAACTACAAGTCAGAAGTATTATCGAGCTTATACTGTATGTGATCTGTAGAGTACAAAAACCCATAGCAACCAATCAGAATCCATATTTTACATCACCTGACAATAATAATCTAATTGTTTGCTATGGGTCACTGCACTTTAAACATCATCATTGCTTGCTGTGCTGAATAACCTTAGTGAGCATGAAGATGACAGTGACAAATGGGAATGGGAAATAGGTATACAAGAGATGAAAAAAAAGCATGTTATTTCAGTTTATTTTGCCTTCCGCAAGGTTAGGTGAATGTGTGCAGCTGATTAATTAGAACACAATAACCATTAGAATAATCATGTAATAGGAAAATAGAAATTCTGCACATTAGGTTGGACACCATGCAGATATAAAAGACTCACATTAACACAGCTCTGTATTCATTATTAAAAGTACAGTATTGTTAATTTGCAACTGATGCAGTGTAGGTAGGTACCTGGACTGGAGTTGGTATTAGCCTTTTGCAATCTTTGTCCAGCAGCACTGCAGGAGGGGCAGCAGTAGGAGTCAGTTATGTATACTGATTGCTTACAGTGACAAAGAGCAGAAAGGTGAGCAGAGAGATGAGCTCATCAGTTTGCTGCTGTTCCTTCACTGTCCAGTTAAGATTGAGGACAGAGAGGTGTCACTACCGCATTCTTTAATGCTAACAGAAAAATTGTGTTATTCTCCTGGCTGTCGTGTGCAAATCTCAGAAGTAAATGAACAGAAATGAAAAAAAAAAAAAACTTTGACTGATAAACAAGCTCTATTATGGCACTTTTCCACTGCAAGTACCGGCTCGGCTCTACTCGGCCCTGCTTGGCCCGGTTTGCTTTTCCACTGCTGGTACCGCATGGTATGGTGTTGGAACGGTTCGGTACGGTCCTTTATGGTTTGCTTTTCCACTAAAGTAGTACTAAAGTTAAGTGGGTGGGATAACAACGGGGTGGGTGGGATTCTCTGACCAATCAGTGGCTAGTAGTGACTGCATGCAAAGGATTGTGGGATATGGTACCGGGTATGGTACCTCTTGGAACCACAATCGAGGTGGTACTGTTTTTGAGAGCCGTACCGTTCGGTTCCATGCAATGGAAAAGCGCCGCCGTACCGTACCGAACCGTTCCTACACCATACCATGCGGTACCAGCAGTGGAAAAGCACAAAAGCGAGCCGAACCGTTCAGTTCCATGCAGTGGAAAAGTGCCATTATATTCATTTTATCTGTGTATATAGCTGTTTGTCTGGAGTTCTGCTGTAAGAATATTATATCTTTCATTGAGCTTTCTCAAAACTGATTTTCAAAAAATTCTGCAACGCATTTTTTTTTTTTATTTAGCCCATACATATAATTTAAAATTTAAAAAAAAATTGTATCCAAGCAATTAGAGTTTTTTTTTTATAGATTAGAACTTTTATCTATTCATGATAAAACAATAGCAGAGATCTTGGCAGAAAGTCTTACAAATTTTAACATGAATAAATTAAATATTTTTTTAAAACGACTTTAACTAAAGAAGATGGTACTAAGCTTTTATGCTCTGACTGTTTCCAATTGCAGTGACCAGTTGGTTTAAGGTTTTTCATTGATTATGGGTACCTCGTGACTGCATTCCTTTTGATTAACAGTACATATCAAGCAGAGAGGTATATACATTTTAAAAAAAATACTTTTTGAGGGCCAGTTCACACCAGAACAGGGTGCTTGAAAGGCATGTACCATGCATGTTTCCCCATTGCATTCAGCATGCAATACTGATCTGCAGTGGGTGCCAATACATTGTTAACCACTTTACCACCACCCGCCACAGTTATACAGCAGCAGGCAGCCGCTCCTGGGTGAATCGCCGTAGCTGTACATCGCTCTCAGGAGGCTAGGGGGCGAGCGTGCGTCGCCGGTGCGCTCCCGCCCCCGCTCGTTAGCGAGAAAGCCGATGCAGCGGGCAGCCATCTCCAATTGCCACCTGACACTCGCAATTTTTTCCCGCTGAGAGAGAAGAACGGTCAGCTGTTGTAAACACGGCTGACCGTTCTTCTCCCTGGAATGATCATAGAGCCCCTGTGATCCGTCTATATAGGATCACGTCTCTATGGTCATTTCAGAAGCCATGCCCCCCCACAGTTAGAATCACTCCCCTAGGCTCACATTTAACCCCTTGATCACCCACAATGTTAACCCCTTCCCTGCCAGTGTTATTATTACAGTAACCGTGCATATTTTTAGCACTGGTCCCCCCAAAAGTGTCAAAAATGTAAGTCAGGGGTCCGATCTGTCCGCCGCAATGTCGCAGTCCCGCAAAAAATCGCAGATCGCCGCCATTACTGGTAAGGAAAAAAAAAAAACAATAAAAATGATCTTTCCCGTAGTTAGTAGATGTGATAACTTTTGCGCAAACCAATCAAAATACGCTTATTGCGATTTTTCTAACCAAAAATATGTAGCAGAAAACAAATTGGCCTAAAATGTTAAAATATTTTGATTCTTAAATTTTTTTTTTTGAGAATTTCATATAGCAGAATGTGAAAAATATTGTTTTTTTTTTTTTTTTTTCAAAATTGTCGGTCTTTTTTTGTTTATAGCGCAAAAAATAAAAAATCGCACAGGTGATCAAATACCACTAAAAGAAAGCTCTATTTGTGGGAAAAAAGGACATCAATTTTATTTGGGTACAGCATCGCACGACCGCGCAATTGCCTGTTAAAATAACGCAGTGCCGAATCGCAAAATAGGGCCTGGTCAGGAAGGGGGCAAATCCTTCCGATCTTAAAGTGGTTAATGGCACCCCTAATGCAGACTGCAAACGTAGTGCGTTTTAGGGAATCAGATCACATGGTATCGCAGTACCATTGCATTTTGGTGCTACACGTTTTTCAAAAATAGTGCATGCGCTATGTTTTGTACTTTGAGGTGCGATTTGCGGCCCATTTGCCAAATTGCACTGCAGGTGAACGAACAGGAATCTCAACGGAATTCAGTCCACAAGAACCAGCCCTGACAGTCTGTAGCACCATCATAAGAATACCTCATGCACTTTCTGCTTTTCGACTTTGAAGGACCACCAATTTTGGACCAGGCACAAATGAAAAAAAAATGTTTTCTAAAAAAAAAAAAGGATGCACGAATATACCTGTATTAGGGTTGGTTTACTAAAGTAGAATAGGCTGTTAACCTTTGTAAGGTAAATGTTAGTAAAAAGGATGAAGCAGTATTCGCCTAATACCCAACTATATGCTAAGAAGTTTTTATTTCCCTTGCATATGATTGGGTATTTCCAGTGTATGTCTGAACAAAATCCCAAAAACATTGTACATATCTGCAAAATATGCACTTTCCCCCATGTTTTATGCTTTAAAAATAATACAATTATAGACAAATATTTGTTTATCTTTTAGAAATTCAGGGCGCTCCAAATTTTTCCTGTTTGGACTGATGGCACATTGCACAGTGCCCTTGCTGCCGCTCCCAAGCAGCTGCTGCCTTGACTCCTGAACGTCTACCCACACACTGGCGTTAATTTACTAACGGCAGATAGACTGTTAACATTGCAAAGAAATTTTCACTTTTCAGTGGAATTTTCCCTTCGTTTAGTGAATGGGGTGGAAACTCAAGAATACCAAATCATTTCCAAGGAAAATAAAAAAAAACATATTTTCACTTGCACATGACTGGAAGATAGTCAGCAAAGCTTTAACTCTGTTACTAAGCTAAGGTTGGCCATACATAGTTGTAATCTCGGCGGGTTCAACAGGAACCGGCCGAGATTCCAACCATTAATGGGCAGGCTGAATGTACCAAGTTGATCGATCTATCAACTTGGGTACCACCAGCCTGCCAGATTTCCTTGCGATTATCGCTAGCGGCTGCTATAGTATCATATAGTAATAATAGCACTGTCTTCTCCCGGCATTGACAGCTTCCCCCGCCCGCCAAGAGAAAGCAATGGCCCGGCAGGAGGGATTCTGCCTCAACACTGTCTGTGTTGATGGGGGAATCGAGCAAATTTCGCTCCATGTATGGCTGGCCTAAGGAAACATTACCTTGCAAAATTAAAGCGGAGTTCCGGCCTCGAGGGTCAATTTGAGCTAAAAATACCCCCGGGACAGTCAGGGCTAGTACATTCCATAATGGATAGCCTCTGAACTGTCCCGGGTCGCACTTACCTGAAAGAAGAAATACTTACCTTGAACATTTCTTCTCCAGTGCTGCAATCTCAGGTGTGGGCAGCTGAAGCCGCAGTGTCCCTCTTCGTGTCCTCTTCGTGACATCGGAATGCCCAGAAGCTGTTTAGCAGTGAATGCCGCGCCTGCACCGGAAGTGACGAGCGGGGCCGGTGCAGGCGCATTGATTTCTGGGAGCGATGACGTTCAGCTCCCAGGAATCATTGCAAACCGGAAGTGACAGCGGCCACAGAGGAGGAAGTGGAATGAAGGTGAGTATATTTTCTTCTATAATAAGGTAAGTGACCAAAAAAAAAAAAAATCACCATTATCCATTTCTTTTTCAGGTTCCCCTTAGCAAGCGGATGGCCCAAAATCGATTTGATCGATTTTGAGGCCGGAACTCCTCTTTAACAGCTTTTTTGCCTTTAATAAATTAACTAAGTGCACTGTGTATAGGGAGGAGGCTCTTGTGAGATTCAGATCTGGGAAATATATTTATGTCAATAGGACCTGAGCTCCCAGCAGCTGTCATAGCCAAAAAATGTACAAGCCAAGCGATGACATCATAGGGATTACCAAAAGCTGTTTATTGTTCTGTAGCAAGATAGAAGAAGAGCCCAATGCTGGGACACGATCTTCAGATTAACAATACTTTATTAATCCCCAAGGGAAATGATTAAATACAGTTACATTCAACGAAGACATCACAAGATCACAATAACGAATGGAACAAGACACAATACCACAATAAAACTACCAATAACCGCAATAAGTACAGAATAAGGCCCCGTTCACATTGCCGCGATCCGACTTGGGGGGGCGACCTCGGAGCGGCCGCCACGGACTTCATAACATTGAAGTCTATGGCGGTCGCCTCCGGGTCGCCCCAAAGAAGCTCCGGACCCTTTTTCTAAGTCGGAGCGACTTGTGTCGCTCCTATTAGAACGGGTCCGCAGCTTCCCTATGGAAGGCGACCTACGACGACCTGTGAGGCGACCAGGTCGCCTCACAGGTCGCCTTAGTGTGAACGGGGACTCAAACTAAATTAAAACTATATGCTAATAAACAATCCATACTATTAAAATACAACAAACAATAAATAACACCGATTAAAAAAGAACAGAATACCAAAATGCAAATAATTCACCACTTTCTCTAGTATTACCCAAAAGCATAATTAACCTAATCCCAATGTAGCACTACCCCTGTAGGGGCTGCTGGTGAATGTGGTCCGTCTCCCACCCTGCACAGCCAGGCACACTAATTTACAGACACTCACAGACAAGAAGCAGTCCTTGCAGCTTTGTATTTTTGTTTTCTTTTATTTAGGGGAATTCAACTGAGAAGGGTGCATATGGGATGCCCACTTGATTGCAGAAATGTGTAGGGACTGAACCATATACATTCCAGTATATACAATCTCTTCTTCTCAACCTTCAGCACAGACACTTGCTTGCAGACTATCACTCCCAGGACCAGCTAGCACTGATGTGAGGATCTGACACTGGCTCAGCCAGACCCAAAGCAAATGCCCTTTGCGTGCAGGGACCACGGGCCCCTATGGTGTAGCAAAAATTTGTAGTTCTTAATGCTAGCTTTCCCACATGTGGCTACTGCTCCCAGTACCACCTCCTGGCAGCAGTTGCTCCTTTCCACTGTCCGTGCCACCACAGTCCTCCTGAATGGCTCTGCACCCATCGCAGACTGCTCCATCCCAGTCCTCTCGGGCATGCCTCCCAGCCCTCTTGGCTGTTCCTTGTTCCTCCTGGAGACTTGCAGAGCAGTTTTCTCCTGCTGTCCTCTCCTTGCTCCTGTGTCCAGGACACCTCCATGTGTTTTGAGAGGGTCCTGTCTGCACCTGAGTCCAGGCCCAAGGTCACCCACCCCCCCGACTGGGGAGCTCCCTCACAGGCCACTCACAGCCATCTCTATCTTTCACTCGAACACAACTTCTCCCCAGCTGGGCTCACCCTGAGTATTTGTGGGGGCCTGCCCCCTGCCAATCCAGCTTGGGGATTGGTCAAAGCCTTTAGAATACTCCAGGCAACTCCACCTTACCCCCCCCCCATTCTTCTAGAAGGTGCTAGAACATTCGAGAAGTAGGGGGAGGTCTCAGTGATGCTACCTGAAAGTCATCCAGCTCTCCCTGGATTTCTGCCCAACCCAAGACAAAACCAAAGACAGGCTTGGCTGCCAGCCAAGCCTGAAAAAAATGACCTACACTTAAACACCAAAAAACTATCTACAATTCTAGCACTAAAGGGTGCTACACCAACATACTATAAAAACTACATAAAAATCCAGATCATAAACCAGATTAAGTCCTCACATCCAGCAGTCAAAGAGACAAATAATATAATTTGAGGGAAAGGTTTGAAGTTAAAGTGTTTGTAAAGCAAAATTAACAAAAAAACAAAAACAAATAACAAATATGTCTATACTAACTTGCTCTGTGCAATGGAATTGCAAAGAGCTGCTGCAAAACTCATCTTTTCAGCACCCCCGCCAGTGCTCCTGGCCCTTTACCTCTGTCAAGTGCCCCCATGGGAAGCCGGTTTCCACAGGGGCACTCTTGCGTGCTCGCACACTAGCCCCGCTGCTGGGTCTATTGACACAGACAGTGGGACTCGGCTCCGTCCTCCGCTCCCTCGTCACTGGCTTTGATTGTCAGCACTGGGAGCCAATGGCTCCTGGTGCCCCAGCAAAAAGGGGGGTGAGGGGGGAAGCAATATTTAGGCTTTACAACCACTTTAAAGGTTGGAATGCCTGGACATTCACTGAAAAGTGAACACAGGTTCACCTTAATTATTAACCTTTACAAGGCAGCAGATCACATGCTCCTCCATATTTAGAAGTGCTAGGCATTCTCATTGACTGCTGAGGAGCAAGAAGCTATGAGAGAGTGAAGGTAAGATGAGTATATGAAGGGATCTCCCCAATGGAACTTTAGACTGCAGTTAAAACTGAAAGGAAATCTAATCCTTCCCTATTCTATCCAAAACTTAAAAAAGAGATTTCTTCTGAAAAAACAATCTTCGATCAACAACACCATGAAGTATCATGGACTTTCAAATTTGGAGGACTGCCATCCAGGGACTAGAGGAAGTCCACATTGAAAAAAAGTAAGGGTGCATGAACACCATAAGAAAGAATCGAAATGTATTGCATTGTAATAATACACAGCGCGTTTAAGGTAAGGAATTCAATTAAAATGTAAGGACCGGAATTCAGAATTATCTAGCTAAGCTTAGGGCACTAAAATCTGCTAGCTGCAATATATGTAATCAGTGGGGATGCCAATGTTTGCAAATCATTGGCAGTTGAACACTTTAATGCTTTTTAATTCTAAGGTTCGCTTTTTTTAGGAAGGTTTTAGGATTTTTTGCAATTCATCAACAAATATAAAACAATTATAAGCATTGTAAAATCAGAAGCATACACATCTATATAGCTAGTATAATCCAAGTTTGCATTACTGATATTGAATGCTGCAGTCTGTGAAGAGCTCTCTACTAAATATTTTGTGTTACCAGGCCAGGACAGTGATAGCAAGAGTTAATATGCCTTGACTGCCCGCTGTTATAGACTGGCAAGTGCCAATTAAAGTGATCAGTGTTTCTCCTAAACCTTGTTTATTGGAAGACATAAGTTAAGAGCTGGGATATCTTCCTGTGTCATTGTGATATATTGATATTTATCCAGCCAGGTTAAACACTCAATCGGTAGCAGCCAGCAGCTCAATAAAGGCCATTAGGGGAAGGAACTACAGAAACGCTGTAAATCCCCAGAGGGGAATGGCAGCAGTAGGATGTGTTTGGAACGGCTACAGGCAGAATAGCACAGAGTGACAGGGAAAGGCACAAAATGAGCCATTAAGTTTAAATGCATTCTGCTAGTATGTTTCTTTAGGGTTTACAGATCCCTGTGGATCACCATTCACCTTTCCTAATCTTTGAGAGAGCAGATAGAAGGTCATTACTAAACTTCAACTGTTACCTAAACAAGCTGACTACTTATTTCTCAACTCATGAAACTTGACTAGCAGCCCTCATCCTCCCTTTTATGTAAAATCTTTTGTCGTTTCATTTTAGGCAAGACATAGGTGCAATCAAACAGTTCGGAGGAAGAAGCAGAGAGGAAAAACTTAAACACATAATCAACATACATTTTCATCACATGCACATAATGCACATAATGAGAGTGGGCAATATGGAACATCCTCAGATATTATGAAGGCAGTGAAGATGTCCTCAAGTATACAACCCCTGAAATTGCTACATGAAATTATCCAATTGCTATGTATCTATAAATAACAAGGTTGCACTTACCAGATTCCACATTCAGTCTCCTCTATATAGAACCTAAAGTGATTGTAATGTTTCATTTTTTTTGCTTTAAAAATAACAAACATGTTATACTTACCTGCTCTGTGCAGTCGTTTTGCACAGAGCAGCCCAGGTCCTCCACTTCTCTGGTCCTTTGCCGGTGCTCCTGGCTCCTCTCTCCTGTTGAGTGTCCCCACAGCCAGCAGCTTGCTACGGGGCACTCGAGCCGCAGCTTTGCTTGTCCATTCAGACACGGAGCCTCAATTTGGCTCTGCCTCCTCTCTCCTGATTGGCTAAATGACTTTGATTGACGGTAGTAAGAGCCAATTCCGCTGCTGCTGTGTCTCAGCCAATTAGGAGGGAGAGTCTTGGATGGCCGAGGCTTTCGTGGAACATCGCTGGATAGAGATGGGGTTCAGGTAAGTAGTAGGGGGGCTGGGGCTGCACACAGAAGGTTTCTTATCCTAATGCATAGAATGCATTAAGATAAAAAAACCTACTGACTTTACAATCACTTTAAAGTGTTATTAATGCCACAACAGTAAAATTGGTCTGTAAATGCAGAAAAGCATGCTTGTTATTCTCACTGTGGAACCCAAGGGGTTAATCCTCTGCATTGTGTAAAAAGGCAGTTTGATCATGTCTTGTATGCTCCTTCCCTTCTTCCACTGTCCCCAATCCATCTGCTGATAGTACAGAGCCTTTGGAGTCACTCTGCACATGCTCAGTTTTGTGTGTATTTCTAGAGAGTTTCTTTTTTTGGGAGAGTGCATGTGATCAGCACAGGGCCAATCAGCAATGTCGATACAGAGGGTCAGGAGTCCTGAAGCCTCATAGGACAGTCAGAGGAGAATGAAAACTCCTCCTGCAAGCTTTAACCAGACACTGATAGAGGTCACAAGACTGCTATATACTGCTGATGAGAAAACGTATTTAGCGGTTTATATTTACTAAAATAATTGGATTTCCATGTTCTGTGTACTGTGGGAAACCAGATATAGTGAATGCAGGCTCCTGGGCTTACTAACACTTTAATCATAAAGAAGGGATAGAGTAAACTAGAGTACGCTAACATAGGGTATTATTAGGTAAGGAAAAAGAAATAACAAAAACATAAACAGAAGGGGGGTATATTCCAGGTTAAGGAATATTGTGAGTTGTTTTCATAATCCTGTGGTGTGTGAGTGTGCTTGTGTTTATGTCAATAGTGCATTGCATATCCCTGTATGTTGTGATCGTAAAGGTGCCCATCTATAGTTACATAGTTGGTAAGGTTGAAAAAAGGCACAACTCTAAGCCCTGCCTGCCTAAGCTATACAATTCTACATTACAAACTTAACATGGGATGTAGTCCAGCAGGAGCTGGCCATGTCACTACCAAGGGATATGCACTTACGGCTAGGATAGCAGGTGCACATACAGGAAGGTGGTGTGTGACCACGCACAAAAACAAAAATAGGTAAGTATTTAATAAAAAAACTATTATAAAAACAATCTTGATATACTAAGAATATTAACCATAGGGAAAATGTTTCAGCTTAGGGTTCAAATCTACTTTCACAGCTATTTTAACCATCCATACCTGTACAAAAACTCCAACATTGGCCCAGTAATAATAAGTGAGCATTTACTGGTAAAGATCTGACTGCTATCCAGAAGAATAATGAAGAATCAGAGCGAAATCATGGATTTATGAAATATAGGTCATGTCTAACTAATTTGTTAAGAGATGAGTTCAAGTATTTGCACTGTTCCTAATAAAAGCTGGGTACATTAAGTGAGGTTGGAAGACTAGTAGAAAATATTTGTACGTTAGTAATGAATGAGCTACAGGCCAGTATAATATTCCACAAGGATGAAAGTTTACAGTGGTATTACACAAGAATTAGTATTGGGCCGAATAGTTTTCAGTCTTTTTTCAATGAGCTAGCAGATGGAATAGTCAGGTGGGTCATTTTTTAAATTACACCAACCTTTCTACCATTACAAATAAGACAGAAAAATATTATAAAATGACCTTGAACATTAAATTGCATTATAGGTGGATAGATACCAGATAATTATAAGATTATGTAGCTAGGCAATTATTCAATGAGCTTGAAAAACATACTTGGAGAAGGACTTGACAATATTGGCTAACAATAAGCTAAGCAGCAACATTCAAAACCAAGTAGCAGCTGCAAAATGAATACCTGTTTTGGATGTATCAAAGGAATATAAAAGAACATGATAAATATCTGCCCATCATAAAGAAGTTGTAAGGTCGCCTCTTGATTATGGGGTACAGCTGCACTGTAAGAAGGACATGTGATTGGGAGAGGGTACAAAGCTAAGCAACTGAAAGAATTAATGGTATGGAAGATATAACTTATAATGCAAGATAAAGAATAAAACTGAGCATGATTAGTTAACCACTTGCTGCAAAATCATGTACCTATAGGTTTTGCTCAAGTCGTTGCATCGGAGTGATGCCTGCAGCACTGGGCGACAAGCACTAGGACAGGGATCTGTACTGCCACTATATATATATATATATATATATATATATATATATATATATATGTATATCTGTATACTTTATTACCAAAAGTATTGGGACACTTGTCTTTACACGCACATGAACTTAAATGGCATTCCAGTCTTAGTCGGTAGGGTTTAATATTGAGTTGGCCCACCCTTTGCAGCTATAACAGCTTCAACTCTTCTGGGAAGGCTGTTCACAGGGTTTAGGAGTGTGTCTATGGGAGTATTTGACCATTCTTCCAGAAACACATTTTTTGTAGTCAGGCACTAATGTTGGAGAGAAGGCCTGGCTCGCAATCTGCGTTCTATTTAATTCCAAGGGTGTTCTATCGGGTTGAGGTCAGGACTCTGTGCAGGCCAGTCAAGTTCCTCCACCCCAAACTCGCTCATCCATGTATTTATGGACCTTGCTTTGTGCACTGGTCATGTTGGATACAGGAAGGGCCAACACCTAACTGTTCCCACAGAGTTGGGAGCATGAAATAGTCCAAAATTTATTGGTATGCTGACACCTTAAGATTTCCCTTCACTGGAGCTAACAGAATGTACAGAATGTGTATAGAACACCCCCCCCCCCCCCAGAAACATAATTTCTTGCTTGTGTGATTGGCTCACTAATCTTCCCAGAAGTCTGCACTAAGATACAAGTCAGATTTTAGACATCTCCTGCAACAAAAATGACATTTTTGGTAAGATACTCCCAATAGAAAATAATGTCTAAAGAGATTCAGACCCTGCAACTTTTCTCATTAGAGCCCTGATTCTGCAGCAGCTAGTTGATAATTATGAAACCACTCCCATTAGACTAATTTAGAACAGGGGCACAGGTGAAAAAGCAGAGATTTCTTCAGAATAACAAAAGGTAGGAATCTAAAACAAATAAAATTTGATTTGTTAAAATCCTTGCACTGTACAAAGATCACCCAGAGGGAAATGTTTTTTTCTCAACACTGCACTAAAGAGCATACACATCTAAACTTGTCTGAATTTTCTTTTAAAGTGTTAGTCTACCCTAAAGTTAAAACCTCTGCATCTATAGACCTCCATGAGCTAACACTAACCTATCTAGCCCTGTAAAGAAGAAATCAGTATATATACCTTTTTTGAAGCCGATCCGATCTCCAGCGGTGGAAACTCTTCAGAGGACCCAACTAACAATGCAATGAATGGGGAGTGACATCACCCATAGACTTACTATGGGGCTTCCATTGTTGGATATATCCTCTGCACCCACCTACACAGCGAAGCCGCAGATGACAGCTCAGCGTGGGATCGGGTCGGATCGGCTTCAAAAAAAGGTACATATACTGATTTTTTATTTACAGAGCTAGATAGGTTAGTGTTAGCTCATGGAGGTCTATAGATGCAGAGATTTTAGTGTTAGGGTGGACTTCCACTTTTAAGCTTAGGTTTATTGCAATGTAACGTACAACTAAAGGCTCCTGTATGACAAGTACAAGCAATCAATCAATTTACCATGTAATACGCAAGCAAAACTTTGTTTATTTTACCTGAATGAGCTAAATGCTCCTTTATTTGTCTCTCACATGCTCCCCCCTCCCAGACACTGTAACTCACAGTGGGAGGGTTTCAGTGACAGAGGCAGTGCTATCAACCCAGAAAGCATTGGGCAGGGTTAGGTGTGGCCAGGTGCTGAGTGATAATCGAAAGGCTTGTAAATCAGAAATGGCAATGTTGATAGCCACGTCCCTGCAACATTTTTTTTCTTTTTAAAGTGGGGTTCCACCCATTTTTATTAACTTGGATTACATAGATGTATGTAATCCCCTTTAAAACCTTTTACCAATGGAAACTTTTTTTTTTTTTTGCTAGTAAATACCTTATTTTCTTCTTTACTCATCCTCTCCTCATTTTTGGGTCCGATCGGCGATTACGTCATTCGGCGATTTGCAGGGGGTGCTGGCATGAAATCTCGCATTATTACACAGGAGCTGAGCTGTACTGATTGCTCTGTCCCGCCTCCACCCCGCCTCCTCTCAGTGAGCTGTACTGTATGTATTGTATTGAGGCCGTGCTCTGACCCGCCTCTGCCCCGCCTCTGCCCCGCCTTCCTCCCCGCCTCCTCTCAGTGAGCGAGGACTGAAAGCATTATATCCTCACTGAGCTCACTGAGAGGAGGTGGGGCGGAGGCAAGGCAGAGCACGGCCACAATACAATACATACAGTACAGCTCACTGAGAGGAGGCGATCGGACCTGGAAGTGAGGAGCAGACGAATAAAGAAGAAAATAAGGTATTTACTAGAAAAAAAAAAAAAAAAAAGTTTCCATTGGTAAAAGTCGTTTTAAAGGGGATTACATACATCTAAAGTTACTAAAATGGGTGGAACTCCACTTTAACTACAGTACAAGAAGACACAGCCCACATGAGAACACTCATAGTCTACATAATGCAGCACTATTGCCACATCATGACAGTAAGTTGCATTAGATGGACTTAGTTGCAGACTTACAGGTATTTGTAAAACTTTGCAGTGGGAAAATGGCTGGTCACACACTGTTAATCTTTTTTAAAACTAAACAGATTCTTCCATCCACACAGCAAAGCAGATGAAGGAATGCCCCCTGCTGGAACATTGTATTCCTTGCTGAACCTGACATATTTTAGTCAGTGTATGGCCAGCTTAAAGCAGAACTTCACTAAAAAAAGAAAGTTCTGCTTTATGTCCTCTTTTGCTCCCCCCTGGGTATTCTGGTAGATCATAGACCTAATAATAGCATGCAATGCCAAGCTGCTGTTTCTAAAGCTAGCAAAATACATTCTTTTTAAGAGGCTTAGACTCCAAAGAGAGAAACATAATTTTCCCCTGTACAAATAATTTGCAAGACCTCATCTGGAATATGCAATTCGGTTTTTGGCATCAGTTCACACAAAATATTTTGGTAACTGGTGCAACAAGAGCATCCAAACTGATTAGAGGCATGGAGTAGCTATTACCTAAACTGACTAATTTTATCTTTAGAAGAGGTGGTTAAGGGGAGGTATGATCACCATGTATGAATACAAAATAGGTCCATGAACTTGCTGTTGATTTATTTTCTTTAAGGTCATCACACAGGACAAGGGACACTCTTTTTTGTCTGGAGGAAAGAGATATAACTTCAAATTATGGAAAGGCTTCTTCACATTTACTGTGAAAATGTGGAATAGACTTCTGCTAGAACAAGCTCTGGCCTGCTGAGCGGATTGTTTTAAAAATATAACTGGATACTAATTATAGGTAATACTACCAGGGGCAGTTGATCCAGGGACTATCTGATTGCCTGGGGAGTCATAAAGGATTTTTTTCCCTTGATGAAGCAAATTTGATCATGCCTCATTGGGGGGTTTGCCTTCTTCTGAATCAAGTGTGAGCATAGGATTGTGTATATGGAGGTTTTCTATTTGTGTTTTTCTATTGGTTGAATTAGATAGACTTGTGTCTTTTTTCAAACAGACTAACTATGTAACTATGTGTTCAGAAAGGTAGGGGGGGGGGGGGGTGAAATTATTATAAAGTGTTAACTAAAAAAACAATAGACCAGTGATGGCGAACCTTTGCACCCCAGATGTTTTGGAACTACATTTCCCATGATGCTCATCTACACTGCAAAGTGCATGAGCATCATGGGAAATGTAGGTCCCAAACATCTCTAACTATGTAACTATGTTTTCAGAAAGGTGGGGGGGGGGGTGAAATTATTAAAAAGTGTTAATTAAAAAAACAAAAGACCAGTGATCGCGAACCTTGGCACCCCAGATGTTTTGGAACTACATTTCCCATGATGCTCGACTACACTGCAAAGTGCCTAAGCATAATCGGAAATGTAGTTCCAAAACATCTGGGGTGCCAAGGTTCGCCATCACCGCAATTAACCAACCAATCAGAGATTATCTATCTATTATCATGTAACTTAAATACGAAGAGTAATTCAAGTATCTTTAAAAACTTTTTGTTTTAACTTTTGGATAGACTAGGGAATAGATAAAAAGCTCTGTCAGGATTTTTTATTTTTTATCTGTGTACTATTTGGGAGATTTAAAAGTGACAAAAAAATCTTTCTAAAGTGATGGAAATCACTCCAGAGATAGTTGCCAACAGGACTTATAGAGAGAGTATATTTCCTTAAATAGAACAACAATAAAACCCAGCAGAGGTTATAACTAAAAATATAGCTCTAGAACCCAATAGGCACCACTGTGTTATTGCCCTGAGACCTTAAAGCAGATGGATCTTAAAAGATTATTTATCAGAATAGACACTATTAGCATTCAGGCAATTTCTGCAGACAAGTTGTAATTACTACTTTGAAAGCTAGGCACATTTCTGTCCTGGACAGAAATATGGTCAAGGCAAAGTGGGCCTCAGGTGGCAAAAGCAATTGCGGGACCTATAATGTTAACATTTTTAATGAGTGTTGGGAGGTATGCTATTTATTCTGATCAGAGCCTTACAAATGTTCCTCTCAGTCTACTAAAAAACCCTTTATAACCTCAATCTGTATCAATTATTTTTAAATAATTAGTTCAAGGGAATGTAATCTATCTACATACAGTCTAAATACAAACTGTTTTGAATAAGAGCAATCAATTTTAAATATATTCCTGTAAAGTGCAAGGATAAATAACATATTTAGAAGGCTCTGAAATAAAATAAAACAAAGTAAACTTAATAAAATAGGGATTCAACCAGATAATTTCTATAATATATATAAAAAAATGACCTTTCCATTTCAAACTGCAGTCGATATTTAATTGCCCCACACTCATTGCAGCAGGACTGTCATGGACAGTAGAGGACTACTGGCGATAATTGAGGGTTATTGCGGTTACTGGTGGCAGCAGTATAGTGGATATCCAGGACATAGCATAGGAACTAGTGTGCAGGTCAGGGAGCAGGGTAAACAAGCTGAGACTGGAGGGAAGGTTCAGGATTAGGGTTGAGCGAACCCGGACTGTATGGTTCGGGATCGTACTACCTACTAATGGCATGGCTGTGATTGGCCAGTGCAGCATGTGACCCAGCCTCTGTATAAGCTGGAGTCTCATAGCGCCGTATGTCCCTCTGCTCTAACTACTGTAGGGAGAGGTTCCTGATGCTGCTGAGGGAGAGATAGGAGATTTTTGTAGGGGCAGGTTGGAGATTGCTTTTAGGGAAAGAATAGGAAGAATCTTCTTTAATCAGACAGCGATCTACATTGATTTTATTGTGTGGGGATGCAGTATACAATCTTTTTGCCCTGACCTGAGCCCAGTGAGGAGGAGGGAGAAAAAAAATCTTTATCAGTCTGTTAGGTGGGCGGCGTGTGGCGTGCAGCGGCCATGTACTGCAAGCTCAGTGCATATGTGTCTGCTTAATCTGGATTTAAAAAAGAAAAAAACTTTTTTCCTTCATATTTTACTGTGACTTACAGCGTTTAGACACTGCAGTTCTATTCTGCTATTCAACAAGCACCAATTAAGGGGAAAATTATTTTTCAGTTTTTCATTCATACTTTACTGTGACACTGTCATACAGCGTTTAGACACTGCTGTTCAAATCTGCTCTTCAAAAATCACCAATTAAAGGGAAAAATAAAAATGTTTCATTCATACCTTACTGTGAGATACACCCAATGGATACTGCTGTTGTATTCCGCTTTGCAATAAAAACCCATTTAGGGGAAAAAAATTAAATTGCAGCCTAGTCTGTATATGTTACTGTGAGATACACCCATTGGATACTGCTGTTGTATTCCACTTTGCAATAAAAACCCATTTAGGGGAAAAAAATTATATTGCAGCCTAGTCTGCATATGTTACAGTGAGATACACCCATTGGATACTGTTGTTGTATTCCGCTTATCAATAAAAACCCATTTAGGGGAAAAAAATTGATTGCGGGCTAGTCTGCATATGTTACAGTGAGATACACTCATTGGATACTGTTGTTCTATTCCGCTTATCAATAAATAAGTCAATAAGTCAATCAATAAGTCAATCAATAAGTCTGGCCCGAAAGAACAAAAATCCGAAAGAACAAAAATCCGAAAAAAATGAAAATCCGAAATTCAACCAACGAGTTTAACAAATTGATTACACTCGGATAATTTCATTTTTCATGTTTTCGTTCTTTCCGACTATTCGTTATCGCTAAATATATATAGACATAATTGATGAATGCATTTGTATTTCTTTGGGATATATTCAGATTCATTCGATTTTCGGATGGGCAGTGTTAGTGTGTTATCTCTGGCCAATGAGGTTGTCCCTTATTCTCTTGTGTGTTGTTCTGTGTCAGACTGCATTTCATCCAGAGTCCAGACAAGGTGTGATGGGCCGGTGGCCCTGTTTTGTTGGATTTGTGAGTCTCTTGTAACACAGAGATTGAGAGATAAATTATTACGAATGCATCCGAAGTTACCAATTATCGGAAGTAACGAATGCTGCATCTAAACAAAAAGAACGGAACGAATACGAATGAATTCCACGTTAAGAATGATCTGAAGTAAGGAATACCACATCTAAACGAATGTAACGGAACGAATATGACTGCATCTAAATTTAGGAATGCCGATCATAACAAGTGATCCGATAAATGGAAAAGAAAAATGAAAAGATGTCTAGTATAAATCAATATAAAACAGACATCATGTAACCATCCTTAAATTCAAGCAGTGGTTATGTAATATAAAAGAAGCATCACCCAATCACACTTGCAGTAGATCAAAAAATAAAGAGGCCTTAAAGTAATGTAAAAGCAAACAATGGACTTCCCGTTTGGTCCTTTTTGATCTGTTTGGTGAGTTAAAAAAATACTTGTTGATCCTGCCAGAAATCCTGTGAGCTGAAAACATAACTACTTTGGCACTTGAGCATTTTTTTACATTTTTTTGCACACATGTAAATATCTGCAATTTTTGCTATAAAATTATTAAAACCCCAATAACATTATATATTTGCTGAAAGCAGAGGACCTGTAAAATAAAAAGATAGTTGCCATTTTTTATGTCGCAAAATATTTGCTCAACTGTCTATTTAACACATATTTTCAGGAAAAAAATAAAATAAAATGAATTTTGGTGCAAACACACACACACACACACACACACACACACACACACTATAATACCCAACAGGACAGGAAGTGTATTACTGGCCTGATAACCAGGAGACAATTAAAGCGGTATTAGACCCAAAGCCAAAAATGTAATATATTGCAGCTTACCAATCCTTAGCTGTGGCAGCTGCATTCATTTTTTTTTTTGGCTTTTTACCCTCTGTTTTCACCTGCTGATCTGTCCAGCAACATACCTCCTGTATGAGAGTGTCCTCACTCTGGATGAATGAGCACAGGGGGTACCTTTGGACAACAACATTGTGAGTCTAGGGGGAGAGGAGTAATAGATGCATTAGCAGATTTAGATACACTAACAAACTGAAGCCAAACTCCAGCTCACACTGCAGTTACACAAGCAATTATAGCAAACTGTTTTTTTTTTCTATTGGGATAAGGGTTTTACATAATTAAAAAAGCTGATCATTGTAAGCACTCCTGTCAGTGTTAAATGGTTTGTCTAAATCCTCTAACTTTTACATCTGCAGGACAGCTTGTTCTGTTGAAAAAAAAAACAGACTTAATGGCTAGATCCCTCCATGAAAATAAAAGAAAAAAGCATAAAAAGAAAACTGCACTGAAAGATGCAGTATAATAAAATGTTTGCTTTTGGGGTAAACACCGCTTTATGGAAAAAAATCTTGATCAAAGAAAACAAATACAGACACATCTAAAGACTGGCAATCTATTATGTTTTGTTTTTTTGAGTTTAGATATACTTTAACATGCAAATCAGCTTTTCATCTAGTGCAAAAGATTTATAAATTACATATTTTTGTCGCTAAAGAATGTTTCTTTCTTTAAACATTTCACTGTCACCAATACAAGGCTTATGCCAGTGGCAGCGGGGACTGTAAAAAGACTCCTGGCCACTATAGCAGTTAGAATTTTGTTTTACACTTCCTCAGGCTTTCAACTTTTTTTTTTTTTAAAGGGACGTGGGTGTCTGTAAAGCCACTCAATCACTTCTACAACATGCAGAATTTTGCAACTTCCCTACCATGCAGGACCAGGACAAGGGGTGGGCAGGAGAGGCGGCTGCCCTGGGCACTGTAGCATCATGTGGGGTGGGGGGCGGGGGCACGAAGAGGAGATGAGAGGGAAGGGGGGAATTGTGTTGGTAGGGGGAAGTTGGAGGGTGGCAGAGAATAAGAATTATTCAATTATTCTAGAAGGGGGAATTACAATGGGTGATCGGAATGGTGATTTGGGGGATTCGTGTTGGTAGGGGGAATGGGAAAAGAGGAATTGTGCTAGTAGGGGAAAGTTTTTTGGGGGGGGGGGGCAATTTGTGCTCGTATGGATGATTTGTACTGGGAGGGGGGAAAAGAAGTGGGGGGGGGGGATATGTGCTTGGACGGGAAATTTGAGGGGTAGAGGATTTGTGCTAGGAAGGGTAATTGTGCTTGGGGGATTTGGAGAGATATAGAGAGAGGATTTGAGCTAGGAGGGGGAGTGGGAGGGGGGGGCAAAGATTTGTGGTGGCAGGGGAGATTTCAGCAGGAGGGGCAGATTTGTAGTGGAAGAAGAAGGAATTTATGCTGAAGGGGTAAGCATGCAGATTATTTTTTTTTTTTTTTTGGGGGGGGGGGGGGGATTTGCTGACGAATAATGCTCATACATCTGGGGGGGGGGGGCAGTCTGGCTTGTTTGTTCTGGGCTCTAGGTGACCTTGTCCCGGCACATGATTGAACCAATTGCCCAAATAGTTTCAATGTAGGGCAAAGGGGTCTGTTAGACTAAAAAAAAAAATAGTGCAACTCAAAGCAATAATTTTAGGGCCATGATTCACAGATAACTGTAGGCTTTAGAATCGTTGCATATGGTCAATTTTGGGTACTGTAGTTTGTCGCTGTTTTATGGGCAAGGCCATATTTACAGCTTGATGTGTAGTATCTGTGGCGGCTGGGGCTCCATCGATTGCTGGGGCATGGGGGGGCGGCAGACAGACCACAGACCCCCCCTGTTACTCCAGCCCCCACCACTCACCATACTTACACCCCCCCTCCCTGGTCGCCGGCTCACTCACCCTGTGCTCTCCCCGGACTGACATTTGGGGGCGGCGGCGGCTTCCCCCTTGTCTCCCCAGTATCCCCCCTCCGTCGGTCAGACTTCCCCTGTGTTTCCTCGGCATCATGGTAGCCGTCTCCTCCCTCCTTCTTCGCCAATAGGATGGCTTCTCCTTTCGGACAATCGGGAAACGGGTCTCAGGTCATCAGTGTGACAATAGCGAATATTAATTTGCTATTGTCACACAACTAGGTGGGCTCACCCTTTTTTTTTTTTTTAAGCCTATTAGAGCCTCTGGCTCTAATCATGTCGTTAAAAAAAAAAAAAAAATCCCTAATTGGAATCTATGTATCCGGCACCCTACATGTAGATTAGGGGGCCGCATGCATGGATAGGGGGGTGGTGCCCATGCGGCCCTAATGGATGGGCCGCCACATTTTTTTTTTTTATCTTTTTATTGGTTTAAATGACACCAACTTACAACAAATATGCACAGTTAAGCATAGACATTAAAGTGTCGCAGAGGAGGGCATTATATAGTACCTAAAAGATTTATATGTAGCAAGACCGTATGAGAGTCACAGTACTGGAGGGGAAGGCCTAGCTTCCATAGGCCAAGTGTAGGCAGGGGCAATTAGTTCAACATACTGTATAAGTCACTGCAAGTCTGAGTGGAGTAAGTATGAGACAACTTGTGAACCAAACAATGACATTAATAAGAGACACATCAAACCAAAGGCTCCTCGGAAGCCATAAAAGGCTCATCTAGTCATTTGGACCATACCATATCATATTTTTTGGGACAGCCACTGTGTGTATAAGTATCTTTATAGAGAGGCAAACTATTGTTTACCAGCTGCTTCCAAAAAGAAAGGGACGGAGGAGAGGACTTCTTCCAATGAAGTGCAACGGCCTTCCTGGCATAGAACAGTAGAAAACCTACCATGGTGCGCCCCGCGACTGTGGGGATTGATTGTTCAACTAGTCCAAGTATACAGATGGACATGGATGGCTGTAGGGATATGGCACTGACCAGATGTATGAAGGCTAATATTTCCTCCCAGAACCCGACGATGACAGGGCAGGTCAAGAAAGTATGGGCAAAGTCCCCTGGAACTCCTGCACACCACCAGCACCCAAGGGAAGAGCTGGAGTTAATTTTGTGTAACCTGTAAGGGGTAAAGTATGCCCGATGGACCAGTTTAAAATGTATTAATCGGTCCTGTAGGGAAACCAATGAACGGAAGGGAAAGTCCCAGCTATCATTCCAGTCGTCATTGTCGAGCTCCGGGATGTCACGGTGCCATCTGGCCCTGAGTCCCCCCGGAGTAGTCAGAGATACTAGCATCAAATTAGAGTATAACAGAGGGCTGGAGTGGGAGAATTGGTTACCAAAGGCAAAGTAGAGTTGGAAATAACGGGATGAATAGGTCTCTGGAACATTACATTTTGGGGATAGTAAAGGTAAGGGAGTCAGGGAATGGTCCACCGTAATTTGGGAAATCATTTTTTTTTTTTAAATAATATTTTATTGGGTTTTCAACGTGTACAATAATCAAGCACAGTAATACAAAAACAATTGTAACAAAGAAAGGAAGCACGTACAGTCCAGGCATACGGCTCTAATATTTTGTGGAATTCAGGTAGGTTGGGATTACGCCATAGGGGGGAATTAGGGGAAACTGCATGTTTGGGGTAGTGTTCATATTTGAGGCCCACCGCCCAGGCCTGAATGGTGGAATTTCAATGCCTCCAGGGATTCCACCACAGTGGCCTCAACCATCACCGGTAGATTGTTGACATCTGGGTTCAACCAACAGGCTGCCGTGACAAGCTGGGTGGACAAAAAATATTTATGCAAGTCAGGAAGGGCCAGGCTGCCTTGGGAGGCAGGGAGCATGAGTGTGGACCATTTATATCTTGGGGTTTGAGGGCCCCAAAGGAAGGAGGAGAATAATTGACTCAAGTATCCATTGCAAGGAGTAGTGGAACAGGTATGTGAATTTAGGTAAAATATTCATTTTGAGCAGGTTAATGCATCCTAATAGAGATAAGGAGAGGGACTCCCATGTCTTTAGTTTTAGCCTGACCTTTTGTACCACTGGGGTCAGATTTAGGGACAGGTAATCTAAAGATTGTCTGGATATTTCAACCCCTAGATATCTAAAGCTTTCAACACACTGTAGGGGAAGATTAGGGGTGGCTACAGTTTGGGCCATGGGGGTCTATGTGGAATAACAGGGATTTAGTCCAGTTAACTCTAAGGTCCATGACCGAGGAGAATGAATCTAGGACTTGTAGGGATGGGCCGGCATAATTTAGGAATAGCAGCAGGTTATCCACATACAGTGCTACCCTCTCCTCCAGCCAGCCAACACACAGCCCTTGATATGTGGAGAAGTATGAAGTGCCTCCACCACTGGTTCAATGGCAATGGCAAATAAGGCTGGAGAGAGAGGGCAGCCCTGTCGGGTGCCTCTGGAAAAGAGGAAGGGCGCCAACAGACTGCCCCCAAGCTTAAGGGTTGACGTGGGATGTTTGTCAAAAACCTGTAGCCACTTGATGAAAACCCCAGAGGGAAGCCCATTCTGAGGAGTACCTCCCACAGGAAGGGCCACTCGACTGTGTCGAAGGCATTTTCTATGTCTAGGGAGGCCACTACTCTGGAGCCCACATTGAGATGTTGGGCATGGATATGGGTGTGTAATCTTCGTAAGTTGATGTCAGTCGCTCTGTGGACTATGAAACCGGTCTGGTCTGTCTCAATGACAGTAGGTAAGATGGGTTGTAACAGTAAGTAAGTAATGTAAGTAATTTGGTAAGTATTTTAAAGTCGGTGTTAAGTAGGGTGATCGGCCTGTAGGAGGCACAGGAGGTAGGGTCTGTGTGTGGCATGTAAATCAGGACAACATGAGCCTGGCTCATGGAAGCTGGGAGGGCTCTGTCCGTCAAGCACTGAGAGCAAAGTGAGGCCAGAATGGGAGCAAGGAGGTCCCCATGGGCTTTAAAGAATTCAATGGGGAGGCCGTCTGAACCCAAGAAATTCCCTGCAGGAAAAGATCTGATAGTCATAAGGATATCGTTGGGTTTAATTGGCCTCACCAAAGCCTCGCGATACTCATCTGACAGCCAACGGAGAGCCAAAGGAGCCAGCCAGGCAGCCAGGTCTGTTGGATGAAAGTCGAAATGCAGAACAGAAGAGAAAAGGGAGCTATAAAATTGACGAAAGGCATCTAAAATAGCAGGTAGGGAAGAGGCAGATTCACCCGAGGAGGTTTTAATTTCTGGTATTAGGGTCATGGACTGTTTGTGTTGTGTTAACATTGCCAGTAGACACCCATTGTAGTCTCCTTCCTCAAAAAAACCTCTGCTTGTTATTGTATAGGTCCAATCTAGTAATTTTGGCTAGATGTAGATGAAGCTCTCTCTTTTTTGCATAAAGCAGGTCAAAATGGAGCTCAGACAGGTCAGTATTATAGGCTTCTGTACAAGTCTTTACTGCATCCGCAGCTATGGAGGAAATGTAATGCCCCTGGATGAATGCCTTGAAGGCATCCCAGGTAACCTCAGGAGAGGAGGACCCCATTTCGAGTTCCCAGTATTCCGTGAGGAGTGGGGGAATGGTATCTGTTAGATCAGGGTGGGTCACCCAGTGAGATCCCAGACGCCAGAAGGCAAAGTTGCGGGTGCAGGGAGAATGGATGGACGGGGCCAACGGACAATGGTCCGAAAGTCCACTGGGGAGATATGAAGCGTCCAACACGTCCGACATCATAGTCGGGATTGCAAAGGCCAGAACGATACGGGAGGCTGTTTTGTACGTGGATGAAAAGCAAGAGAAGGACCTTGTGGTAGGTTGCTTCCATCTCCAAACCTCCACAACGCCCATCGCCTGAGCTCACGTAAATCAGTGGAGAAATGTTTGGGGGGATTGGGTCTATCCAGGTCGGGAGCCACTATGGTGTTAAAATCACCCATGAGTAACAATTTAGTGGGGCAATCTGGGGTGATCCTCTCCAGAATAGCATACAGTACTGCCGGAGAAAAGGGAGGAGGAATGACTACACTGGCAATGATATACCATTAGCTCTTTAAAGTAAACACCACCAAGACATATTTGTCCTGGTGGTCAGTGTGAACATGTTCAACCAGGGCCGTCACTGTTTGGTATCTATTTACATGACTCAACCTTGTCTTTTATATTTTTGTAAAAACAGGTAATAAATTGGGGGATATTTAATAAATCCACACAGAATCTGGTGCAACTGTGCCTAGTAAACAATCAGCTTCTAGGTTTTAGTGAAGGTTCACCCTGAGGCCAGTTTGAAATTGTTTGAGTTCAGCTGAACTCGCACGATTTCAAACCGGCATTTTCAGTCCGACTTCAGGGGCGATTTCACAGACATATGTGCGGGTTCCTGCACAGATGTCTATGAAAATCGCCCCCCAAAGTCGCCAAAAGTAGTGCAGAATCTACTTTTGGGAATCAGTGCGGCACCCCAGCGATTTGGGATAGTGCCATTGCCGGCAATTGGCTCTGATTTGATATGCCTCGATATCCAAATAACCTTATCACCCAATCGCTCACTCCGATGGGAATAATAGGCATGCTGCTCTCTTAAGGCGGGGAACTCCAAGCAGAGGTGCATAAGAGAGAAAGAAAGGAGGCGCAAACACCTAGTGCATTACCCTTGGACACCTTTTAGAACTTTTATTAAAAAGCCAAAAACATGCTCACAGACATAAAGAGCGTATATTGCATTAAATGAGTCCACCACACGTGGAGGTATTAATCCCTGTCGTTGGACAACTAACGCATTTCGGGAGTCACGCTCCCCTCCTCAGGCTCTGAGGAAGGGAGTGTGACTCCCGAAATGCGTCAGCGGTCCAACGACAGGGATGAATACCTCCACGTGTGGTGGACTCATTTAATGCGATATATGCTCTTTATATCTGTGATTGTGTTTTTGGCTTTTTAATAAAAGTTCTAAAAGGTGTCCAAGGGTAATGCACTAGGTGTTTGCGCCTCCTTTCTTGCTCTCTTATGCACCTCTGATTTGACATGCGATAAGACATGTCAAATCGCATATCAAATCAGACCAATGTGAATGTGAGCTCTTTGTCAAAGCTAAATTGAACAACCTGAAATTAGAAGCTAATTGACTACTACTATGCACAGCTGCACCAGATTCTGTGTGCACCAGTTTTAGTAAATCTCCCCTGTTGTGTTTTTGTTCCCTAAAATTAACTTTTTTTTTACTGAAATTAGATGTATTTTACATGTGTGATAAAAAATTTCAACATTTTATTCACCAAGGTTTCTTCTTTCAGAAAATACATGTTATGGGGTTTTTAAGTAATCAGCAAAAAAAAGGAAGAAACCGCCACAAAAAACACAGATCTGAGACAACGAAAGGGTTAAAGCAAATGTACTGTACATTAATCCTATAGTATCTCACAAAAGTGAGTACACCCCCTCACATTTTTGTAAACATTTTATTATATCTTTTCATGCGACAACACTGAAGAAATGACACTTTGCTACAATGTAAAGTAATGAGTGTACACTGGCAACCTGTGAAGCTCTGGTGAACTCCATGCCCAAGAGGGTTAAGGCAGTGCTGAAAAATAATGGCGCCCACACAAAATATTGACACTTGGGCCAAATGTGAACATTTTCACTTAGGGGTGTACTCACTTTTGTTGCCAGCGGTTTAGACACTAATGGCTGTGTGTTGAGTTATTCTGAGGGTACAGCAAATTTACACTGTTATATAAACTGTACACTCATTTCTTCAGTGTTGTCACATTAAAAGATATAATAAAATATTTACAAAAATGTGAGGGGTGTACTCACTTTTGTGAGATACTGTAACTAAATGAACTTGTTTGATAAAGCATTGGGGTTTGTTTACTAAAGCTGGAGAGTGCAAAATCAAGCTCACTTCTGCATAGAAACCAATCAGCTTCTAATGACGTCCTCCCGTGATTGCGCTTCCCACATGCCCCCTGTGGCGCGCATCGGCAGTGATCACAGATCAGGATAAAGAGCCAATCACAGTGGCCCTTTACCTTGAGGTTGATTTACTAAAGGAAAATACCCTGTGCACTAGAAGTGCACTGCAGTTGCAGTTGCTCTAGATCTTAGGGGAAGCTCTGAAATGAGGGGAAACTCTGCTGATTTCTATCATCCAATCATGTGCAAGCAAAAATGCATTTTTATTTTTATTTTCCTTGCATGCCCCCTCACATCTAGAGCAACTGCACTTGCAGTGCACTTAAAGTGCTCTTGTGGGCGCACTTGCATGTGCACTTGCAGTGCACAGACTATTTACCTTTAGTAAATCAACTCCCATGTGACCAGCTGTGTCCAATCACAACTGATTACAGTGTAAACAGGATTTGCCCTTTATCTGCAATCCTCTCCTCACACTGACAGCATGTGAGGAGAGGAGAGCCAATAGGTGGCAAGCCACAGAGAGGACATCTACACAGATCATCAGTGCGGCCCCAACAGTGCCCATCAGTGCTGCCAATCAGTGCCCACCAGTGCTGCCAATCAGTGCCAATCAGTGCTGCCTGTCACTGCCTACCACTGATGCCTATCAATGTCGCTTATTAGTGCCCATCAATGCCCAATCATTGCCCCCTATCAGTGCCCATCAGTGCCACATATCAGTGCAGTCTCATCAGTGCCGCCTCATCAGTGCCCATCAGTGCAAATCAATGAAGGAGAAAATTACTTATTTACAAAACTTTATAACAAAAACTAAGAACTTTTTTTTTTTTCTCAAAATGTTAGGAATTTTTTCATTTGCTTAGCAAAACCCAAAAAACCCAGTGGTTATTAAATACCACCCAAAGAAAGCCCTATCTGTCTCACACAAAAGATAAAGGTTTCGTTTAGGTGTAGTGTTGCATGACTGCGCAGTTGTCATTCAAAGTGCGACAGCACTGAAAGCTCCAAATTGGCCTGGGCAAGAAAGGGATCAAAGTGCCCAGGAGGCAAGTGGTGAATTAAAAGCTTTAGATTTAAACATATCAAAAATTATTTTTGAAAACACGATCACAAGTAAAGAGCTTATTTGAGATTTTAGTGATGGGGTTTACATATACTTTAATTAGTCCTCCTTTGATGAATTAAAAATATGAAAACTCAAACTAAAGCAACTCCATCAAAATAATGATATAGACCAGTCTTTCTCAACCAAGGTTCCATAAAGCCTTAAGTTTCCTCCTGGGGCTATAAGGGGTTATTTGAGCAATGAACAATGGCAAATTGATCTTCCACCCACACTAACCACCAATGCAAGAGGATGCTTCTATACTGACCACAAATGGGGGGGGGGGGGGGGACACCACAATTTTTACATGTTTGCATTTATTTTCCATTGCTATTGCAGCACTGCCCCCTTGAGGGCTGTTGGATTTCTCACCTTTCAGGTCCCCCTGGGTTACCGATAGTAACTGCATGCATAATCTTAACACTTTACTTTCCGTCTCAGTCAATGAACAGTCTAGGGGTTGTTGTTTTTGTTGTTTTATTTTATATGGAGATGGGAGAAGGGATGAGTGGGATACTCCAGAACTATTCACAATGCTGAGGACTTCTATCTGAGGATGCGGCTAGGCCGCAGTTTCACCTTGCCATTAGATGAGTCTAAAGTAAAATTCCTGAATAAATACTTGCTTAGCACTTATCTTCAGGGTACTCACCTAGCACCCCCTTTCACTCCACCAGCTGACACCCGTCTTCTGACTACTCTATTTCAGAGTGGCCACCTTCCTGGTCAGGCCCTTAGACACGATCCCCTGTACTCGCGATACTGATTTCCAGGTTCTTCAGTGTCTCAACTCCTCCTAGTCAGCTCTTCTGGACCTCTGGGTTTAGCTCCTCACTTCTGGCTCACCAGGCTGACTGCCTGTGACCATACACAAATCGCTGCAGAAGAGGAGGCAGCCCCCACCCTCCTTCCGGGACTCTGCTCACCAGCTAAAGACTCTTGGCTTTTATACTACACCCCACAATGCAACTGAGACAACCAGTCTGTGCCAATCACTGAGGCTGTATCAAAGCCTGTGTACTCATTGGTCAGGCTTCCTCTACTGGACCAGTGGGGACACTCCCCCAGACCACATGAATCACACACTGAGCACACTGAGCAGACCTTACTCACAGATCCTGCTCCCTGTTAAGCAGAGAGTAATATAGAATTTACCTGCTGCTCCTCTAATTGGCAGACAAAGCCAAAAACTATACTCACTCTCTAGCACCTACCTAAGAGGGTGCAACATTATCATTAAATTTCAGGGTATCACTAAAATGGTATTGTACAGAGCAGGAGGCTGTAAAAATAAATGTCAAATATGTTAGGGTTAGAACAGTATCAAACTCTGTGCCCCTGCGCCACCCACCCCCCTGCCCTGCCCTTTGGACTATATTAGTCAACATCCCCACCAAAAGGTCTTCTTTAATTTACTCTCTCTTGCTTTTTTCTTTGCAGAAAATAAAGTATACCTCTCGCCGTTGAGAACATCTATTTATCTTTTTAGAGACATCATTTTTTTCATTTGTAACCATTTACACAGTAAATGTCAGCTCTCCTGCACTCAACGGGAAACCCTCTGACCCCTGTGGTTATAACAGGACATAGTGCAGGCACATACCTTTTTTAGAATGAGTCTAGATAATCTCTTAAAGAGGGTGAAGAATAACTAAGAGGAAGATTCTTTAAAAAAATTATGTAATCCCCAGGCACCCATGAAAAGGGCATATTGAGAATCCCTGTCTATTCTCTCCCACCGCCCAGCACATTTATTACATTAGAAAGAGCTACCATGTATCTGTCTTCCAATAAATCTTTAGGAGGCCGGTATGCAGTTAATGTCAGTGTAGAAGAAGGTGGAGGGAGTAGACAGGATGTCAATTACCCCAGTTGGAGATCTAGCCTCAGGCAGAGTGTGCGGTTTAGTAACCTTTCACCGATATTGGCCATATTGGATTGGAACTTTACTTTGTTACTTTAAAAGGGAATTTTATTTTCTTTGTTTGCTGCCATCTAATTGTCTTGTGTCAGATGTGTAAACTTACCACATCTTTTTCTTAATATCTCAATGAGTGGCTTTCTATAAGCGTGAGCACTGATTAAAGAAGTTACAGTATTTGTTCTGTCAATAACGTGTCCATGCTTTTATTTTACTTTAAATGCAGCGGAGTGGGAGAAAATAAGAGGCATCCTTGCCTTTACTTTGTTCAATCAATTTGACCTAATGTCTTACCCCAAAACCTAGCACAGCAAGTTACTTCCACATGTATATAGTTAAGAAATGTTTTATCTAACATACTGTATATGCAATTTGTTGGACATGTCAAAAACTATCCAGCTGATTTTAGTTGCTTACATACACCAGTGGGCTTCATTATCTACTAATTGTCTGCTGGTCTCTATGAAGGGATCTAGAAGAGATGTTTTCTGAAAATATTTCTGACCTGGTCCCATTTGATAAGTAAACAGTTGTGGTGCTTTCTGTTTGGAATATTAAATTCTCTGGAATCTAAAGTGTTTATAAACCCAAGATCCTGCATTCACTATATCTGGTCTCCCACAGTACACAGAACTAGGGATGGACTGCGTGTTCGAGTCGAACGTAAGTTCGACCCGAACATCAGCTGTTCGTGTGTTCGCTGAACACACAAACAAATGGGGTGCTCGGTGGGAAGTTCACCTACTGATGGGCACCCCATAATACACTGCGCTCTTGCAGTGCATTAATTGCTGATGATCGGCCAAAGTGTGCACCTGACCTGTATGCTTTGGCCAATCACAGAACAATGTCAGAGCCATGATTGGTCAAGGCAGAGTGCCTTTGGCCAACCATGGGTTAGGGGCTAAGTCTACGCCCCACACTATATAAGACTGTTGCCTACAAGGCAGTCGTGTGTAGTGTGTGATAATGGAGATTAGGCAGGTAGTTAGTGGATAGTGTGCTCAGTCAGTTTAGTGCAGTCAGTGTAGTGTACAGGCATACCCCACTTTTAAAATATATGGAAATGTTGTAGTCCTGGGTCCCCTCTAGGTGTCCCTGTCACTTACGGTTCGGGATCAGTGCCATGTCAAGCTAACCAATATTTCCCATAGATGCCAATGTTAAAGATAGAGAGCAGTGCCATGTCAAGCTGACTAATATTTACCATAGCTGCCAATATTAAAGACCAGCAGCAGTGCCATGTCAAGCTGACCAAGATTTCCCTTAGACGCCAATGAGTACTGAAAGATGAAAATTGGTCTGGGCAGGAAGGGGGTGAAAGTGCCCTGTATTTAAGAGGTTAGGGGAACCCTATGACAGAATAAAAAAAAAATGTCATGGGGTCCTCCCCCAAAATCTATACTGGACCCTTTAGGTCTGGTATAGATTTTAAGGGGAACTCCATGCCAAAATTTTTTAAAAAATGGCGTGGGGTCTCCCCCAAAACCCATACCAGACCCTTATCTGAGCATGCAGCCTGGCAGGCCAGGAAACGGGGGGGGGGGGTGAGTGAGTGCCCCCCTGAACCAAACCAGGCTGCTTGCCCTAAACATGGGGAGGGTGCTGATGGGGACAAGGGCCTCTTCCCGACAACCCTGGATCGTGGTTGTGGGGGTCTGGGGGTGGGGGGCTTATCGGAATCTGGAAGCATGTTTTAACAAGGGGGCCCCCAGATCCCACCCCCCCATCTATGTGAATGGGTATCGGGTACATAGTACCCCCGCCCATTCACCAAAAAAGTGTCAAAAAGTAAGAACCACAGGAAACAGTTTTTGACATGTCCTTTAATAAAAAATAGAAAATAGTGTCCCTCGATGTAAATCCAAAGTCACACCCGCCAGACCCGAAAAAAAAGTTGGGAGGCGTCCCGTCGAATGCCTTCTCTCCGCTTTGACAGCTCTTATATATGCAAGGGTCAGGGCCACCCGGCTACGTCACCCAGTGGCACTGCCCCTTCTGATGTCACATGGTGTCACGTGATGTCAGAAGCGGGTGGTGCCACTGGGTGAAGTATCCGGTTGGCCCTGCCCTTTGCCCTTTGCCCTTTGCAGAGCCCCCCTTCCCCAAAGCACCCACACCCCATGTTGAGGGCATGTGGCCTGGTATGGTTCAGGAGAGGGGGGGCGCTCGCTCGTCCCCTCTATTTCCTTACCTGCCAGGCTTAATGCTGGGATAAGGGTCTGGTAAGGAGTTTGGAGGCAGACCCTATGCCATTTTTTTTTAGATGTTGGCGTGGGGTTCCTCTTAACATCCATACAAGTTTAAGCCAGTTTAAATTACATTTTTTCCTTTAGAAATGCCAGGATTGCTGCAGCAGGCTCCATACATTGTACAGATGCGCCACTTTACAGGCCTACTAAGGGGACCCCCCAAGCACAATATTTAAAGGAATTTTTAATTTTTATTATATCATTTCAAGCATCATTAAAATCATTGCTCCTTTAAAAATGATTGTTTTACATTTTTTTTTTTTGCATTGTTACATGTCCCCCTGGGCACTACCCAGGTCCCCATACACTATATAGGGCAATAACTTGCATATAAGCCTTTAAAAAGTGGACTTGATTTTTCATGTTTGTGTCCTGTAGGCTTTAATAGAGTCCACATGTTCTCTAGAATTTTTTTCCTGTTCGAAATGTTCTGGTGCGAACCGAACAGTTTGGCCCATTCCTACATAGAACATGGAAATTCAATTATTTTAGTAAATATAAACTACTAACTAATAATATAAGGTAAATGCCTTTTCTCATCAGCAGTTAGAGCAGTGTCCAGCCAAGCACTGGTTAAAGCTTGTAGGATGAGTTTTCTGTATGGGCAGTGCTGATTGGCACTGTGCTGATCACATGAACTCTCCCAAGAAAAAAAACTTCTGTAGCAATACAAACCAAACTGAGCCTCAGTGTTATCATGAAGTTATCAGGGGACAGTGAAAGGAGGAGAGGATCAGAAAAGACAGGATCAAACAGCCTTTTTACACAATGCATAGGATTAACCCCTTAGATTCGACAGTGAGTATAACAAGCATGCTTTACTGCATATACAGACTGATTGTACTGTTGTGGGTTTAGTAACACTTTAAAGAGAAACCATCATGGCTTATGGTAAATACTGAATATGTGTTTGTGTGTGTATATATATGTATATACAGTGTCTCACAAAAGTGAGTACCCCCTCACATTTTTGTAAATATTTTATTATATCTTTTCATGTGACAACACTGATGAAATGACACTTTGCTACAATGTAAAGTAGTGAGTGTACACTTTGTATAACAGTGCCAATTTGCTGTCCCCTCAAAATAACTCAACACACAGCCAATAATTTCTAAACCACTGGCAACAAAAGTGAGTACACCCCTAAGTGAAAATGTCCAAATTGGGCCCAATTAGCCATTTTCCCTCCACTGATGTCATGTGACTCGTTAGTATTACAAGGTCTCAGGTGTGAATGGGGAGCAGGTGTGTTCAATTTGGTGTTATCGATCTCATTCTCTCATACTGGTCACTGGAAGTTCAACATGGCACCTCATGGCAAAGAACTCTCTGAGGGTCTGAAAAAAAGAATTGTTGCTCTACATAAAGATGGCCTAGGCTATAGCAAGATTGCCAAGACCCTGAAACTGATCTGCAGCATGGTGGCCAAGACCATACAGTGGTTCAACTGGACAGGTTCCACTCAGAACAGGTCTTGCCATGGCCGACCAAAGAAATTGAGTGCACGTGCTCAGCGTCATATCCAGAGGGGAATAGATGTATGAGTTCTGCCAGAATTGTTGCAGAGGTTGAAGGGGTGGGGGGGTCAGCCTGTCAGTGCTGAGACCATACGTTGCACACTGCATCAAATTGGTTTGCATGGCTGTTGTCCCAGAAGGAAGCCTCTTCTAAAGATGATGCACAAGAAAGCCCGCAAACAGTTTGCTGAAGACAAACAGACTAAGGACATGGATTACTGGAACCATGTCCTGTGGTCTGATAAGACCACGATAAACTTTTTTGGTTCAGATGGTGTCAAGCGTGTGTGTCCTGCCTACAGTCAAGCATGGCGGTGGGAGTGTCATGGTCTGGGGCTGGGTGAGTGCTGCGGACACTGGGAAGCTACATTTCCCAGTGTCCAAGATGACCGCTGCCTTGCTAAAGAAGCTGAGGGTAAAAGTGATAGACTGGCCAAGCATGTCTCCAGACCTAAACCCTATTGAGCATCTATGGGGCATCCGCAAACGGAAGGTGGAGGAATGCAAGGTCTCTAACATCCACCAGTTTCGTGATGTCGTCATGGAGGAGTGGAAGAGGACTCCAGTGGCAGCCTGTGAAGCTCTGGTGAACTCCATGTCTAAGAGGGTTAAGGCAGTGCTGGAAAATAATGGTAGTCACACAAAATATTGACACTTTGGGCCCAATTTGGACATTTTCACTTAGGGGTGTACTCACTTTTGTTGCCAGCGGTTTAGACATTAATGGCTGTGTGTTGAGTTATTTTGAGGAGAGAGCAAATTTACACTGTTATACAAGCTGTACACTCACTACTTTACATTGTAGCAAAGTGTCATTTTTTCAGTGTTGTCACATGAAAAGATATAATTAAATATTTACAAAAATGTGAGGGGTGTATTCACTTTTGTGAGATACTGTATGTATACATATAAATATAGTGACAGATGGACAGCCTGCCATTATGTAAAAACTCCTCTGACTTATTCACCTGTGTGTGTAAATTTCAGCTTGAGTTATTGGGCTTTGTAACATATAGACTTTTTACAACAAGGAAATAAGGAGAAACAAACAGAACATCTGAACAGGAACTGCATCTATTGGCTTCTAGTGAAATTGTAGAATATTCATATTTAATATTTCGTATTTTCCTGACTATATAAAAAAATACTGAGCCTAAAAAGTATATAAAGAAAATATGTACATAACTACTGTACATTTTCAGATCCCTTACTGAATCACTGCTCTGTCCCCTTCATCAAACAACAATATTTCCAAAAGTGTAGATGTGCCTTTAACATATTTTAGGCATGTCTTTACTTGTAAGCTTTCCTTTGTGTAGACCTCCAAAATCCCTGAGACTACTGCTAGACGCCATCTTGGATGTAATGTCAGCACCTCCAGACTCAGGGCTGTCGCTCAAGTGACACTCTATGGTGTAACCCTTTGTTCCTATCAAAGCTGCATAATAAAGAATTATAAGGGAGGTGAGGGGAGAGGCAGAGGAGAACATACAGGAATTAGGCACTTCCAGAAAAGGGGGAACTGTATCTGCACTAGGTAAATGATTCTTCCTGGAGTGCCTACATTCTCTAGTAAGTTCAAAGGCACACCGCAAATAATATATTGCATTGGCTATTTTAGTGATTTCTATTTTTGATTAAATGTGGAATATGAGTTTTAGCTACCATCTAGAAGTTGCATCTCCAGTCAATCTGAGTAGTTGGGCTTCCTCCATTCAAATGCTAATAAGCTTTGGCTAAACCGAAAAGCTGGTTAATTAGAAAATTTGGTTGGCAGGAAACTGAAGAAGGCAGGAAGTGAGGTCATATGCCATTGAGAAGACAACACAGAGCTGTAAATAAAGGGAGAGTAAATAGCAAAAATGCCACATGCCTCTGACTGGAGCAAGAACTCCATCTTTACTATGTCAGAGGCATACATCAACCAACAGAACTAAATTAAGTTCATGATTTAAAGCTAAGTAACAACTAATTGTGTATACTGATGGGCCGAACACCCTCCTGTTCAGTTCGCACCAGAACATCTTGAACAGGGAAAAATTTCTAGTGAACATGCGAACCCTATTAAAGTCTGAGGGACACGAACATGGATAATCAAAAGTCCTAATTTTAAAGGCTTAAATACAAATTATAGTATGGGGAACATGAAAAAAAAAATGGTGTGGGGTCCCCCTCAGTCCATACCAAGCCCTTTGGGTCTGGTACGGATTTTAAGGAGAACCCCATGCCAAAATTGAAAAAAAAAACGGTGTGGGATCCCCCCCAAAATCTATACCAGACCTTTATCTTACCAGACCTTTAGCGTTATGTACAATTCTACTTCCTCGTCTCCTCTTCCCTTCTCTGTTGGGGTCCTCCAAGGCTCTGTTCTTGGACCCCTCCTATTTTCAATCTACACCTCCTCTCTGGGTCAGCTGATAGCCTCCCATGGCTTCCAATACCATCTCTATGCTGACGATACCCAAATCTATCTATCCACCCCTCAGCTCTCTCCCTCAGTCTCCTCACGTATCACTAATTTACTATCAGATATATCGGTCTGGAGGTCTCACCACTTCCTCAAACTCAACCCATCCAAAACCGAGCTTATAATTTTTCCTCCACCACGTGCCCCTTCCCTTGATTTCTCCGTCAATATCGATGGCATTACTATCAGCCCATCCCCGCATGCCAAGGTCTTAGGTGTTGTCCTGGACTCTGAACTCTCCATTAAACCCCACATCCAATCGCTGTCCAAATCTTGCCGCCTCAGCCTCCGCAACATCTCCAAAATACGCCCCTTTCTAACCAAAGACACAACAAAGCTCCTAGTTCACTCTCTGGTAATCTCGCGCCTCGACTACTGCAACTCCCTTCTCGTTGCCATACCTGTAAACAGGCTATCCCCCCTTCAATCCATCATGAATGCTGCCGCCAGACTCATCCACCTTACCAATCGCTCAGTGTCCGCTGCTCCCCTCTGTCAAGCCCTCCACTGGCTTCCGCTCACCCAACGAATTCAATTCAAAATACTAACAACATCTTACAAAGCAATCCACAGCTTAGCCCCCAGCTACATCACCAGCCTCATCTCAAAATACCAACCTAATCGCTCTCTTCGTTCCTCTCAAAACCTCCTGCTCTCTAGCTCCCTCGTCACCTCCTCCCATGCTTGCCTCCAGGACTTTTCCAGAGCCTCTCCAATCCTATGGAACTCCTTACCCTTATCTGTCGGATTATCTCCTACTCTATTACCTTTTAGGCGATCTCTGAAAACCCTCCTCTTCAGAGAAGCCTATCCTACTAACACCTAACAAATGTACCTCCATTTTCTCCATCAGCCCATCCCCCGCGGGTATTGCCTTTTGTTTCACTTGACCCTCCCTTCTAGATTGTAAGCTCTAATGAGCAGGGCCCTCTAGTTCCTCCTGTTTTGAACTGTATTGTAACTGTATTGTCTTCCCTCACATTGTAAAGCGCTGCACAAACTGTTGGTGCTATATAAATCCTGTATAATAATAATAATAATAATAATAATAATAATAATAATAATAACAATATCCGAGCAAGCAACCTGGCTGGACAGGATAAGGGGGGGGGAACAAGCGAGTGCCCCCCCTCTCCTGAACCATACCAGGCCACTTGCCCTGAACATGGGGAGGATGCTTTGGGGTGCCCTGCAAAGCACCTTGTCTGCATGTTGATGGGGACAAGGGTCTCTTCCTAACAACCCTGGGCTGTGGTTGTGGGGGTCTGCGGGTGGGGGGCTTATCGGAATCTGGAAGCCCCCTTTAACAAAGGGGCCCCAGATCCCACCCCCTCTATGTGAATTGGTATCAGGTACATCGTACCCCTACCCATTCACTAAAAAAGTGTACAAAAAAATAAAGACAAAAGGCAGTTTTTGACAAGTCCTTTATTAAAAAAAAAAAAAAAAATAGTGTCCCCCGATGTAAATCCATCGTCAATCACATCACCCACCGCCACACCCGAAAAATAGAAAAAAAAAGGAAGCTCTTCAGACGCCTCCCGCATAATGAGCTGTTTGAGTTTGACAGCTCTTTTATAAGAATCTGACGTCACCAGCGCCCCATAATGCACTGCTCAGGTGCAGTGAATAAATTACTGAAGTCACGTCAGAAGGGGTGGTGCCACCGAGTGGTGTCCCCGCCCCTTTCCCATAAAAGAGCTGTCACAGCTCTAGCAGCTCATTACGCCAGAGGCGTCTGAAGAGGCAGGAGCATTTTTTTTTCTTTCTATTTTTCGGGTGCGGCGGGCAAAGTCATTGATGATGTATTAACAACGGGGGACACTATTTTTTAATAAAGGACTTGTCAAAAACTGGCTTTTCTCTTTATTTTTTTGTACACTTTTTTGGTGAATGGGTAGGGGTACGATGTACCCGATATCCATTCACATATGGGGGGGGCGGGATCTGGGGGCCCCCTTGTTAAAAAAATTGTTGTGAATGTTTACATGGTGTATTCAATAAAAACATGGCAACATTTCATTCTTTGTGTGTTATTAGTTTAGGCAGACTGTGATTGTCTATTGCTGTGACTTAGATGATGATCAGATCACATTTTATGACCAATTTGTACAGAAATCCATATCATTCCAAAGGGTTCACATAACATACTTTTTCTTGCAGCTGTATATCCTGCAACAACTGATACACATATATATATATATATATATATATATATATATATATATATATATATATATATATATATATATATATATATATATATATATATATATATATATATTACACTGCCTGATTGATTACTAGATACAATGCACAATCCACTAACTACCTGCCTAATCTCACTCCTATCTCGCCTAACACACTATACACGTTGCCATATAAGCAGCAGCTTTATATAGTGTGGGGCATGGACTTTGCCCCTGAACCATGATTGGCTAAAGGCACCCTGCCTTTGGCCAATCACAGACATTGTGCTGTCATTGGCCAAAGCATACAGGTCATATGCATGCTTTGGCCAATCATCAGACAATCAGTAATTTATTCACTGCACCAGCGCAGTGCATTATGGGGCGCTCATCGGCGGGTGAACTGCCCGCCGAGTGCCCCATTTGTTCGTGTGTTCAGAGAAAACACGAACGCCCGATGTTTGAGTAGAACTTACTTTCGACTCGAACTCGAAGCTCATCCCTACTCAGCAGTCCATGGAGGCCACAATCAGTCCATTCTTTACTGGGTTTATACTCTCCGATGCTGCCTTCTAAATTTGGGAGGCATCTGTGACTGTGACCTGCTGACTCATAGCTAGCTTTCTACTGTGCATGTGGTCATGCAGCCTCCTTGAACGTGTGACATATCCTTGGAGGTTTTAGACATAGGGGGGAGGGAAACTGGCATGTCAAAAACAGAGAAAGTGGGAGTGGGTACCTGTCAAAAAAGGTACCCTCTTCTGCAGGGATCAGGGGGAGGTTGAGCGGTATTTCACTTTTTATTGAAGGTCCTACAGAGGAAATAGATGACATCCCTATGCCAGCTTTGCTTAAGAGGTGGAAGTAAGTGCTTGGGAATCGTAAATTCAGTCACATCAGATGTTTTTATTGTCAAAGATTGGAACACATAGCTAGAGAGAGCCATGCTGTAAAAACTGACAACCAGCAGGCTGGAGTTTCCAGAACAGAATAGAGAGAGATGCAGGTTTATTCTTTCTGCTGAAAATCTAAGCCTTAGCTTGAGAATATCACATTACCAAAGTTGGCACCCTGCAATGGTTTCACAGCCAGAAATGGGCACATAGAATGATAATGGTGAGCAGTTAACTGTGTATATTGGCCTAGTTGGAAGGAACATACAACCCCAATTCCAGAAAAGTTGGGACACTGTGTAAAATCTACATAAAACAGAATGCAATGACTTGCAAATCTCATAAACCCATATTTTATTCACAATACAAAATATATTAAAGTTTTAATTTGAAAAAAATTAATTTTGAAATTGATGACAGCAACAAAAAAGACGGGACAGGACAACAAAAAACTGGCAAAGTAAGTAGTACTGAAAAGAAAGTGCTGGAAGAACATTTTTTCAACAAATTAGGTTAATTGGCAACAGGTCAGTAATATTATTGGGAATGATTCCCTCATCAACATCAGGTGTGTGGATGGGGGAATCGAGTCCGTTTTTTTTTCATTTCTCCTGGTTGAACGAAAAATAAGTTACTCATCAATGGGCTGCTTAAGTAACAATAATTGCATATATCATTGTTATATGCCTAAACGTAGGTACATAAGTACATAAATTTAGGGTTGATGGCTCTTTAGGGTGTATTGCTAGATTCGCTGGTTTCCTCTGTGCTATTTAAACTACTCAGTTCTTAGTAACCTTTTTATATTTCTAATTCAATAAAGATACAATTTTTACATCTTATTTTAGATAAATGTCTATACCTCTCTGAAGACTTCTTTACAATCCACGACAAATATTGAACCAAAGTAAAACAAATAAAAATAATTTATGTGAAGAAGTAATAACTGCAAGTATTTAAAATGCTGTGTTTTTCAGGTGTGTACCTGCATTTCTTAACTTGGTTGCAGGGTCTCTTTAAGGCAGCCCATACATTAGTCATGTTTTTTTCATTCAATCAGCAGGTAAATGAAAATAACTGACTGGCTTCACCCATCCAAACATTTGAGGTGGATAGCAAATACTCCCCGCTGAGCTTTTATATATTAATAGCAGGGAGACTTCCCCGCCATTAGAAAACACTTATAAGCGCTGCAATCTAGCATTGCTAACTGATTGGGGAAACCCAACAGGACAATTGTACAGAAGTCGATCTATAGATTCTGTACAACCAGCCTGCTCATACATGGATTGAAATTCAGCTGTTTTCTGCTGATCCGGCCAAATTTTGATCTATGTATGTGCGGCCTTAGTTATCAGTGGTTCTATGTTAAAAAGTGGTTGAAAAACTCGGAAGGAATGTCAAACACTCGCCCAGCGCTTAAGATATTGAGGGTAAAAACCACATAGCCATAAAAAAAATCAGGTATAAAATATCATAAAATTTCGCTGATCGCAGCTACTGTAAAAGAGCAACAGTCTAAAAATATAATGTAATAAATACTAAAACAGACATGTCCAGCATAAATCACACTCAGCAGCGCTCAATATGTCTTCTGCATATCATGATCATATAGTCCTCATATAAGAGTATTATACCGCAAAAACAGTCTCTATTAAAGGTAAACCCGCTATCCCTTATCGATTCGGTGTTCCTGGTGCTCAAAGATCATAGATTCGGTCTTAACCTTCACCACACCATCAGTGACCCCTTAAGAGTGGGCACTCACCAGAAATAGCGTATTAGAGCGCCTGTAAGCATTGGTTGCTTGAACCCTTGACTATCCGGACCACCTCTGCTATCACCAGAAGAACTCCGCTTTTCAGACACAGTCGGGGATCAGCTCATACCCATAGAAACATTGGAAAGATAGGAGGCACAATAGTGTGATACCGTTTCAAAGAGCTTTATTAAGTACCCACACTTCAACAAAAAAAACCCCCAACATCCAATGTGCTTACATCAAGATAGAAGTTTTCAAGCGTGTAATAGATAATCCCGATGGGATGGCCTGCTCACCGTTTCCTGCATATGTTCTGTCCGTTTGGGTCAGATACGGTATTCAGCCAAAACATCAGTGACCATCCGGGAGACAGCGTGCCTGTGTTCTGACGCGTTTCGCCGTATATGGCTTCAACAGAGCCATGTTGATGATGGTGTGGTGAAGGTTAAGACCGAATCTATGATCTTTGAGCACCAGGAACACCGAATCGATAAGGAATAGCGGGTTTACCTTTAATAGAGACTGTTTTTGCGGTATAATACTCTTATATGAGGACTATATGATCATGATATGCAGAAGACATATTGAGCGCTGCTGAGTGTGATTTATGCTGGACATGTCTGTTTTAGTATTTATTACATTATATTTTTATCAGTGGTTCTGTTGGATGTATTCCCTTAGAAGAACAAATCCTCATAAAGGTTTAAAGTCTATAGTACTTCCAGGTACTTTGACAACCTTATGGTATATAATCAGGGTTGTTCGTACAGAGATCGCAATTGCGACCAGGCCCCATGCCCCAGGGGGCCGTGCGACCCCCTGTATATAGGAGGCGGTGGGGGTGGCATATAATTGACTAAGCACTAGCATATGTGTGAAACGTGTCAACAACAGCTACAGCATACTCTGTATTTGTGCTGTCTTTAGCAATTTCTCTATATTCCTCAAATTCCTCAATTTCTCTATATTCCTCAAATTCCTCAATTTCTCTATATTCCTCAAATTCTCTATATTCCTCAAATTCCTCTATGTTACAGACAGTAATCATTTACTAATCTATAACAGCTAGAAAAAAACAATCAAACTGTTTTATAACAAAGGCTAATAAAACGCATGATACATACAGTATTATACTTTATCATGCTTAATTTCCAAAGCTTTGTGTTACTTCATGTTTATAACTGAAGACAAAACCTTTTTTTTAGCTTTTGACAGAATGCAGAGGGATTAAAACATTTATCAATTTTTATTGCTGCCTGTGCCCCCTTTTAACCACTTCTGGACCGGAAGATTTTCCCTCTTAATGACCAGGCCATATTTTGCGTTTCGGCACTGCGTTAATTTAATGGACAATTGCACGGTCATGCGACACTGTACCTAAATAAAATTTATATGCTTTTTTTCCCACAAATAGAGCCTTCTTTTGGTGGTATTTGATCACCTGTGCGATTTTTATTTTTTGCGTTATAAACAAAAAAAGGGGCAACAATTCTGAAAAAAAAAAACCCCAATATTTTTAAGATTCTGCTATATAATATTCTCAAAAAAGAAAAGTTTAAAAATCATTTTTTTTTAACATTTTAGGCCAATTTGTTTTTTGCTAAATATTTTTGGTACAAAAAATCGCAATGAGCGTATTTTGATTGGTTTGCGCAAATGTTATCGCGTCTACTAACTACCGGAAAGATTTATGTTTTTTTTTTTTTTTTACTAGTAATGGCGGCGATCTGAGATTTTTAGCGGGGCTGCGTCATTGCGGTGGACAGATCGGACCCCTAACTGACATTTTTGACACTTTTGGGGGGACCAGTGACATTACTTCAGTAATCAGTGCTAAAAATATGCACTGTTACTGTAATAATGACACTGGCAGGGAAGGGGTTAACATTGTGGGTGACCAATGGGTTAAATGTGAGCCTAGAGGAGTGATTCTAACTGTGGGGGTGGGCGTGGCTTGTGAAATAACCATAGAGACCTGTGATCCTATATAGAAGGATTACAGGGGCTCTGTGATCATTCCAGAGAGAAGAACGGTCAGCTGTGTTTTTACAACAGCTGACCGTTCTTCTCTCTTAGCAGGGAGCGATCGTGGGTGTCAGCCGGCAATCGGAGCCGCCTGCCCCATGCATCGGAGTCCCAGCTGCTAAGTGGGGAGGTTTATGTTGATTTGCGCAGTAGAGCCACATTGCCGCAGTAAAAAGGCGGCGGCCGGTCAGGACCGGGTAAGGAGATTTACTCTCCCTATTTGTCCTGTTTACTATTATCATTAAAAGTAAAAGAAGATCACATATTTTGAGTTGTCCCTAGAAAAGTAATAGAGGGGAAATCTTACAATGGGGACACTAGTTCTGGTGGAGGTCCCCAGGTAATTCCCTTAACCAATTAAGCCCCAGCCCTATTTCGGCGGACACTTTTTGTTTACAAGTTAAAACCAGTATTTTTTCCTAGAAAACTACTTAGAACCCCCAAACATTATATATTTTTTTTTAGCAAAGACTCTGGAGAATAAAATGTCGGTCATTGCAATATTTTTTGTCACGCAGTATTTGCGCAGCGGTCTTTAAAACGCTATTTGTTTGGAAAAATTTTGAAAAATCACATTTCACTGCATTTAAAAAATACTAAACAGTAAAGTTAGCCCATTTTTTTTGTATATTGTGAAAGATGATGTCACGGCGAGTAAATAGATACCAAACATGTTACGGTTTAAAATTGCGCCCCCCATGGGATGGCGACAAACTACGGTCAATAGAGAACTCAATAGGCAACGCTTTAAATTTTTTTAACGGTTACCAGTTTAGAGTTAGAGTGTAGCTCTTTTTTTTTAATTATTGCCCACGCTTTGGCGATCGCGGCGATACCTCACATGTGTGGTTTGAACAGCGATTTAATTTGCGGCTCGACTTCCGTATACATTTTTTTTTGTGCGCGAGCTAACGGTGACCGGGGGCGGCTAAAATCTTTTTTTCCTATTTATTTATTTTTTTTTTTTTACTTTATTACAGGTTTTTAAAAAAAATAAAAATCTGATCACTTTTATTGCTGTCACAAGCAATGTAAACATCCCTTGTGACACCAATATGCAGTGACAGGTACTCTTTATGCAGGGATCGAGGGTCTAAAAGACCCTAGACCCCTCCACTACACTTCCATGTATGCAAAACGCCGAAAACGGCGTTTTTGCATACAGCCATTTTTTAAATTTACCGCCGTTTGCAGCACAGTAACCCGGAAGTGACGTCATGGACGCCGCCTCCGGGTTACGTCATCGGAGACCCGATCGAAGCCGTTTCCGGCTTTGATTGGGACTCCATCCAGCCGGCGGACGCGCCCGCTGGGTGCTCGGGGCTCCCGGTGGGACGGGAGCTCCGAGCAAAGTCAAGGAAGGCGGCGGGAGGGGAAGGGGACGTCCCATCCCGCTCACCCGGGTAACGATCGAGCGGCTCCCAAGCCGCATCGGTCATTACTGACGGAAAGCCGACCGTCGGCTCTAATCCACGGTACCGGGATGGTGTCTCTAGCTAGAGGCATCGTCCCGGTATACTACCGCAAAGTTTGCCGACGTAGGGCTACGTCACTTTGCGATAAGTGGTTAATTTGTAGGGATTTCCTCTCACTTCCTGCCTTGCTATGGGACAGGAAGTGAAAGGAAATCTTTGCAATGGGACACAGATGGTGAAAAAATAACCTGACAGGGGTTATAACCCTCCTTTGCTCTGTCCAAAATTAAAAAAAAAAAAAAAAAGTTTTGCCTATAGTTCAACTTCAATTCGTTTTTTAAAGTTACTGAACATGCAGAATTATGCAGTATTATAATGATGATCTTCAAAGAGAAGTCTCTCCAAGACACGAATAAGCTGAAATCTGATGGTTTGGGTGTTTGCTCTATGCACATTTTCACCAAAGAATATCAAATGTTCTAATACTTTAACTTGCAAATCTAAAACCTCCTCTACCCCCATAATCAATATACAGGAAGGGACTTTGAAGGTCACTATCTTCTAAGAGTTTTGAAACCTAGACCCAAATTTTCTAAGTGAAATCGTCTGATCTGAGCTGTCTTATACTAACAGACAGTCAGCGAGGACACTGAGCCTCAGACTCAGCTGATTCAGCTCTTTCCCAATTGGTCAGATGGATGGCTGTGATAGGTTTTGACTTGGCACTATGACAAGATTTGGAGAACTGCCACAGCCAGCACGATGACAGGTGAATGCAATCTGCAGACAAAAATGACACAAGGACAAAGATCTATAGACTCCTAACACATATGCAGTCAAAAGAGATGTCAGCTATAAAAGAGAACTACATGGACAGGAGCCAACCTCACACACTTTATTAATAATAAAGAACATCTATCATGAGATACCTTTAAAATGCACTGCTCCACCGTGTAAGACTGCCCTGCCACACTGCAAATACAGTTCTCCTTCTCTATATATTCTGCCTGAACAGAAGTGTAATTATGGTGAGGATGATGCATCATCCAGACTGGCGACATTGAAAGATACTTATCGCAGGATTGAAAAGGAAGTTTGTTAAAAAAAAAATATATGTCGCATAAATCTTATTTAAGGAAAACACCTTTCTTTAAAAAAGTTTATATCGTATAGCGTATATTGTAAAACTGCTACAAAAGTCATTTTGGACTATAATATTTTTAAAAATGAGCTATTCATGAGCTATTCATTTATGACCCTGTTGCCAGCTTTAATTTTCTAAAACGAGCAAATCATAAAAATTAATATTGAGGTTAGCACTTCCGCCAGGCAGCACTAAGATCGTTGGCTCCAATCCCAACCACAGCATTACCTGCATGAGGTTTGCATGTTCTCCCTGTGCCTGGTTGGGTTTTCTCCGAGTACTCCAGTTTCCTTACATACTCCAAAGACATACAAGTAGGTTAAAACGATATCTAGTTGTCTAGTCTAGTTGTTTTTTTTTTAAATAACAAACATGACATACTTACCTGCTATGTGCAATGGTTTTATACAGAGCAGCCTGAATCCTCCACTTCTAGGGTCCCTCGCCAGCGTTCCTAGGCTCCTTTCTCTTGCTGGGTGCACCCAAGCAGGCGCGCTCCCAACCGACGGCTCTTTGAGTCCATTCACACATGAAGACGTGGCCCGCCCCCTCCATTTTCTGATTGCCTCACTGGCTGTGATTGACATCAACGGGAGCCAAAAGCCAATCAGAAGCGCGAGTCCCCAGAGAGGGAAGGCTCTTGTGGACATCGATTAATTGAGGGGGGCTCTGGTAAGTATTAGGGGGGCTGCTGCACACAGGAAGTTTTTTACCTTCATGCACATAATGCATGAAGGTAAAAAGCCTTGTGCCTTTAAAATAACTTTAATTGGCTCCTGTCTACATTGGCACTAGTATATGTATGTAAGAATGTGAGTTAGAGGCCCTTTATTGTAAGCTCCTTGAGGGCAGAGACTGATGTGAATGTACAATAAAGATGTATGTAAAGCACTACTGCATAAATTGTCAGCGCTGTATAAATACCTGTAATAAATAAAATACAGTATCTCACAAAAGTGAGTACATCCCTCACATTTTTGTGAATATTTTATTATAGCTTTTCATGTGACAACACTGAAGAAATTACACTTTGCTACAATGTAAAGTAGTGAGTGTACAGCTTGTATAACAGTGTAAATTTGCTGTCCCCTCAAAATAACTCAACACACAGCCATTAATGTCTAAACCGCTGGCAACAAAGTCAGTACATCCCTAAATGTAAATGTCCAAATTGGGCACAAAGTGTCAATATTTTGTGTGGCCACCATTATTTTCCAGCACCGCCTTAACCCTCTTGAGCATGGAGTTCACCAGAGCTTCACAGGTTGCCACTGGAGTCCTCTTCCACTCCTCCATGACGACATTGCTGAGCTGGTGGATGTTAGAGACCTTGTGCTCCTCCACCTTCTAATTGAGGATGCCTCGCAGATTCTCAATAGGGTTTGGGTCTAGAGACATTCTTGGCCAGTCTATCACTTCTACCCTCAGCTTCTTAAGCAAGACAGTGGTCGTCTTGGAGGTGTGTTTGGGGTCATTATCATGTTGGAATACTGCCCTGCGGCCCAGTCTAAGAAGGGAGGGGATCGTTCTCTGCTTCAGTATGTCACAGTACATGTTGGCATTCATGGTTCCCTCAATAAACTGTAACTCCCCAGTGCCGGCAGCACTCATGCAGCCCCAGACCATGACACTCCCACCAACATGCTTGACTGTAGGCAAGACACATGTGTCTTTGTAATCTTCACCTGGTTGCCACCACACATGCTTGACACCATCTGAACCAAATACATTTATCTTGGTCACCATGTCCTTAGTCTGCTTGTCTTCAGCATCATCTTGTGCTTCATCTTTTGAAGAGGCTTCCTTCTGGGACGACAGCCATGCAGACCAATTCTATGCAGTGTGCGGCGTATGGTCTGAGCACTGACAGGCTGACCCCTTAAACCTCTGCAGCAATGCTGGCAGCACTCATACGTCTGTTTCCCAATGACAACCTCTGGATATGACGCTGAACACTTGCACACAACTTTTTTAGTTGACCATGGCAACCTGTCCTGTTAAACCGCTGTATGGTTTTGGCCACTGTGCTGCAGCTCAGTTTCAAGGTCTTGGCAATCTTCTTATGGCCTAGGCCATCTTTATGTAGAGCAGCAATTCTTTTTTCAGATCCTAAGAGAGTTCTTTGCCATGAGGTGTCATGTTGAACTTCCAGTGATCAGTATGAGAGAGTGAGAGCAATAACACCAAATTTAACACACCTGCTCCCCATTCACACCTGAGACCTTCTAACACTAATGAGTCACATGACCCCGGAGAGGGAAAATGGCTAATTGGGCCCAATTTGGACATGTTCACTTAGGGGTGTACTCTCTTTTGTTGCCAGCGGTTTAGACATTAATGGCTATGTGTTGAGTTATTTTGAGAGGACAACAAATTTACACTGTTATACAAGCTGTACACTAACTACTTTACATTGTAGCAAAGTGTCATTTCTTCAGTGTTGTCACATGAAAAGATATAATAAAATATTTACAAAAATATGAGGGGTGTACTTACTTTTGTGAAATACTGTAAATACATTTTTGTGATCATATCCACTGGAGTGTTTTGTGCACATAGTGTGTACAGAACAGCCCCAGTGGTGCCAGTTCTTGCTCAAGTAATTGACTTTGTTGATTTCCAATCAGCTTTTTTAAATTCACATCATTGGGACTGATCAAGTAATTTAAACAAACTCACTCACTTTGCATGCAGAAAGATGCAGGTGGCAGTATCCACGGAGCAAATAAAAGAAAAGGTTGCAATAAAGTTTGCTAAAATCCTTGCATGTTTGCATAACAATGACTGATATGATCATTTTCTTCTCACCAAATATTCACTTTAAATCAGTTTGTTGTGTGAGGGCCTTTTCATACCACTGTGCTGGCGTAATGCAACATAATGCATGTTATGTGCTCTGATGTGCTGCCATACTATTCATTGTGAATGCCACTCCCATGCACATTCACGAGACACCAGCGTTTGCTGCACACCACAATGTGTGATAATGCATTGCTGGTGTGTTGAGGTGTTCTGTACTAATAAAAATGCAGCACCTCTGATTTTAGGTTTATTGTGGTACATGATTACCCAACCCTTCAAATGAACAGACTGGCTTAATACAAAGCATGACCTAATACATGTAACATACAGTACATTAAGGTGGATGCTCTAAAATGCACTGCAACAAACCTGAGTGGTGTGAATGGACCCTCAGTGTTATATACTAGCACCATATAAACTCTAAATAAGGCCTCGTTCACATAGGGCGTATGAATTCATACTTCGTGTGAGGGCTGTGTTTAGCCACATAAGGATGCACAGGTGTTCCACTCATCCCTGTCCAGGCAGTCCCATTGCTGTTACTTGGGATGCAGCGGCTGCACGGGCTCTGGTCCCAATATAACATCTGTGCAGGTGTGGGTGCATGGTCCATTATTATTAAAAGGCATCTATTATGAGATGACTTTAAAATACATGTTCACCTTTGTAAAAAATAATAATAAATGCACATCTTTTTTGCAGGTAACAAAATGTGCATTAAATATTTTTTTTTTACTATAAGCCTGCAAAGCCACCATCAGCATCTGTGTAGCTGTCTGCTCATACCTTGTACTGCCATATTCATGTCGCTCTTCAGAGAGCATTTAATAGGTGATGAGGTGGCATTGTATTGCTTCCTCACCATCTGCTTTAACCCACTGAATCCTGCATGCAGTTGCGGTAGGCTTGCAGAATGGCCTATTCACCAAAAGTGACAGGGATATAATGCCTGCCACAGCCATGAAGGGAAGCATGTGTACACCCCTGGCCGCTACCTCTGCAGCTATAAAGGGGAAAACAGTTAGAGGTGGTAAAAGCGCTCCCCAATTTTCATTTGTAAATGAGCCCTTTGACTCTTGCTTGTGGTACAGTCAATAAAGTATAATTTGTGGGTAAAAGCACTGTGGCACATGTGTTCTGAGTTACTGAGAAGTAGGCTCAGGTGTTATTTAACTATGATCCTTAATCCGCTCCCACTGTTAGTGCAAATTGGCCCCACCCACAATTTGGATCAGTGTGCATAGTTTTGTATCACCAATTTATTTTCAGGGAGCAGGTGGTTAGAGGGTTGGTGTAAAAACAACGATCGACCTTGTTGCCAGGTGTGCTAGATGTGCCTCTGATGGGCGCATAGCTGCATTAAATGTGTTTTTTTTTTTTTTTTTTTTTAAAGGCTTTGATTTTCTACTTAATAAAACACCAACAACGTGACTATAAAGATACACCTGACTAGCATCAGAAAATTGTTTCCAAAATATATGATTATATCTGATCTCATTCTTCATTACTTCCTCATCTTATTTAATAGTCTGTTTATCAGAAAGAAATTATTTCAGAAGAATGTGTTGGTGCAACAATGACAATGAGGTCAAGGCTAACTCTGACCGAGAGAAATGTAAAGTGGTGGAAGATACAGAAATAACAATTGATCTATTTTTTCTATGCTTGGTAAGAACTGCATGTAACTGTTAGCAAACAAAATCAATGTTTTAGATCCCAAATGCCAGAAGGTAAGATTCAAATCGAATTATTAGCTTTGGCAATGGATAAAATTCTCTTTTAGCACCAAGGATCTCCTAAAAAGCACATTTGCACATGGACAAATGTTTACCAATCCCTTATAAAGTCCAGCAGGTGTGGTTCAGATAAGTATGATGTGGGCAAGTATGACTATTTTGTGTAAAAAATATTGGTGCGCAGGATCTTAAAGGTGAATAAGCAGCAACCTTAGAACCAAGGGTGATAAACAATATTAAAGAAAAAATCAGGTGCGCTAAATTCACATGTGTCACACGTCAAGAAGTGTATGACACTATAATAAGTATCCACCACACTCCTGTTGTGTGTGCCTTAGTTGATGTGCAATCAGAATGGGTATATAGTATCACTATTTACTCATATGCATAAACATAAAGGTGACTGTGAAAAATAAATGTGATATAACAATCTCAATCCAGTGAAATTCAAACTGAGCAACATGAAAGTGTACAAAGAAATTCAACATAAAGTGTCCATCATTCCACTGGTGCCACCTCTGTGATATAGGTGTAAACATTAAAGGAAGGTGCAAATAGTCCCAAATCGTCCCATACAGGCATCTGGTGAATCCTGGTAGATTCCCCTGAGGCTTGTCTGGTGCGGATAGGTCCCACCACCTTATTGAGGATTGGCCCCTTACCGAAAGGGAGAGGGTCAAGGGCGAAGTGTCTACCCAGTGGTGTATTAGAGATTCCGGGAGAGCAGGTGAAACAGGCGAGTGATAAATGCAGCCTCTTACCAGATCGCTCGATAATAGGGCATGTGTCAGACCGATGTTATAGTGCCTCTTCCCAATTCTCCACACTCTGAGTATATCTCTCTGTCCAGAGAAGTCTCAGGGAGAGGGTAATGTTGGCAGAGCCCACAGACAGATGCTCAGCTACACTGAGAGAGACACTTCGGTAAGGGGCCAATCCTCAATAAGGTGGTGGGACCTATCCGCACCAGACAAGCCTCAGGGGAATCTACCAGGATTCACCAGATGCCTGTATGGCAAGATTTGGGACTATTTGCACCTTCCTTTAATGTTTACACCTATATCACAGAGGTGGCACCAGTGGAATGATGGACACTTTATGTTGAATTTCTTTGTACACTTTCATGTTGCTCAGTTTGAATTTCACTGGATTGAGATTGTTATATCACATTTATTTTTCACAGTCACCTTTATGTTTATGCATATGAGTAAATAGTGATACTATATACCCATTCTGATTGCACATCAACTAAGGCACACACAACAGGAGTGTGGTGGATACTTATTATAGTGTCATACACCTCTTGACGTGTGACACATGTGAAGTATGACTATTTTGCCTGAAAGGGATAAAATAGACCTCTAACCTCACAAAGATGCCTGCTTTATTCCCAAGGTCCCAATGATACCATACTATCTACAGTAAATCTAACTTAAAAAACGACTACTTGTAACAAAATAATCAAATTCCTTTCTAAATACCATTACCATAAAGAATGCCTAATGTGTGGTCTTGCACAACAATTTCAGAGAGCTTGCATTATAGTTACCAACGGGTCTACAAATGAGGGCTTAGCAGAGCAGATTGTCCTACAAAGTGCTACATGTGAGGGGAAAAGGACAGCAGCATCAAACCACGGTCCAAGAGCAGCTTGTGTCCAATTTTGTCTCTTAGGGGTCTTTGTCAATGGCCTTTTGGTCACTTAAAATGGGTGTTTCATCTTCATACAAGTCTCTGGGAATGCAAAACCTGCTAAAAGCAGGTCAAATGCAGGTCAGAATGAGGTCTACTGGAGGTCAAATGCATATATCATTAAATTCTAAATGATCCCAGAATTGCCTCAAACTGATGTCAAACCAAAGCCATTGACAAGACATTTAATTAGAACACACATAATCATGCAATATGCAATTCTTTGCTCATGCATAGTTACACAAGCCACCAATTGATGCAAAGTTTCAGAATCACAAGAGATCTCTTCATTAATGCAAATATGACATCATGTTACATTTAAGGTGAATAATGAGGTGCTGCTACTGGTATGTTGACACTTATAAGTATATGTAACTGTAAAGGATATACACTTCATGCAATCTTAAATAAGTGATTCCAACTCCCGTGCTGGGGTGAATATGACTTTTCATTCAAGAGCGATCAAAATAAATAACAATAAATTATTGAAAAAATTAAGTGCTTGTGACAGACCGAGCTATTTTCTCAAAGTTTTGATCACTCTTGAGTGAAAAGTCACATCCACCCCAGCACAAGAGTTGGAGTCACTTATTTAAGATTGCATGAAGTGTATATCCTTTACAGTTATATATACTTATACTGTAAGTGTCAACATACCGGTAGCAGTGCCTCATTATTCACCTTATTTCATATTTAAGTATTACCACTTAAATTGAAGGCAGCTCTACATTATACATTGTTATTCCACCAGGGGAGGCGCCGTACTCCTTATACTATCTCGCATTATGTTACATTTGCCTTGATGAAGGAACTCACTGTGATTACGAAACATTGCATCAGTTTGTGACAGGTGTATTGCATGATTATCAAGGGCTGCTGGTAAAATATGTTTTGTCTATGGGATAGGGTGCCAATGATTGGTTGCTTGAGTACCTAGTTTGCAAGGTCCAATATCAGTTTTGTGTGCCATAAAATATCTCAATAAACCTATGCCATTGACACGAGTGCAAAGCAAAGACGAATGCCCTAACTGTGCCACTACTGCACTCATTATAAATAGTGTTGAGTGGGTGATTTCAATAATTTGATTTCAGTAAGAAAGCAGTATTCAATTTCAACATTTCAACATTTAACATTACTAGGTAAAATTAGATTTAAAAAATAAAATGTTTCTGTTTCAAATGACATTTTATGTGTTGACATCCCTCCTTAGTCTGTCAAGACAGTATGTAGGCAGGTGCCTACATGGTAGGTTGTCTTTAGCTAAGGAGCATGGGTTGCCCATGTGGGGAAGGGTTCTGTCTCCCTCCCTAACAGTTAGATCCCCAAAAGCAAACAGGAATGGAGACCCATGTATCTAGTCGCATGAAATAGGAGATTGAAGGAGTGCATGCATAAGGTCCGAGCAAAAACTATAGTCACCTGACAAGTGGTGGAAGGAAAGAAAATTGTAAAACTACAAAACTTTAGCTGCAACACCCTGCTTTTGCAACCTCCCATGAAGGGGAGACCAGGCCCCCTCCAGCACCTTTCTTCTCTGTCTATATTCTGGCTAGAACTAGTCCAGAGCCCAAGCTCCACCCACCATAAATAGGGATACTCACAAAGCACTCCACCAGCAGGAGGAGCATTCCTTAGGGAGACCTCTACCTAACTCCACTGGCTAACACCCCACCCTGAGGGGCTAAAATTGGTTCTCTCTATGCATTGAATGCAACCATTCACTAAAATACTGAAATATCTGCACGGAGACAAAAATATTCTCTGCATGACAGTTGAGTACCTTCCATTTTCCTATTTATAGCTGTAAAAGCTACATTATATAGGACTCTCTATTTTCCTTCACCACTTCCCCTGTTTTTATCTACTCCATTTTTTCAAAAAATTACAACCACACAGCAGTGGCAATTACATGACTATAAACAACCGGTTAGCACTAGGGTTGGGGTTAGCATTAAAGTAATTGTAAACCTAATTTAAAAAAACATAATAACAAAAATGTCACACTTACCTGCTTTCTACAATGGTTTTGCACAGAGCAGCCCTGATCCTTCTCTTCTGGGCTCTCCTGCCACTGTACCTGGCTCCTCCCCACTGCTGTGTGCCCCTATAGCAAGCTGCTTGCTATGGGGGGCACTCGTGTGGGCTCGATCCTGAGCTCATCATTAACAAACAGAGCATGGCTCAGCCCCGTTCCCTGCTCTCTGCTCACTGACTGTGATTGACAGCAGTAGAAGCCAATGGCTCCTGCTGACACCTCTCTGTCCAGTGAGGAGAGAGAGAGAGTAGAGAGAGCTGCTGCTCTCGTGTGCAGCTCTGATCGAGATTGGGCTCAGCTAAGTATAAGGGGGGTCTGCATGAAGAAGGTTTTTTACCTTAATGCAGAGAATGCCTTAAGGTACAAAACCTTCTGCCTTTAGAACCACTTTAAGGTCAGCATTAGGTTAAGGTTTTTGTTATGTTAGAGTCCATCTCTGTTCCTTAATATCTAATATTATGTTATCAGCTAACAATAAGCCTTATTTGGTAGTAGGAGAGTCCAGGATAGCTGAAATGAGCTTTCCTAGCCCTCAGAAGCTATTCAAGTGGTTGTAAACCCTCACATATATCCAATGAAGTGAATAGCCTCAGATGATACACAGAGATGAAACAAATCCTGCTACATAAATTGTACTTGTATATCTGTTGTCTTCCCCTTTCTACACCCTTTGGAAAGTGCAGATTGTGTTAGAAATCTTTCTTCATCTTTCAGCAGCACATAGGGGTGGGTGGGGAGACTGGACTTACAGTTTGTGAGAGCTGATTGAAGGAAAGGGACACCCCCCACACATAGGCAGAAGAACAAAGGAACATGCAGAGCTGTATTCTGAAAAGACAAGCTCAGTGATTATCTCCCTCTAAGCACCCTCCCCGACACACATTTTGAGCTCATGTTATCTTATGTGTTGGAGAACTTGTCAGAAGTGACTCATGCTGATACCAGAAGGAAGCACCAGAGAGAAACAACACTAAGAGTTTTGGAGAGAGATAAGTAAACAGTGCAGATGTATGTACTTAGCTCAAATTTCATGAATGGGGTTTACCGCCAGTTTAAGGCCCACTATAACCTTAAAAGCCACTTTTATTTTGTCTTTCCCGATGACTGTGTGATTTAATTTAATGGCAACATTTTGCCAAAATGTTGCTAAGTTCACAAAATTTTGGGCAAATAAAAGACTCATGATTTTGCAAATTTCTTCATATACAAAAGGGAGAATAAGCCCTGAAGCTGTACACTCCCAGTGATCCTGTGAAGTGTCTCTGGAGTTTTGCTGTAGGAAATTATAGAGAACTCGGATTAAAGTAAAGTAAAGTAAAGTAAATAAAGAAATAGCTAGCAACTCAATGATTGCTTTCACCTGTTGTTTGGAACCCTTAAAAGAGAATCTATCATTTTACCATAAATGGGCAGTCAGTGCTGTAGCGTACACTGGGTTAAAGACCTTCTTCCCTCCCTTGCATATCAGCACTTAAGCATTGTGATTGGTCACTCCAGCCGAAGCGCTGCACTCTGGGAGGCATTTTTCACAGATAAATGGAGCGGAATGGGAATGCAGCATAGGTAAATATTAATGGCTGGGGGTTCCCTAAGAAGCGAGCATGGGGCTTAGCCCCCCTGAATGCACAAATTAACAGATTCTCTTGAAATAGACCCAATCACCTAATAGATAAAGTAACAATTTCTAAAACCTTACTTTCAGCTCTCCTGCGGATAGATTTCTAAGGTGATGCTACCTTGCTATTCCTGCCCTGAATATGACTTCTGCAATAACTGAATCCCCACACATTCAGTAAATTTGCCTTAGGAAAGAGACTGGCCGTTTATTCAGTGCGTGCTGAATATTTCCTTGTTAACATGGTAAGCACTGATGTTACATAAATATATAGTTTTAAAAGATTTGGAATTAAACTCACCGCTTACATTAATTAGACCAAGAAAAGGAAAAATAATCGATTCACTTTTAAACGGCAAAAGCCGTGCACAGACCGTGAAATATTCTACAAAATTCTGGATTCAACAAAATATCATTTCTAATTTATTTCTACAATGTTTTCTTTGCTGCCATTTCATCTGTAAATATTTAATTTATTGCCATGGGTGATTCATTAATAAATTAAATGTTTTTCTTAAACAGAGGATTTTGCTACTGGTAATTGTTTAACTCTTATGGGCTTGTTTGGTAAGGCAACTAATTTGCAGAGCGCAAAAACCTTTGGTAGTCTTTAAGTTTTATTTTCACTGAAGATGGCAATGAGATTTATTTTGATTAGTTACAGATTACCACAGTTTGCCCTAAATTTAAACTCCAGTAAGTTAAAAAAGGCACACTCAGTTCCACATTTATTTAAAAAAATAAACGCAAGCAATCAAAGTACCTGAATTCGACTTTGTATCAGCCTCTTTCAGCCCACTGTACAGAGTTCAAACAGGCAGGGGAGAAGCAACATAAAGATCCACTCAGCTGTGCTGCAGTGCCCATGTGCTAACAATGAGCATGCTTATAGGAGGAAAGAGCAGAGTGTCAGAGGAATGAGTCTACTAGTCTTCTGTTCCTCCTTTCACTGCCAAATCTAAAGATGAAGGAGGGTCAATACCTGTAATTGAAACTTAGAGAGAAATCTTAGGTCTGTAAAACATTCTATTCACTACCAAAAATGCCAGAATGTGAAGTATGCAAAATCAGACCTAGGAAAATTAAAAATGATTATGAACTCTACGAATGAGAATGTTTGGATAGAGATACTAGCCTTACTTTGTGATTTCATTTTTATACTGAATTTGATGTAATGCAAAGAAATTTTGGAAGATATTTTTTTCCTCAATTATTGAATGTACCTGAAAAGATCCATCAAAAAATGTATGAGGTTGTTTGCTCATGAATAGCAGCAGGTGATGGAGGTGGAAAAATAATTCAGCGTTTGGGTTTATAAATCAAGTCAACCAAACTTTTTCCAAGAACACAGCGAGATAGGGGTTGGCTGTCTTTTGTGGCTCCCTGGTTAAAACTCATCTAACCTAGATTAATAGAAAACGATCAACACATGTAGGACACGTCTGGAATGCATCCACCTCTGGAGGGCATTAAAATTAGTAGGTATTTGTTTATTAAATGAAGAGCAACAGTTTTTACGGTCTTCCGTAAATAATCTAAGTGGTATTACTGGGCTTCCAATTTCAAGCTAAGCTAACACAAAAGCTATTGGATATACAGGGGACATGCCCCACAAACGCATTTGACCATACTAGCGATAGTTGGTCATGTACATTCGGTGAGTGCAAATCCATGTGGGGCACTATGTGCACAATTGGAATTGAGAACCAAGTTAAAATTATAAAGAGCACCTGCATTTGCACACTGGGGAATCAGTTTAAGGTACTTTGATAAAATATTGATATTAATTTGTTTATATTGTCTCACCAGATGTGAGACACATTTTTAGGCATGGGTATTTGTTTATCACATTGAGTGCTATATATATGACAAACGTGGTTGATTATTAATTATTGGTTAAGTTGTGTTAGGAATTATGCACATTATAACGGCAGCTGTCACTTTTAGGACTTATCATTTATAGCACTATTACTTTATATCCTAGGTGCGGAACCAATTTTTCTCTTTTTCGTTTGCCTATGAAGGCTATGTTTATAAATTTGGTTTCTATTCTGAAATTTTTTGGGGGGGGCATACCAGTGAGAAGCAGAGGGGTCATGGGTCACAGATATGGTGCTAGGGAAGCAAGATGGCACAAATCTGGAAATCTGTTGGCATTACTGTGCCTCTGCAGTTTCAGGTGACTTATGTGTGTGTGAGAAAAGGAACACATGTCATATTGGTATTTTTATGTAATTTGAGCATTATATTTTGAAGTAAAATGTGTTTTATAAGTTTTATTAGAAATTGCTTCTTTAATACAACAATTGAAGAGTTCAGTAGAACCACTTTGAAATAAAATCACTGCAATAGGAATCCACAGACAACAAGGAAGACTGGAGAGATAAAAGGACAAAGAAACCTATCCTTTGTAAATAAATTACAGCAATAACCTTTTCAAAAGCAGAACTTTCCATGAAAAATGACAATCTAATTGTAGCTTTGGAACCAGTGCCTGGCTCTGATTCACTATGTGCAGTCAACCTCTTTTAGCAAGACATCAGAAGATGAGTGAACACGAGACTGTACTGTATGCAGGGAGATATTCAATCCTTCTTTTTAGGTTGCACTAGCAAAGTTAGGCACAGGAACATTCAGGGTGGGAATATAGACTCTTTACCATTGAGGGTTGTAAGAAAACCTGTCAAGGTTATGAGTATTTGCATTGAGAAATATTCTGAACCATGTGGGGCATAGTCCAAAGTCAGAGATAAAGTGGGTAGGCTTTAGAACGTTTGTGACCATAATTTCCACAAAGTAAAGCATTATTATTATATAAGTGGTATTTCTTCCATTATTCCAATTCCATTGTAATTTTTATTACCACTTGTTTGGTCTGGTAAAGTCTTCAACTGATGAAGATAGCAGTGCTGACACCAGCTTATTTCTTTGAAGTTCGAAGTTGGTGTTAATAACAGTTATGAAGAGAAAGTGATTATGATGAACAAGCTGAGATGATGGTAAAAAGATTTGAAGAAAGGGGCTACCAATGGAAGCATCTGCAGAAGCTCAGAAGTGAAGTGAGGAATATGAATAGAAATACATTACTGATTAAAAGAACCAAAATAAAAGAAAAGAATATGGATCTGGCCTTCCTTACGGGATTTAACAAGCAGTTGAGATCTATTGAACATATTGTAAAAAAATACCATTTTGAAATCAGACAGGACTTTATCTAGGATACTCCACAAAAGACCTAGGTTTATCTATAGGAGGGCCCCTATGCTCAGGAACGGACTCGTTCACAACATTATAGATCTACCCACTAACGTTGGGCTGTTTTCAGGGTTGAAGGGCTTCTATAGATGTCAAAAATGCCTACCGTGCAAGTAATCATAGAAATGATTACTTGCAATAGTACACATGTCACATAAGTTATTGAGTGCCCTTGTCAGCTTCAGTATGTGGGTAGGACCACTAGGGCCCTAATCGTCAGAATTAGGGAACATATTAATAACATAAGAAAGGGGTTCCCGAAGCATAGTCTATCTAGACATTTTAAGGAGGTACACCATGAGGACCCCACTGGACTAATTTTTTATGGTATAGGTAAAAAGGTCAAGGTGTCCCAAAATGAGACTAGATTAATATATCAGTTGGGGTCCCTACAGCCTGGGGGCCTCAATATTGATATTGATTTGAACCGCATTATTTATAATTTTTAGGTTACTATAGTTTAGTGAGGTTTCTCAAGGGTTTAGCCCCTTGGTGGCCATCTATAGTATCATTTCAGCACACATATTTCTTCCCCCTCATAATACTTGTACATTCTTATACACTTCTCCTTAATGTATATGCCCGATCACCATCTAGAACTTAATGTTTACTCTGTAGGTATACCATTTTCTCCTCATTCATTTTCATAAACATCTCTATAACTATGTCTATTGTTTCTTCCTTCAACTACATATGTTGTTAGAGATGTATATGACTTTGTTATTACTTATTATATATATTTTTATTACCCTTTTTTTACTACCATTTTTATTATATATTTTATTGTTAATAAATGTATTTTTATGTAGAGGTTATTTACCTACATTTATGTAATTTTAATTTTCCTGCTACTTTTGGAGATTATAAGATTTGGTAACCGGATTCAGCCTGTGCAAGCGATATTTGTGCTGTGCTAGTTACCTGGCATTTTTCTTACTTGTACATATATTACGGATACCGGTGACCCCGGTCGTTGGTAACCTAGATCTCAATACTAGGGGACTGTGTTATTATTATTGTTTGGCGCTATTGTCTTAATTACATATGGCTGCCAGTGTGTTTATGTTGATGATTCTGTTGCTGGGCAATCACACAGTATAAAGACCGTGAGTTTGACCAAGATGGAGCTGCTCCTGATGCTGTCATTCTGACACGCAGGGCGGAGACTAGAGCATCATCGCGTCACTTCCGGTTCCAAGTTTCCCATCCATGGAATGCACGGCACTCCGGACATAGTGTTTCTCGCAGACTGCTTGTATTACTTGTACCGCTGTAAATGTGTTTTCTGTTTTTAAAAATAAATGCATTTGTTACAGACTCACACTATGAGTTGCCTCTCTTGCCCAGATACCCTGTGAGGAGAATTCCCATTGATCAGACCAGGTGAGATGGAGGAGGAGATACAGGACCGTGTATTAAACCAGTAGTTGGTGCCTCTGACCCCTCAGTCTTCTGGTGAGTGTGGAGCTGAGGCGGGAGCACAAATGGATTCACCTCCTGCTTTTATCACTAAGAGACTGATACTACATAAGGACTTATGAATTTTTTAATTACTAGATTGTTTTATGGACTCATTTGATCATTGCATCTTTTTTGCACATTATTGGACGGAGAGCACGTTCTTGTAGTACTGTATTTATTATGACAGAGTGTGTTCAGTAATTTATAACTTTGGATCCCTACTATGGCATATTAGCATATTTTTATGTATGCACTTTATTATTGTTTTCATATGGGGTTTGTGCAATAGGACCACATACTGTATATATATTTTTACATACATTTTTCAGTTTATCACCTATATAATTTTTTTCACTTGTTCCTGGTATTTTTCTCCATGAGGACTGCACATATATATGCAGCGCCACTTATACCTCTTCTTCATATTCATTTCCATACCCCACTTTGTTGGATATGAGAGGTACTGTAGCCCGGAACCATAACCAATCCCATGAAGAGAAAGTGACCAAATAGGGAGAACATTGGTTTTGTCAGACAGAAAGTGACAGAAAGTGAGGGAAAATGTCCAACAGCGACACAGAACTAAACATACTTTCATATTTTTTCCCCAGATTTTCTTTCCCGTTGAGTAGAAATGTCACCAGGACATAAAGTGAAAAATAATCTGTTCAAAGAACCTTAAAAAAATGGGCTAAACTTACATGTTAAAAAAATTATGCATGTGCTCTTTCATGATTATTTTTAATACAGTCATTCAATTTGCAGCCCTTTTTCCAGCAACACTAGCTATTGTCATTCAATAATTTCCATCTTCCCTTTTTCTATAAATCACATCATGCTTCCTAGTATTTACATAAAAAAAAAATTATTTTACCATTGTATCCAAATTTAGCACGGAGCAAAATGAATACTCGCATAAGCATATGTTAGACAGCATTTGTTTGCAAGATTTTTTTCCCGCTGTGCTGAAAACAGACATTCTAGTTTTTATTATCTCTGTCTCTTCTGGTAGTATTGGAGAAAGTTTTGGAAGATCTGTGTTCCAGACAAATACAGCTCCTCCTCCGCCATGGACCTGGCATTATACCCCTATATGATAGCAGTAACAGGTATTTTATTAGACTCCTAATGCCTGTAGCTTAAGTAGACTGAGCAAAGAAAGTCTCTGCTGCACTTTTGGCCTCTACCAACCAGGAATTGGCAGCTCCGAACCCAGAACTGCTCAGAGCTGAGCACTTCAGTGTTGATTCTCTCGAGGGATGATCAAGAAATGGATGCCTTTCACCCTCAACCATCCTGAAGACTGCTAATCCTCCTGAGCATCCTTGCACCAGACTGGGAGGAAAAGTAGCTGTAGTGCACACTGGATACCCACTAAAATGTAGAGGGGAAGAAGCTGCTATACAGCCACCCGGATCACTTCTGCATTAAACTTAAAAAAGCTATGGTGGTGGCAGAGTTGATCATGTGTAGCATTATATTACACCCTGGAAGCAGTTAGGACTTCCAAGTGGATTAGTGTGCTGACATTTTACACCTTAGGGTTGGAGCCTTGGCTTTTTGTGTGGCATGAAAAGCAGGGTGACAGTTACTTTTGAAAGATTAACAGAGTTTACTGATACCTGAAAACACAGGGAGAGAGGGATTAGGGTACAGGAAACCCAGAACAGTACACATAATCCAAAACCTGCTTACAGTCAGGGCTGCTGATAGGGGGGGACCACCAGCCCTCTTGTAGGGGGCCCTAGCACACAGGAGGGCCCACACAGAGAGGGGGATTAGTGATGGGCAACAAATACAGAAATCTTCCTCCAGCACCTGAATCTGATCTGTCCCTCTCCCTGCTATCAGCTTTTATCTGCTGAGAAAGAGACAGTCTCCCTCACTAACCCCCCTCCCTTGTGTGGGCCCCCCTCTCAGCACTGGCTCTAATGTTATCTCTGCTCAGGAGTTTATTTGTAAATTGTAACTTTGTTTCTCTCTCTCTGTCTCTCTGATCACTGAGCTCCAACTTGCCCAGCCTGTATATTTTCTTATCTCATCTTTTTTATTTAACATAGTTTTTTTTTTTTTTTTTTTTTGATTTAGCAGGAATTATGCGAGTTATGTTATATTTGTGTCAGCTAATAGTGATTTTGTTGTAATTTTAGCTAAATATATCTTTAATATTTTTTTGGGGGGGGGGCCCAGCCAGGTAGTCTGTACGGGGCTCAACGATTTCTAACAGCAGCCCTGCTTACAGTCAATACAGAAAAGGACCTTTAAGCCACACTGGCATTCTATATTCTTCTGATTGTAAGGCAAAAGCAGCATGTAAACTTATTGGATGAGTCACCAGACTTCCTGCAATGTCCAGGCTTGTACCCAGCTTCTCAAATACTCCTCCTGCAGCCACAATTCATCCCCTGGTGCTTCAATCCAGGTTCTAGCTTCACTCCTCCAGGGTAAAATTTCTGGCAAAATGTCAGGCCTCATGTCTTCCTTCTTCAAGTATGTTTGTACTCCCCAGGGATCAGATCTGACAGATCTTAGAGGTAAGAGAACAACTACACACATGCTTTTCCCAGGTGGAGCCTGGGAGGCAAGAGAGCTTCCAGCATGCACTACTGGCAATAAACATCCTAGTGGTTGGCCAGGGAGATCTTTCCACTTCCCAACAGAAGTCAGATGCAAATAATAATAAACCAGACAGGGGAAAACCCACAGAAAGCAAGGATATCAATTCAAGAACAGGCTGACTACATCTCAGCAGCACTACATTTAGAATAGGGACATGCTTGCTTAGGGAAGGGTCTAACACATGCCCTTTAATTGATCGGTAACCACTCATAGTGTTTACCAATCAAATCTATCAGTCCCCCCAAAGCACTCTGCAGCATCCTCCTGAAGACAGGCATAGCGACAATTTGCCATTTTCCTGTTGAAAAAATGACAGTCTTAGATCTGAAGTACTTACCTAACTCCTGTTTCTTTGCCACAGTGTTGGGTGGGCTTTGTGTGTGGAACTAACTAGCTGCTTGAGTAGCCAATGGGTGCTTTTGGCCCATATTGAACTTGCCTTTGGTATTTGCCTAGAGGCAAAAATGTCTGTGAGGCAGGGGCTAATTTGATCATAGGTAACACAGCATCAATTTAAATGGTCAGGCTGCCATTTATAATGCCATTTGCATGGGGGCCTGGGGAACTAAAGTCAATTTTTTATTTCACTGAAGATTTTTGTACTACTGAGGGCATGCTGGAATTATAGGTGTGAGCCTTACTGGAAAGGTGAAATAGTTAAGCCAGTAACAGTATACCGACACATTATTGATGTCCTGCAACATATCACAGTAGCTGCCATTGGGTAGCTGTGGAGTGCTACACATTAATGAAAGTATCCTAATGGCACAAGGCATTAGCAGCTTAGGTCATATTTGTGACCCTCAATAGCCTTCAGTAATGCTTCTTTTTAGACATTGGAAGGGGCCTAAATGTAAGGAGTTGGGCAGGACCAGGAACATTCGCCTTTCTGTATTCATCCCACCATACAGTCATTCACCACAAAATATTTTCCTTATGTAACACATTTAACCACTTAAGCCCCGGAGGATTTGGCTGCTAAACGACCAGAGGGTATTTTGCGATTCGGCACTGCGTGACTTTAACGGACAATTGCGCGGTCGTGCGACGCTGTACCTAAACTAATTTGGCGTCCTTTTTTTCCCACAAACAGAGCTTTCTTTTGGCGGTATTTGATCACCTGTGCGATTTTTTGATCACGCGCTATAAACAAAAAAGAGCGTAAATTTTGCAAAAATAGCAATATTTTTCCCTTTTTTTTATATGAAATTCCCCCCAAAAAAAATGTAAAAATCAAAATTTTTTAATATTTTCGGCCAATTTGTTTTATGCTACCTATGTTTGGTAAAAAAAATCGCAAAAAGCGTATTTTGATTGGTTTGCGCAAAAGTTATTGCGTTTACTAACAAAGGGAAAGATTTTTGTCATTTTTGTTGTTTTTTTTTTTAACGCGTAATGGCGGCGATCTGCGATTTTTTTTGCGGTACTGCGACATTGCGGCGGAAAGATCGGACCCTTGACTGACATTTTTGACACTTTTGGGGTTACCAGTGACATTTCTACAGTAATCAGTGCTATATATATGCACTGTTACTGTAAAAATACACTGGTAGTGAAGGGGTTAACTTTATTTGAGAGGGAGGGGCTGTGTGTGTCCCTAGGGGCGTGATTCTAACTGTGATTGGCTGTGGCTTCAACTGTATGCAGAGTGATCAATGGATCTACATAGTAGATCCATGTGATCAGCTCTCATACAGAGAGGAGAATGACAGGCAGCTTGTTTACACAAGCTGCCTGACTTTCTCCCTCTCCCCCGCCGATCGCAGAGTGGCCGGCGGCGATCGGGTCCGCCGGTCACACGCGCGGGGAGGTCCGTGACCACGCGGGAGCGGGAGCGCGCCTCCGGCGGCGCGCGCTCGCTCCCTAAACCCTCACAGGCGAGCGACGTAGACCTACGTCACTTTGCCTGTGAGGGGCTGACCGCCGCCGTAGATAGTCGTGCGGCGGTCGGCAAGTGGTTAAAACACAAAGAACACTCTTCTGGTGAATGCTGAAATAAGCACATAATGGAAAATGTATATCTATAAGTACAATGGGTCTGCAGTGGTAGCCTGGTGAATGTGCAGGGCAAATCCATCAAATCTGCTAATCCGGTCAACCAGAAATTACTGTATATTATTAGTTAGGCCGGACCAGTTTATCAAAAATTTAATGTGAGTAGAAGCTTATCATAGTGAGAACACCCCAACTGAAAAGGGACAACAACTGAAAAGAGGCAAATGATTATAGAATTTGATTTGTTAATCCCTTTATATATATGCTCCATAGTTTATGGTGATAACAGGTATCCAAATATTCATCATGCCTGTTGACTTCTCCTGTTCCTAACCAACATAAATGTGACATTAAAGATCCAATAGTAAGGATTTTGAAGTCATAAAATATAGATGAACCAATGAACCGTTTAAGCTCCTATAAAAGAGAATGATAAAACACTTTGCCAGTACCAGCAGGCCGGTATGTGTGCCAACATCGTCCATTCTGTAACAGAAACAAACTGACTGGCAAGGAAAGTACAGCTTTCGACAGTTTTCATCCATTTAACTGAGTGTTCTGACAAGGAACAGATGTGAATGGAGTATTTCAGGGCAGAGGGTTACAAGTAAGTCTAAGAAATATTGTCTACATAATGGATTCAAACTATAGTCTTACCAAAGGCACACAGAACTTGCCTCTGTGCTGGGATTCAATGAAAAACTTCTCAACTTTGTAGGCAATTATGGTAAATTATCACCTAATTGCTCACACCAATTATATTTCCATTAGTGTCTGCGTGCAGCGGGTGTGCATTTAACCTGAGACGCCAGATATTAACTTTAGCAGGATTACATTGCTTTAAATTATTTAATTGCCCCTTAATCTTTGCAGGTTTGCAGGCTGAATATGCAGCTGGGAGAAAGGATGTCTGTGGTCTTCAGGGAGATGCAGATGTAGGCTAGTGTTTTGCTGTATGCAAGCATGGCCTACTCCATGAAAGGGTTACACGATAATAACGATGTGCATTATATTGAATTTCTCCAAGTAATTTCCCTCAACGCATCTTAAATTTAAATACCAGGTGAAAGCTGATAAGTGAATACAGATGTTTCTGAGCAGACGCTCAATGGACACCCTGCTGTAATAAGTTTTGGTAAATTTACAACATAATTTAATAAAAGATAATGCCTAATATCTGTGAAGTTTCAGTGTGTGAGCATGTGGATGTGTGTGTGTGAGCGTGTGGATGTTTATGTGTGAGCGTGTTGATATGTGTGTGTGTGTGTGTGTGTGTGTGTGCCGGGGGGGGGGGGGGGAATGCACATTTATTTTATTCTTATTGCAAGAACAGAAATTACACTTACACCTAAGAATCCTTTACATCGTATCCTGACAAATCGCAGCTGCGAAAGACGCCTTATTTTACACCGGGGACCCGAGGGCATCTGCTGGCCATGTCACCGCCGAAAAAAACGTCAGATGCGGCAGCAAAACTCGATAAATCCCGCCAGCAGGCGGGGGAAGCTCCCATCCAAGATGGCGCTGCTCCTCACACACAAGCAAGTACAGTGGCGGGTGCTGACACAGAGATGGTGCTTGATTCAATCTTAACCTGTCAAGCCACCCTTACCTCTAAAATAGATGAGGTGAAGGTGGACATCTCCCTCATTCGCCAAGATATGAGGCAGCTGAGAGAGAGGGTCACGGAAATGGAATGCAGGATCAGCGACGTGGAGGACTCTCTGCCACCCTTGCAGCACTCTGCAGACAGCTTGCACCAACAAGTGGCACTTATCCTACAGAAGCAGGATGATATGGAAAACCGCCTGCGACGCTGCAACCTACGCTTTATTGGTCTCCCTGAGGGCTCTGAGGGCAAGGATCCCACCCCATACCTTGAGCAACTCCTGATCCGCACCTATGGCAGAGAGTCCTTCTCCCCCATGTTTGTGGTGGAACGTGTGCACAGGCTGGCGGGCCGTCCGCCACCTCAGGGGGCACCTCCAAGAACATTCATAGCTAAATTCCTAAAATTCCGTGACCGCGATGCCATCCTCCGCCTGGCGCGGGAGAAAGGTAACATCCCTGTGGATAACAGCACTGTGGCCATTTTCCCGGATTTCTCGGCCGAAGTTCAGAGGCGGCGCAAAAGCTTTACTGAGGCCAAGCGCAGACTCCATGGCAAACACCTGAAATACGCCATGATGTACCCCGCCAGGCTCCGTGTAGAAGGAGAGGACCGTGTACATTTCTTTGATGACCCTGAAGTGTTAATCGCCTGGCTGGAGCGTCAAGAGGCCCGTGGCTGACCCCCTGTGGAGATACTTGTTGCTGCTAGTCCAGCGGCTGCCACCGCAGATGAGTACTATATTCCACTCTTTTCATCATGTTTTCCCCTTGCAAGTGCCTTTATTTTTCCCCCTACGGCTGCCTACCTCATGCTGCTCTGACATTCCCCCCCCCTCTCCTGGTGCACTTGGATCCTGTTAATATGCTGCAGCCCTTGTCTGCTGAGAGACTGCTGACTATCACTCCCCCCTGCAGCATTCTTCCTCTTTTTTCTACCTGGACTGCTGTGAGGTTGCACCTTGGCTGACCCAATGGAGGGACTGGACCCAGCCGAGCTCGCTTTTTTTTGAGCTTCAGATGTGTTTCACCGATGACATGTTGCCCAGCGATTTATCGCCCTCTGCACCTGTTTGGGACAGGTGTGCGGTCCCTGTGCGGCTCTTGTCCCCCTTCCCCTTTTTTTTTCTTTTTCCCAATTCTACATCTTATTTTATGGGTTTTGTTTATGGGAACTGCTAATCTGATCCGGCACTATTTTTTTTCCAGCTCCATGGCACTGTTTTGTTTGTTATTGCTGTGGATCTTCCTCTCTCACTCCCAGTTTAGGCCCACAGGGACTGTTTTTTGGGACTTTTGGGGATCCTATTCCCGCACGAGTTTGGGTTGGTGCAGGGCGGGGTGGGAGGATGTTGTTTTTAGGACTGTGCGTGATTTTTCATACTTATTTTCTACTTTCTATGCAACTAATATCTGTGGTATTACTGTCATATGGCTTACTCTTACAGGAGCAAATCATGTATTCAGTGTTTGGTATCCATGCCCCTGCGTGGGCGGTCTCACCTGTCTTGGGGTCCGGCCTAGGGGTCCCGTATTCCTCATTTATTCTATGTTACCCCAATTCCCATGACAGATTTAAAATTTGTGGTTTGGAATGTCTGTGGTCTTCGGGACCGGGTTAAACGATCTGCGGCCTTTGACAACCTAAAAAAGCAGAGAGCAGATATCTTGGTACTGGTGGAAACCCACCTGGACGGTCGCCTGCCCTTGGCACTTAAGCGCCCCTGGATTGGCTGGGTGTATCATTCAGCGTATACCTCCCATTCCAGGGGGGTGGCAGTATTGGTGGCCAAATCTGTCCACTTTCGCCTCCTTGACTCCCGGGTTGACCCCCAGGGCAGGTTTATATTTTTGCATGTATTGTTGTTTGGAGAGCCCTGGCTACTCCTGCCCTTTTATATCCCCCCCCCCCTTCTCCATGTCCCTGGTCACTGAAGGCTTATCCTATATGTCCCACAGCCCGTCGGTTCCGGCCGTCTGGCTGGGGGACTTCAATAATGTGTTGAACCCTAGTTTGGATAGAATGCAGACTGGCCCCCAGGGGTCTGCGTTGCCCACCTCCACCAGGTTCGTCTACTGGACAGCGTGGGCTTGGCGGACACGTGGCGCACTTTGTACCCCCATCAACGGGTCTATTCCTGCTTCTCCTCCACACATCTCTCCATGTCCCGTATAGACCTTGTCCTGAAATCTAGACCCCTGCTCCCTAGACTAAAGGCCGTGGGCTACTCTCCTAGATTCCTGTTGGACCACAGCCCCTATTGGGTCAAGATTGCAGTCCCACACGATCGACCGCCACCGGCGTGGCACCTTCGCCCGAGTTGGCTGTCCTTGCTACCTGAGGACCTGTCGCTTAATGACCAATGGGGACAGTTTTTCCCAAGAAAATGAGGGCACCGCGTCCCCCTTGGCGGTTTGGGAGGCTTACAAACTACATGTTCGCTCTCACCTACAATCTCGAATTAAGCGCTACAAAGCGGGCTCGGAGGAAGCGCTCCATCGTGCCAAGACTGAACTCCGTTCAGCCGAAGCAGACTTTCTGAGTGACCCCACTTCTTCTAATGCTTCCCGACTTAAGCAGCTGACGAGAGCGGTCACTCAGATTGAATATGAACAGGCCAAGTCCAAAATGTTCTTTCAAAAACAGAGGATATATGAGTTGGGGGAACGTGCTGGGAAATTGTTAGCATACTTGGTACACTGTGAGGATAGACCCCCCGTTGTTATTACTCTCCAGCCTGAGAATGGTGCCTCTGTGACTGGCCCTCAGGAGGTGACGGAGTGCTTTCGCACGTTCTTTAGTGCCCTTTACACGACCCAAGCTTCTGCTGACTTTACTGAAATGCACGCACTATTAGGACAAGTGGACTTCCCTAGAATGACGGAGGAACAGGCAGTGCTTTTGGAGGCACCATTCACGGAGGAGGAGATTGCGGAGGCCGTGTCCAGATTCCCTAGGTCCAAGCCCCCAGGTACCGACGGACTACCAATAGATATTTATGCCCACCACTCTGAGATTCTCATACCCAAACTGCTGGCCTTATTTAATTCCATTTTTGAAGAATCCACTCTACCTGCCTCCATTGAGGGAGGCGCTGATAGTCCTGATACCTAAACAGGTAAAGGACCCTCTTTACCGGAATCCTATCGCCCTATTTCATTACTACAATTAGATGTTAAAATTCTAAAGTCCTCTCTGTCCGCCTTAACCAGGTGATCCTTTCCTTGATACACGAGGACCAGACCGGCTTCATGCCAGTGAAAAACACCTTGTATAACCTCCGCAGACTGTCTATGAATCTCCAGGCTCGGGATGGGAACTCTGGTACTAGAGTGGTGGTCACACTGGACACGCCCAAGGCATTTGAATCTGTGGAGTGGCCCTTTCTTAGGGAGTGCCTGAATAGATATGGATTTGGACCCTGTTTTGTCAAATGGGTTCAATTGCTCTATACCGCCCCGGTCGCACGAGTCCTAGCCAATGGCAGGACTTCTGCGGAATTCCCACTTACCAGGGGGATGAGGCAGGGATGTCCTCTCTCCCCCTTACTATATGCACTAGCAGCAGAACCCCTTGCCATTGCGATTTGGAATCACCCCGACATTCATGGACTGAGCCTGGGCCCCTTGACTGAGAAAATTAGTATGTATGCTGATGACACTCTTATACCTTGCGGACCCAGATAATTCACTGTCTATGGCCTTGTCCCCTATTAAGCAATTTGGGAGGTTCTCGGGACTTCAGATTAATTGGGACAAATCCCAGATTCTCCCTGTAGATCACCCCCTCCCCCCTCACCCCCCCCTTGGTTTCCACCTTGCAGCGGGTTTCACAGATAAAATATCTGGGAGTATTGGTAACCCCTAACCCTCGAGATTATATCCCGGACAATATCCAACCCCTCTATACTTTAATTAACTCCAAAACTCAGATCTGGGCCAAGTTGCCTCTGGGAGTAATAGGTAGGGTTAACCTAATTAAAATGGTCCTTCTCCCCAAAATTTTGTATGTCCTTTGGCATTCCCCGATCAATCTCTCTCTGCGGATCTTTAAACAGATGGAATCCTTCCTTAAACCATTTGTTTGGGGACAAAGCAAACACAAACCCCTCCAATTTGGGTGGGGTGGCCTTGCCGGATTTCAACCTTTATTATCTAGCCGCCCAGTTGTCACAGCTGTTCCATCTGGATAAGTCCGCCAGACAGTGTTTTCTTCTGTTCCTGTGCCCTGGCTGGTCTCATCATTCAGGTGACCAGGGGAATTTTCTTCCTCTCGCATATTTTACGAGGGCCAGCCCTGGACACATTTGCAGATCTGACTGCTACCCAATCGCTGCCGCCCCAAATGCTGCTTCGGTATTACCAGGTGAGGCATGCACACTCAATTTCAATCCACGCCCCCTTCTATAGAGGCTCTCTCTGTAGTCGAGATCATCAAAAGCACGGAACCGCAGCATTTAATCTCTATTTTCTATGCGGAACTGCACACGCCCTCTTTCACCGTACTGGCATATGCTTAAAACCAACTGGGAAGTGGACGTGGGAGATATGGATGACGAAGACTGGGACGATGCCCTTGAAGCCTGTAGGAAGGTATCCCCCAAACTTTCTGACCGACTTACCCAGTTATTCATACTACACAGAACATACCTTACCCCCCTGAGACTGTCTAAATACCGACCCGAGGTTTCCCCTGATTGTCCGATGTGTCACGCAACAGTGGGCACCTTTTTCCACTTGCTCTGGAGCTGCCCCACAGTCCAGGGCTACTGGAAGCAGGTGGTAGCCTTCCTGCATGACAGGATGGGCTCCCCTGTGCAATTAGACCCTAAGCAGTGTCTTCTGGGAATTTACCCAGATGAAGATGTGCCCAAAGCCCTTCTCTCCTTCCGGCACACCACACTCTTCTTGGCTAGAAAACTGATTGCTAGGAAATGGATGCGGGAGCTCCCCCCGGAGCTGAGTGGGTGGGTGGCGGAGGTTAATGGCATCTTACCCTATCATAGACTTATGTATAAGCATAGAGGTAACCCCACTAAGTTCAATAAAATATGGGATCGCTGGATACAAAGATCCGACACTTGCGGATGATCTCTGCCTTATACCACTTGGAATTTTCATGATTGCTTCTTCTGTATTGTTTGCCTTGACTGTATGTCTTGACTAGTTGATACCACTGCCTGCACACGCTGTACTTGACCACAACTGTATTATGTATGCACAGTTCTTCCAAATGCTGTTGTAAAATTTAGAATTTTTTTTTTTTTTGTTCAATAATCTCACTGTTTTAAAAAAAAAAACAGAATGCATGGCGACCCTTTCTACCTGTTGACAGTCCTCTGCACACCTGTTTCAGTCCTTATGCTGCCGGACCCTGTTTTGCCCCTTGGGCACAGATATTGATTCCAGGAGATGTACCAATCTAGTGATTAAGAGAGGAAAAGTCCACACCAAGAATGCTTTTTAACAGTTTACAGAATCAATAGAAGCAAATATATTTACATACCTTAGCTATCCCTTGAAGGTGGTGACACTTAGCTTAAAGAACTCCAGGTATGGATACTGTATACATAGTTACAAAGATCACGCTTGGACCAATGTAACTAAGTATTTAACATACCTGCCCCAAGAAGCTGATAATCACCTGAGCAGCTGGCCTGATGCATTCTGAACAAAGAAGCACTCTCTGGGTTGGGCTAGGTAGATAGTGGCCAGGAAGTTTGTTGGTTCCTCAAGCCAACGGAAGAAAAATTGGACTTTTAAGGCAGTGGTAAAATGAATAGAAGTATAATGCGATTTCCAAAATGCGATTTTTGCAAAAAATATATTTGTTTATTTGTGGTAACATAGATCATAAACTGTGCTTTATTTGGGCAAGTGGCCCAAGGGTGAGTGGTGAGAAAGAGTAGAAAGAGTGACAAATGTGAGATTGGTGACTTTTAAGAATGCTCTGTTATCCATGCGATTTCTGGATTCTACAGAAAACATCCCAGTCCTACACGTTTCGGCTCTTGCCTTTTTCACGGATTTCACCATATCTATGAGTATATTAAATCATTGTAAGATATATATTTTTCTTGTTGAAGTAGTTACAGTGGTTTAGTGTATTTATACAGAGATCACTTACAATTGTATTTTTTGTGCAGATGTACTAAAATCAGGATTTATAGGGTACCTTCATAACACTCTTCTCCTATGCAGCAGCAAAATCCCTAAAAAGTGGAGGACACCAGATAAGAGTAATTTCAGTACATTGTGTAAGGGGGTGTAAATAGTCCATTTGATGTGATTGATAAGTAAATGCTTACTTGGGAGGGACTTCCATATATATCTCCTCTTGTACTGGCGGTTTGAGGGATCAATTCCTCAATCCCGTTTTTTCAGTAATGAAAAAAAAAAAACCCCCACCCCAATAGGTGGACAGTGGGCAATCTCCTGTGTTTGGAATGCATCGGGTCAGCTGCTTAGCACTGGACTTGGAAGCAAGTGGGGATCATTGGAGGCCCGGGTTCTCACCATAGGAGTGTCCCAAAGTCTGGCATCCTAAAGCAATGTCCCATAAATGCATTGAGTCCTTACACTTCTCCAGGCTTCCCTCTAATGGTCGCTAAATGAATAGGACTCAACTGCATGATGATCTGTTCCAGTGCACCCACAGAGAAAACTAGTAATTACTCTCCTTGTGGCAAGCTCTCAACCCTCTTAATGTACTTTTACCTAGAGTTTCCCCCCTCCTAGCAGAACCAGGATGGGCACTTAACCCAAGAAGCACCTAAGCTGGATCTCAATCCTAAGCTATGGGGCAACCACTGGCCAATCAAAGGAACTACAACAGACCGCATCCATGCCCTACGCTTCATTCAAACTGGAATTTTTCCTATGAATTTAATTTGCTGGCCAAGCAATGCAAGAGATAAAATGAAAACACAAATTGTAAATGTTGTGCTTGCTTTTGGGGTACTCCCTTAACTTTTCATAGACTCTGCCTTATAAGTGTCTAAAGACAAAAAATGCTCTAGTACAATGATGTATTTTTTCTTAAACCTTAGATAGAAATGGGTTTTACATGGGTTTCTAAAAGTTTATTAAATCAAATCACTAAAATCTCATATATGTATAGCCCTCTTTTGGGGGATTATAAGAAACGTCCCTTCGCAAACTGAATAGTGTGCTAAACCTGTAGGAAAATAAGAGATCCAGAACCATAGCTAAGTGGAAGAGTAGGTTTGATAGCAAAGTTGGCAGTGCCTCCACCCAGGACAGGGTCTCTGTAAACAGGGGGTATTCCCTGTCTAACAAACTAACCAGTAATCTAATCAATGTAATAGGAAGCAGAAGAACTACTGCATGCAGCATATCACATTAACCATAAGTATATAGATGCACACCAGTATGGGACTAATACAAGCTCTATATAAGAAAAGATTAATAATAGTACATACATTCAATGTACAAACTGGTATTATCAGCAAAGTATCTAACAAGAATCCTGGTGGAAGTGTGCTCATGTACCCTGTTATATATAGTTATTAAAAGAGATACCATAGATACCAGATGAATGTTGCAGCAAAATCCAGTTGCAGGGGTCCCTGAGGAGGATCATGATGCAGTGTCTGTCTTTGTGTTGGAGACCCGAGGACAACATCAGTGGTGATGGGGAGGTCCTCCAGCTGTTGTCCAACTAGCCTTAAATGCAGCTTTTCACATGCAAAAACTGTGGTGTGGCACTGGAAATCAGAGCCTATGCGCTTTGCGCTTTAGCCCCACCCTAGTAGTTTCTAATCTGACATGCAACCATACCACTAACTATCAGAAGTGACCGTTGGATGCCTAACCTGGCTCTAGCTCATGCTGGGTATTGGTTTTGACCCCCAAGCTAAAACTAGCTGTGGAAATAAACAGGTTCACCTACTAATATACTGGAAGATTTCAATTATACATATATAGTAGCAAAGACCTAGAAATCTGGCACTATAAGATAATAACAATAGGACAGAGATACGTCTGTCACAAGGATTTGGATATACATTCAAAAGCTATGGAGAGCTGATCAACTACTAATCATAGCAATACTTGATTGATAGTCTCTGCTTCTGGTGTGGGTGAAAATACAGAAGTAGTAAATCCATGGGACTACACTGATAATCAAGATATTGATGATCAGTGCCCTGATTATCAGTGTAAACAGTGTGCTGGCAGGCTTGCCAGTTCTCGGCACTGCTTTGCTCACACAGACACAGTGCGTAAGCAAAGCACTGCCTATAACCGACAAGCCTGTTTACATGTGATCAGCTGTGATTAGACACAGCTGATCACATGGTAAAGGGCCACTGTGATTGGCCCTTTACCCCAATTTTTGATCACCTGTGTCCCAAGGACACAGCAATCACAGTTTCCCCCAATGTGCATCGCAGGGGGCATGGTTCTGGGAGGACATCTATGGACCCTTCCCAGAACTATAGTACCACACTGCAGCCAACTTTTGTCTATAGCGCGGTACTGGAGTAGTTAAACAAACAAAATGCTTTTGAGATTACTTCTGTTTTTACTGTGACTGCATGAATAAATTCCTAAAATGTCACAATATACTGTAACAGTGTATTTTCTTAAACTGTACACAAACAGATTAAGGTAAAATTCCTTTCACAGAGCTGTGCTCTACTTTACTCCATCATATACAAACTTTGAAGAATGTTAATGCACCTTTTATCTCTCATATGCAAATAGTATATTCGTGTCTTTTCTCTTGCTTTTATAATACTTGCATTACCTTACTGTACATACAATGTTATTATTCACACAGGATATTCCTTCCATTTTTTAGACAATGTATGTATATCAGTGCATATCCACTTGCCGACTGCATTACATATATAATGTATAGGTTGCTGCTTGCAAGTGGTTTCCCGGATTTTTGGCTGAAGATATCATCCCTAACACAACAATTTTTTTTTTGCGCCGGCTATTGACTTTCTTAAAAAAAAAAAAAAACTGTTTTAGCGGCTAATTAGCCACTGGATTGCTTTCAGAAGCAGCCTGAGGAATCGTGCCCCCCCCCCCCCCGTGCTGCTCGCTAGTGTTTCTCGGGCTTACAATTTGTACTGGGGCGCCCGGGAAACAATCCAACAGTTCGTGTAGCTGGCCATAGAGGAGATTAACTCTGATCACCTCTATGATCTTGGAGGACTGGAGCAAAGTCATGACTGTATTTCCGGTCTAGGGCGGTAGCAAACATTTTTTTTTTTTTTTAAGCAAAAGAGCACAATTTTTTTCTGATCTTTTGCTTTTGATGGTAGAGGAGAGATTTGGGGTCCCAGTTATAGACCCTAGATCTCTCCATAAAGAGGACCTGTCATCCCTTATTTCTATTGTAAGGGATGTTTACATTCCTTGTAAAGGAGTAAAAATTATCAAAAAAAAGGGACAGTGTAAAAAAAATAAAATAAATGAAAGTGACATTCCTCCGTGTTTGCGGGCAGAAGTAAACGCATTATGCAAGTCTCGCATATGTAAATGGGTTTCACACCACACATGTGAGGTACCTCCGCAAACGTTTGCATGGGAGCAATAATTCTAGCGCTAGACTTCCTCTGTAACGCTAAACAGGTAACCCGTAAAAATGTTAAAAGCGTCGCCTATGGAAATGTACGTTTCATAGTTTGTCGCCATTTAACATGTGTGCGCAATTTTAAAGCATGACATGTTAGGTATCTATTTACTCAGTGTAACATCATCTTTTATGATTTAGTTGAAAGCTGTAACATTTTGTTGTATTGAATACAATGATAATAAAGTATCTAATCTCATCAAAGATTTTACTTTATACGTGATTGAATATTTGAAATACATTTTCCTTTTTTATTAAAAAGCAGTCTTTGAGCTCAGGAAAGGTAACATTGCTTCGGCTTAAATGATGTCATCAATAGGCAGGAGGAAGGATTAAAGTAGCCCATAGATGATTTGATTATCTTTCCTTCCACCATGGGTGGAAACAAAATCTCTTGATTCCCCCATTAAACTGACTGTGTGTTGACAGTCAGTCTTGGTCTGGGAATGCCTCCCATAGTGCCATTGTGTTCTGCTGGCAGGGTGGCGTGGGGAGCCTTCACGGCCAGCAGAACACACTAATTACTTCTAGTGCCTATGGCCACTGGCAGTAATCACATGTAAAAACTTTCGACAGGCTGGTTGTACCCAAATTGATGGATACACTCTGCCTGCCCATAGATGGATCGAATCTTGGCCGGTCCATACAGAACCAGCTGAATTTCGATCCATGTATGGTCAGCTTTACCCATACACTGAAACTTTGTGGTCACAAGGTGAAAGACTGCAGCAGAGGCTGATCTTTGTCACACATTTGTAAACCCAGACATGAATTTACAGGCATCAGGAATTATATGATTTTGTTATTTCAGAACTAGCATCTAAGCCCAGAATGCAGATTCTGACCTTGACCCAAACACAGATGGGACCATCTGGGAGAAAAACGCAGATAACTGCATTGTCAAGAAGAGCTCTATGATAAAATGTTCCTGTAGGTGTTGTATTTACACATTTAGCATGCAAGCATTTAAGATGAAAAAGTATATCAGCTGCTAGGTCCACTTAAATTTATAATAAATTGCACTTTTAATTTTCTAATAAAATATTCTGTTTGGAAACTAAAATATTACTTTGGTGTAGGATTTTTTCCTTTCCTCATAAAATAGTGATATAACCTTTTATTTTATATAGGCTTTTTATTTTTCATGAATCCATACAGTGTCTTTTGAATCATTTATTTCCACCAGGAATGGCTCCTTTCCAGCTCACATCCATAGAGATCTCCTAGAAACTCACATTAAACACCAGCTAGGAATCGGTATTTTAAGGGGGGAGAAACAGTTTGTTAATCCTTGTGAACTGACTTTTAAATACAAAATATACCAAAAATCAATATTAGAATGTGCATGTGCTAAGTTCAGTCTGATTCGTGCAAAAAAATCTTTAGAGAATTCAAAACCCCATTTCAATATTAAAAATAAAGGAAATACATTTCCAAAATATCTAAAACTTCAACTACAGGCTTCAGCCACCACCCCCACTATCATGGAAGCCCCCGTGGATATGGTAAAACATTTTTAATACGTGTCTTTTCCCAAGGACTTCAGGCTGCTTATGTGGTTCAGATGGTGGTATTCGATGATGGTGACGTGATGACGTCAATGCTGCTCCTTGCATCAATACACTGGGCACCATTCAACCCACAAGGATTTTCAGCACAGGACTGAATTACAGTACTCAACAGTTACGGCTTTTCCGAAATGTTTACTACTGATAACTGCATCAACACAATCCAACAATATTTCTAAATACTTACACAGGAAGAGCTTCTTCATGGAGCTACTTCTTTACCAACATGGAAATCTGACATACCATACTGATATTTTCCCAATTCAATTTACTGGAGTGATGAATGGCAAAAATGGAGTCACTCATTCCCCCAAGCTGAAAGATCATTTAGCCAAAGCTGAGCCACCAGCGACTGATCTGGTGTCAGAATGCACAATGGGGGAGGGTGTCTTATCAATTCCATCCAACATACAGATCTCTCTAGGGGTTGTACACCTTACACCCTACACCTTGTAGGGTGCACGTTTTGGGGTGCAATTTAAAAGCATGCCTTGACAAGAGGGTCTGCAAGCCCTTGAAAATGTTGTTGTTTGCTGTTTTGCAGTAAAAAAAAGCCCATATTTTACATGAAGTATTGGCCTTTTCTTATGTTGCTCTGATATCAGAGATCACTCAGCAGTTACAACCACATATGTCCCAAATCTGCTCAATATAGTGCTTCTATTACCACTCTCAGAACCACTAGCCTAGCAAACATACATAGATGTGCCTTTGACCACAAGAACATATAGAAGACCTAGATTACCTTAGGGCTTATTCACATGTGCGGCATAGACTGTCACTCCTCTGAAAAGCGAGGACTTTTAAGAGGTGTACGACAGGCACCTCCTCACCACCTGATTTACCTCCAAACTACCCTGCCACAATTGCGTGCATTGCACATGAATGAAGGGCAGTTGGAGTGCGGCCCCATTGAAATGGGTCAGTCGAGTTTGGTGGTGGCATTGCCCTGCCGAAAGTGTCACGTTATCAATGGGGTAGTAAACTTGGTAAAGAAAAAAAAAAATGTTCTCCTGCAAGGCAATGTTATAATGTGCTAGTATACATTGCATACCAGCACATTATGTAAAACTTACCTTGAGGCTGGGTTTACACTGATGCGGCCGCTGGTCACAGCAGGGGACCCGATGCGTCCCTGTTCACCGATTCATGTGCATACCAGGTCAGCTTTTTTGCCTGAACTCACACCTGAAACAGAGCCTAAGACACACAGGACCCTTTTCCAATGAGGACCGTGGCCGCCCGGAGCTGTGTAAACCTTCTCATTTGAGAATCTCCTGTCCTGCGAATTGGATGCGGGAAACATTTGCATCAGTGTGAACCCAACCTTAAACAAAGCCCTCCGGGGCCATGCTGTCACTGCTGATATGGATTCCTTCTGGGTTGGTGGGCTCCGGTACTTCGATTGGACAAGCCATGTTGACGTCACTCCCGTGCGTGTGTGCAGGAGCCATTGTTCATGGCACAGGGCTCTGAAGGAGCAGCACGAATATGCTGTTCCTTCAGAGCGCATTTGCCGGTGACGTCACCGGTGGATTCACAAGTAAATATCTCCTAAACGGTGCAGGTTTAGGAGATATTCACTCAGGGCCGGATTAACAGCATCATGGGCTTGGTGCTGAGGATTTTGAAGGGCCTTAAGGGCCGTGCCTTGCCATGCACCCAGAGGAGGAAGGGTGCAGCCATGCATGCCTAATTCAACATGGGATGCTGTCTCTGAAGCCCATAAACACATCCATGCATCGCCAACTGTCCCTCCTTGTCCGGCCTTCACGCTGTGTGGGGAGGTTCTGAGGGTGCTGCCTGGGGAAGCGAGCATAGAAGCCAGACTTCTGTGTTTACAAGTGACAGAAGAGCGGTAACAGTGAATATGGCCAACCCGGGGCCTATATAAAAGGTAGGGGCCTGGAGCTGCAGCTCCAATAGCCCCTACATTAATCTGGCCCTGTATTCACTGTACCAATAGGTAAGCCTTATTATAGACCTCAGTCAGTTTACTCCCACTTTAAAATTTTGCTGCGTCTGCGAATTGGTCGAGGGCACGGTATGTGTACCTCCATGAGTCTTTAGTTTTAATGCAGGTGGTCGGGGCTGTAAAACCACAGCTCAAGCACCTAGTTTTACTGCCCCCTAGTCACATGTCAGAACAAGCTCTTAGTGGTGGAGTAGTGGTCAGGTTCCAGCCTTTATATAGACTCTGAGGACACTTCTCACTTATACACAGAGAAGTTTAAGCACTGCAGTAGAGCATAGAGACAGATTATCTGGAAAGCATATGTATACTTTTCCAGCTCTGAACAGCTGTTTAATGTGTCTAAATTAGCGTAAACTAGTAACAATTTACCTCCGCGCTAATTCATTCAACAGTTAAAGTAGATGTAAACTCAAACTGAATGGCACTAAAGCACTGTGTGTCACAAAGAATTGCCATTTTGTAATATAATTCTTGGTTTCTCCTTTTTTTCATCCTCCGCCACATCTCTGTGCTGCTGATGTCCTACAGCTTCTTTGCAGCCACTTTTTTTCATGTACCCCTTTGATGGCTGCATGGCATTTTTCCCCTTAAATGTCCACATGGTGACAATGGTAGACCATGCCTGTCATGTACAGTCTCCATCAGAAGCTCATATAAAAAGGATGACAATGATGGAATGCAGCTTGGTGATAATAACCCGTCTGAACTTAATGGTGCCACTCCAAGCCAAGGTATAAAACCCTGCTGGTGCTCATGATATTAGGGATGCCAAGGTGAGATATGGGTCATCAAGTGAGAGATTGAGATTAAGGCAAAGAACCGCCGCAAGCTGACCTGATCTTGGTTGTGATGTGTATATGTGGTAACCTCAGTCAGCGCTGCTCTGCAAACCATGCCCGCTGCCACTTTTCACCCCACCCATGGGGGCTTAGTCATAGAGGTCTATGGCTGTTCTTTTGTCTCAATCACAGCTGGGTGACAGGGACGTGATCTTTTCCCCCTGTAACAGGAAATGCTCGCCCAAAGACTGTCATGGCTGGATCACTAGCTATTCTTTTAATGGACGCTGCACATTTAAAATATTACAAATAACATTTTTCCACAAATTTAGCAAAGTAAATCCTGTATGAGTTTTTAGTGACTGGGTTTAGATGAATATTAAAATGTACATACCTCCAGCTAAATTTTATTTTATTTATTTTTTGCTTTGGATAGCTTCAAGGTAGGGACAGAACTTCTATCTGTTTTTTTTTGTTACTATTTGAGACTTATTAGGGCCATTTCCCCTCACTTGCTGCTCTGGTGGCAATGGTATCGCTGGGCAGAGAGTGAGGGAAAATCAATAAGAACATAGACAGCAATACTAAACTGAACAGCATTCCTTTAAATGGGTATTTAAGCCCTGAAAGTTGGGTGGACTTCCAGATCATGTGACCACTTTGACTGGCTGTCACAGTTGTCACATGATCAGAAGCCCATCCCTCTTGCCCCTGATCATGTTTGGAGACCGGAGCTGTCTATGATAGCTTGGTCACAGTGCTGGAAGCACTAAGTAAACAACTTTCTGGGATTGCTCAGGTGGGATCAGACTAGGATCTGAACATGATCTGAGCTTATCCCTAAGACTGCATCCACATCTGAGCGTCAAGTTTTTTGCGTGTTTTTTTTGGGCATTTTGTTAAGTTCTTATATATATGTTTTTGAACATTTTGTACAGTGTTTTCCAAACCTTTCAGAGCTTTTTGCCACACCAAACTCAGCCAACAAAGAAAACTATCATCTGTTACATCATTTGTTGCTATGTGTTTCTGCTGTCAGCTGCTTCACCAATATACAAAAGCAGGTCCAAAACTTTTTTGAGCTTCAGGCTTTGTCTTCAGACATTTTGGAGTGGAGATTTCAACCACCACCATAGAGTATATATGATTTTTTTTCCCTAAGCGTTTTGTAGCTTTGAGCTGCAAAACTCTCAGTTGTGAATGGGGCCAACAGAGTCTGTCATTGCATAAAAGTGGCTTCAGCCATCTAAAAGAGATACACTTGATGAAATATTTCAGTAGAAGTAACTTTTCTTAAAACTTGATCCCTGGACTTCTTTTTTTCTTCTTACCCTGCATCGCACACTAGCACATTATGTAAAACTTACCTAAAAGCTAAGCTGTTTCAGCGGCAAGATTTAGGGTCGCCCATCTTCACCAATCTTGCTACCGGGTTCGCGGATTCCGGCTCTGTGACTGGCCGGAGCCGCGATAACGGCACTCCCAAGCATGCATGCGGGAGCCGCCGACTACGGCACAGGGCTCTGAAGGAATGGCCGTTCCTTAAGAGCGCATGCGCCCGTGATGTCACTGGTAGGGATGATCGAACGGTTCGGGTTGACCATCGGTTCGACCCGAACATTGGCTGTTCGAAACTCGGCCAAATTCCAAACTTTTTGCGGTAAAAGTTCGGAATTCGGCCACCAGAACCGCCCAAAATGCAATGGGACAGGAACTGGGCTTTAAAAGCCTGTGATTGGCCCAGAAACATCAGTAAAAGCTGATTGGAGTGACTAGGGGGTCCAGAGGCCAATCAGGAGTGAATATCCATCCCCATACGCTCCCCAGTATATAACATAGCCCCGCCAAATCTCTAGCACTGTAACAGAGAGGCTGTGGAATAGAGTGGAAGCATTTCTGTTACTCCTGCTGCTCCAGTGTCATTTTGCAATTATTAGTGTGAGGGAAGGGATATCTAGTGTAGTTAGGGTACTATATACCACTATAGTTTGATTCAATAATCTAGTTTTTGTAGGGAAAGTTATAAGTGTCAGGGTGACCGTAGTGTAGCTTAGGGTGAACTGACTCTGCTATACCAGGGTGACCGAACTCATCCATGTCAGGGTGACCGTAATGTAGATATATATATATATATATATATGGAATCAAAAAATACCATTTTGAAGGCCTAAAACCCAATAAATACCCCTAAAAAGTGCCTAGGGTTCTGGGTCATACCCCAGGGACTATTAATCACACAAAAAAAAAGTTCTTAAAAATTGTCGTTTTTTGATAGAGAAACAATTATTGAAAAAATTATTGAAAAAAAAAAAGAGATTTCTTTGGATTTAGTGTCTGGGGGGTCTAAAAAGTGTACCTGTGAAGTTTCAGCTCTGTAGCATGTCCAGAACCAGAAAAAAAAGATACATTTTCTTAGAATTTCAGTAGGGCAGGGATGGTGTTACCCTCCTTTCACACCTGGGCGTTTTTGTTTCAGGCGTTTATTTGGCGTTTTTTGGGCGTCTTTTGAGGCAGGCATGACATCTGAACTTCTGTATAGGGGTATATATATATATATATATATGTATATAAATATATGTGTGTATGTGTATATATATATATATGTGTGTGTTTGTGTGTATATATATATATATATATATATATGCCTCCAAAGACGCCCAAAAAACGCCCAGGTGGGAAAGGAGGGTAACACCATCCCTGCGCTACTGAAATTCTAAGAAAAATTATATATTTTTTTCTGGTTCTGGACATGCTACAGAGCTGAAACTTCACAGGTACACTTTTTAGACCCCCCAGACACCAAATCCAAAGAAATCTCTTTTTTTTTTTCAATAATTTTTTCAATAATTGGCTCTCGATCAAAAACGACAATTTTTAAGAACTTTTTTTGTGTGATTAATAGTCCCTGGGGCATGACCAAGAACCCTAGGTACTTTTTAGGGGCATTTATTAGGTTTTAGGGCTTCAAAATGGTGTTTTTTGATTTCAGTAGTTCGGGGTCCCATTGATTTCAATGGGGTTCTGGAATCCGAACCGAACTTTCGGGAAATTCGGGTGTTCTGGTCGAACCAAACTTTTCAAAAGTTCGATCATCCCTACTAGTCACTGGCTGCATGCACCGGAAATATCTCCTAAATAGCACACATTTAGGAGATATTTACACTATATAGGGAAGTCTTTTTTCAGGCTTACCTATAGGTAAAAGGTTATCCCTTTTGAAGCTCCTATACCGCACTAGAATTTTGTTTTTTGATTGGTTGTTATGGGACATGATTGCAGTTTTTCTTGAGGTGACATGGAATGATATAATCCTCTAAACTCAAATAGATTCCACAGTTTTTTTGTTTTTTTAAGGTAATACATGACTAATATTTTTTTAATGTAAGTTACAATATATATATAAAGTAGGGAGAAGAACTAAGGCACAAAGAGTTCTAGTGGATTCTTATTGTTTTATTGAGTTCCTGCCAGTTATTAAGGGATTTATACTTTACTCCTCCAGTATACGTGTTGTTTTAGGCAAGACATTTGGAAGTGACACATTACTTAGTTTCGAACTTCCCAGCGCAAGTGTATTTGTCCTGGCACTAGAGTATATGGGTAGAAGAGGCCCAGGAGATCTTATAAGCAATGCGATTTAATCTATGAAGCATTTTTATGCTTGTCCATTAAAAGGTATTACCATCATCAACAAATCTCTAGACAGCCACTTCAATAATTGAACTGACTTGTAAGTCCTAGTAAGTTGGGAGTCTGCAAGGCATTACTTCACTGAACGTATAATCGATGTAGATTCCTACAAGCGGTGCATGTCTCTCAAATGAACATTAAAATTCATCAACAAACAAAACAGAGGCATCCACCATATTATTGAACTATTCTTTTTTTATGTATTCTACAATATAATTATTGTCATTTACTGCATATACACACATTATTTATGCAGCATTTTTCATTTATGTTAAAACCCAAATGTTTAGAAATTGTGGGTCACTAAGAGGAAGGATGTGATAAAATCAATATAATATTTTTTGGACCAATCTATGTGTTTATGCAAGCCTCAACGTATCAAAGAAGGACCATTGCACTTCTTTGGGACTTCCCCTTTGAAAACTCTTAGACCCCGTTCACACTGGGGCGAGCCCACTTTGCCGGGCAACCTGTGAAGTCGCGGCGCGCAGCTCGCACCGCGACCTCGGAGAGGCCGGCACGGACTTCATATAATTGAAGTCAATGCAGGTCACTCCGGGTCGCCCCAAAGAAGCTCCGGACCCTTTTTCTAAGTTGGAGCGACTTGTGTCGCTCCTATTAGAACGGGTCCACAGCTTCTCTATGGCGAGCGACCTACGGCGACCTGTCAGGCGACCAGGTCGCCTGACAGGTTGCCCCAGTGTGAACCGGCTCTTAATGCGTAACTCCACTCTTGTTGAGAAAAAAAAAAAACATTCAGTTCTATTTTGGTCTCATCAGACCAGAGAATCTTATTTCTCACCATCTTGGAGTCCTTCAGGTGTTTTTTAGCAAACTCCATGCGGGCTTTCATGTGTCTTACACTGAGGAGAGGCTTCCGTCGGGACACTCTGCCATAAAGCTCCGACTGGTGGAGGGCTGCAGTGATGGTTGACTTTCTACAACTTTCTCCCATCTCCTGACTGCATCTCTGGAGCTCAGCCACAGTGATCTTTGGGTTCTTCTTTACCTCTCTCACCAAGGCTCTTCTCCCCCGATAGCTCAGTTTGGCCAGACGGCCAGCTCTAGGAAGGGTTCTGGTCATCCCAAACGTCTTCCATTTGAGGATTATGGAGGCCACTGTGCTCTTAGGAACCTTAAGTGCAGCAGAAATCATTTTGTAACCTTGGCCAGATCTGTGCCTTGCCACAATTCTGTCTCTGAGCTCTTCAGGCAGTTCCTTTGACCTCATGATTCTCATTTGCTCTGACATGCATTGTGATCTGGAAGGTCTTATATAGACAGGTGTGTGGCTTTCCTAATCAAGTCCAATCAGTATAATCAAACACAGCTGGACTCAAATGAAGGTGTAGAACCATCTCAAGGATGATCAGAAGAAATGGAAAGCACCTGAGTTAAATATATGAGTGTCACAGCAAAGGGTCTGAATACTTAGGACCATGTGATATTTCAGTTTTTCTTTTTTAATAAATCTGCAACAATGTCAACAATTCTGTGTTTTTCTGTCAGTATGGGGTGCTATGTGTACATTCATGAGGAAGAAGAATGAATTTAAATGATTTTAGCAAATGGCTGCAATATAACAAAGAGTGAAAAATGTAAGGGGGTCTGAATACTTTCCGTACCCACTGTATCTTTCTGTCCGAATTGGCTTTTGGTTTTGGGGGTGGGGGATTTGCTGGCATGCCTAAGGACCCATATTGCAGTACGTGTATTTTGTTGGATGAATACTTTTCATGCCCTAAAGGTTTTGTATAGTTTTTGCAAAGCGTGTTTTTCTGCACTCTATACATGTGTTTTTTCTTTTCATGCCTCTGTGTAGCTGTATGTTCTAGTGATTTGATAGTGGCTTAAATGGAATGGTAGGTTAATGCAAACACTAACCCTAAAAGTATGTTGGGTATGTTTCATGCTTAATACTAAGGTGTCTACAACTTATTTTGCTTGACTGTTGGATATTGTAAGCTCTATATCTATTCATCATATGTTGTATCTTTGCAGTGTAATTTGAATAAAGAATACTTGATTTGGGTTTTTTTTGGGGGGGGGGGGAGCATTTCACCTGCCTGCTTGAGTGATTACTGATGTTTTATACATGTTCAATAAAGCTTATTGATTTGTACACAGCTACAGTTTTTTTTGTTTTCTTTTCTTCATATTTGTCTGGATGTAATTCAGATCTCTTTTGTGCATTAAATCCTAGACAGATTCAACGATGTTGAGATGAGGACTCTTTGGTGTCCAAACCATCATTTCCAAAGTCGTTGTCCTGCTGCAGAATAAATCTGGGGCAATCACACACCTCCCTGATGGTATGGCGTGATAGATAAGTATCTCCCTGTATTTCCTAACATTGAGGACACCAAATTTCCAACAGCATTTGCAGAAATGCATCCCCAAACTTGCAAGGAACCTCCACCATGGTTCACTGCTGCCTGCAGACACTCATTATTGTATCTCTGTTCAGCCTTCGCAAACAAACTGCCTCCTGCTACAGTCAAATATTTCAAATTTTGATTCATCAGTCCAGAGCACCTGCTGCCATGTTTCTGCACCCCTGTTCCTATTTTTTCATGCATAGTTGAGTGGCTTAGACTTGTTTCAACGTTGGAGGTATGGCTTTTTGGCCACAATTCTTCTATGAAGTCAACTTCTGTTATATTCTCAGTGTTGTGAGAGACACAGGACTCTGATCTGGAACAACGGATGTTTATTCAGTACTCTCTGTACATTGCAACATGCATTACAGGACAGCTCTGTATATCAATGCATCTCTCACATGTCTCTAAGATGGCCACTCTGCCCCTTGACCCTTGTCATCACTCCTGGGTGGAGCCAGTCTTAAATTAACAGTACATGTGAAACCCTTCAGGTAGAACAACTTCTGTCCAGACTTTTCAACAGTAGATGGGTGTACCTGGGTCTCACTGGTTTCTGATGGCACCTCTGGACATCTTCCGATATCGAAGGGGAGTAAGCATGATGTGTCTTTCATCTGTTGCATTAAGTTTCCTTGGCTGACCACTGCATCTACGGTCCCCAACGTTACCCATTTCTTTGTGCTTCTTCAAAAGAGCTTGAACAGCAGTATGGTGTATGATCTGTAACATGAAACTGTCTTCTACAACCTCACCTTAATAGCAGAGTTTGGCTGTTTCTCATCCAATTTTTAACCTCCTGCACAGCTGTTTTTGTTTATGACTGTGTTTTAACCTATATATGAAATTTATGATCATTAGCATCTGCTTGGTATAATTGATTAAGCAAACACCTGACTCTAATTCTACAAAATCCCTGACTTTGTGCAAGTGTACAATGTGTGCAAGGGTAAGAATTGATGCTGGTTGAAGCCAAAGGGTAGTCCCACCAAATATTGATTTTTCTTCTGTTCGCTCACTTACTGCAATTTGCAAATTGATAAAAATAAACAGCTAAAATATATATTTTTTTAAAGCATTATTTATTTCTTTACACCTACCTAAAACTTTTGCACAGTACTGTATATATATATATATACATATATATATATTGTCTGTAAAATGGTAATTTTTGCCTAATTATTACCAATTCAACAACCCTGTAAAACTGTAGGTATCCATTTTTAGCATGGACAGGGGACATTGCATATAGAACAATAGAACATTCCCAAGAATGATCTGCTGCATGTGACAAAAATACAGCTCTTTGCAAGGCAGATGGCACAAGTAAATACTATATTTGTCTTTGTTTGCAAATATTTTGCCTGTTTATTTTTGCAGCATTCTATAAGCACACATTGTTGTGTTTGCAAGGTGACTGAGCATCCACCATATTCCCTCCTGCAGAATTCACACATAGAAGTGTAAACACAAACAAACAGTTGGTCAGTATGTAGACTCCACTAATAAATATTCACTGTGACTTTTATCAACCATGTAGCGCTTTGTAGCTTTTTCTCATCTGAGAAAATGTAGAAAACAAGAGCATGGATTAATCATTGAACTCATACAGACCTTGAATTCTGGATATGGGAAGCAGACAAAAAGAGTTTAAAATGTTAATGCTTGGGAGATTTTTTTTCTCTATTTGTCTTAGTGACCATTGTCTCTAGTATAATAAGTGATGGAAAAATTCAACATTTTAGAGTTTTCGTAGAAACAGGGGTTGAGGAAAATGTTTCCAATGGGCACACCAATGGGAAAAAAATTGACAGGGGTCCTAACTATTCTGCACTCTGTCAAAAAATGTTTTGTCTTTACATACACTAACTGAATGACAGTTTGCTGAAGCACTGTGTATTGCCATTTAAAAAGAAAAAATTGTATTTATACCCTTCTTGTGGCTCGATGCTGCTGATTGAGACTCTTTTTTTGTCTACATGCATGCACTCTAGTGATGGCTGTATGGCATTTCTCAGGGTAGACTTCCTGATCATGACAATAGTGGGTCATACCTGTGTAATTTATGTTAAAAACATCCACTTATAATCTGCATCAGATTCTTGTGTAACAATGCAGAACAACAAATGGGACAAAGCATAGTCACCCTACAACAGGAAGTACCTGAACAAGACCCTTATGGCAGAATCGCCACATATTTCTTTAGCCACTTGAAGACCAGACTGTTTCCAGTCCAGGCCATTGTCCAGTTTTCAGAACGGTCACACTTTGAATGATAATTACTCATTACATTACATCATGGTAATTAGTCATGCAACACGGTACCCAAATATATTTTATATCATTTTTTAGACAGCTAGAGCTTTCTTTTGTTATATTTAACCACCACTTGTTTTTTTTACATTTTACTATATACAGCAATAAAGACCAAAGAAAAAAAAAAGGTTTCTTAGTTTTTGTTATAAAACTTTGCAAATAAATTATCTTTCTTTATAAATTTGAGCCATAATCTATTCTGCTACATTTTTATAATGAAAAAAAAATCTGTGTGTATTATTTAGTCTATGGGAAAGATATAGAGTCTTTAAACAATGGTATATACAGTAAATAAACATTGATCAGTCTTCATGTACTGACTGCCTCATTTATTGAGGCTCTAAAATGCCAGGACAGTACAAATACCCCCAAATGACCCCCTTTTTTGGAATGTAGACAATCTTAGGCAGTTTTTTCCAAACTTTTTTTATTCAAGACACCCTTTAAAATTCTGCACACTCGAGGCATCCCATTCTAAATTTTAAAAACTAAACTAACTTTACATAACGCAGCAACACCCACACAGGTAGGACTCCCAATATTAGAGGAGATTATTCTTCCAAAGCAAACAGACCTTTGAACACTGGTACTAATTAGTATTTCAATGTTCCTCTTTTCCCTCAGTTCTCTCCCTCACTCAGCTTATGTGATCCCAGAGCTGATGGAGAGGGGCAGGGGAGGGGCAAACAAGGATACTGAGCAAGTGCTCAACATTCTCCTTATCAACCAATGATACCATTGGTTGTTAGGACACTGGTGGCTGAAAGGTTGAATTGGTGCACAATGAAATGGCTTTATGTAACTAACAGGCAGGCTTGATCTGCCCACTGGCTTGTATACAATTTTTGGGCAATTTCTAGGCATTTTGCCAAGGCATCCCTGAAGCTATCTAAAGGCACCCAGGGTGCCTGGGCACCCTGGTTGAAAAAGGCTGGTCTAAGGTGTTTGCACCCAGCTGGAAACAGCTTCTTGGAGTAGAACCCACAAGGAAGTAAGGGTCCATCAGGTGTCCGACGCCGAGCCAGGAGGGCGCCTACTCCCATCGCAGAAGCATCCACCTCTAGAACAAAGGGCAAACCAGGATTGGGATGAGACAGAATGGGAGCCGAAGCGAAAGCAGACTTGAGTGCCTCGAAAGCTTGGATGGCAGCAGGCGTCCAATTGTGGGAATCGCTGCTCTTCCTGGTCAGATCTGAGATGGGTTTGGCCAAAGAAGAAAAGTTCCTGATAAATTTCCGATAGTAGTTGGCAAACCCAAGAAAACACTGAATGCAACGGAGACAACTAGAGCGAGGCCATTATAGAAGAGCTGAAACCTTCTAAAGGGTCCATGGAGAACATTCAGCAGAAATGATGTAGCCCAAGAAGGCAACCTGAGACAGGTGAAATTCACATTTCTCAAGCTTACAGAAAAGCCCATTCTACACGTAACAGTTGCAGCAGCCATCTGAAATCCAGGTAGTGTGATTCAATGGAGTCTGAGTAAATCAAAATGCCGTCCAAATAGACTACCACACATTGCTGCAACATACCACGAAAGATATCATTGATGAACTCCTGGAAGACAGCGGGTGCATTGCACAAGCCAAAGGGCATCACCAAAGATTCATAATGACCAATTCTGTTATTAAACACAGTCTTCCACTCGTCACCCTCCTTGATCCTTATGAGGTTATACGCGGCTCTTAGGTCAAGTTTGGTAAAGACCGTTGCTCCCTTGAGGCGGTTGAACAAATCAGTAATCAATGGAATCGGGTATGCATTCTTGACCGTGATGTGATTGAGACCCCTATAATCAATGCAAGGTCTCAACTCACCCCCCTTTTTCCTTATGAAGAAAACACTGGCACCCACTGGAAAAGTGGACTTGCAAATGTACCCCTGGGCAAGCGCATCCACAATATACTCCTCCATGGCCTTATTCTCAAATAACCCCTGCCATGGGGGATAATGGCGGCAGATTGCAAGTCTATGGCACAATCGTACGGGCGATGAGGAGTACCAGTGCACACCTTGTCAAATACATCTTGATACTCATGATATTTAGAAGGCAACACTAAAGTTACAAAGTACATTACCAGGCCCATGGATACAAACAGCGCCACACTGTGGATACCAAGAGAGGATCTCGGCCGACTGCCAATCAAAGGTCCGATTGTGTTTCTGAAGCCAAGGGTACCCAAAAATAACAGAGTAGTGTAGGGACGAAATAGCCTGGAAACAGGTCGACTCCCTGTGAACAGCCCCTATTGCCATATCAACCGGAACAGTCTCGTGGGTAACCTGTGCCGGTTGCAGGGGTCTGCCATCAATCTCCTCGATAACTAGTGGAGAAACACAAGGCTGCAAGGGTATAGAATTCACAGTAACAAATGTACTGTCAATAAAATAACCACCAGCACCGCAGTCTACAAATACCTGAGTAACCACTGAACCCCCTGCCCAGGGGTGGACAACTGTGATTAGCGATTTATCTTTACGGGTAACCAGGGACGAGGAAATCCCACCTAAGATCTGCCCCCCGACAGGACCTTAGCTGTGAGCGTTTCCCAGACAGGTCAGACAAGATTTCAGGAAATGCCCACCAAGAGCGCAATACAGGCACCGGCCCTCCCTCCTCCTAATAGCCCGCTCAGCCTCAGAAAGGCAAGTGAACTCAAGCTGCATTGGTTCACAGCCAAACGCACCATCCCCAGGAGGCATGTTAGGTGAGGGAGAAATGGGTGGTAAACAAAATGTAGAAGCCAATCTGGTGTAAGGCCTCCGCAGGTGCTCCTTAAATGATGGTCTCTCCCTGAGCCTGGTATCGATCAAAATCAGGAAGGAAATGAGAGCCTTGAGCTCGTCATGGAGATCCTTGGTCAAAATCTTGTCCAGTGCATCAGAGAGACCATGAGAGAAGACAGCCACCAGAGCCTCATTATTCCAGCTCACCTTTGCTGCCAGGGTATGAAATTCAATGGCATACTTGGCAATGGTTCGTATACCCTGTTGAATGGACAGGAGCTGCTTTGCAGCAGAGGCAGAGTGAGCAGGTACATCAATTACCCTACGAAAGGAGGCAACAAAACTCGGATAATCAGGTAACACTGACTCAGTTCACCCCCATAGCGCTGCGGAAGGAGGGCTGAACCAGCCATCCCTCTGGTAACAGTGACTCCAGGTGCAACTGCAGAAGCAGGAGCAGCAGCAGGTGCAACAACTGGAGGAACCACCGGTCTTGCAGCACCAGGAGCAAGGTGCGCTGTGCATGCAAGCAACGTCTGCATTGCCTGAGCGAATGTGATCTTGTTTGTTCAAGCCTGGTGACCAGCATTGGGAGCGTAGAAACACCTGCATTGTCAGGATACATGACCCTTGCGTACTGTCAGGGTGCCAGGAAACTAGACCAACCAGGGATGCAGGTAAAATAAAGCAGTTTATTGGAGCAAACAACAATAAATGCACATCAGAGTGGGGAAATGAGAGCAGGAACAAGCCAGGGTTAAGTCCAGAAGCGGGTAGTCATCCAACCGGGGTCGAGTCCAGAAGCGGGTAGTCTACCGATGCGGGGGTGTCTTCCAATGCGGGGTTATCTGCCAATGAGGGTTCGAGGGCCAAGAAAGTCATCAGCCAAGCCAGGTCATACACAGAGGAACACAGAGGACAAAAGACTGCTAGCAGAGATGCACCTTGGAGCACAAACGCAAGGTCCAGGACTGCAACCCATCAGGTAATATAGTCAGGAGTGCAGCATCATCACTGTGTGACACCCAGGCAGGAGGCAAGTGATGATGCAATCAGAGTTTACAAGAGATAGCAGTCTGCACATGTCCAAGATGGCTGTCAACAGGATGGCAAGGTAAGACCTTGACAGGAGCATACATTGCACATCTAATTTCATGACTACATATCATATCAATCACTGTAAGTCCCTGAATTGCACGGGCAGCACAAAATCACCCCATTTTAAAAAGCAAATACCCAAAGGTATTTTCTGAAAGGCAAAAGTCTTTTTAAAATGTAATTTTTACCACAAGTTCTTGGAAAATACAGGACAGAAAATGAAAATGTATTTTTTTTTTTTTTTACTCAAAGTGGTCAATAATAAATATATTTCTAACATATTTTATATGCATACTTAGACTTACACCTTAAAAAACATTCTGCTACTCCTCCAGAGACTCCTCCAGGTGTGAGACCTTTTCATAGCCTAGCCACATAGAAAGACCAAAATCCAAGGGGTACCTTCAGGTTTTCTAGGGACATAAATTACACATCTTAATTCCTGAGTACCTATGGCATTTTTGGAAACTGTGACTGGTGCAGCATCCAAGGGGTTAAAGCAAGCGGAGAGAAGGTGATAGAATGTTTTGTCACTGCCTCTCAAATTCTCTCTGAAGATAGATTAAAATAAGGATTGCTCCCCAGAGTACAATGCACATGTGAATGAGGCCCTATAGTGACAATGGGACTATTGTAGTGGCTGCACTGTTAGGGTTCACAGGGCAACATGGCAATCGTGATGCTGTACTGCTGGGGGGGAATATTATTTTTTTTCCCAGTGCCAATCACTGTAGTAAGCACCATGCAGCCTTTGCTTAAAAGTGTGATATCACTGTGATTGGTCACAATGATGACATAAATTGTCTTTCTATCTAGCTCTGTCATCTGATCTGTGTCTGAGGGAAGCCACACACAAGCGGCTAATGTAGCTCCTGTGCTGCAGTTTTTCTATAGAGGCTTCATGAGAAGCAGTTAATGAAAGCTTAAAATTTTTAAATATTGAAAAATTACTTTTGAATTTATGTTAACATTTAAAAGCTTTTATTAAATTTTAGTGATTGGATTTAAATATACTTTAAGTGCCAGCGCACTTTTCAATCTGCTTGTTTAATTTTAACATTTCAATCAAAGCATGTGTTGGCGTTTTTTTTTTTAAATCACGTTTTATCACATCTTATAGGGAAATTGGAAAGAAAATAGTCAGAAAGGTTAGGACATTTTTAGTGGTTTCTTTTGCGGATGTGGCATGTGTAGTATAAACAAAAGGATTATTTATAAAGTCTTCTAGAGCTTGGAAAATTGATTGAATTAAAATCTAATACACATTGAAGTTGATTTACTAAAACTGGAGAGTGCAAAATCTGGTGCGGCTCTGCATAGAAACCAATCAGCTTCCAAAGTTTTTGTTAACCACTCGCCGACCGCCGCACGACTATTTACTGCGGCGGTCAGCCCCATACAGGCAAAGTGACGTAGTACTATGTCGCTAGCCTGTGAGCCATCTAGGGGGCGCGCGTGCGCAGCCGGAGGCGCACTCCCGCCCCGCTCATTCCCTAACATGTCCGCACGTGTGACCGGCAGACCTGATGTCCGCCGATCACTTGCGATCTCCCGGTGGAGAGGGAGAAAGGCAGGCGGCTAATGTAAACAAAGCCGCCTGTCATTCTCCCTGATCTAACTGCAGAGATCATACGATCCTGCTATGTAGGATCGTATGTCTCTGTGGTTACATCACTAGCCACACCCCTTTACAGTAAGAAGCACGCAACTAGGGACACCCTTAACCCCTGCATCACCAATAAAGTTAACCCCTTCCCTGCCAGTGTCATTTTTACAGTAACAGTGCATATGTATAGCACTGATTACTGTAGTAATGTCACTGGTACCCCCAAAAGTGTCACAAATGTCAGTCAAGTGTCCAATCTGTCCGCCACAATGTCGCAGTCCCGCAAAAAAAATCGCAGTTCGCCGCTATTACTCGTTAAAAAAAAAACACCAAAAATGACAGAAATCTTTCCCTTCGTTAGTAAACGCAATAACTTTTGCGCAAACCAATCAAAATACACTTATTGCGATTTTTTTTACCAAACATATGTAGCAGAAAACAAATTGGCCTAAAATGTTAAAAAATTTTGATTTTTACATTTTTTTGGGGGGAATTTCATATAAAAAAATGTGAAAAATATTGTTATTTTTTCATAATTGTCGCTCTTTTTTTGTTTATAGTGCAAAAAGTAAAAATCGCACAGGTGATCAAATACCAGCAAAAGAAAGCTCTGTTTGTGAAAAAAAAAGGACGTCAATTTCATTTGGATACAGCGTCGCACGACCGCGCAATTGTCCGTTAAAATCACGCAGTGCCGAATCGCAAAATAGGGCCTGGTAAGGAAGGGGGTAAAATCTTCCGGGGCTTAAGTGGTTCACGGTTAATTTAAAAAGTTGATGTTAGAAGCTGATTGGCTACCATGCACAGCTACACCCGATTTTTCACTCTCTAGTATTAGTAAACCCCCTGCTCATTGATTGGAAAGCAAGTAGTAGTTAGCTCTCCACTTGATTCTAATCAATTTCCTGTTCGATCATAAAATAAGGCACACATTTTTGCTGCTATCAAAAGAAAATACTCCAAATTAGAAACATTCCAATTAAATCCTAAAAACTTAAATGTAAAAAAAGCAAATGCACATATGACCTGTTTTAGAAGGGCACACATTTTTTAGAAGGTGTAAATATTATTTACCGGCTGGTCTTTGGTTATCAGAAAGTTCTATGCTGAGCACCACTGCAGCCAGGACACAATGTTGGATCAGAGCAGGTGTCAGAAGACTACTTTTTATTATAAATGCATATTTCTGTAGCTATTTTCGCATGGGGACTCATAGCACTAGATGTGTTGTTGAGGCAGATGCTGAGGTGCGCTTAATAGAATATCATACTAGGACCATTTTTATTCAGGTGCCAATAAAACTACCTGCGTTTTTTTAAATTGTGGGAGGGTGCCCACAGGAAACCCATGTGAGCACTAAAGAGTACAGAGAAAGCCAACTAACTTAATAAAGGCCATGGGGGAGCTTTAACCGCTTGCCGACCGCCGCACGACTATATACTGCGGCGGTCAGCCCCTCACAGGCAGAGTGACGTAGCGGTACGTCACTAGCCTGGGAGGGTCTGGGGAGCGAGCGCACGCCACCGGCGGCGCGCTCCCGCTCCCGCGCGGTCACGGACCCCCCCCGCGCGTGTGACCGGCGGACCCGATGTCCGCCGGCCACTCTGCGATTGGCGGGGGAGAGGGAGAAAGTCAGGCAGCTTGTGTAAACAAGCTGCCTGTCATTCTCCTCGGTGTAAAGACACTGATCACACGGATCTAGTATGTAGATCCGTTGATCAGTGTCCTTACAGCTCAAGCCACAGCCAATCACAGTAGAAAGCACGCCCCTAGGGACACACACAGCCCCTCCCTCCCAAATAAAGTTAACCCCTTCACTACCAGTGTATTTTTACAGTAACAGTGCATATGTATAGCACTGATTACTGTAGAAATGTCACTGGTAACCCCAAAAGTGTCAAAAATGTCAGTCAAGGGTCCGATCTGTCCGCCCCAATGTCGCAGTACCGCAAAAAAAATCGCAGATCGCCGCCATTACGCGTTAAAAAAAAAAACAACAAAAATGACAGAAATCTTTCCCTTTGTTAGTAAACGCGATAACTTTTGCGCAAACCAATAAAAATACGCTTTTTGCGATTTTTTTTACCAAACATAGGTAGCATAAAACAAATTGGCCGAAAATGTTAAAAAATTTTGATTTTTACATTTTTTTTTGGGGAATTTCATATAAAAAAATGTGAAAAATATTGTTATTTTTGCAAAATTGACGCTCTTTTTTTGTTTATAGCGCGTGATCAAAAAATCGCACAGGTGATCAAATACCACCAAAAGAAAGCTCTGTTTGTGGGAAAAAAAGGACGCCAAATTCGTTTAGGTACAGCGTCGCACGACCGCGCAATTGTCCGTTAAAGTCACGCAGTGCCGAATCGCAAAATACCCCCTGGTCGTTTAGCAGCCAAATCCTCCGGGGCTTAAGTGGTTAAGGAAAGATTCACTGAAATAAATGTATTCTCCCTTGGGAAGAAGCAATTAAGAGAAAAGTGCATTGATCAACTTTTGTAAATACATAAGTGGTCCCTATAGGAAAGTTGTTCTTGCTAAGGTCAATGCAAAAGACAACAGGGCATTCTTTGTGGCTGGGAGAAATAAGCTTTAACCTTTGTATATGGAAAGTGTTTCTTCTGCCAGAGCTGTGAGAATAATACATGGTCTATAACATGAACTGGTTCTGATAGCAGATTGCTGCAAAAAAAAACAAAAAACTTTGGACTAAACGGCTGCTAATATTTAAGAGATATAACATGTTGATCAAGCATGTTATCATGATGCCTTTGGGTATCAAGAAGATTTTTTCCCCTTGCTAGAGCAAACTGGACCATGCTTTATGGGGTTTTTTTTTGTCTTTCTCTGACTTAGCTGCAGTACAAAATTATTTTGGGTTGAACTCAATTGACTTTCAACCTTAGTAACTATGTAATAAAAATGTTCTTTACTCAGACCCATGTCAGACCCGCAATCCTGTCATTGGTGGCAACTCACCGCTATCAGAATCACTAGGAGAATAAAGAGACTACTTACCTGGTTCTGCAGCCTAACTTCCACTTTACATACCAGTCATCATGCTGCTGGTCAATTCAATATTACAGCATTTCAGCCAGTGAGGGGGGAAAAATTAGGGTGGCAGTATATGTTCTATTCAGCAATCCTGTTGCTGGCGAGTTGCTGACGGAGACAGGTTTGGGATTTGCTTTCATAAAATAATTGCTATCAGGTGTTTAACTTAAAGCGGAGTTCCAGCCATTTACTCACCTGTCCAACGGTCCAGCGATGCGGCCGCCGGAAGCCTCGATCCTCTCCCTCGGCGCCGGCATCACTGCTGTGGGCACCCGGCTGTAACAGTTTGCGGCTTCACAGCCGGGTACCCACTGCGCATGCGCGAGTCGCGCTGCGCGCCGTGATTGGCCGGCAATCTTCTGGGACCTCTGACGTGTCCCAGAAGATTGCAGGGAGGGAGGGGGAGAGGAGAACTTCCGCTCAGGGCGCCGCGGCGCTCCGAGCGGAAGTGGGAGCGGGTACCTGTCAAAACTAGGTACCCGCTCCCCCCCCAAAAAAATGACATGCCAAATGTGGCATGTCGGGGGGTCAGGACTCCCTAAAGTGGAAGTTCCACTTTTGGGTGGAACTCCGCTTTAATTAAAAGGGCACAACACATGCTTTTGAAAATATATAATTAACCTGAAAACTTGCCTAGCATGAAATAGGTAAAAACAACAAAATAGCAGTTAATGAAACCAAGTGCACTTACTTTTACAGCCAAACTGGGATAACACTTACTTTATATTTGTTACATGTTCTCATTCACATAGATGTAAATCAAGTTGCGCTAATGTGATCTATGGAGGTATAAAGTCCACAAAGTCCCAATATTGATGACAGATGGAAAATATCTTGGGTAAGATCCTGAACTCGACTCCCTTAAGAGTGTACGCTTACCAGATTGAGGTAAGAATAAAGCGGATATGCTTAATCTTGTCACTTTGATAGATGATCCAGGCCCGTGTGAGCAGTGAACTCGGAGGTCATTGGATCATGTAAAAAATACAAACAAACGCAATAGCGTAAAACCCAACAAAAAAATATATAGTATCACCTTGAGTGTGACTTAAAGTGGAGATTGGGAAACGTGTAAAAGGCTGCCACCAAAATAGCAGAGTGAAACAAAAAAAAAAAAAAATTTTTAAAAATTTATAAAAATTTGGGGTGAATAACCCTAACAAAACAGATGCAGGATAAGGTGCAAAAAATATTCCAGTTGGAGTTGCCTCTTACCAGACAAAATTATCTTATAAGCCCAAGTGAAAGATAGAGTGTTGAAGATATGTGTTTGGACCATCACCAACTAGATCAGCCTCTTACCAAAAACAAGTTTAAAGCAAGTGTGTAGAAATCAATCCAAGTGACACAGGATGCAATACCAGATAAGCACCAGTAGGGGTCGCCTCTTACCAGATGTTACACTCAGTCAAGCTTGTATGGAAATCAATAATCGGGGTCCAAACATGAATTCTGGGATCCTCGCTTTTAACCATAGATTTGCCCAATCTCTCTCTCTCAATGTTCTCTTCTATCCGCGGCGGCCATCTTTCCGTCTCCTAGTCCCCTAGTCCATAGATCACATTAGCGCAACTTGATTTACATATATTCTTTAGGGTGTGGTCACACTTGAAGTTGCTGCTTGTTTGTTTTATTCCTTTAGCGCGGTTAATTCCCTAATTTATCTCATTCACATAGCACAACTTAACCACTTTACCGCTGAGTACCGTAGTACTACTGCGGCAAAGTGGCTCGTTATCGTCTGACGACGTAGTACTACGTCGTCAGACACTCCCCTTGTGGGCGGCGCTCGCGCCCCGCTGTTTTCAGTCACAGCGGGAGTTGGGCCAGGGGAGGAGCAGCGGTGATCGCCTCTGCTCTTCCCCGATCATTGGGGATCTAGTGTGGAGATCCGCCTGCTTGTGTAAACACAAGCGGGCGGATCTCCCAAGTGACAGGCAGGGTCAGATTGCAGGGTTCAGCATCTGTCCTTGTGTCACACAGTCACCTCCCCCCCCACATGTCAGTAAGCACCAGGCATACATTAACCCCTCCCGCTCCAATAAAATTAACCCCTTCCCTGCCAGTGTCATTTTTACAGTAACAGTGCATATATATAGCACTGATTACTGCAGTAATGTCACTGGTACCCCCAAAAGTGTCAAAAATATCAGTCAAGGGTCTGATCTGTCCGCCGCAATGTCGCAGTCCCACAAAAAAAATCGCAGATCGCTGCCATTACGCGTTAAAAAAAAAACACCAAAAATGACAGAAATCTTTCCCTTTGTTAGTAAACGCAATAACTTTTGCGCAAACCAATCAAAATACGCTTATTGTGATTTTTTTTGCAAAAATTGGCAAAACAAATTGGCCAAAAATTTAAAAAATTTTGATTTTTACATTTTTTTGCGGGGGGGGGGGGGGGTTTCATATAAAAAAATGTGAAAAATATTGTTGTTTTTTCAAAATTGACGCTCTTTTTTTGTTTATAGCGCTAAAAGTAAAAATCGCACAGGTGATCAAATACCACCAAAAGAAAGCTCTGTTTGTGGGAAAAAAAAGGACGTAAACTTCCTTTGGGTATGGCGTTGCACGACCGCGCAATTGTCAGTTAAATTCGCACAGCGCCGAATCGCAAAAAGTGGCCCAGACGTAAGACAGCAAAATGCTCTAGTGGTAAAGTGGTTAAGAACATGTAAAAAATTGCTGCTTGCCCCTTTAGTGGGTACTGAGGAGCTGTGTTTGCCATAATGAACCCTGTCTGTACTGTGCTGCTGGATATAGAAAGATTTGAGCACTGTCTGTCTCAAAGTGGTATTAAAGCTTTGTTTAAAAAAAAATAACAAACATGTTATACTTACCTGCTCTCTGCAGTGCTTTTGCACAGTGCAGGTCCAATCCTCTTCTTCACACCAGTGTCCTGGCTCTTCTCACTTAAATATTTAGAAGCTTGCCTTTTTCATTGACATTCATGTGTCTGTCATGGCACCGAAAAAGGTAAGGTTTTTTTTTTTTACACATAGCACATAACAGACTTATAGTGGAGTTTTTTTCAAATTTGACTGCAAAAGTGGTAATACACTTTAAGATTAAAGTGAGATAGTTGTCTTAATAAGTTCGCAAGTTATTAACTTACCATGGTAATAAAACCGGAAGCTGCCCGGGTTGGATGTCTGCAAACTCTGGAAACGAACCATGACTTGATTGGTTGGGCTTCGGATCACCTGACCTCTCATCATGAAGGATTCATTGGCGAGGATTACAGGCTCAACCCCTTCAAGACTCTCCACTGTCACGGTCTCCCCTTCAGAAAGACTGATATTTTGTACCTAGAGAGAGAAAACCCATAATAAAGCTAAGCATTTGAATATGGTATAGGCTACGCAAAATGATAAAGCCAGCTACTTTCTAGTAATAAATAATCATAGTTTTGCTGTGGGTTGTACATTGTGATCCATTTTTAGTTTTCCTAAGTCCTTTATTTAGAGCACATCAAACTCTTAGGCAGTGCTGTGACCGTACAGTCTGTTCACTGTGCCGAGATCAAGCTGCGTTTAATTAATGGCAATCTGTCATGCGTTTGGATACCTCTCTGACTTACAAAGCCAGATCCTTGTTTTGGGGGAGCCACGTCACTCTCAGTAATACTAATGAGATACAGCTTCACTACCATTAAACTAGCATGTGGGCTAGAAGTCAGAGAAAAACTGCTGAAGAGTGACATCTTGCCTAAAAGGGAGCTTCAAATAAATAGCTAAATAGATCCTCGGTTACAAACAAGATAGGGACTGTAGGTTTGTTCTTAAGTCGAATTTGTTTGTAAGTCGGAACAGGTACATTTTTTAACCACTTTAAGAAAGGAATCATTTGCCCCCTTAAAGACCAGGCCACTTTTTTCAACTTGACACTGCGTGATTTTAACTGACAACTGCGCAGTCATGCGATGCTGTACCCAAACAAAATGTACGCCCTTTTTTTCACACAAATAGAGCTTTCTTTTGGTGGTATTTGATCACCTGTGCAATTTTTATTTTTTGCGCTATACACAAAAAAATAGCAACAATTCTGAAAAAAAATAATATTTTTGACATTCTGCTATATAACATTCCCCCAAAAAAATGAAAAATCTAAATTCTTTAACATTTTAGGCCAATTTGTTTTCTGCTACATATTTTTGGTAAAAAAATCGCAATTAGCGTATTTTTATTAGTTTGCGCAAAAGTTATTGCGTGTACTAACTACGGGAAAGATTTCTGTCATTTTTATTGTTTTTTTTTTTTTACTAGTAATTGTGGCAATCTGCGATTTTTTGCGGGACTGCGATATATTACGGTGGACAGATCGGACCCCTGACTGACATTTTTGACACTTTTGGGAGGGACCAGTGACATTACTACAGTAATCAGTGCTAAAGATATGCACTGTTACTGTAATAATGACACTGGCAGGGAAGGGGTTAACATTGTGGATGATCAAGGGGTTAAATGTGAGCCTAGGGGAGTGATTCTAACTGTGGGGGGATGTGGCTTGTGAAATGACCATAGAGACCTGTAATCCTATATAGAAGGATCACAGGAGCTCTATGATCATTCCAAGGAGAAGAACGGTCAGCTGTGTTTACAACAGCTGACAGTTCTTCTCTCTCAGTGGGGAACAATTGCAGGTGTCAGGCAGCAATCGGAGCCACCTGCCCAATGCATTGTCTTCCCTGCTAACGACGCTCGCCCCTAGCCTCCTGCTCACGACCGATGTGCAGTTACTGCGATTCGCGCAGGAGCGGCTGCCTGCCACAGTACATTTGCGGTGGGCGGTGGTAAAGAGGTTAAGTGTAGCCCCAACCAAAAGAATAATTGACAATTGGATTTTACAAAATTTGGGTTGTTGTGGAAACAAGGATTGGTGATAAAGCTTCAGTGGAGACACCTTATTCCCATGAGAACTCTTACAGGAGTGAATTTCTCTTCCTAGGGGAGATTTTTCCTCACTTCCTGTTGTCTCCCTCAGTTTGTAAGTAGGAGTCGTTTGTAAGTCGCATGTTTGTAACCCGGGGACTGCCTGTATTTATAAAAGCTTTTATCTAGGGGAAATTTCCAAAACATCATCTGTTGGGGGTACTTGAGGACTGAGGTTGGAAAAGAAGGCTCCCGAGCTCATGAACGGGATTGACGTCACCACGGCCCTTCATGCACGCTGGGCCTGTGAACCTAGAAGAAAGACTGAGTGAAGATGGCAGCGCTGGGAATCAGTGACAGCGATGCACGGGAGGGATCTGCTTTACAGGTAAGTCTGTCATAATGTGCTAGTATGCAGTACATATACATTATTGCAGGGAGGCCCATTTGATTTTCGCTTTAGTGGCTGTTTACTATTGCTTTAAAGTGTAAGTGGTGGTCTAATGTTGTTCTGGGTCAATGCAGTTCGAGAATCCTACATAAATTGAGGATTGGCGGACTCTCAAGGAACGTGTGATGGGTATAGATGTGGGTGGTGTTTGGTGTCTGTGTGTGTATTACAATGCTTCAGTCAATGAGTCAGGGCAATTTTTATTTCTCTTATTCTTGGTGACTGTAATATTCCTTTAGATTATTTATAACTATATATTAATGTTGTACATTTTTTGTAAATAAATATGACTTTTGCTTCTGTGCATATTATAATAACTATTAGTATTCTTATTATCACAAATACTATTAGCAGGGCCCTTGCAGAGTGATATAATTCAGGAAAAAGTGTTTTAGTTGGTGTATGGGTACATTATTAATTCCTTTCACTTTCTAGTTTGTGACCAGCGTGCCTGGAACGAAAAGTGATCAGAAGTTGTCTCCCCCATCCACATGAGGAACACAGTAATAAAGCTCTGACAAAGGTTCTAATCCCTCCTTACTCTATCCAACGAGAGAACTCTTTGGCTGGAAGTCAGTTTTTATTTGTAGCCAGGATCAGGTAGATGTGCACATCAATGAAAGCTTTGAAAATGTAAAATGAATACATTTTCTGGCAGAAAATAAAAGCTGCTTTTTGTTTTCAGCTGGAAACATTGTGTATGAGTGTTTGAACTTCAGATAGGGAAAATCAGTGTGATTCAATTCTGAAGAACAACGAAGTCAACTGGTAACCTCCATAAAACCATGCAAACTGCTGCATTTCATGCTGAATTTTCCACTCTACTGATGTGATTTAATTCTCCAACTCATCGTATCCTATTGCACACTGTAGAGCGAGACTGCTGGATTCACAGTACCCTACTGGATTCAGTTTGTGCAAAATATGCGTTGATCAGCTTTCTACTCTGGTGACTCTATTTGGCATTTACTGCGTTGTTCAAAGAAATGTATTATTTTAATTCTTTTCACAGCCATAGGTATAGAACTATAGGATACATCGCTTCCTATGCAGCTGCTGTAAATCCTATGACCATGAACAGAGAGAACAGAATAGGCACTTAAAGTTGTTGTAAATCCTAGAATTTTATTTTTACCTGCTGGTGAGCTTATAATAAAACTTACCTGTAGGTAAAATTATTATATCCTAAATGTGCATGTTCAGGAGATTTTCTGTGCGAACAGCAGCTGGTGACGTCATTGGTCATGCACTCTGCATACCCGTGCCATTCCTTTAGAGCTGTGTGCCGCGGCCGTCACTGCTCCTGAGTGACATCATTGTGGCTTAGCCAATCAGACCAGAGGAAGGAAGACAGAGTGAAGGTGGAAGCCTTTGTAACGGTGACAGGACGCCGCTGGAGGGCTTTGTTGTAAAGTAAGTCTTTCATAATTGACTAATATGCAGTGCATACTAGCACATTATGATATTGCCTTGCATGTGTGTTTTTTTTTTTTTATAGAGTTTACTACCGCTTCGAAGATAAGCTGTCATAAAACAAATGTATAGCATTTACAGTATCCCTTGACATGTATATGTGACTAGGGGACCTAGCAGGGCTTCCTTGGATTTTGAAGGAATCTTTCTCACTCCTCACTTCCTGTTTTAATCCTGTAAAGGCCAGCCCACCACACTGCTACCACGTGTATTGCATGTGGTTGTGGAGCAGATTGTGATGCGGCTCTATTCGCTTAAATGATTCGCATTTGTTGGAGGTAGTGCCCGCAGGTCATAATTTTGTAAACCCCTGTCTGTCTTCCTTTGCAGCTTAAGGGGGGCAGTTGAGGGGTGACAAATGCTATTTAAGAGCGGGAGTGTGCAGTGAACCAAATAAACCAAAAAGAAATGGGCTTTTGTTAGAATTGTTAGTTGCTCTAAAGTGATTGGTTCACAACAAAGCCAAGTTATATAACAAGCTAAACATTAAAAATGAACATATAAAGTTCACATCACAAAGCTTTAACATAGCAATAAGGGCCATTATTTTTTTCATGTGGCTTTAATTTTTAAAACTCATTGGCCTCAGCTGAAATTATCACTTCTTTGAAAATTGATATCCTTATTCTGGTGTTAGCTTTGAGAATTGATCCTACTAAATAGTCTTCTGTCTGCATGGAGTTTGCATGATCTCTTTATGCTTGTATGGGTATCCTTTACATCAGAGGTCCCCAACCCCCGGTTTGTGGCCTGTTGGGGGCTGGGTTGTGCGCAGGACGAGCAAGGCTATGTTTGTATTTGCCGAATTCCACCCCCATTTTCCCTGTCAGCATATTGTCTCCTTATACCTTCTTAGACAGACCCCCCCCCCCCGCTGTCCAAACACTGGTACTGCAGATTGTTGAACTAAGTGCTGATCTGCTGTGTTCCCCATTGGACTGTTTATACTGCAGCACCGGGTGTGTTATGTGTAAAGAATAGGGAAAACCACAGTGGCAGAAATCATGTCCAACTATGTCAGTACATGTCAGCCTGGCCTATCGGTGTCTGCAGTTTTGGGGGGGGGGATAGTAATACGGACTGAGATTGGGACTCTGCACTGGTGCTGTTACATGTCCTGCCAGCTCCCAATCATTAATAGGGGCCAAGAGCTGTCTTTGACTACAATAACAAGTTGACTCGCAGCATAGAAACATTGGCCACCCAATGAATCATATGTGTGTGGTGTGTGAGCCCTAAAACCCAACCCTTTGTGCCACCACAGTTATGAGGGCCACAACAGGTTAGAATGCATTGAACACCCTTTGTAGTCACGGCTACCACATGGGTAATGAAATGGCATTCGCCTGATACTGCTGTGCTACTCTGAATTAATCCTAACACTGTTCTGTAGTAAGATCTTTTTTACAGTCTATAATACTTTATTTTGTAATAAATGTCTAATATGTACAGAGGATGTATCTAAAGCAAAGTCAGCCCTAGAGCTCATTCTTCCCACACCCTTAGCTTTAATGATGGCACAACTGGCTTGCACTTTTACGATGCATGTTGTACAGTCTGTATGATGAATGCTTGGCTGACGGCAATCAATAAGGGCCTCTAGCTTTCTCTATTTGCCTTGGTCCTTCCGGCAGATCAATAGCACGCAACCTTTAAAGGGCATGTTCCCACCTGGGCTCTGTAAAGCATCTCATGCCTCCTGCAGACCTCCAGCAAGCCAAAGCTAAAGTTTCTCTTGAGCTGGGGCCACAAAGTAAAGGCTGTGAGCTGAGTTTCTGAGGAAAGGATGCATTTGCATTCAGAAATGATACAGAAGAATACAGAATAAAGAAATGGATACAACTTTTGGTAAAAAGTTAGCTGATTTTCAAATGTTTTGTTCATCCTAGCTACATTTAAAGGGAGTTGTTTATACACTCAGTACAGATTTATTGTGTTGAGATGTTCTTGTTTATAGCAAAAAGTCCTCATCATTTTTTGACAGCGATAAAGCCAATAGATCACAATCCATGCCTGTATATATTCCTATACTCTCCCTTGCCACTGTGACTGAGGAACACATTTTTAAATAGTTTATCTTCCAGCAGTTTCCTTCTGTGATCTTCTATATAATAAATGATTCCATTTTCTGCTAACTTTTTTCTTTTTTATCCTCAGATCACTACCTACTGTCACAGTGGACTGATAAAAGGTCCATTGGAGCCCTTTTTTCATGGTTTCTACAAGATTTATTGCTTCAGTCCAAACATGAATTCTGATTGGTTGATACTACATTTTATACTTAGGGCACACTTACACTTTTATTTTAGCTTTTGTCCTTTAAATCAGGGATTCTTACACTTTTTAATCCAAGGGCTTAAATGAAAACATTACTACCAAACTGACATGCATGAATACAAATATTACCAAAATGTCGGCAAAGCTATACAAAGATAAATAACAATATCTGTTTAGTACAAAAAAAAAAAAAAAAAAACATTTTAAAGTGGAACTCCAAAAGACAGAAATGAATGTGACTCTAAACTCACAATGCAACAGAAAATATTTTCGATTTAATGCAAGCAGCGTAGGTACCTGAATTTGACTTGGTATTAGCCACTTTCAGTCCCTGTACAGCAGAGCTCAGACCTTGTCTATGTTATTTCTCCCCCATGGCTTTGTGTGCTCCAGTTTCTCCCATGGCTTTGTGTGCTCCAGTTTCCCCCATGGCTACGTGTGCTCCAGTTTTCCCCATGGCTGCATGTACTCCAGTTTCCCCCATGGCTTTGTGTGCTCCAGTTTCCCCCATGGCTGCGTGTGCTTCAGTTTCCCCCATGGCTGCGTGTGCTCCAGTTTCCCCCATGGCTGCATGTGCTCCAGTTTCCCCCATGGCTGCGTGTGCTCCAGTTTCCCCCGTGGCTGCATGTGCTCCAGCTTCCCCCAAAACTGAAACTTTGGCAAGGAATATAAGATGAAAAGGCTACATAATAAGTATGGGCTTGTTTATACATGTGGCAAAGACTGCTGGACCTCTGAAAAGTGATCTGTGCTCGGAATGCTTACCAGAGGTGTTTGATAGGTAGTGAGAAGACAATATGTCGCCTCATCACCAGCTGTTTTAACCCTGTAAAGAACATATCACTGTGCCAGAAACTCATACATTGCAGGTGGTGTAGGGCATCTGGCCGAGCAGCCCCATTTTCTTGAATGGGTTGTGTTCAGGGGCGGTAGCGCCTGACAAAATTCAACAGAGAGTTAAAATCTGCTGCACCTGCAAAGCAAAGTATCCTGGCCGTAGCATGTGTACACCCCCGGCTGCTGCCATTGCGGCTTGAAGTGAAACTTTAGTCAGAAAATTAAGTCTTGCTAGATGACTTCATGCTGTTCCCTTTTCCAGGTATAGCTATGTAAAACATTAAAAAAGTGCCTATACTTTTTAAAATCCAGTAGAGCCCATTCTCTATTTTGAAAATGTAGAGGCCGATCTGCTGACCAGCTAAAGATTTACTGATGTTCAGAGGCTCTGGGTTTCAGAAAAAATAGCAGCCTCCAGCAATAAGAAACAGGAACGTTGCCGGAAGAAATTTACAGCACACACAAATTGTGGTAGCATACAGTAACTATCAATGTGGAATGTACTTTCCTTGCTAAAGAACATTATTTTTTTTATCAAGTTATTATAGGTAGAGTTCCACTTTAAAATTGCTGTAAACCTCAGACATGAAATATGAACAAAGCTATCCTTCTATACTGTGCACTTGTCTCTATTCAATGCACTGAATGTGATTTCTCTCTGCTGTCTCGATCATCTGCTATCAGCATGAATCCTGTCTGAAAGCTTTTCCCCATGCAAAATATAAAAAGGTGATGGGGAGGACAGCTTTAGCATACAAAATTACTTAAATAATAGCGTTAATAGTGCAGAAAAAAACAGCTGCATACAATAGGCATAGATACACAATACACCCATATAACAATATAATGATAATTATAGAGCTCAATATTTCAAATAAACATACAATTCACACAATTCACCCGTGAAAATTACATCAGTGTCCATGTAAACGTGTTATGCTAAAATATAATTAGTATGTGATTGAATCACAAATAGGAAAAGTCCAGTGATTTAATAATCCAGTAAATGTTTTCTGAACCTTCACAATACTAATGAAGATCACCCACCGTCACATGCCTTCGCCAAACAGGAAGATTGCACACTCACCAGAAAGTATTGCTGTCTATGAACAGAACAACAAACAACACTTAGTAATCATATATCTCTCCTTCCAGGGATGTATTACTCCATTTGTTCAATCATGAGTATAAACTACAATATTTTTCTCTCTCCACCTGTGTATTTCTAAATTTCATCCGATGATGTAAAACAGCACTCACATTCAAAATGAACCACCAGCAACAAAACAAAATATTCATAATGCAGTATTTATTGGTGACTCAGAGTGCATAAGCATAATAAAAAGTACAATGCAAATCTAAAATATATGCCGCTAGTCACACTTACGTCCAGAGCCGCCAATTTGACAAAGAATGGTGGCAGGATCCCTGGCAGATAGCCTAACTCAACACAGTTTTCACTCAACTCTCACTCAACAGTTTTGTGCAACAGCGCGTCTTCAAGAGCTTGTGTATAGCAGCCATAATATTGTGGCATATGCCCGGAGTTCCCCGCGTCACTTCCGGTTTTGGCGCCATTTTGTTGTAGTCCAAATCAAACAACAAAGTGGCCACCATTTTCTTAAAACCAATAACAACAGAGAGGAAAAAACCTTGAGTACCGGAGTAATCATTTAGATCTTGGCAACAAAAACTACACCAAACAGTTGTGTGCTCTGAATAAAAGAACAGACAACCTGTGTATGAAGTGTTATATCAATAGTATGTATTACCTAGTTGGGTGTCACCTTAATGGAGTACACCAAAAATGTCTGTTGTAAATATAAAATGACATATTCAAAAAAGGATGACATGTATAAAAAATATATATAACAAATATTTATAAAAACATGTACCGTATTTTCCGGTGTATAAGACGACCCCCCTATTACATGATCTACCGGTAATACTTATACTTAGATTACCTTGGAGATATTATACTCGGCGTATATGACGACCTCCCATTTTTGGGGGATTTTTTTGAGGTTCAAAAGTAGTCTTATACGCCAGAAAATACAGTATATATTATACGTTTGGATAGGCTACATATCACATACAATAAACAGTAAATATCTACTTCTGATTTTTCAATATAAAATATATATTACATCTATGTCGATGTATAGACAACCTCTACACTGACATAATGAAGAGAGAGCACAAGAATGAAAAACCTAGCAAAATCTAAATATTATCTGGTGTCAATAAAACAATTGACATCCCAGTCAACATTTAGACCTAAAGGGAAATTAGATTTTAGCTCATAGACCATTTCATTTCTAACTTAGATACTTCCCTAGTGTAATGACAGCTCCACCAATGTGGTTGCAACTTGTCAATAGCCACAACTTTCAGGCCCCTGGGATCTTTATTATGACATTGTCAAAACTAGGCAGAAAAGCTGTGATATTTTAGACCTATCTTAAAGTGATTGTTAAGTCTTGTTTGAAAAAAAAAATAACAGGGTCTAATATTACTGTAAGAAAAATTTGTGGTTCTAAACGAATCACCCCTCTCCCTCCAGTCTCCAATGTATTAATAAAATTACCAGAAAGATAATTCTAAAGTTCCTCTATCTTACCTGCACTGTGTTAGGTTTTCTATTAAAAATAACCATGTCCAGGGTTATATTTGAGGAATGAATAATTTTTCCAGTAAATCTAAAATATTCAAGAAAACTGCTTTTTAATATATGTTGAACCACCCTAAAGATTAACACAAGCTAAATCTAGAATAAGCAAGAGTTTAGAAAACTTGTCAGGTTTTTATTGCTGTCTGCGCCAACACTGGGAAAAAAATAATCCTCTCAGTATCACGAGAGGGGGAATCTAAAATGTTACAATTTTCACTAAAACATGAATAAATGGGAAATTGTCCAATGGGAACACCCGTTTTGGTGATAACTGTAAAAGAAAGGATTTCCCTTCACTTTTTGTTGGAAGCAACCAAAGTAAAATCTTACAAAACAGCTAAAAAAGAAAAATAATAATAATTAAACTCTGTAATAAATAATTGAAAGAAATTGTAAAATAAAATAATAGTAAAAAGTTTTAACAAAAAAAAAAAAGTTTTAATTTTTTTTAAATATAAAAGACAATTTAAAAAGGGCTAATTCACACAAGTTCTCTGTTATGTTTGGGTCTGCTAATAATTATTTTAGTGTATTTTTTGTGAAAATATTGTCTTGATAAATTGGGGTGGGCCCTGCTAGGTAGGCTGTACTGGGGCCCCTCATTTCTAACAGCAGCCCGGGATATGGGGCTGCAGGGATCTACTGCTCTGGGAAGAAACCTTTAAGATACTGACTGCCATGGAGTGCTTATGTTGCACCTAGAGCAACTCGGCTGTGGTTGTTCCACATATGGAGGTGGTGAGTTGGAAAGCAATGCAGGAACCTTCCATTGCTATTGTGCTATGAACTTAGATTCTGAGATACTACTTAAAGTGGAGTTCCACCCTAAATTTATACTTACCTCCATCTTCTCGCTCCGGGTCACCTGAAAAACAAATGGATAACTCGTATAGAAGAAAATATACTCACCTTACTTCCTTCTTCCTCCCCTCGGCGGCCACGGCGATTCGTCACTTCCTGGGTTTGCAATGATTCCTGGGAGCTGAACGTCATCGCTCCCACGAATCAATGTGCCTGCACCGGCCCCGCCGTCACTTCCGGTGTGCGCTCGTCATTCCCTTCTAAACAGCTTCTGGGCATGTCCAGAAGCTGTGGAGGGATGACGCGCGCGCACCGGAAGTGACGTCGGGGCCGGTGCAGTGCATCGTGGGACCGAAGAAGACGGAAGAGGACGCAGAAGAGGATCACGCTGGCTTCAAGCTGCCCACACCTGAGATGGCAGCGCTGGAGAATACATTTTCAAGGTAAGTATTACTTCTTTCAGGTAAGTGCAACCCGGGACAGATCAGAGGCTAGCCATTGTGGAATGTACTAGCCCTGACTGTCCCGGGGGTATTTTTATTTAAAAATGTATTCCCAGGGTGGAACTCCGCTTTAAACCTCAGTTGTCAAGGAGTCACTATAAACTTTAGGAAAGGAAGTTTAGCCATTATAGCTCTGTGATAGAGGGACCCAGAAAGTTAGAAAGACATGCAGAAGACCAAGGACTGTGTTTTAGGTAGAATCTACTTTTATCCTATGCTTTCTTCGTGCTGTTTCCAATATTCAAGTCATAGCGTAATACCATCTTTTAAAATAAAGTCACTACACCCGTCATTGCAAGCATCCAGTCACAAGAACTGCACCTTAGGGCAATGTCCCCAGAAGATTTATTGCTAAGTAAGTGGATCTGGGACATTTATAATAATAATTTGCTAGGGTACTGAAGGCCAAGATTTAATAATATTTTGAAAATTAGTCAAAACTGTGCTATATAGGTATTATAAATAAATCCCTAGGCTCGGAAAGAGCCATGAGTTAATTACAAAGGCAATGTGCAAGGAATAGCCATAAATGGGCCAGACCTCTCACCCACTACAATGTTCATATTTTCCAACCTTGATATTTTTATTTGGTAAAAGAAAAGCATGGCTGTGTTTTTTCTATAAACTTTAGCAGCAGATCTGCCTGTACTTTCAATTCTCATGATGCCTAACACGTAAATAAAATATACTTTTTATTGCAACATTTATTGGAAAAAGCTAGTAGCTAACTCTCATGCATTATATATTCCAACTGCCCTTATTTTGATACAGTCATTGCCATTTTTGAACCCTAAAAAAGGTAAAATAAAAAAAACAAATCTGGTATTCAAACATTGTCTGGTTTGATTTTAGTCTGGACAATTCTCTATGGTTGCAATTTATAATCTTTTTAAATGATCAGATATGTTTTAAGATATTCTTAGCTTTGTAAATGTGTATAAAAAAACATAAACTGTATATTTAGTAAAAACACACAACAGTAATTAAAACTGCACTATGTGTATCTGCAGATAACAATATTAGGATTTCAAACAAAGAAAAATCAACCACAAGAAAACAAGATCACAAAAGTCTATTGTCCCCCTTCTAAAAGATTTAGAGACCAGAATGAGTGCCTGGAAAGTTAAAGTGGACCTTAAAGGAAAATGCATACAGTATACAGAAATGTCTAGAGATCCTTCCCTTGTAAGCATTAGTAACTCTTGGTATGGGCAAAAGGTACCTGTAAAGAAAAGTTAGAGTTTATACTTACTAAATTAGGCAAAATGGTTGCTGGACCACAGCAATTGTTGTAACAGTAGCCCTATTTTACACAAACCAGCTAGAAAGCCCACAAATACAAGGTTACGACAGTCTGCAAACTTTACACTAAATACCACCAATATTATTATACAAAATATTTAAAAGAACAAGGAAAAACTTTGGATCTAAGACATCTAAAAGAAATGTAGACTGGTTTTGGGCATCATATATCATATGCATCAGCTATTTCAAATTCACAATCTCATCTTTCTTGTGGTTATAAAAGAAACCATCTAACACAAATATACTAAATAAATCCACATGTCCATTAACGTCGAAGTTTAACATGTCCACCTGAGGTGGCCACCACATCCAAGTTAGTGTTTTCAATTTTCAAGTACTCTTTCAAACTAATGCAGCAACAGCTGTTATTATGTTTTGTATTGTAATCATATCATATCAGATCACTTGGAAACAGAGGTAAAGCATATATATATATATATATATATATATATATATACAGTATCTCACAAAAATGAGTACACCCCTCACATGTCTGAATTTTTTATTATATCTTTTCATGTGACAACACTGAAGAAATGATACTTTGCTACAATGTAAAGTAGTGAGTGTACAGCTTGTATAGCAGTGTAAATTTGCTGTCCCCTCAAAATAACTCAACACACAGCCATTAATGTCTAAACCACTGGCAACAAAAGTGAGTACACCCCTAAGTGAACATGTCTAAATTGGGCCAAATTAGCCATGTTTCCTCCCCGGGGTCATGTGACTCGTTAGTGTGACAAGGTCTCAGGTGTGAATGGGGAACAGGTGTGGTAAATTTGGTGTTTCCGCTCTCACTCTCTCATACTGGTCACTGGAAGTTCAACATGGCACCTCATGGCAAGAAACTCTCTGAGGATCTGAAAAAAAGAATTGTTGCTCTACATAAAGATGGCCTAGGCTATAAGAAGATTCCCAAGACCCTGAAACTGAGCTGCAGCACAGTTGTCAAGACCATACAGTGGTTTAACAGGACAGGTTCCACTCAGAACAGGCCTAGCCATGGTTAACCAAAGAAGTTGAGTGCATGTGCTCAGCATCATATCCAGAGGTTGTCTTTGGGAAATAGACGTATGAGTGCTGCCAGCATTGCTGCCGAGGTTGAAGGGGTATATTGTTGTCACATGAAAGTATATATTAAAATATTTACAAAAATGTGAGGGGTGTACTCACTTTTGTGAGATACTGTATATCTGTATATATATATATAAACTGCCCTATCTACCAAAGGAATCTGAATCTGAATTCAGTGAAGCTGCTCTTGCAAATCAAATACCCAAGCTAGATATCACAACCAGACACTGCTTTGTCTTTTCTCAGTATGTTCCCAGTTGTCAGCAGTGGCGGCTGGTACTCAAAATTTTTTGGGGGGGGCGCAATAAGAAAAATGTAATAGGTATTGCTTCGCGGCAAAAAACGCGGTAAAAAATTGCGTGACTTTGAGGTCATGGTACAGGCATGGCACAGATGGTATAGGCATGGCACAGGTGATGGTACAGGCATGGCACAGGCATGGCACAGATGATGGTATAGGCATGGCACAGGTGATGGAATAGGCATGGCACAGGTGATGGAATAGGCATGGCACAGGTGACGAGTCAGCACTTCCCTGGCTGAGACACTTACCTGGCGACGGCTTGGCTCCCGGCGGCGGCTTCTCCCCCTCCTTGCGACTCCGACATCCGTCCTCTTCTGCTCGGCTCCCGGCGGCGACTTCTCCCCTCCTCGCGACTCCTCTTCTGCGGCGGCGGGAAGCTGACCGGGCGGTGACGGTGAGTGACTGATGCACGCACCGGCACCGCCCCCAACGAGGTCAGCATGGATGTCCTTTATCATGATTGGTCCAGGCTGGAGTCTGGACCAATCATGATCCAAGACATCACAAAAGGGGGGTGGTGTAGCGCCGTGCTCTGCGCAACAGTTACGCCCCAGAAGGCTGCCATTTGGCGCCTCTGCGGGTGGAAAACCCCACCCCCCCATAGGCACCAATGGAGCGGGCTCCAAAAGGGTGGTGGGTGTAGCGCAGTACTCTGCGCTACAGTTACGCCCCAGAAGGCCGCCTCTCGGCGCTTCTGCGGGTGGAAAACCCCACCCCCCATAGGCACCAATGAGGCGGGCGCCCCTTGTGGGCAAAAATTTTTTTTTTTTAATCTTTTTTTTTTCTTTTTCTTTTTTTTGGGGGGGGGCGCCCCTGCGCCCCCTATGGGCCGGCCGCCACTGGTTGTCAGTATAAGGAATCTCTACACAATCATTATAACTATGTATTACCCAGCACAGCTTACCAAATACAGTAATAAGATGTTATAAATTTTCCTAGCACAGCTGTATACACCCTCAGGTGCTGGTTAGCAGATTTATGGGTGGTGTATATGCATCACCCAGGTTTCTCACCTACATGCAGTGAGTGGTTCCAGGGTTTATGACTGATATAGAGAGATTTTTTTTTCTCAGAATCTTAATAGGATCTGCTCTGGGTCCTGAAGCTTTATAAGGCTTTGGGAGGGGAAATTCCCTAGGTCCACATTTTATCTGAGAGCCAGACCATGTTACTAGTCTCAACTATGAACTAGCCTTTATATATGTGAGCTGCCTGATTTTTTGGGGACTCTGTGAGGGGTACCCTGTTAGCCTGAAACTGACATAGGTTGGCTTCTCAAAGTCCTCCTGCATTGAAACTGTGTTTGTTTGCTGCCTTGCTAAATAAAAGTACAAGAAAAACCTACTTGGACTGTTCACTGTGTCATGCATGGTTTACTTCTAGCAATACCAATTGAGCCTTACAGCACACATACACTAGGGTCACTTAAAGGTGGCCATAAATGGATCCAAATTTGGCTTGCTCAGCAGATATTGGTTGAATTTCAATCCATCTATGGCCATTCCCATTTGAGAGGAGTCAATCTAATGATTAGCATCTCTTGAACAGGGTTCTTGGTAATTTTTTTGTTTGATCAGCATTTGCAGCCAATCAGCTTTAGTCTACCAAAATTTTTGGGACTTGGCAAGAAATCATAATAGCCATAGGAATAACACACAGATTCAAGAAGCACAGGCAGACTCAATGTTGGGTTAAAGTGGATGTACACCCTCACATATACCCAGTGACTTGAACAGCCTCTAATGATACACAGAGATGAAAGAAATCTCCCTACATAAGTTTTATTTGTATATCTGCTGTCTTCAGCTTTCTACACTGTTTAGAAAGTAAACATTACGTTAGAAAGTGTTGGCATACACTGTGTGACAGCTGATTGGGGGAAGGGCACACACCCCCCCCCCCCCACATAGGCAGAGAAAGGAAGAAACATGCAGAGCTGTGCTGTGAATAGACCAGCTCTCTGCTAATCGATCTATATGCACCCATCCCTATACAAATTTCCAGCTGCTTTTATCTCCTGTATTGGAGAACTTTTCAGAAGTTATCATGCTGATAACAGAGGAGCAGAGCAGCAGAAAGACACGGACCTCATGGCTTTTGAGGGAGATAAATAAACACTACAGATATATGTGCCCAGGTCAAATTTCATGAATGGTGTTTACACCCACTTTAAGGTCAAGGCATGGATAAAAGTGTTTGCTATGTTTTTTTCTACATGTGTTATCATGTTTCTATAGATCAAATCATCTTTCTGACTTAATCACAGCAGCAGAGTCAGCAGCTCTTTTGTCTGACATCCTGCTACAACTCAATTATACTGTTCTTCTATCACTGACATGTGAATCCAATAATCATTTGAGTCTTTAAAGACAAAACCACCAGCCATCCATGAACCATAGAATATCCAGATTTGTATCATAAATTACTTGTGCAGCGTAAATATCTTGATTATATCGTACATCGCATACCATGCAATTTTTAAAGTGTCACATTAAGTGTAACCATTTAATCGCTAGCTGGACTCATTTTAAGCCTATTTGAAGAAGTCAGTTGTAATAATAGAAACCTGGAAGACATCAGATGGTTGCTTTTCTCTGGATGGGTTCTCTTACAGATCATGCTTTAATCTTTAGTCTTCAAGGCCCATGAAGTAGATGTTATTAATGAAGACATGCAGAAAACCAATTAAGTGGTATAAATCAGACACATCATAAATCATCATTTTGAAAGGTTTGTAAACAAATACCATTTATGCCTACAGTTCTTTATTATTTACAACAACTAAAGTACAGAAATACTGCTTATGTTTTCTGGTAAACCTCCTTCAGTGCTCATGAAATAGTACAGCCTGGATATGTAAACAGAAAATATGTCTTCCCACATGTACATACTGTAGATAATATAGTTACATACAGTATTTCACAAAAGTGAGTACACCCCCTCACATTTTTGTAAATATTTTATTATATCTTTTCATGTGACAACACTGAAGAAATGACATTTTGATACAATGTAAAGTAGTGAGTGTACAGCTTGTATAACAGTGTAAATTTGCTGTCCCCTCAAAATAACTCAACACAGCCATTAATGTCTAAACCGCTGGCAACAAAAGTGAGTACACCCCTAAGTGAACATGTCCAAATTGGGCCAAATTAGCCATTTTCCCTCCCCGGTGTCATGTGTTAGTGTTACAAGGTCCCAGGTGTGAATGGGGAGCAGGTGTGTTAAATTTGGTGTTATTGCTCTCACTCTCTCCTCCTGGTCACTGGAAGTTCAATATGGCACCTCATGGCAAAGAACTCTGAGGATCTGAAAAAAAATAGTTGCTCTACATAAAGATGGCCTAGGCTATAAGAAAATTGCCAATACCCTGAAACTGAGCTGCACCACGGTGGCCAAGACCATACAGCGGTTTAAAAGGACAGGTTCCACTTAGAACAGGCCTCGGCATTCAGTCTGTCAGTGCTCAGACCATAAGTCGCACACTGCATCAAATTGGTCTGCATGGATGTCGTCCCAGAAGGAAGCCTCTTCTAAAGATGATGCACAAGAAAGCCCGCAAACAGTTTGCTGAAGACAAGCATACTAAGCACATGGATTACTGGAACCATGTCCTGTGGTCTGATGAGACCAGGATAAACTTATTTGGTTCAGGTGGTGTCAAGCGTGTGTGGATGCAACCAGGTGAGTAGTACAAAGACAAGTGTGTCTTGCCTACAATCAAGCGTGGTGGATGGAGTGTCATGGTCTGGGGCTACCGGCACTGAGGAGCTACAGTTCATTGAGGGAACCATGAATGCTAACATGTACTGTGACATACCTGAAGCAGAGCATGACCCCCTCCCTTCGAAGAGTGGCCCAGGGCAGTATTCCAACATGATAAAAACCCCAAACACACCTCCAAATTGACCACTGCCTTGCTAAATAAGCTGAGGGTAAAGGTGATAGACTGGCCAAGCATGTCTCCAGATCTAAACCCTATGGAGCATCTGTGGGGCATCCTCAAATGGAAGGTGGAGGAGTGCAAGGTCTCTAACATCCACCAGCTCCATGATTTCGTCATGGAGGAGTGGAGGAGGACTCCAGTGGCAACCTGTGAAACTCTGGTGAACTCCATGCCTAAGAGGGTTAAGGCAGTGCTGGAAAATAATGGTGGCCACACAAAATATTGACGCTTTGTGCCCCATTTGGACATTTTCACTTAGGGGTGTACTCACTTTTGTTGCCAGCAGTTTAGACATTAATGGCTGTTTGTTGAGTTATTTTGAGAGGACAGCAAATTTACACTGTTATACAAGCTGTACACTCACTACTTTACATCGTAGCAAAGTGTCATTTCTTCAGTGTTGTCACATGAAAAGATAAAATAAAATATTTACAAAAATGTGAGGGGTGTACTCACTTTTGGGAGATACTGTATATATTTGTGAAGGTTCTCAGTTATCTATGTTATGGTAAAGCTAGCAATAGTTAGTTACATTCAAGCGGACTTTTAAGGATGTTTTGCCACTCATTCAGGTAGTTTCCTCAATCCAATCCAAACATCTTCAATGCTGCAGAACAAATTCAACTGAATGTGACTAATTACTACTAGGTATGTTTAAAAACTATACAGGTACAGAACATTTTTGTTAATTGAGTAAGTAGGGAGGAAAAAATATCTCACCTTTTTTGGATGTGTCTACAGACTTGGAGCTTGAGTTCTCTACCTTGTTCTCTGACCTTGTTGGGTATTCTTTGACAATTAAAACTGATTTAGAATGATATGCCGACTTGGAGCTTCACTACCGATTAAAATAACCTTGAACGTGTTCACAATTGTGATCTGAGTTTCTAGCAGCTTAGTGATGCTGGGATAGGAGGAATATTCTGCCCAGCCAAGTAAGTTCAAATTTGAAGGGAAAATAGTTATAACAGCAGGTATGTGAAATTTACTGTTTAGGTTGCACCATGGGGAAAAGTGCGCCTGTAGAGAAAATGATATACTACAAAAGAAGAGTTTAACCTCTTAATGCCTAAGGGTAAAACAAAACTTAATGACTAAGCCCAATTTTGCAACTTTAACATGTGTTAGTAAAACTGTACACATCATCACAACTACTTTGTGTATCCAGGTGAATTATACCTTGTTTTTCTCAGGACAAATTGGGCTTTCATTTGGTGGTAAATTGTATTGAATATCTCCTGATTTTTTTTTTTAATTAAAGGAAAACTGGCCCAAAAAAGAAAAAACAAAATTATTTTTTTTATTTAGCTGTATCTTTCTTGCTACTACCATAACCTACCACCAAAGAACAACCCAAAATAAATGTTCCTACTCCTGGCAATCGCAGTGATACCACATATGTGTATGTTAGTTGTTGTTTGTATCCGTAGTACAGCCCAAAAATGCATTTTGCTTTTTTTTTTTTTTTTTTTTTATCCTACCTAAAACACGCTGACACTGACACTAAATGACACTGATACTAATTAAAAAGAAAAGTCCTGTCCATAAAATACTGACCTTGACCTTTGACCCTGAACTTAACCTTTGTTCTTGACATTTGACCCTCACCTTGACCCAAACATTATCCTTGGCACTGACAAAAACTAATTTTTTTTTTTCAATTTTTTTTTCTACACTTTTTGCAAGGACAAAGAAAGATACAATGTATCTCTCTCGTCTATTCATAGAAACAGAAAACAGGGGGGCGGGTTTCACAGTGACTGATCACTGTGATAGCCAATCAGAGGCTATCACTGCAATCATGTGACCCAGAATCAGACTTTCTAGGCCCTGATTGTTAGAAGGGGACTCTGGACTCTTGGTGAGACCCCTGTCTCTGTGCTGGGAGTGCGCTCCCAGTACAAATGAGGATACGCAAATATACAGAAAAAAGCTAAGTCCAGTGGGGCCCCATATTTATGTTACGTTGGCGCCAAGGGGTTACGGAAGAGTCTTATACTCTACCAGATATGCTTCCCTCAGTTTATTTATTATAGTTGTAAGGAGGTTAAGTTGTGGAAGAGTCAAGTAAACTAAAGCCGGTCATACATGGATTAAAATTCAGCCGGATCAGCCGGCCAAATTTTGATCACTGTATGGGCAACCTGGGCTATTAATTGACTTGTGTACAACCAGCCTGTTGGGTTTTCCTCAAATGATTAGTGCCCTCGGCTATAGCCAGCGTCACTAATCATTGTGTTCCACCGGCAGGAAAGATGCCCTACGTTCCCCGCTGACAGAACACAATAGTGCTGAGGGAGGGATTCCTCCATCAACACTGACTGTTGTTGAAGGAAAGAAAATTGCATAATCTATGGCCTGCCTAAGACCCTAATGATGATGAAATATGTTGGACACATTATAGCTGGGCCTGTCCTATCTATAACTAGCCACACACAGTTCAACGTTAAAGCTGTGGGTAGCCCTGTGGGTACCACCCAGCTTGATAAAATTAGATTTTTCAACTTTTGTCAAAGGAAACAGATAGGTAATTGCTAGCCTGGACAGTGACTGCATCCAATCAGATGCAGTCACTGTTCAGATATTTTGCAGCAGGGGAGATTCCTTCATCCATGCTGCTTAGCGTAGACAGAAAAATTAATTATACTTCTCGTGCTCATTCCATGGGAAATATTTGTGTGTATGGCTAGCTTAACTGCCAAGAAAGGCTTGCCCATAGTGCAAATTAATTTTCTCGGTGCATACATATGCGCATGCGCAGGCCGGCAACTGGCCGGGCAGATGTGCATGGGCATGGGCATAGGCGTGCACACTTATACTCACCTATCCAGGTGCGCGCCTGTCACCAATGCTCACGCCAAACAGGGTATGTAAGCAGGCTGCAGTATTGGTTCATTATTGTTTGGTCTACAGCAGGAGTCTCAAACTGGCAGCCCTCAAGCTGTTGTGGGACTACAAGTTCCATAATGCCTCTGCCTATGGGAGTCATGCTTGTAACTGTCAGTCATGCAATGCCTCATGGGAATTGTAGTTCTGCAACAGCTGGAGAGCCACCAGTTTAAAACCTCTGGTTTACAGCTTCCGTGTGCTCGATCCTGATTCCTGTGTTTGGCCTCTGATTCTGGCCTGGCTTGTTCCTGACCTGGGTTTTGTCTGCTACCTGCCCCAATGCTAATGGCCACATGGATGTGAATAAGGACTAGAGATGCATATGTTTTTAAAATAAATGAAATTACACCAGAAGTTCACACGAGGCATTTGGATACACTTTTCTTTGGCCATTTGTATCATCAATTTGGAGAGAACAAGATGATAGAACTGTTTTTATTTAAAGTAGAACATCTTCTGTGTACCTATCTTTCACTTCTGAATGTAGGTAGGCAACTATTTCTACCAGCAGTCTATAATATCACCTCTACAGTGCCTTGCGAAAGTATTCGGCCCCCTTGAACTTTGCGACCTTTTGCCACATTTCAGGCTTCAAACATAAAGATATAAAACTGTAATTTTTTGTGAAGAATCAACAACAAGTGGGACACAATCATGAAGTGGAACGAAATTTATTGGATATTTCAAACTTTTTTAACAAATAAAAAACGGCAAAATTATTCAGCCCCCTTAAGTTAATACTTTGTAGCGCCACCTTTTGTTGCGATTACAGCTGTAAGTCGCTTGGGGTATATCTCTATCAGTTTTGCACATCGAGAGACTGAAATTTTTGCCCATTCCTCCTTGCAAAACAGCTCGAGCTCAGTGAGGTTGGATGGAGAGCGTTTGTGAACAGCAGTTTTCAGTTCTTTCCACAGATTCTCGATTGGATTCAGGTCTGGACTTTGACTTGGCCATTCTAACACCTGGATATGTTTGTTTGTGAACCATTCCATTGTAGATTTTGCTTTATGTTTTGGATCATTGTCTTGTTGGAAGACAAATCTCCGTCCCAGTCTCAGGTCTTTTGCAGACTCCATCAGGTTTTCTTCCAGAATGGTCCTGTATTTGGCTCCATCCATCTTCCCATCAATTTTAACCATCTTCCCTGTCCCTGCTGAAGAAAAGCAGGCCCAAACCATGATGCTGCCACCACCATGTTTGACAGTGGGGATGGTGTGTTCAGGGTGATGAGCTGTGTTAACGTTTTGCATTGTTGCCAAAAAGTTCGATTTTGGTTTCATCTGACCAGAGCACCTTCTTCCACATCTTTGGTGTGTCTCCCAGGTGGCTTGTGGCAAACTTTAAACAACACTTTTTATGGATATCTTTAAGAAATGGCTTTCTTCTTTCCACTCTTCCATAAAGGCCAGATTTGTGCAGTATACGACTGATTGTTGTCCTATGGACAGAGTCTCCCACCTCAGCTGTAGATCTCTGCAGTTCATCCAGAGTGATCATGGGCCTCTTGGCTGCATCTCTGATCAGTCTTCTCCTTGTATGAGCTGAAAGTTTAGAGGGACGGCCAGGTCTTAGTAGATTTGCAGTGGTCTGATACTCCTTCTATTTCAGTATTATCGCTTGCACAGTGCTCCTTGGGATGTTTAACCACATTACCACCGGAGGATTTTGCTGTCTTACATCCAGGCCACTTTTTGCGATTCGGCGCTGTGCGACTTTAACTGACAATTGCGCGGTCATGCGTCACAGTCACCTGTGCGATTTTTACTTTTTGCGCTATAAACAAAAAAAGAGCATTTATTTTGAAAAAATAACAATATTTTTTAAATTTTTTTATATGAAATTCCCCCCAAAAAAATGTAAAATCCAAATTTTTTTAAATTTTTGGCCAATTTGTTTTCTGCTACCTATGTTTGGTAAAAAAAATCACAATAAGCGTATTTTGATTGGTTTGCGCAAAAGTTATTGCGTTTATTAACTAAGGGAAAGATTTCTGTCATTTTTGGTGGTTTTTTTTTAACGCGTAATGGCGGCGATCTGCGATTTTTTTTGAGGGACTGCGACATTGCGGCGGACAGATTGGACCCTTGACTGACATTTTTGACACTTTTGGGGGTACCAGTGACATTTCTATAGTAATCAGTGCTATAAATATGCACTGTTACTGTAAAAATGACACTGGCAGGGAAGGGGTTAATTTTATTGGAGAGGGAGGGGTTAATGTATGCCTGGTGCTTACTGACGTGTGTGGGGGGAGGTGACTGAGTGACACAAGGACAGATCGCATGTTCAGCTATGCTGAACCCTGCAATCTGTCACTCCTTGTCACTTAGGAGATCCGCCCGCTCTGTTTACACAAGCGGGCGGATCTCCAAACTCGATTTCCCGACGATCAGGGAAGAGCAGCGGCGATCGCCGGCACTCCTCCCCTGTCCCGACTCCCGCTGTGACTGAAAACAGCGGGAGCGCGCCTCCGGCGGCGCGCGAGTGCCGCCTACAGGGGGAGGGGTCCAGCGACGTAGGTCTACGAATCGAGCCACTTTGCCGCAGTACGGTCAACGTGACCGGTCGGCAAGTGGTTAAAGCTTGGGAAATCTTTTTGCATCCAAATCCGGCTTTAAACTTCTCCACAACAGTATCTCGGACCTGCCTGGTGTGTTCCTTGTTCTTCATGATGCTCTCTGAGCTTTAAACGGACCTCTGAGACTATCACAGTGCAGGTGCATTTATACGGAGACTTGATTGGATTCTATTTATCATCATTAGTCATTTAGGTCAACATTGGATCATTCAGAGATCCTCACTGAACTTCTGGAGAGAGTTTGCTGCACTGAAAGTAAAGGGGCTGAATAATCTTGCACGCCCAATTTTTCAGTTTTTTATTTGTTAAAAAAGTTCGAAATATCCAATCAATTTCGTTCCACTTCATGATTGTGTCCCACTTGTTGTTGATTCTTCACAAAAAATTACAGTTTTATATCTTTATGTTTGAAGCCTGAAATGTGGCAAAAGGTCGCAAAGTTCAAGGGGGCCGAATACTTTCACAAGGCACTGGATTTTCTTCTGTAACAGTGAAATTGTCTATAAATGTCCTCATCCGACGATCATCTAACACACTAATTTGGAGGTCTTCTGACCTCCTGCTCTCCAGACCCCTAGGCACCTCCTCCTATGCACGTCTCCAGGATTTCTCCACAGCCTCTCCCTTCATCTGGAATTCCAACCCCAATCCATCTTGCTATATCCTACTAGAGTATGTCCTTTCTATCTTTAGGTGATCCTTGAAAACCTATCTCTTTAGGAAAGCCTATCCCACCTCTACCTAACAATTGGAATTTCACTTTCTCCTTCCCCTCAACTCCACAGTCATTGCCCTTGTATCACTTACCTCTCTGTTTAAATTGTAATAATAATAATGTGATGCACAAGGCTTTGGCCATTAGGGGTACCTCTAGGAGGTGATACTAAGCATTTTCTATGTAATAAGTGTTCATTATGACAAATGAAGATTTTCAAAAATTGTTGGCAAATCCTTCTGTCTATTGACCATTCCTGCAATGTTCTAGTCCTTTAGGTGAGTTGTACAATTAGCAGCTGGTGTTACAATTGATGAACAGGTAGACATCCAGCCATAGTTCTTAGAGAGCCACCTTCTTTTCTGTGGCTACTCTAAGGCAGTTAGGGTGGTTACTGGACCCTGGCATAACATTTGTACCATCTGGAAGCTTCATGTTTTACTGTAAACATTTGAAGGAGGAGCATACTGGCTTAGATTTGAAGTACCATTGCTACTCAATGTTAAATGTTGCATTTATATTTTCTGAAGTGCCAAAAACCTACTTTTTAATGTGAAACATCTGCTCCTCCGATCCTGAACACCCCGACTGGCCTATAAGTATTTTTACCACTGGTTATAAGCAGCAATTCTGGTTCGGGGTCAAAAATCTGTTCTATGCCATAAGTCTGATGGTTTCAAAAATGCAACATATTTGATTGGTAATCAGAACCCAAAAGACTGTATTACTAGTAGAACATCATAAAATCAGCTCCAGGAGCAGAGTCCAGTTACTTTAACTACTAATCAGAATACTCATCTGTAAAATAATTTATTATTTATTGTTAAAGGTTTCTGCACTTTACTTCTTATACAAGTTACCCAAAAATCACTTTATAATTGTAGCAACGACCCAGTGCTATTAAATTCCAGTCCAGCCTTTTTCAACTGTGCCTTCTGTGTTCTTCAGGGGTTCTTCAGGCGTAGAATAACACCTAACAATTGCCCCACAATTGCCCAAAGAATTGTGTACATGGCAGCTGGTTAAAACAGACCTGCTTTTTGTTACACAAAGCCACAGATTTTCTTTTGTGCAGCATTACAACCTTGGCCACTCTACAGGCCAGCCATCAGCACCCTAACAGCTGCTGACATCATTGGTTGATAAGGAGACATCTGGCACATGCCCAGCATCTTTGTTTGACCCCCTTCACCTCTCAGTTGGCTCTGGGAGCATGTTAGGTGTTTTGGGGGAGAGGAAATAAGAAAGAAGGATTACTAAAATACCAGTCAGTACCAGTGTGCTAAAGTGTACTTTCTCTGAAATAATAAATCGCCCCTAATGTTGGGTGTCCTACGTGTGTGGATGCTGCTGCAATATGTAAAACTATTAATTTAGTTTTTTCATTTTTTGGGTTGGGAATTTAAAGGGTTTTGTTAAGGCAGCAGGTTTTTTATCTATGCATTAGGTTGAAAAACCTTCTGTGTGCAGCAGCCCCCCTCAGCCCCCCTAATACTTACCTGAGCGTCTTCTTTATCCAGCGATGTCCACAAATGCCTGGGTCATCTAGTACTCTCCTTCCTTATTGGCTAAGACACAGCAGCTGCGCCATTGGCTGCTGCTGCTGTAAATCAAACATATTCAGCCAATGAGGAGAGAGAGGGGGCAGGGCCTAAGCACGGCTTCATGTCTTAATGGACACATGGAGCTTCAGCTTGGCTTGGGTGCCCCCATAGAAAGCTGGTTGCTGTGGGGGCACTCAACAGGAGGGAGGGGCAGGCCAGGAGCACCGAAGAGGACCTGAGAAGAGGAGGATCTGGGCTGCCCTGTGCAAAACCACTGCACAGAAGAGGTAAATATAACATGTTTGTCTTTTTTTTTTTTTTTTTGGTGAACGTGTTTGTAATTTTATTAGAAAAAAATGGGACTTTGAAATCACTTTGATAGGACACCAAGCAAAGTGCAAGGTGCAGTAACCAATAGAAGCAAATAAAAACTTGCCATTAACTTGTCTGACTTCAGTATTCTTCCACTTTTACTCTTTTACTTCCACTAAGTTCTTTTACTTTGCACCTCTGTACTGCCTTAGCAAATAACCCAATAAACTGTTCTGAGAACAGCATAATAATAAAATGGTCCTACTTTAAGAATACAAAACAGATCATCTTTTTGTTTTTCTTGATGAATATCACACTAGATCAGACTATAATTACATTAGATAGATAATTCTTGTGGTTTTACTTCAATAAATTAATAATAAGAACTTCAATTGTGAGCATGAAAATGTCACTGGTGGAATTAATAACTCATTATCAATGTTGAACTTTTCTTTTATGATAGATAAGATGATTATTGTATCTAGGGGTAGACATATCTGTCCTCTCGGGGACCATTCCTGTCAGATTTATGCCACTCTTCGGCCTGGGAACAGACTGCCTGCCCACAGTCAATAACTGTTCTGATTTTATGGCATTTGACTGTCGTCCACTCTTACAAATGAGACAAGGAGTGCTATCCGCAATGCAATCAGGAAAGGAATACAGATGGTCTGATTTTTGGATTTGGCTACCAGCCAATACCTATTCAACTCCCTTGTGTATGAAGCATTGTGCTTTGAGAAGGCTGCCCGCATCGCCAAAGGATTTCAGTGACACTGACTTATCCAGTGCCCCTTGGACAGATCTGTGCTTTATGATGTCACCGGCTCTCTTTAAGGGAATTATTGCTGAGTGAATCACAGCCACTGCTACCATAATTTAGCTGGTATTTTCTACCTCTGCGGCCCTCAATGTCATAGGGTGAAATGCTCATGATTGATCCTCATAGCCTCCTATAAAACATGCCAGGATGGTGCTGGGACAGCACTACAAATTCATCAGACAATAAATGTAGAAGGATCTGAACTGTGCAAAGCTTTGCACATATTTTTAGCTGTGGCAGCCGGAGAAGTTGCAGCACGGCTTTTGAGATTAAACATCTTGGGGTAAACAGCCCTGTGATCTTTTTGTCAAACTGACAGCTGGTTAAACATCAGAGTTACATATTTGACTGCTGGTCAAACAAGCTCCACAGTCCACTATGTAGTGTACCTTGAGGGAAGAATAAGAAAAATACTTTGCTGTCTTGGGATAGAATTATGAATACAAATAGTTGATAGACAATGCTGTCAAAATGTGTAAAGAAATGTGACTGTAGAATTATGGTCCATTGACTTCAAAGGGGGGGTTCTGTAAATGTTTTCCTGGCTTGGAGAATAAAATGTTATATTTTAAAAACATTAACTTACAAGTATGTTTGGTAAAGCAGTGTGTTCAACCCAATCAACCAACTGGATTTCTGTTTACATTATATCTTGTAAGATAATTTGTCATAGCTTGCTATACTATTGCTGTTTTCTTTCTTTAATAGGACTTTTCACCCCTGCAGCTCCTTTGCAAGGGTTTGTTTTGGTAAAGCATCTGTTATGTCAGTAAAGTGTTGAGGAAGCTATGTAGTATTACAATTCTCAGGTTCCAGATGGAAATCGTGATCTAGAGCCCTACAAGGTCTCTGCATTATTAAGCCACTATAGTGTACCATATATTGTGCATAAAGGCCTTCAGGCTAATCAGTACATCATGATGCTTGGCTCAGTTTGTAAGTAATTTACAAACATTGTTGATCTTCAAGGATATCTAAACCCAGAACAAAAATGTATTATGTTGTAGCTTACTGGTCCTTAGATGTGGGGACTGCATTCCTTTTTCAGGCTAGGAACATTTTCAGCAGATACGGAAAATACATGTAACAAATGCAGTGTGAGTACTTTATGTCACATGAACTGAAAGATGCAATGCTAAATTCCCTTGTGTAAACTACAAGAAGCCACCCTAGGGCAAGAAGTATGTCAGTTACAGGATTACCAGGTGAAATGTAGAAGAAGCTAAGCTTGGATATATTATCCTTTTTTCGGGTTGAGATACTGGGGCAAATTTACTAAAACTGGAGAGTGCAAAATCTGGTGCAGCTGTGCATGCTAGCCAATCAGCTTCTAAATTCAGCTTGTTCAGTTAAGCGTTGACAAAAAAAAAATGGAAGCTGATTAGTTTCTATGCAGAGGTGCACCATATTTTGCACTCTCCAGTTTTAGTAAATCACCCCCACTATCTCTGTTTTCATTCTTGTAAATTCCTACTGTCCCTGATAAAGAGATGGGGAGACAGTATAGTCAATGTACAGTACATAGCAATGGTCTGGGGCAGCCATTATCTTGCACTTACAGTAGTAAATCCAGAACTTCACATTATTTTGTGCTTTTGGAGTCCCCTGATTACTGCTCCAGTCAAAGAAGCACAGGTTTATTTCTGAAATATGCAACCTTATGGTGGCATTGGTGGGGTGACATAATTATGTTTAATAAGCTAAGTTTCTAAAGACATTATTTACTCTAGCACAAGGTAGGGGGAATATATCTTCCCCAAGAATAATGCACAACATCATCGTTTCTCTGACTGTAGCTAGCCACTGCACAGACCATCTGTACTTTGGAAATATCCCAAAGGTGGACGAATAAATGTAATAGACATCAATCTGTCAGCTCAATTCAGAAGTAGCAGTCAATGTACATTAGGATAAATCAGTTTTATATTTATATAGCCATGAGCACTACATATGTTTTACACTGTAACATAATGGATCATCCAACATGCTATCACATGAGCACTGTCTCTGTATAGCATGTTTTATTACAGTGTTAACAAATTAAGGCCAATGTAAAAGGATTGCACATTTTATCTAACCATTTTATCTCCATTCTAAGATGGAGAGATTTGCTCTGCCTGTTTCATTATTTTTAAAGTTTTAAGGGACCTTGGAGGGAGACCAACCGTCTTGTCAAGTGAACATAGACAATTGTAACCATGGTCTTGTGATAGAGCCATGGAACATGCTCGTTAAATACTGTTAAAATTTTAACTCTAGGAAAAGAAAGCATATACACAGTTGAATCAAATATACTATATGTGATTTACTTTACCTGCAAAATAATTGTGTAATTGCTAGTCTTGTGATTTAGACACCCCTGCCCTCAGGCTATTGAGTAAAAGAAGGATATTAGGTTATACCCCACGCTTTTTGCGCTTGCAACTAGAATATGTGAAAAAAATGGTGATACATTTCAAACGTGTATAATAATACCATAAAAATATACAAAGCTCACATGCACCATAGACACCACTACAATATATGTACCAATCAGGCTCTAAAGGGGAACGGTGATATAACAAGCATATACACAGTTGAATCAAATATACTATATATGATCTACTTTATCTGCAAAATAATTGTGTAATTGCTAGTCTTGTGATTTAGACACCCCTGCCCTCAGGCTATTGACCTATTTTTTTTTTGAAGCAGTTAAAGTACACCAGCTAACTAGAGCAGCCCAACTCCGGCACCCAAGGATGCTCTAAGAGACACTTAGAATCCCATGTGGCTTTTCTGTGCACATTTTGACACTTCCTAAAAAAATTAAAATTTCTATAGGAGAGAGTCACAAGATTTAAGAGGTCCGGTAATGCTGCAATAGGCATCTGGAGCTATATGCAGGTTTCCAGCTACTGATTAGATAAGGAGGAGCATCTCTATTAACTTACTTTCTATCCTCCTTCCTCTCATGAAGTTCTGCCTCAATCAATCACTTACCCATCAAAAGTTTACTTCTTGTCAACCTTTAATTATTTTTATTTATTTCCATTGCTATAAGATATCCCAAGTCAACCAATCAAATTTCTTTGGCAGTGCGAGTGAGGTCCCTTGTCTAATCTACACTGGGACACTGAAAATAAATAAATCAGATCCGTTGCTTTGGGTAACACCATCTTTCGATTGCACACTTTGATAAATGAGTGCCATTATGTTCTTCCATATATAATGTGAGGCAGACACTTTTCAGACTGTTACTCCTGCTTATGCTTCATAATTCAGCTGTGTTCAAGTCTGTTCCTCTGTATGTGCAGCTTATTATAGACAGATCGCTGCTGATATTGATCTACATGGGTTCTCTAATGTGAAATATTTATAATCATAGGCCTCTGGGTTTCATGTTTTCAGATCCTTCCTAGGAATTGCAAGCTGTATTTATATTAAACATAGTACTTAAAATGAATGCTTGAAAACATATTTGGTTGCCAAGACGGAGCAATTCAGGCTAAAAAGTATACATTAAATTTCCAAAAGTATTGGGACACCTGCCTGAATGGCATCCCAGTCTTAGTCTGTAGGGTTCAATATTGAGTTGGCCCACCCTTTGCAGATATAACATCCTCATCTGTAAGGGGAAGGCTGTCTAATGAGTGTGTCTATGGGAAAGTTTGACCATTCTTCCAGAAGCGCATTTGTGAGGTCAGGCACTAATGTTGGAGAGAAGGCCTGGCTCGCAGTCTGCACTCTAATTCATCCCAAAGATGTTCTATCGGGTTGAGGTCAGCCCCCTGTGCAGGCCAGTCAAGTTTCTCTACCCCAAACTCGTTCATCCATGTCTTTATGGACCTTGCTTTGTGGACTGGTCCAAATCATTTAGTGGAGGAGAGATTATGGTGTGGGGTTGTTTTTCAGGGGTTGGGCTTGGCCCCTTAGTTCCTGTGAAGGAAAGTCTTAAGGCATTAGCATACCAGCATTTGCATACCAAGACATTTTGGACAATTTCATACTCCCAAATTTGTGGGAACAGTTAGGGGTTGGCCCTACTTGTTCCAACATGAGTACACACAAGTTTGGGGGGGGAGGAACTTGACTGGCCTGCACAGAGTCCTGACCTCAACTCAACAGGGGGCTGTGCTAGGAGAAGGGATTTGTGGGAATTTGTCCCAGGAGGAAGATTGGAGAAAGTAGATTTGTGCTGGGAGGGGAGATGGGGGTGGGGGAATTTGGCTAATAAGAAGGATGGGAGGATTTGTGTGGCATGGAGGATTTGGGGGAGTAGATTTGTGATAGGATAGAAAGTTTGAGAAGAAAGAGGATGTGTGCTAGGCAGGTGACTTTTTGGGGTGATGGAGATTTGTGCTAGGAGGGGGAATTTCTGGTGGGATTTGAGCTGGGGGTTGCAAAGATTTGTGTTGGGAGGGGGGTTAGAACTGGGAGTTGGTGGAATATGTGGATTATTGTTTGGGGATAATTTAGATTGAAAATGGAATTTATGCCTTTTATGTATGATGGAAGATTTACAGTGCTTTGCGAAAGTATTCGGCCCCCTTGAACTTTTCGACCTTTTGCCACATTTCAGGCTTCAAACATAAAGATATAAAACTGTAATTTTTTGTGAAGAATCAACAACAAGTGGGACACAATCATGAAGTGGAACGAAATTGATTGGATATTTCAAACTTTTCTAACAAATAAAAAACTGAAAAATTGGGCGTGCAAAATTATTCAGCCCCTTTACTTTCAGTGCAGCAAACTCTCTCCAGAAGTTCAGTGAGTATCTCTGAATGATCCAATGTTGACCTAAATGACTAATGATGATAAATAGAATCCACCTGTGTGTAATCAATCTCCGTATAAATGCACCTGCACTGTGATAGTCTCAGAGGTCCGTTTAAAGCACAGAGAGCATCATGAAGAACAATGAACACACCAGGCAGGTCCGAGATACTGTTGTGGAGAAGTCTAAAGCCGGATTTGGATACAAAAAGATTTCCCAAGCTTTAAACATCCCAAGGAGCACTGTGCAAGCGATAATATTGAAATGGAAGGAGTATCAGACCACTGCAAATCTATGAAGACCTGGCCGTCCCTCTAATCTTTCAGCTCAATACAAGGAGAAGACTGATCAGAGATGCAGCCAAGAGGCCCATGATCACTCTGGATGAACTGCAGAGATCTACAGCTGAGGTGGGAGACTCTGTCCATAGGACAACAATCAGTCGTATACTGCACAAATCTGCGGCGGTCCGCCCCTCACAGGCAAAGCGACGTAGGACTACGTCGAGAGCCTGTGAGGCTCTAGGGAGCGAGCGCGCGCCGCCGGAGGCCCGCTCCCGCGCAGTCACGGACCCCCCCGCGCGTGTGCCCGGCGGACCCGATGTCCACCGTGCACCCGCGATCGTCCGTTACACCGGAAGAAAGGCAGGCGGCTAATGTAAACAAAGCCGCCTGTCATTCTTCTCTGTGTAAGAATGGAGATCACACGGTTCTACTATGTAGGACCGTTGATCTCTGTTCTTACACTAGTAGCCACAGCCAATCACAGTTAGAAACAGGCCCCTAGGGACACACTTAACCCCTCCCTCTCCAAAGTAAACTCCTTCACTGCCAGTGTCATTTTTACAGTAACATTGCATATGTATAGCACTGATTACTGCAGTAATGTCACTGGTAACCCCAAAAGTGTCAAAAATGTCAGTCAAGGGTCAGATCTGTCCGCCGCAATGTCGCAGTCCCGCAAACAAATTCGCAGATCGCCGCCATTACTCGTTTAAAAAAAAAACCAACAAAAATGACAAAAATCTTTCCCTTAGTTAGTAAATGCAATAACTTTTGCGCAAACCAATCAAAATATGCTTTTTACGATTTTTTTTTACCAAACATAGGTAGCATAAAACAAATTGGCCTAAAATGTTAAAAAATTTTGATTTTTACATTTTTTTGGGGGGAATTTCATATGAAAAAATGTGAAAATATTGTTATTTTTGCAAAATTGACGCTCTTTTTTTGTTTATAGCGCATGATCAAAAAATCGCACAGGTGATCAAATACCACCAAAAGAAAGCTCTGTTTGTGGAAAAAAAAAGACGTCAAATTCGTTTAGGTACAGCACGACCGCGCAATTGTCCGTTAAAGTCACGCAGTGCCGAATCGCAAAATAGGCCCTGGTCAGGAAGGGGGTAAAATCTTCCGGGGCTTAAGTGGTTAAAGCTTCATTCTATTTCCTGTGAGCTGCCAACACTGTAAAATCATTCTGGCCCTCTGAGAAGTGTACCCTTTCTGTTAAAATCAAGGTTAATACCTATGGGAGGGGCTACCGTTATCTCCGAATTCCTAAGCCCACAATCTTGTCGGGATCCACCTCCTTTCCTTCTCCTCTGCTTGACTAATGTCAGCTCTGGGCAGTCATCTCTCCTCCTCCCTTCCTCTCTTACACAGCACAGATAGATTTTTCTTACAGGCAGCCTCTATCTTCATGCTTTATAGCTGCTTACTAAAAGGTCCAAGAATAAAAAAAAGCTGTGCAGCATAGGAGGTAGCTACAAAGTTTGCAGATAGAGGAGGCTTTCTGTAAGAGAATCGATCTGCGCTGTAAGAGAAAGAGGGCGGGAGGGAGCTACCTGTGCTCAGACTGTGCAGTACAGGACTGTTTGAGGGAGCCCAACAGGCACAGCTTCAATTGAGAATGGGGGGGACAACTGAAATCTGAGTGGGGAGGGCAGCCCTCTCCTCCCTAACACCGCCCCCCTTAGATCCAGCCATGTCTACACCACTTTTGCCTTTTCCACTTTTATACAGATGAATTGCACAGCGCTTGAACTTGTTTACTGTTCACGTGTGTGCCTGGTCAGTGAGTGCAGCCATATCTCCCAGTAAGAGGGGGTGGATTGCTGAATCTGTAACCGCCCCCTCAAAGGCTCCATTCACACCTGGGTGTTTTTGAGCGTTTTTCAGCTCCAAAAACGCTCAAAAAAAAGTTCCAAAACGCCCAACAAGTAAAACCCCATTCATTTAAATGGCCCCTGTTCACATCTGAGCGTTTTGCAAAACACCTGTAGCTGAAAAAAGTACATGAGCTTCTTTTTGGGCTGATTACCAGCATTTTTGATAGATGTCAATGCCTGCCTCAAAAAACGCCTGAAAAAAAACGCCTAAAAATCGTATAAAATCGCTGGTAAAAATTGCTGTAAAAATCGCGGTAAAAAAACGTGCGAAAACGCTACGCTCAAGTGTGAATGCAGCCTAAACTTTTAAACAGCAAATTGACTGGTACAATAACCCTACATGATAGAAGAGGGACCCCTGCATTCATATTTGTTAATTATTTAGCCTATCCCATACTTCCCCTCTAATACCATTAGCATAAGACCCCGTTCACACTGGGGCGACTTGTCAGGCGACCTGGTCGCCTGACAAGTCGCCGTGGGTCGCCTGCCATAGAGAAGCACAGGACCCGTTCTAATAGGAGCGACACAAGTCGCTCCGACTTAGAAAAAGGATCCGGAGCTTCTTTGGGGCGACCTGGAGCGACCTGCATTGACTTCAAAGATATGAAGTCCGTGCCGTCCGCTCCGAGGTCGCGGTGCGAGCTACGCAACGCGATTACACAGGTCGCCCCGGCAAGTCGGGTCTCGCCTGTGTGAACCGGCACTTAAAGTGATTGTAAAGTCATGTTTTTGTTTTTTTTTTAACTAAAATAACAAACATGTTATAACTACCTGCTCTGTGCAATGGTATTGCACAAAGTGGCCCTCAATCTACTTTTCTGGGGTCCTCTGGCAGCGATCTTGGCTTCTCCTCTTCTGTGTCTGCCCTGATAGCAAACTGGTTGCTATGGGGGGCAGATATTTGGGCTTGCTCCTGAACTGTGTGTGTTGACCCTGCCCCCTGCTTTCTGCTCACTGGGTTTGATTGACAGCAGCAGGAGTTAATGGCTTCAGCAAAGACAGTGGGACCAGGAAGAAAGGAGAGAGGACTTGCAGCAGGGCACGGCATTGGATTGATAAAAGTCTCAGGTAAGTGTTGGGGGAACAGTAAGTTCAAGGTTTTTTACCTTAATGCAGAGAATGCCTTAGGGTAAAAAAGATGTTAGTGTTTAGAACCATTTTTAATAGTACAGTAAAACCTTGGTTTGAGAGTAACTTGGTTTAAGAGCGCTTTGCAAGACAAGCAAAATTTTCAAATAAATTTTGACTTGATATACAAGCGATGTCTTGATATACAAGTAGCCTCAAGTCACAGCTAAGTATAAAAGAGAAGAGAGGCGCCTCTAAGTGTAGCAATATGGTTTAAATCTAATGAAGGTACAACATTTAGCAACTCACATGGTTGATGATTGGAACAGGCACATCTAAGGATGCAGACATCCGGGGTAAAGCTGTCCACATAGACCATCCTCTGCACCGACATCTACGTCATCCCTTCCATGCTGCCCCTCGCTTTCAGATCGCTTTACTGCAGGGTAGTCTTCCCGGTCAGGATTACAGACTGGCAGCTGGCGGTGCAGAAGATGGTTTATGTGGACAGCTTTACCCCGGATGCCTGCATACTTAGATGTGCCTGTTTTATTCATCAACCATGTGAGTTGCTAAATGTTGTACCTTCATTAAATGGAACCATATTGCTACACTTAGAGGCGCCTCTCTTCTCTTTGATACTCTGTAGCTCCTTTTGGATTTTGCTTCTAATCCCCTTATGGAAGCGGCTATTTGTGGATGGACATTTTATGCAACCTATCACATTGCTATAATCTTTTTATATGGACTATAAACTGAAGGACTTATGAATAAATGGTTGTGGAACGAATGATCTGAGTTTCCATTATTTCTTATGGGGAAATTCGCTTTGATATAAGAGTGCTTTGGATTACAAGCATGGTTCCGGAACGAATTATGCTCGCAATCCAAGGTTTTACTGTACTATGATTCCTGTAACCGTTGGCACAGCAGCTCTAAATTGTTAAGAATTCTTGCTGAACAAGAGAAATCACTTGATTTTCCCATCAATGCTAAACAGTATGAATGGAAAAATCTGCAGTGCGGGCTATTGAATTCTGACAGCCAACACCTGTAGAATACCCAAAATGTATCTGCATCTGATGGGATGCAGGTGCTGTTTGGCTGACAAATTTCTACCTGTCTCTTTCGACAAAATTCAATTGAAAAACCTACTTTGATCAAGGTGACAACATTAGGGCCACCCATGGTACAATTTTGGCCGATTCAGCAAGATCGACCAAATTTCAATCCATTTATGACCCCCTTTAATATGAGAGAGGAAGCAGCAGTACTCTAAGCTAAGCAGGGCTCAACTTTAGTTCACAATGCTACCAGTCACACAATAAACATGCATGCGAGACAGAAGTTAGAAAGGATGACCTCATCATTTTGCTGCTGCTCCTTTACTGCCTAGTCATAGGCTGAGGTCCCTGCACTAGGATGTATTGCTTTACTACAGGCATCTTTATTACAAGACTGGATAGACCAGGGCTCAAAACCCAGCATCCTAATCGCATGTCAGGAGATTGTGACTGGCTCTCCTTGGAGCTGGTTCACATATCTCCGGAGCGGCTATGGTGCGGATTGCCAGGAGTTCTGTGCGTCTTCTGGTCTGTTTCAGGTCCGAATTCAGCCAAAGATTCGGACTGAAATCGGACCTGAAATGATGAACAGGGACGCACCGGACCCCTACTGTGAGCCGCTCCATTTTGCAGTGTGAACCTAGCCTTACTTGTCACTTGCCCCACCCAACCCCTACCCTGCCCCGCTCCGCCCCTAAATCCGCCCCTTAACACGCCCTAATAAATTATTATTTTATTCACCCCCTGTACATACTGTCCCACTCTCTCTAAACACTGCACCCCTGTATATACTGACCCTCTTTTCACACTGCTCTCACTCTTTTTTTTATTTCTATCCCCATCTCTGTGCACACTGCCACCCTGTCACAAATGCCTCTCCTAGCCTATCAGTGGCTTGTATATATGTATGTCTGTACACAGTACAGGGCCGGGGCAGGAGAGTACAGTATGGGGGGCAGGAGGACACACTACAGGGTGGGCAGGAGGGTATAGTACGGGGGGCAGGAGGACACAATACAAGGTGGGCAGGAGGGTACAGTACAGGATGGACAAGAGGGCACAGTATGGGGGCAGAAGGGAATAGTACAGGGTGGACAGGGGGCACAATATTGGGGGCAGGAGGGCACAGTACAGGGTGGGTCGGAGGGTGCAGGGTGGCCAGGAGAGCACGGTACAGGGTGGGCAGGAGGAAACAGTACAGGGTTGGCAGCAGGGCACAGTACAGAGTGGGCAGGAAGGCAAACTACAGGGTGGGCTAGAGGGCACAGTATGGTAGGCAGAAGGGCACAGTACAGGGTGGGTAGGAGGGCACAGAACAAGGCAGGCAGGAGTGTACAAGTTGGGAAGGGGGGTGTAAGGAAGGCAGGAGGGCACAGTACAGGGAAGGTAGGAGTGCACAGTACAGAGTGGGCAGGAGGGCACAATACAGGGAAGGTAAGAGGGCACCATATGGGGGGGGGGGGGTAGGAGGGCACAGTACAGGGTGGGCAGGATGACATAGTACAGGGTTGGCAAAGGTAGGAGGGTACAGTACAGTTTGGGCAGGAGGGCACAGTACAGGGCAGACAGGAGGGTACAGGGCAGGCAGGAGGCACAGTACAGGGTGACTAGAAGAGCACAGTATGGTAGGCAGGAAGGCACAGTACAGGGTGGGCAGGAGGTCAGGGGGTAGGCAGGAGGGCATAGTACAGGGTTGGCAGGAGTGAACAGTACAGGGTGGACAGGAGAGCACAGTACAGGGTCAGCAGGGGGCACAGGGTAGGCAGGAGGGCACAGTATAGTAGGCAGGAGTACACAGTACAGTGTGGGCAGGGGGCCAAAAGTAAGATAGGCAGGAGGACACAGTATAGGGCAGGCATGAGGGCACAGTATGGGGGGTAGGAGGGCACAGAACAAGGTAGACAGGAGGGCACAGTACAGGGTGGGTAGGAGGGCACAGTACAGGGTGGGTAGGAGGGCACAGTACAAGGTGGGCAGGAGGGCATAGTATAGGTGGTAAGAGGGCACAATACAAGGTGGGCAGGATTGCACAGTACAGGGGTCCCTGGTCAGAGCTCTGTCTCCCAGTACACAGCCTGAACACAGTCACTAAGATCTCCTCCTCCCCAGAGGAGCTGAAATCTGATTCCCTTACATATACAGTAGCCAGGATGAGCACAGTGTATAGCTGGCTACTGTATTTAGTTCTGACCTGTGGAAATCCATGGCCAGAACGCAGCTCAGTTGCAGCAGCTAGCTCCACACAGTGCACATGGTAGCTGTGTGTAATAGAATCGGATTGGGAGGAGGAGCTCCCAGTGCCTCAGTGCTCAAGCTGTGTGCCGTGCAGGGATGAGAGACTGCCGACACAGCATTAAGAGTGGTAGAGGGTTTTGGGGGGCTCAGTTGAACTCGGGGGGGGGGGCACACCCCACTAGATCAGGCCACAATCTTACCACTGCTGCTGCTTTTGTGGATGGGATGTATATTGCCCTGATCCCCACGATCCTCCCCTCTTGTGCATCCCATGTGATCGGAGAAGTACACACCCTACACAAGCAGCAAATGTTCTGGCTTGGAGATTTTTCCTTAACCCCTACAAAGGTGCTAGAGGAGTGTTGGAAAGTGCAGGGGGAAGACTGAACTGCAGGGATGCAGGTTGGCCCGTGTGTTACCCCCCCCCCCCCCCCCGATGCAGCTCCACACTCGCCCTTATCCTTTTTCCACCCCTCAAATGCGAGCAGGCGAGTGGAATTTTGAAGGCTGGAATAAACATAATTACAAATGAATTAGAATTTTATATGTGTTTCGAATGTAGCTGTTTTTTTAAGCTGTTTAGAAACTTTTTTCCACAATGGCAATGGTGATTTGTTACCATTAAATTTCCCACTATAGCCTTCCTGCTTACTGTCCTTCACACAATAAGTGTGATTTGCCTAAATATGGATGACAATACCAAATTACACACAAATGGTCTGTGTCAAAATTCTGGAGTCAGTCAGTACAATCTAATATATATACAGATAAAAACAAGGATCACACAACACTGTTTATAAAGCCCTCTTAAGTGACTTCACTTGACTTAACAATTTCGTAATGTAAAACTACCGGTGAAACCTGGATTCAGGATAACCCCCAATCTTAATCCACCATGTACTGTTTATTTAGAGTGTGAATAAATCCCCGTCACGGACCCCCGGACACCGCTGTGGGAGCGGACATGATCCCTTGGCATCTTCCGGGTTCGGCGGCTCCGGGGCTGTGATTGGCTGGAGCCGCGATGATGCGCGAGAGTCATTTTCCGGCAATTCCCGGCAAGGAACTCTGAAGGTCCGCCGGACCTTCAGAGCGCATGCGCCGCACGCGCCAGCGGCTGCATGCAAAGCAAATATCTCCTAAACGGTGTAGGTTTAAGAGATATTAATTGTACCTACAGGTAAGCCTTATGCCTCGTACACACGTGTCGATAGTTGGCCGTGAATTTCCGGCCAACGTCCGATCGGCCGATTTTCGGCTTGTTAGTATGATGCTTTCGACAACCGACTTCGACTTTTCGGCCGAATAAAATCTGGTGTGCAGGCTATAAAATTTTTGTTGGCAGTCAACACAACGGCCGATTTTCCGTCAGTCAGTACAGATTTCGGCAGACAAAAATCTGATGAGCAAGACTGGGCATGCTCAGAGAAGAAAAAACACACAGAAAGTAAACCATCACATGACATCACTTCTGAAGTTGATTTTTGTTGGCAGAAAAAATTTGTGTGCAGTCTAGGCACATTCCAACCAACAAAACACAACTCTGGACAAAAGACGGCCGATCGGTCGGCCGATAATCGTTGGGTGTGTACGAGGGATAAAGGCTTACCTGTAGTTAAAAGTCAAAAAAAGCGGTATACTACAGCTTTAAAGTAGAAATGAAAAAACAAAAACAACCCCCCCCCCCCCCAAAAAAACTACAGTGTGAATAAGTTATGTCATAAGGCAGTGATGGCAAACCTTGGCACCCCAGATGTTTTGGAACTACATTTCCCATGATGCTCATGTACTCTGCAGTGTAGTTGAGCATCATGGGAAATGCAGTTCCAAAACATCTGGAGTGCCAGGGTTCGCCATCACTGTCATAAGGGGTATATGCCACTTTCAAATTAATATTATAGGAAGTAAAAAACAGCAAATAAGGGTGATAAATATTCATATAGGGGGTTCAATTCTCCTACCCCTTACCATAAATAATACCAAATGGTTTGATGGAGTAGCACACCAAACACATGATTGCATATTTAATACAGCAAATATGCAACATAATACTTAAAGCTCATATTGAGTCCAAAACACAGACAATGGCAATCAAAGTCAATGTGTGACAAGTAGCTAGTGGTTACAGTACAACAATGACTGGTCAGCATTGTATATAAAGTATACAAAGAAAGCAGTGGAGCAGTTTACCTAGTATAGCACAAAGGCAGGAGAGATAAGGACTCAAAAATGATTCTTTTGAGGTCACAACGCTGGAAGAATAGCAAGAGCTACACTATCTGGTCTGAATGAAAGTGCAAAAGTTACAGAAATGATAAACTTACCTAAAGTGACAATTTACAAAAAAAAAAAAAATTCCTGCAGTTCTGCTTTAAACAAGCAGTGTGGTATAATATAGCTTTCAAACAAGTATATGTTATGAGGTGGTGATAAGTGATAATAGATCCCAGTGTGGCTATTATAATTGTATAACAACAGCATGCATCATACATGAACTTTCAGTATTGTGTTAAATATAGATGTACCATCTGTGAATCCTAAAGGTGCATTGATTGACACCTCAGTAGTATGAAGGTTCTCATAGGGTAATGATGTCACACTTAAATAAAATATGGCAGACATTTCTATACTAGATGTCTGCCTTCATGTGCATTAAGAGTTTAATGAATAAATATGATATCAAGACATTCATTTATGAGATGTGCACACTGATAATACTTCATGCCACTGCTCAAGTCAGTCCAAGTAAAACACAGTAAGCTTTTATAGTGGTGTATAAACAGTACATAGTCCTTCATTTCATTTCTCACATTAGTCAAAAGGACATTATGCGATACTGGTTGTGTATGTCATATAACCATAAGCAAAATTACATACGGCCATAAGAAAATGCCACGTAATCTCATATTACTCATCAGAAAGAACTCCAGATGTAATTTCATTATATGGTCAACCAATTGATCGATACAGCGTTGTGGGGAGTAGTGATGGACTTTATGTTGGAGTCGAACATATACGTTCGACTTGAACATCGGGTGTTCCTGTGTTCGCTGAACACACGAACACCTGGGGTGCTCAGCGGGAAGTTCCCTCACCGACGAGCAAGGCAGGGTGCCTTTAGCCAATTATGGCTCAGGGGCTAAGTCTATGCCCCACACTATCACACTATAAAAGGCTGCTTACACGGCAGCCCTGTGTATGGTGTTAGGAGTAGAGATTAGCCAGGTAGTTAGTAGATTGTGCTTTCAGTCAGTTTAATGCAGTCAGTGCAGTGTAGTGCTGGTTTTTGTGTAACACAGTGTAGTGGTGCCACTGAAGTGTTGGTGTATACCACATGTCTGTGTCACCCCAATGATCCCATTCTCCTTTTTTTTTTACAGCATCAGGTTCTGTTGCTGCAATATCAGTACTCCTCCTTCTATTTTGCCGGTGCTATTCCTTCTGTGTCAGCAGTGATTTATTTTACTTTTTTCTTATTTTTTTTTTCCGTGGCACAGCATCGCTAATAATGTTTAGTGCATAATTGCTGTCCCCCTTCTGCGTCGCAGGTGCTATTCCTTCTGCATCAGCAGTGTTTTTTTTTGTTGTGGCACAGCAGCCCTAACAAAATTTAGGGCATAATTGCTGTCCTGCCTTTTGTGTTGCAGGTGCTATTCCTTCTGCATCAGCAGTAGTTTTATTTTTTTCCTAGCACAGCAGCACTGATAATATTTAGGGCAGGATTGCTGTCCCCCCCCTATTGCGTCGCAGGTGCTATTCCTTCTGCGTCAGCAGTGTGTTTTTTTTTTATATTTTATTTTTTTCATGGCACAGCAGCACTAATAATATTTAGAGCATAATTGCTGTCCCTCCTTCTGCATCACAGGTGCCATTCCTTCTGCATCAGCAGGGATTTTTTTTTGTGGCACAGTTGCACTAATATTATTTGGGGCGTAATTGCTGTCCTCCTGCTGCATCACAGCTGCTATTTTTTTCTGCATCAGCAGGGTTTTTTTTTTTTTTGCTTTATTAAGTTTTTCTTTAATAAAACAGTTCATAGTGCACCAAGCACAAAAGTATTGCACCCAAGCACCATATTCCCTTCCCACACTCTATAATAAAAATGTATAAACCCCCCCCCCCCAAAAAAAAACAATAAAAAACAATAACAAAGCAGTTTATAGTGTACCAAGCACAAAAGTATTGCACCCAAGCACCACATTTTAATCTCACATTCTATTGTAAAAAGTTATAAAAAACCCCCAAAAAATCCCAATCATGTCCGAAAGGCCAACAAGGAGAGGCAGAGGCTCACAGGCCACTAAAAGAGGACACACAGCCTCTGTATCCACAGTGAAAAGTGGTGGTCACTAGCAGGATGCATCCCGTGCCCTACACATGTCTTTTTTCCGGTGCTACCATGTTATTGAGCCACAACATGTAGACGAGTTGGTGGAGTGGATAACTAAGCTGTCCTCATCCTCTGTCACCCAGGCTCATACTAGTTTGGCTTCCACCGCAGCCCAGGTTGAGGAAGGAAATAACATGAGCCTAAATAGAGGGGGTGACAATGATGGACAAGAAACTAGAAGTCATGTTCCCACAGCTGCAGCATACTGCCAAGTTTGCTCCAGTGAGGAGGAGGGAGGGAATGATGAGGTCACTGACTGTACTTGGGTGCCTGAGAGAATAGAGGAGGAAAGTAAGGAGGACCTATTAACCCAAAAAGTGTACAAAAGAAATAAACACACAAGATAAACACACAAGTTTTTGATAAGTCCTTTATTTAAAAAAAAAAAAAAATAGTGTTCCCTGATGAAAAAACAATCGTCAATCACACTGCTCATCGCCTGCCACACCCGCCGACCCGAAAAAAAAAAGCTCCGCTCTCTGTGAACGCTTTCCACAGACTGCCTATTCACGGTTTGACAGTTCTTATTTAGGGAATGGGTGGGGCCACACCGATGAAGTCACCCGGCAGCACCACCGCTCACGACATCACCAACCCAGTATGCACCAGTCAGGACCACCTGGTGACATCACCGGCATGGCCCCGTCCATTCCCTATATAAGAACTGTCAAACCGCAAATAGGCAGTCCGCCGGAAGCATTTACTGAGAGCTTTTTTTTTTCCTTTTGGGTAGGCGGGGGTGGCAGGCAACGTGATTGACGATTGATTTACATCGGGGGACACTAGTTTTTTATTTTTATTTTCAAATAAAGGACTTGTCAAAAAGTGTCTTATGTGTTTATTTTTTTTGTACACTTTTTTGGTAAATGGGTAGTGGTACAATGTACCCAATACCATTTACATAGGAGGGGAGAGATCTGGGGTGTCTGGCTTCCAGATTCCAATAAGCCTCCCACCGCAGACCCCGACAAACATAGCCCAGGGTTGCCGGGAAGAGGGCCTTGTCCCAATGAACATGGTATGGTATGGTATGATTCAGGAGGGGCTTGACCTGCCAGGCTGCATGCTCTGATAAGGGTCTGGTATGGATGCTTTTATTTTTTAAACTTTGGCATGGGGTGCCCCTTAAAATCCATACCAGACCGGAAGGGCCTGGAATGGACTGGGGGGGGGGACCCTACGCCATTTTTTTTTTATCTGTATTGCCGGGGGCTGACAACACATTACAGCCGTGAGCAAGTTTAAATTACTTTTTTTCCTTTAGAAACATCAGTATTGCTGCATCAGCCTACATGCATCGTACAGATGCACCACTTTACAGGCACAGTAGGGGATCCCCCAGGCACGATATTTAAAGGAATTTTTAATTGTTATTGTTTTAATTTAAGCACAATTAAAATCACTTCTCCTTCAACATGTTTTTGCATTGATACATGTCCCCCAGGACAGAGCCCAGATTCCCATACACTTTTTATTGCAATAACTTGCATATAAGCCTTTAAAATGAGGACTGTTGGTTTTTCATGTTCGTGTCCCATAGACTTTAATAGAGTTTGCATGTTCGCAAGAACTTTTTTCCCTGTTCGAGGTGTTCTGGTGCAAACCGAACAGGAGGGTATTCGGCCCATCACTAGTGGGGAGCAGGCAGTGGTGCTGCCTGACTGCTCCCATTCAGCTTCAACAGGGCCTCCATTCAGCATCTCTAAGGTACACATAAAAAAAACCTTTACATAGTCTAGAACAGGTAACCTTTTCTTTTTAGCTCTCATCCCTTTTTCTCTGAACACAAAGATTCACGAGTAGACAGAAGTACAACTCATTGTTATGGCTAAAAAATGCTTAATAAAGCAATCAGAAGTAATGCAGAATAGAAGTGAGTGGGAATATTATTTATTGACAATACTTTATACAGTATGTCATTTTGCTGCAGTCACATTTGTTTAGGTTGGCCAGCTATCTCTGTGCAATCCAGGATATGAATGAAGGTCTAGTTTATTGGAAACTGTTCTCTAGTGATAAATGTTAGGGTGTAAATTATTTCTAGTCCTTTCACAGTTATGTTAGGTGAGAAATATGCTGAGTATACAACATATTAATGGAAAAGTATCTAGTCTATTGAGTTTGAGATTGAACTGGCAGCTCATATATGTCTGAAAAGCTGGAACATAACCAGCAGACACAGGAGGCATGAGGTCCTCACTAAAGGGACATCTGGTTGAAGGCTTGGAGCTCACATGGAAGGCAGTGCCAAGGCTGCCTGGCTCAGTGCAAAAACCTTTATAAGCCAGATAAACAGACGTGAATGCAGATAAATTTTGGTTTCATCTGTCTCAAGATAAATCACATTTTTAATAGAGCAATATCTGGAAAGCATCCCCTGCGGGAAATCTTGATTAAAGAAACAATAAAGTGAAAATGCAAGTTTTCTTTTTGTTAAAGAGATACAAATATGGAGCAGACAACTTCATCCAGGTTTTGTTTTTTTTTTTTTTTTTTTAAGGAATTATTATGGATATATATCTTATCCTAAAATAATATCTTATCCTACCTAGGGTGGTAGGATAAGAGGGCCCCAATAATAGAAATGTGTTACGCATTGCATTTAGTAGGGATAGATAAACCAAAGTATAGCATGTATAATGTGCCTCTCCTTTTTATTATGTGTGTAATTTGTCTGGCCGCAGCTGGGCATATGTGAGAAAACCTGGCAGTAAAAATAAATGGAGAGAAGGTACACAGATTCTGAGTCACAAGTAACATTGAACACCCTCCTTAGTCAATGTAGGCTCTAAACTCATGGACTTTACAGTTCAATCATAGCTATACATAGAAAGCAGACAATGATGCATTTTGGTTTTAGACCTCACAGACACTAGGTACTGCTAAGCACTCTAAATTGCATGCTTTCCACATTCAGAGGTTTCTTAAAAAAGAACTGAGTGCCAGAGCCTGAAATACTCAGGGTTTCAACCTGAAAGGGTGTAAATGAGTTGGTAAGGGCAAATCTTGATCAAACTGGAGCATTGTGAGATATGGACTTAGTTAGGTAATGAATTGATAAGGGCATATATAGGAATAACTGTAGCATGTTAAATATGTGCTTTCATCGTATCATAATGTTATTACAATTAGTTATTTTCCTAAAAAACACCAAATTTTTATAGTAAAATGTTTAAAAAGACATGTATGCACTTACTGCCTAAAATACACCTGTATGTTAGTACCAGTCTACGCACCCTTTAAGACTAGGTGGGGTTGGAATGCTTGATGACTGTTAATAGTAGGCTAGGATGGAAGACACCTGATTTTTTTGGGCTCTGCTTTTAACCTCCCTGGCGGTATGATTATGTCAGGAATTCTGTACCAAAAGCGGTACAATTTTTTTCATGGAAATTTGGCGTTATGTATTATAGGCCTACAATTCTTAGTAATTACTGACTTAAACCTGACCAAAACAAGACTCTAGTAGACATCCCAGATGTGATAAATTTGAAACACAAACGCATGAATTATAATCTAATCAATACTATAATTTTATTATATAATATATAATATAATATATATATATATATTATATTATATAATGAAATTATATTATTGATTAGATTATAATTCATGCGTTATATTAAATATATATATGTGTGTATATATACAGTATATAGATGTATATGTGTGTATATATATATGTGTGTGTGTGTGTATATATATATATATATATATATATACACACGTGTGTGTATATATATATATATATATATATATATATATGTGTGGAACGGAACTAGGAAGTCATCACACCGACGGAGGACGGACGAGCGGCGGGGATCTCAGACGGCTGGCGATCTCAGCAATGGGAGATCATCGCTGGATCGCCAGGAGAAGGTAAGAGACCGCTGCGCGCTCTGCCCATCCACCCCGAGCGTGACTCGGGGATACCGATAACAGCATAGAAAATCCACCCCGAGTCACGCTCGGGGATACCGCTAGCCAGGTTAAAATGATCATCCAATGCTTATGGGCAAACAGGCACCAGCAGAAAGCAAGGGATTTTGCATTTGAGGGCAAATTGTTGGGAAGAACCAGCCCAGCACATTAAGAATATGTGCTGATAGCCCCAAAATAAAGACCTAATAAATGCAAAATCTCTCTGCTGTATAAATACCAGCCTTTAAGCCCTTCAGCACTGGGTAGATGCTTATTGTTTTTTTTAAAAACATTAATAGAAAAGATAGCTGGTCCCATACAAAATCTACAAACACTCAAATAAATTCATGAATATGTGATGGAAATGTTTTGTTGAATAGCTGCATGGAGTTACAATATTTACAATGAGCAAGAAAATATGTTTTGAAGTATACTATTTGGACTATGAACTCTTCAGGTTTGGATTAAGTGGAGAAAGGCTCGACCCTCTGTCAAGTTGTATTGCTGTCTGCATTCCAATTGTGCCAATTTACCACTCTGACTGTACTTGTGACCATTGTCAATGAGAAAGAAAGTGAAGGGGAATCCAATACTTTAGAATTTTTTCCAGAACAAGAAGTAAGGGGAAATCTTTTAATGGGGACAACTGTCTAAAAGATGGGAGATTGGAAGATCTGGGAGACTTACTGCTGTGTCTAGGAGAGTAGGATGAAGGAAAACGTTCCCAATAGTATACAGACAGCAAAAAAAAAAATAAAAAATTGTGGGGGTTTTAATTATTTGTCTCTCTATCCAAAAAAAAAAAGTTTTTGCTACATATCCACTTTAACAATATTGTGAAAGTATTGGAGTGTTGGTAACTTTTAAAAGGTGCTAAATCAGTTTTTTTCCCACTGCTGTTTATTTGATAATAAAAGAGTTGATAAAAAAAATCTAAAAGCAATTTCTACATTGTGGATCTGTTCTCTGTCCATCTTTTGGCATCACTGAAGAGAATTGACTTACAGGAAAAAAGAACAGAGGGAGGAAAAAAAAAACCCAGGAGAGCCCTTTCTAGTGTAACATTATTAGTACAAGGTAGTGATAGACAGATAAGCGCAGACAAGAGACTGAATGCATAAACTCACATTTGGTGAGATTATAAGGGACACCAATATGATGTGCATAAACTAGTATGTTTGTGTGTGGAGAATAAGTTCGTCTCTGTGTAGTTCTTGGCAGGAGAAAAAAGGTGGCACTCAAATGCTTAGAGTATGCACAGTTCCAAAATCTAAAAATGACTGTCCAGGCTTGGAAATGGTGGAGTAATGGCAGCAGATGGTGTGAAAAAACCCCATCCAGTAGCAAAGGTACTCATTCATAACAGACAATGTGGCTCAAAAGATCATTAGTTATAATTGAATGATAGCTTTATTAAACACCATGTAACACCTTTCGTGGCTTTTCGCCAATTCCTCAGCTATGTGGTGTGATTAACACAAGACTGTATGATGAAAACAAAATACAAAAATAGGCACCTCTTTAGGTTCAATAAATAACCGAGTTGGTCATAAATATACAAAACACCATCTGTACTCTGCCACATTTTCTATATTTTCTCAGTCTGCTTTACAACACAGTAACCACGCCTGTCATCTTCCACTATAATTACAAGACATCGACAAAGTTTAATGCCTCGTACACACGCAACGATTATCGGCCGACCAATCGGCCGACTTTTGTCCAGAGTTGTGTTTTGTTGGTTGGAATGTGCCTAAACTGCACACGAATTTTCTCGGCCAACAAAAATCAACTTCAGAAGTGATGTCATGTGCTGGTTTACTTTCCGTGTGTTTTTTCTTCTCTGAGCATGCCCAGTCTTGCTCATCAGATTTTTGTCTGCCAAAATCTGTACTGACTGACGGAAAATCGGCCGTTGTGTTGACGGCCAACAAAAATTTTATAGCCTGCACACCAGATTTTATTTGGCCGAAAATTCGGAGTCGGTTGTCGAAAGCATCATACTAACAAGCCGAAAATTGGCCGATCGGACGTTGGCCGAAAATTCACGGCCAACTATCGACGCGTGTGTACGGGGCATAAGTTCCGCCAAGTGTAGCTCACACATCAAAGTCCAACTCCAGGCATGTAAAAAAATACTCCAAATAGTGATGAAGTATGTTTATTAAAAAAAAAATCATAATGATCTGTATTTTTAAATGCAGCTAGAGTAAGTACCTGAATCAGTCTTGGTATCAGCTTCTTGTTACGCCTGTCAAGCAGGACACAGTTTGATTGAGGGTAGGGCAAATCTAGCAGCCAATCTGGTATTTTACTTACACATGTGCTGAAAAGGAACAGGATGTCAGGAGGAGGGCAGAGGAATGACCTTGTAGTCTTGTCACAGGCTAGGGGTGGGTCAATGACCTAGCTGTTTTAGTTAACTATAGCAGATTGAGCTGAGGGAGAGCTGGTAGTGGCAGTGGATGCGGCTCCTCTGCAGAGATTTGAAGACTTCTAAAAACTACACCTAAAGTGGGCACCTAAAGGGCTAGCTGGATCCTGGAACCGTGCTCTCTACTAAGGGGTTTTCAGCGGGATACTATGCAAACACCAAACCCCAAACCCCAAGGGGGTATCTGGTAAGTGGGCTGTGCATGCGGTGGCGGTGGAAGAGAGCACATACCCACTAAATGGATGTCGATATACTTTATCTATCCACCATTATCAACTACACCAAGCACTAAGAGCACTTTATTTTGAAATCTGTCAGATGGGACACTATCTTAATATTTAATAATATTGAAGTATTCACGACGGACTGTCACAGTCGCTTATATATGAATTGATTATTTATGTGTATATTCATTTTGAATTTCACTTATTTAGGAGATATTGATTTATATTCACATTTTTGTTGAATTTCACTTGGGGCTCTTTCACACGGGCGTTCGGTTTTTTTTGCCCGATCAGGTCCTTTTTTTTTTTTTTTTGAAACGGACACGGATGACATTTGTGTCATCCGGTCCGTCTGTCCGTTTTTCATCCCATCCGTTTGCGGATGAAAAACGGACATAATGTATCTCTATGTAAATACGGATGTCAGCGGATGACACCACTGACATCCGTTTTTGCGTCCGTTCCGTTTTTTGAACGGAAGAAAAAATAGGGTTCTCTTACGTTCCAAAAAACTGAACTGAACTGAAAGGACGAAAAACGGATGTCAGCGGCTGGTCATCCGCTGACATCCGTATTTACATAGAGATACATTATGTCAGTTTTTCATCCGCAAGCGGATGGGATGAAAAACGGACATACGGAACGCCCGTGTGAAAGAGCCCTTATTGGAGAAATTATTTATTTATTTATTTATTTGAGCCGGGTCCCCTATCAAACCAAAGAAAAAAAAAAAAGACTGTTTGCTCTGTCTGACAGCATTGTGTAAATCTCATAAAAAAATAAATAAAGAAACCTTTGACAGATAAAATCTCCCATATACAGTATGTATTTTAAATCTGTAACTAGCTGTTTGTGTGGTGTTCATCAAAATGTTTTTTTTTCTTCTTCATTATTCGTATATATACATATATATATATATATATATATATATATATATATATATATTTTTTTTTTTTTTTTTTTGTGGTCTACTTTTATCCTACATACTGTATTCTAGGGACTAATTTATTAATGTGCCAAAGGATTTCTTTCCAGCGTGTAAATCACCAAGGCTTATACTTTTCTAATACTTTATGAAGTTGTTCTAAACATTTCAAGAAACTAAACAAAATGAGCATTCAACTAACATACTCGGGGTTATTTGTATTTCCTTTTCATTTCAAAGTGGTTTGAGTACATTTAAATGGACTATATTAAAGATAGCTTGTTCAACAGATTGTCAGTTGCTTGCAGCTACTCATGACAGCTCATGCAGTAAGTAACATAGCTAAAACAATGCTAATGTACTGTTGTCATGACAACAATCGAAATTTGAATGTGGTCTAATTTGCTAAATTATCACTTTTCACTTTCAGAAATTCTATAATAAAAGAAGTACAAGCTGTTTTATGAGGTGATCCTTATATCTACTTTGTCTTGTCAATGTCAGTTATGTACTATCTCTAAGAACACAGAAAAATTCATTATGTGACGCAAGAAGGAGAGGAAGATGCTTAAAGTAACCTAGGTTATGCATCACGGTAGGTTATTAGATGAAACTTTTACAAGTTTTAGTGAAATCCATGGGACTGCCCCAAAATCAGGGATTTTTGGAACAGAATATTTAACACTCTGTGGAAAGTCACGGGGGTCCCCCCTCTCTAAATCCCCACAGATTGATTTACTTAATTTCCCTGTGGAATCTGCACCTAAGAATTTGAGTTGCTTGATTTTCTTTGTGTTGCTTGGGGCCAAAATAAACATAGCTAGGGCTTGGAAGATGCCGACTGTTTTCTATGTGATGACTAATAGAAAGATCTCTTGGAACATGACCCAGGAGAAGATGATCAGTGTCTTCCAAGATTCACTTCAGAAATTGGAAGCTATTTGGGAACCTTGGGCTATGCACATTCCTTTGATATAATTAGGAGTATTTTGCTTCCTGGTCAACAGGCACTTCCTCTCAGGCATCTGGAACTCGTTCTTTCTCTTACCCTACTTTTCTGTTTTCTACTATTTTTCTCTTTTCTTGATCTATCTACTTTCATGTTATGGGGTGATTCCCTTAGCTTAGGGAGGAGGTGGGTTTGAGGTAGAGGTCCCCCAGGAATACTACCTTTTCAGGTTTCACTGCCTTCCTGTAGGTTGGTATCCCTGGTTTTTGTTGGTTGTCTCCCACCTTTTATACCTAAAGTGAACATATTACGGTCTACAACAAGACAGGTTGGTAATAAGTGAATCATAGCTATATGCATTATAAGTTGTGCTAAACTTGTAGTTGGAGTTTGAAACTGTTGGTTATGCTGCCTAACTTGCAGTAAAACTGTTGGACAGAGAGCTGCTAGGGTCAGTACCTTGGTTCTACCCCCAAGGGTTCTTTTTCTATTTCAAAAGTTGCTTTCTTCTTATCCTTCAGGCTAGGTTCACACTATTGCAAATTGGATGCAGGTTTTCTCTGCATCCAATTCCCATGTCAGGAGATTGAGACCGGCTCTCTATGGAGCCGGTTCACATATCTCCAGGGTGGCTCCGGAGCAAATTAAACAGGAGTCCTATGCATCTTATGGTCCATTTCAGTTCTGAATTCAGCTAACAATTCAAACTGAAATCAGACCAGAAACGGTGAAGAGGGATGCACCGGACCCCTGTTGTGAGCCGCTCTGTATGGCAGTGTGAACCCAGCCTGAGTGATTCCTCATTCGCTCCTGTCTATTTTTGGTCCACCGGAGACTCTACCCTAAATTGTTTATTACCAAGATCATTGGAATATCTACTTCTTTTGATATTCCATTCCCCTGTTATAGCCTCATGGATACCTTTATATTGTATTCTATAACCTGTAATGTTTGTTACCTTCCTTTGATAATAATAATAATCGATTGCAAGAAAGTTTGAGTAAAATCCGGACCCTAATATGCAAATAATGACTTGAGAATTAAAAGTCAAGAGCTGACCAGCCCCCCCACCCCACTGATTGTTCAGCACGATTATTCGATTAAGCATATTAGAACACTCTAGACTCTTAAGCCCCCAGGTAGCTCCGGAGGTTGTTGCAAGGTACAGTTTGGAGGATGCAAAATTTATTATTAATATATCCTCCTCTGACAAAAATATTTAATGCCTCATTTGACTAAGGAGTTAATTTACTAAAACTAGTGCAACATGTGGTGCAGCTATGCATAGAAACCAAGAAGTTTCCATTTTTTTGTCAAAGCTTAACTGAACAAGCTAAAGTTAGAAGTGGGTTGGCTACTATGCACAGCTGCACCAGATTTTGCACTCTCTAGTTATAGCATATTAATCCCTAGGTGTCATAGCTCTGCCTACAGCTGAAGTTCCTATTTACGCATCTCTCTGTGTCCCTGGAATGCATGTAGGGTGTACTTTTGATACCAACTCAAACATGCACCCTGAAGGGCATAGAGAGATAATAAGTACTGGCTGCTGGCAAGGCTATGGAGAATCCTCTAGAATCCTCTAGAACAGCCCTCTGTACAATGGGCTTAAATCACAAAGCTAAGACACCAGGACAAGGATCCCTATTTTGTTTTTTAAGTAACAGATTTTTTTTTTTTTAGCTTCAATGGTCACCAGGAAACATAAGGAATCTGAATCCACCCACTGGGTACACAGACAGCAGTAAAAAACTGACAGAGGCTCTTACTGTTTCCTACTTTATGCAAATTAAAAACATGTCTTTAGATACACTTTAAGTGCTTTAGCGAATACATTTTTTAAAATTACTGTTAGGGGAGCTGCAGGGCTTTTAAAGCTAAGGGTTAGGTATAGACTATTCTGTATAGTTATATTGGTCCAGTGATTGCTGCAAGCCTCTGGGTCTGGGTCAAGGGTTCCATTTAGGGAACACTTTACATTTTCTCAATGAATGCAGTACATTTTCTGATTGGACGATGTTGAGATCATGACTTGTTTGCCCCACCTCTCTACCTCATCCAATCAGAGAACACATTGCATTCATTGAGAACATGCAAAGTGCTCTCTGAATGGAGCCTGTGTGAAGCGAATTACCGCCTGTATTCCTTATGCAGCAGGACAGCCACCGGCACAGGACCAGGAAGGTGCCATTTCAGTGATTTCTAGGTTCCACGTCAGCCAAGTATGGCTCATGCATACTTTCATTGGTTCAACCTGGACCAATGTACCTTTTTAAATAGTCCTTGGCGAAAGTTAAACTTTACCTTGTTTCAGCACTAAAAATTACCAACACTGGAATTCTGGTGAAAAGAAAAAATGCATTAGGAAAATCTTCACTCGTCTGCTAATTTATGTAAAACTATTTTCAACTCAATAATATAAATAAGGTTTGGGTTTGCCGCCACCATGGGTTTGTGGCAAATCCTGCATATTTGAGGTTCTGGAACTGGTGAACTATTTTTTGAAATTGACGGAGGTGAATGTTATGTAAGAAGATGTAAAGTTGTGGTTTTGAGGTATTTTGTGCACTCTGTTTTGACATTTTATTTAAGATAATGTAGTGTAGTGCTGCAAAAAAAGGTAATAAATCATACGAATTATCTGTTTTGCCACTGGTCATTTTGAACAAAGTTGAGGGCTTTAGCTTTGTTTTTTAAGACTTACCATATCTAAAGCTTTTGGATTTGTTGTAACTGCTACTTCCACCGGTCAAGTCAGGCCTATTGCCACTTTATTATAAATCAGGTATATCAGCCAAAATTACCAAAAAATATATTTTTTTTTTCTAAGTTGAAAAGAATCAGATTGGGTGCTGTTGCTGTATTTAAGTTAAGCTAAATGTAAAGTAAAAAAAAATCAATTACACATCCAAAATATGTGATACCAGAACACTGACAGCTTAAATGCATCTCCCAAGAATGTAATTTGAAGGATTGTTTTCTTTTTCAATGTCATCCTCGAAGTTTGCATTAAAAGGACCTGATCCCCGCTGTGTGGTATTTAAAAACATTTCCTTTTTCCTTTTTACATTTTCCTTAATAGCAGTGCTCAGTTCCCTGTGCCCCCCCCCCCCTCTCCTTTTTTAATTACAATATTCTGTGTATGACCCAATACTTGCCAGAATTTAACAAGAGTGTTCCCCCCCCTCCATTCCCATTGACTTTAGTGGGATTCCCTGGCTTCGCTAAACCTTTAATGAATCAAACTAAGGTTTGCCTATCACCCATCACTACTCACTAGGCATTTAATATGGATTTTTTATCCTAGGGGTTGTCGCTTACCTTTGGGGATCAGGAAGAATTATTTCTGTGTTTGAAAGAAAACTGGGTCATGCTTTATAAGACGTTTTACCTTTCCCTGGATCAACTGTGCGTATAGGTTTGTTTCTGAAGCTATGACGTTTTTTTTTTTACAAATTTACTTTGGTATTTTATCAACTTACAGTACCTGAATATGCAACATCAGCATATTCCTTGTTTTTTTTTATAAATGACACTGAACCTATCAGTCCTATAATCACACATTCTGGGGCCAGTCTTTCAGGTTGCTTTCCCTCCTGTAATTAATGGGATAGTATACAAACTCCATGCAGATATTACAGTGGTGGAAACAAAACCCAAAACTCAAGCACTGAAAAGACATAAAGCCAGTCACAGTGTAATTACACTGCATAGCCATGACTGGGGACTTAATCCCCCCCCCCCCAAATCAAGCAGAGGATGGAAGTTGAAGTGTGAAGGATGCTGGAGGTGAAGTGGTAAATTAACCCTTTCTTTTTTCTTTGCTCCCCGCAAAGAATTTCCTCTTACATATTTCCTACTATATCTTATCATCTAAGCCTTAAAATAAATAAATCATACAGCGAGCCATTGTTCCCTCATCTGTCTTCATCTATGAGTCTTCTGTCACTGTGCTTTAAGTCTGCAGTTTTATCTTCATGCATTAGCCACTTTTATGTTTTATCTGAGTTTCGATCTGCCTGTCAGTCTTCATTGTACTGGCTGTTCATCCTGTAATACGCTATCTGCCACAAGCTTTTCTCAATCTTATTTACCTTTGCCTAGCATTGTAACTTTTTTTTTTAACAGTTTTTATGTAATATTTTCTATGTTTTTATGCCTTTTCTTGTTTGCAGAAAAAAGTAAGCATGTTACTGTGTATAGAGCAGATGATCTGTTTTTATTTATTGTAAGAGAAGCTGTGACCTTTACATTGACAGCATTACAATATCATCTCCAATCCTAATCATCTTTAAAAAGGACCTTACATTAAAATGGTCAACTTAAAGCGAATGTACAGGCAGAATAAAAAAGAACATATATGCAGTACATATCTGCAATACATGCACATTTGCCCATGTTTTATCACTTTAGGGCTCATTCACACCAGCTGCAGTTGGACGCGTTTTGGACTGCATTCCAACTGCATAGATAGTCCAAAATGCAGGTTATTCTTTTGGGATAGTTCACACCATTACAATCCAGTCCAGTGCAATGAAAAAAGTACAACAAGCTGCATTTTTAAAACAAAACCAAAGAAATTCCCAGCTGAACTTACTGACCAGCCTGCAAACAACTGGATTATCCCGTCTAACAGTATACGTTAAAAACAGACGTTTAGTTTGCACACATTTGCAAATACGTGTGTAAGCTACAGAACCCCATCAAGGCACTCCGGTATTTTCTGTAGTCCTAACTCTAAATTTTGAGAGCCTCTACAGTAGAAGCACATGCATTAAAATGGATAGGTAGAGAGCAGATGAGCCTGGTGGGAACCTATGCCTCCTTTAAAGCCACAGGGGCGCACTGGACACACAGCGCAGCTCTATGGCAGCAAAGGTGCAACAGTATAAACAAATGGACACTGCCCTCACCTATAACTGGCCTTTGCAGCAAGGCGCTCACGGAAGGGCAACGCATGCAAAACAAACACCAGAGAAATTCCCTGCTCGACATACCATCCAGCCTTCAAACAACCAAATTATCCTAACAGTATGCAGTAAAAACAGGGGTTTAGTCTGCACACATTTGCAAATAAATGCAAAAGCTACAGAGCCCCCATTAAGGCACATCTGTATTTTCTGTAGTCCTTACTCTACATTTTGAGTGCCTCCACAGTGGAAGCACATGCATTATAATAAATAGGCAGAGAGCAGGGGAGCCCATTACTCCTTAAAGGCACAGGGCATAGCACTACGGCAACAAAGGTGTCCAGTGTGTCCTGTCACCAATATTTCAACAGTACAAACAAATTGCCACTGCCTCACCTATAACTGACCTTTGGAGCAAGGAGCTCATGGAAGGGAAACGCATGCAAAACAAAACCAGAAACATTATCTGCTTAACTTACCGACCAGCCTGCAAACAACTGAATTATCTTAACAGTATGCTTAAAAACAGGGGTTTAGTCTGCACACATTTGTAAATACATGCGCAAGCTGCATTTTTCCACATCGCAAATGCACAAAAACACACCACAACACATCACAGTGTACATGAAAGCTGAAACAATGAATGAAAAAAGGAAGTGACCTCACAGAACAAATACAGACTAAAAAACGCACATCAACTTCATGTAAACACGCATCAACTGCATGCAAATGCTCATAAAAACATACATCAAATGCATGCTAATGTGCAATAAAAAATGTGCAGTACATGCTCAGTTTCTGGTTTGAGCTGGCCCTCAAAGACAATTGAAAAACTATTGCTGATCTACCAGAAATGCACTCAGTTCCTAATTGTCTATTATGGACTGACACACAATATTCTTTGTGGACTAAGTGGTGTCTGCTCATTTTATTTTTCTAAACTACTCAACCACTTCCTTTGTCTTCTTATCCAAGGCATAGTCATAAGCTGACTTTTAGTTCAAGATATGAACAGGGAGGGCTAAATAGTCTCTTTGGGATAAAACAGGCAGAAGGCACAGCTCAATAGCATACAGTATATATATATGTATATATATATGTATATATATATATATATATATATATATATATATATATATATATATATATATATATATATATATATAATAGAAGTTCATTGTTGGAGTTTACATTTGCTTTAAACTCTTAGGCCCTCCTCTCCTCCATTTAAAAAAAATCAAACATGTGGAGAAAAGGCAAAACTTTACCTTACATCCCTGTTTCCCCCCTTGGTGTCTAAGTTCGGTTGATCTTTTAACCTTTATATACCTTTTGGAAACCTAAAGTTCAAAGCCCCAGCTCTCTGTAGAAAACGCTTCTGCATAGAGCTGAAAGTTTTGATGCAGGGCAGCTTTAATGATTTCTTTTCAATTCAATTACAGGATTCTAAAGAATGTATAGACATGAAAAAAAAAATGATGATAGCCTTCGATGAAAGCCTACTAACACAAAGCTCTGTTTATGAAAATACTAATGTGACAATCTTTTCCCTGAGATGATTGTAGAGAACACTCTTGCACCAGTCAAGGATGAATTACTGGCAAAGAAAAGAAAAGGAATTTCCCTACTCATCAAGGTTGCTAGGACCCCTTTAATTACCAATGTTATTCAGGCTCTATGGGTATTTTGATTCAGTCAGTGTCTTATTGGTATTAAATCAACCATGTATGATACAGTATATACATAAATATACTTTTTAAAAAAAATACTCAGTATCACTTCATAGCTAGATTGTTATTAAATTCCCATTTCAGTTCACTGGTTATACAAAACTGACACACCACTTAAATAAAATAATTGTAATTTGTTGCTCTTGAATATCTAAATGATCTAGAAACATGCTTGTTTGAATTGATAACACCCTAAATTGTTTTAATTATTGAAATAGCTTCCATTATGTGTGAACATAAAAAAGCCTGTTATGTTCTTCTCCAAACTCAAAAAATGTAAGAAACCCTTGGACCGTGCATAATGCACATTTGAAAACATTTTATCATTTCAAAATTTTAAAACTGTAATCTAGCCATACAAAAATGATTTAATTTCTACACAGTTGGTAGAGGTGCCATAATGAACCTTGCCTTGTGCCACCTTATGTCTAAAAGTAGTTCTAGATGTATAAATCTGCAGTTTTACATCAATTAAAATACATTGGGTAGTATCTCACCACAACCCCCAAGAATTTATTTAATTACAGGTAGCCAAGTATTCCCTTTTCTATTAATTATTGCAAAGTTCTGCACTGCGAGGATCAAAGATGAGCTAAAATGGCACATCCCCTGTTCCTTCTCCCTATGTTTGACACAACAGATGTTAACAGAAAAGCTTAGGTTTGGAAAAGGCTAAATTCAGAGGCATGCTGGGAGACAAACTGTTTTGGCAGAGATCATCAGCGTTTGTTCTTGCTTTTGCATTTTTAAGAAAGCCTAAATGTGCTCAATTCTATTTTTTATTTCATATAAATACATCTGATAAAACCTGATAAAACATTCATATGGAATGGTTTTCTCTGAAACACAGCAACCAACTAGGCAAATGTGCTTCTTTAAAATTTGTACTGTAAAGATAAAACTGATTTATGGTTGTTTCAATTCCAGTCATCAGCCTAAAAATGACTACTTAGTGGACTTCTCTCCCCCTGCACAGCAATTGTTATCTACTTGTTTAGTCTAGGGGTAGGGAATAAGTACAATTCTTACCTTATTCCTAGCTTCTGTAACTTACTCATTACCGTGTGGGTCATGGCTTCTCAGTCATTGTCATGTACAATGCATAACCAGTGGTCTTCTTTTATGCATAGGGATGTTTAGAGCCCCCTACCCACATCCTGAGAGTGGAGGGCACCAGAGTAGACTCCTGGCTAATCTGGGAAAGAGGAACAAGGTAAGTATTTCTTGTTTTCCCTGTTCTTCCTAACCCCTGCTGTGTGCTTAGGGAGGAGAAATGCTAAATAGTCATTTTGACTGTGGATCTGAGATCAACTGATTCTAGGACGATAATATCCCCCCGGACAATATCCCCCCGGACAATATCCCCCGGACAATATCCCCCCGGACAATATCCCCCCTGGACAACATCCCCCCTGGACAACATCCCCCCCTGGACAACATCCCCCCGGACAATATCCCCCCTGGACAACATCCCCCCGGACAATATCCTACCTGGACAATATCCCCCTAGACAATATCCCCCCTCTAACCCTAACCCTCTAACCCTAACCCTATGTCCAGGGGGATGTTTTCCGGGGGGATATTGTCCCGGGGGATGTTGTCCCGGGGGGATATTATCCGGGGGGATGTTGTCCCAGGGGGATTATGTTCAGGGGGATGTTTTCTGGGGGGATATTGTCCCGGGGATAATGTCCGGGGGGATATTGTCCTGATACCGATCAACTTTAATGCCTGGGAACCTGTAAAGTTTAATTGCACGATATGCTTTAGAATTACCAACACTTCAATAGATGTGAGCGTCCTACACAAACATTTTATTGAATCTTTATTAAAGTTGAACGCTGGACAGCTAAATACACAGATGAAATACATATATGGGAGCTGTTTTACCTGCCAAAGGATTTGTATCTCTGTTCATCTAGTTATGAGATTTACTCAGCTCTGTCGCATAGTACAACCCTATGTGGCATGAAGCAGTTCAGTAATACTTTCATCCTTCTCTTCATCCACACTTTCTGACTGAAAAGTAGAAGTTGGAAGGAACTCATCTCCCTGTCACTCTCCTCAATCCTCTCATCAGCATAACACTTGCACTTCAGTACAACTGATTGTCTCCTTGTGCTGCTTCTCCCTTCCCCAGTCTAAATGTTGGTGTGCACTTGATCACAAGAGGTTGTCTAACACAAAAAAATCTTCCCCAGCCCTCTCTTATTCTTGCCTGAACCTGATCCTGATCCAGTGCTGTGCCTTAGAGCAGCATTGCTGCTCTCCCTTTTGTCACTGGCTTAGAGGCAGCAGCATTTTTTTCCCTTAGAATCCCTTTAAGTATCCCTTTAAACAGAATATAACTTTTAAAATGAATACCAGTACTAAGTTGCGGCATCCCATTGGATAGTTGGGATAAATACGGATGTGCCAAACCTCTAAAGTGGGAGAAGCCGCTTGGTTTGCTCAGTTTTGGCAATCTCAGGTCATACATAATAACCGCACATGCAGACATATTTTGGGGTTTGTGATTGAATAATAAAATTCTGTGTCAGCCAGTGAAGTGTGGCTGCCAGATCCTGAACTGTATACTTGTTCCACATTACCTATTCACCATGTAACGAAACAAGTATAAGTATGACATCCACAGCTAGCATTTTTAAAGATGATTGAAAATCAGTTTCCCTATGTCATCTAACATCTAGTCAACCTCGATTACATGATCTGTGGCTGTCTGGAGTATGTTGGGTCTTTCACCGAGACTACAGCATGTCCGATGTTTTCAGTTATACAGACTCTTTCTTTCAGACTTGCATTGTCATAAAAGAATCAGCAAGTTACAACAGGTAAATGTACAAGGTACATGCAATGAACAAACTGAACCACCTCCAGCAGAAAAGGTTGTGTTAAACAAAGGAGTACAACGGTATACAGTATTGACAGTTCCTACTGTATATCCACAGCCTTAAAATAGGCACTATTATGTATGACAGCTGTAAGGTCTATCAAAAAAGGCCCTAACTACAAGCGGCTATTCCTATTCCACTAGCCATTCCTATGTACAGCTAAAGATTTGCGTTGTTGGGGCCCTTGGATTATTAGAAAATGCACTTCCTATAGGAAGACAGTTTTTATGAAGTCCTCCCTGATGCAGTCCATTCCTGGATTGTCCCTCCTATGCTCAGGATGGTGGTGTATTGAAGACAGACCTTAGCTTCAAAGTGAGGCCAGGAGAAAGTTAGCCTGCTAGGATTTGGGCCTACTTCTCCGGCACACAGCTCTCAACACAGTCCTGAAAAGCCTTGTGGTCCTCTTTAGCAGCACAATGGCACAGTATGCATAGCAAACAGTCTCTCTTTAGAGCATCCCAGAATAGACCAACAGCACATGGTCCAGAAACTCTCTCAGCACAACAACTGGTAGGCTGTTAGCACGGTACCTTAGCATTTGGCCTGCCCACAGCAGCCTGGAACAGCACACTTTAGCAACACATGGTCTTTGGGACCTCTCAGAACATAGTACAGCTTCACAACTTGCAGCCCGTTCTCTCCCACAGTGGCATTATTCTTCTCCTCTCACTCCAGGAAGACAATGGAAGCAGACCCACAGCAGCAGCCATGAGCCCCATACACAGGCCCCTTTTGGGTAGTCCTCTACTGAACCCTATCATTAGCCCACTGCACACAAGGGCAGATCTCAGCCACTCTACTTGCAGCTCCTAGAGAGGCATGTAAGTAGCTGTCTATCTAGGGCACAATCTGGATCCTTCCCTGCTATATAGTTACCAGCTGCAACAACAGCCATTCCAAGTCCTTCCTCCTCCCCTTCCTCCCATCACCAGGAGGGTAGAAACAAGTATTGCAGCAAAAGAGCAATGTTGTGATGGTTGGTTTAAAGGAGCCATGCAACCGCTATAGGAAGAGAATGGGGGACCTGGAATAATACAGTGGTATTCTGAAATATCAGTGCACTGCAGAACTGGGCAGGGAGGGGTCCCCTCAGTGGTTTTATTTCTTATGATGGTCTCTTTCTTTTAATGGTGGTCTCTACTCCACCTGTAAAACACTTTAGGCCAATATTCCCCATGGTACTTACTAAATTAATCTTTCCAAGCGTCAGGACCATCTCAAAATTTTGCAATGGGGCCTAAAGTTTAGTAGTTAAAGTATACCCTGGTTCACCGTTGCTTGAAAACAGTAGCCTCCCTACAGTAGTAATTGGCAGCCAGAGACCATGTGACTTAAGCTGCTTAGGCTGGGGACTTAGTAAAGTGTCTCTTTTTTGTGGGACTTTCCCCACATTTTGTATTTTTCAATGTCTTAGGAAAATGTCTGCCAGACAGGGGGCAGCCCACAAATCACCTTGGCAAACCGCATGCAAAGACCGCCACCATTTTTCCTATTGAAGAAACATGTCCTCACAATTTTTCCTCAACCATGGAGCTTGGCACCAGCAGTTTTTATTTGCATTGTAAATAACAGGTACTTTCTCTCCTCACAATAATAACATTGATTTGGTAATGTTCTTTGCCCTATTGACACATGCAAAGTGGGAATTTTAATGACAAGCCCACTTCAAGAACAAGCTGACATTGTCTGATTTTTCTTTTTTTTTAATAAGCCTGATTGTGTATAAACTGAAAGGTAATGATACTTCTTCTTTACGCTTTGCTCTTGCTCTTTCCAAGAATAATTACAGAGTTTCATTTCTCTAACAATTATTTTTTCTTTGAATTTCCTGCAGCATTTAATGATAAACAATGTCCAGACGAGTCACTTTGAAATTGCCGTCACATGATATATATCTCTCAGAAAGGACCTGTTTTCTCAATATGTATTTGTAGGAAATATAGTAACAGAATTGCTCAGTGTGCCATCTCGTTACCACTTCTTCAAAGCTGAAACCTTTGCAAATGTCTCCATTACCTAGGACTGTCTGGCATGAAATAGCAGTTGATATTTATGGCTTGCTAGCCAGTGGCCAATATGTCTTTGTCACCCTAGATGAGTGCTCAAGATATCCTGATATTGCACTTATACCAGCCACATCTGCTGTCAGGGTAATGCTGGTTGTAGAAAACATATTTCTCCAGCTTATGGCATTGCTTGGATATTGAAGTCAGATAAGGGCTTTCCTTTTAATGGGTATACATTTCTTCAATTTGCCGTTTGCAGTGGATTCATTCCCTTGGGAGATAACCCCAAGCTGTACATAAGCAGATATAAGGGAGGACATATTCTGTTACATGAAAGAGTTAATGTGAAACAACAGCAGCTAGCACAGTTTTACAGTAACTGAAAAAATAGGCCTTATGTGGCCGATACACATAATGGTAATGAAAAAATGAGTTTGATTATTTAAAATGATCGATCAGCAATGATCATTCGACACAATAAAGATGGGACTGATTTGGTTGAGTTCAACTGGATATTTTTGCCAGAATGTATTGTCTTTTTTGATTAATATGATTGTTTGTAGACTATTGTTGGGTGCAAAAGATTTCTGGAAGATATGATTTTTCCATTGAAATGTTTTTAAATCCAATACTCATGTGAATGACCATCATTATGCTAGACATAAATATAAAGAGACAAGGACACTTGATATAATGACGGTTTAAAAAATTGTATGTTTAGAAATCAACTGCTGGTCAACAAATCAGTCCTGGAGAAAATCAGTTGCAATTCAAATCTAGTTGCACATGCACTAATAAAGTTAGGAAAAAAATTAAGTGTAACTACCCATCAAATCAGAAGTTCTTCTTGTGATGACTACAGTAAGGTCAAAGCTGATAGGTTGATAAGGCTAATTTATTGATATTTAGCAAGTAAATAGTAGTTATTCATATTCAACTATACTTGGTCTGTAATGTTTAAGACATTTTGCTGCTCATTTGCACTTACAAAAAGTCTTTTTTTTTTTTTTTATCCCATTGGCTGCCTTACTGCAAAGAACATTACAATACAAACTGATGTGCAATAATGCAGTGGAGTAACACACAGCAATAAACTGTGTGCAAAACCGGATGCTAGAAATGCACAGGCTGTTTTAAATACATATCCATGTATCGCAAATGTTTCATTTGTTTTGTATTGGATCAAATCTCTGTCAAGTTTTATAGCTGTCTGTAGCCACTTTGAGAAGGATCACCCTTTCTATTTGTCCTCCTGCCCATGTCACAGAAAGCAAAGAGAAATCCAAAATCTTAGTGTTGCCACCAGAACTAGATATAGGAGTTAGTCTTCATATCCATGCAAGTGACAACTAAGATGGGAATTCCCCTAACGTGGTTGTAAAGGCTGAAGGTTTTTTGCCTTCATGCATTGTATTCATGAAGGTAAAACATCTTCAGTGTGCAGCTCGCCCCTCAGCCCTCCCTATTACAAATACAGTAGTAATTATAATACTACTAATAATAATACTACATCCTGATGAAACCATGGACCTACTAAGAATACATATATACGTAAAATTAATCTAGAAAGTAAAATGTGTATAACTCAAGCCAAACACAATACAATGTAATTGGGCAATAACTCCTAGCCTCACCAACATCATGCATTATGAGGATAAACTAGGATAAACCAAAATATAAACCCATTAGTTGTAGATCCAAAGGAGAACTGTACAGTCAGATTGTGCAGCCAAGGAGGTGGCCAAAGAATTGTATAACCACAGACTATTCAAAACAACACTCTAGTAATGGGCGTAGCAATAGGGGTTGCAGAGGTTGCAATGACGACCCCATGATGCTCCCAAGGGCTGGGCAGCAAGAGAAACAATCAGCTGTATTTTCCTGAAGCAGCTGAAAGCCAGCTGCTTCTCTTCCCCCTCCCGCTGGGATTTAGCTGCTGCAGGAAAATACAGCTAATTGGATTTAGTAAATGCCGCGCTTGACACCCTGTTCCTCTTGCTGCCTGGGCCCACTGTGTGCTCACTTGGTTAAAATCCCCCCCCCTGCTCGGCTCTGCTGGCCAGCTCCAGATCACACAGTGAAGCAATCAGGGGAACAAGCAGAGAGCAGAGCTTGCTCCAAAGAGTTTCCTGAACGCATTTACCTCAATACATGCAACAGATTTCACCTACAGGATTTCATGGGAGGGATTCAGAAACATGGCATTGTGACAGCTGAGCAGCAACACAGACATTGACCATCATTATGAACAGTGGGATCATCAGATTTCACTGGGGACACAGAGCTTCACGTCCATCTGTATGAGCAGAGAACATAAGCTGTGCGGCTGCACAGACTTAGCCACATGGCTGCCAGTGAGGGAGCCGAGTGGGTGGCTAACAATTAACTCCTCAATTGCCAGATACCTCTACCAGGTTCTACTTACAAGGGACAGGAAAGGGTGGTCTGTCAGTGGGGGGAAGGAATGGTAGTTGGGGGGTGGGCTTCTGTCAGTGGGAGGAGGGGGTGTTAGTTGGGGGCATGAGGGTCTGTCAGGTAGTCAGGTTGTGATATTCTGAACCCCCTCTATATCTCCTCTGATTATAATGCAGTCCAAGATATTCTGTCCCCCTTGATACCCTTGCCCCGCATGGGCAGAAGACCCCGGCACTCCTGGACTGACACCCCTCATTCTCAAATACTGACCCCTGCCTGCCATGCACAGATGCACTCCCCCCAACTACCACCCCCGTGCCCACTGACAGACCTCCAGACTGGAAGACCCCACTCTCCACACTGACCTCCCAACTCCCCACACTGTGAGAAATGATAAGTGTAAAATAACCAGAAAGCTTCAAGTAGTGCAGTGGGGGAACTACCAGGGCCGCAAAGGTCCTGACCGGGCCCTGGGGTTTAGCCAACGTAGGGGGCTTCAAGATGGCAGGAAGGGGGCCCACTGCAGAACATGTGAAAGGGTCCTTCTGTGGGAACGTAATAAAGGGCCCCACAACAGGACAACAGGAGTAAAGGAATCAGTGGAAAGGGCCCTGGGCTCAGAGGGATGGTCCTCGGGGCGGGGGGGGGGGGCTTTGTGGTTTCTTGCAAAGGGACCCTTAAGGTTGTGTGTGGAATTTAAAACAAATATCTCTGTTATAACAGAGTTTTAAGTGGCAGTCTCATGAGGTGAATATCCACCAATATAGTCACTATTTTGAGTCATATAACCCACAGAGTTGGATATGAAATACCACAAGCCAGGGAGACCATGAAGATCTTCTGGGCTGTAATGCTGCCTGACTGGGAGCCAGATTATTCACATGAACATAACTACTTTAACCTCCCTGGCGGTATGATTCTTTTGGATTTTAGGTGCTGAAAGCGGTACCATTATTTTGCATGTAATTCTTGTGAATGAGCAGCCCAAACCAACTGTATACATTTATTATATATATATATATATATATATATATATATATATATATATATATATAATATATGTATACAGTTGGTTTGGGCTGCTCATTCACAAGAATTACGTATATATATATATATATATATATATATATATATATATATATATATATATATACATACATACACACACACACACATGTGTGTATATATATATATATATATATATATATACACATATATACGTATATATATATATATTTTTATATATACATACACGTATATATATATATATATATATATATATATATATACATATATATATATATATATATATATATATATATATATATACATATATATATATATATATATATATATATATACATATACATATATACATATATATATATATATACGTATATATACATAAAAAGTACAGTAAAACTGCAGGGAAGGGCACTGGGGGACAAACTAATATGATTTTTTTTATTTTGAACTGTATCAGTGTGTTTGGTGCGTTTTTTACATTTGAATTTGTCGCCGGTTCCACCCCCCTGCGAACGTCACGTCGCAGGAGACGGAAGCCGGGGCACGGAGAGGATCGGGAGGAAGAACCGCCGCTAGACACTGCCGGGCACATCGCTGGATCCCGGTGACAAGGTAAGTAACCTCTTTTACAGGATCCAGCGATGCTTCTGGCGGTACCCCGAGTGTGGCTCAGGGTTATATATATATACATATACATATATACATATATATATATATATACGTATATATACATAAAAAGTACAGTAAAACTGCAGGGAAGGGCACTGGGGGACAAACTAATATGATTTTTTTTATTTTGAACTGTATCAGTGTGTTTGGTGCGTTTTTTACATTTGAATTTGTCGCCGGTTCCACCCCCCTGCGAACGTCACGTCGCAGGAGACGGAAGCCGGGGCACGGAGAGGATCGGGAGGAAGAACCGCCGCTAGACACTGCCGGGCACATCGCTGGATCCCGGTGACAAGGTAAGTAACCTCTTTTACAGGATCCAGCGATGCTTCTGGCGGTACCCCGAGTGTGGCTCAGGGTTACCGCTTTTGGCTCTGAAATTAAACCCCGAGCCACGCTCGGGAATACCGCTAAGAAGGTTAAGATAGCAATACCAATACAATAATCTTATGGGTCCAAGGCTATTTTTCCACTTTCCTCAACCACTAGGTTTTAATTGCTGTGTCCCCATTAGGGAGATCCACCCTCTCTATTTGTCTTCTTTACTATTATCACAAAGGGTAAAGGTAAAAGAAAATCCCCAGTCATGGGTCACCACCAGAACAGGGCACAAGTTCTGGATACCCTGGTGACAACCAGGGATTCCCTCACTTTAGAGGGATTCTCTCTCACTTTCTATCTTGGCTATAGGAGAGGAAGTGAACAGAAATCGTCCCAACAGGACACAGATGGCAAAAAAAAAAAAAAAAAACGTTGACGGGGGGGTTATAACCTTCCCTTACTCTATTCAAATTGAAATAAAAATAAATTGCCTGTAGTTGTACTTTACGTCCTAGCTTCTATTCTATAAACTTGTTCTTCAAGTATGCAAGCTCAGAATGCAAGCCAGCAAACCAGAATTTTTAGAAACAGATGCCAGAATTGGATGCCTTCATTCTTTCCCAGTATGCTTAAGTTTTCTTTGCTTATATTTTCAGATTTAACAGTGAACAGAGAGTTATTCATTAAATTGGCGGTTCCAAAACTATACTGAACAGGAAGCAGGCAAACAAGCACATGTGTAGATAAAATGCCCCATATTCTTACACTACTTCAATGACCTAGAGTACATGTTAAGACTGAGAAACCAAAGGAACCTGCATTTCTCAACTGTTCATTTAGTAGCTACTGAATTAAGTATACCAGGTGGATCTGATGCAAGACTGCAGGGAAAATGTAAAATTAATTTTCAAAGGAGTAACAGAAAGGTGTTGAAGCTGATGTGTTCTTTGTTTTTTGACAGAGTTGAGCTCTCCCACGGCTTGTGATTAAAGGTTAAGCAGTTGCTTTCTTCTGTCTCAGCAGCACTACTTACGCATACAGTCCTGTTATTTTATTCTTCATCACTGATGCTTAAAAAATAACAAAAAAGGTTCACCGAGCCATTTCTTCAATATAGCTCTCTGGAGATGTGTTTCCATTGAACAGCTTGTGTGAGATCTACCAGGGTTCTGGTATACAGTTTGTATCTGCCTAATGCACACTTCTTGTACTCTGGTTATGTATGAGGATCAGGGTTATATTTACCATAATAGCAGTCATGGGCCAGTGACTAGAGCAGCAGGATGAGAAGGGGCAGAAGCATTTACATATTGTGAATTATTGTATTACTCAATTCTGGCCACTGCTGGACATTTTAAACAAAACTCAGCAAGAAAACATCATGTGGGTGTTGGGTGGTGTCCGTAAACACAGAATTATTTCTGATTTAGGTATTCTGTATAGTTGAAAGCAGTAAGAAAACCATATGCTACCTTCAATAGAGCATTCAAGATGTACATCACAAAGGGGCAGAACATTCACAAAATGGCATCATCATTTAGGTGTCATGATTCCTAGATACTGCCTGGATAGGGAAATGTTTACAGTATATATAGATAGATTAGCCAGGGGAATGTGAACATGTCTGATGAACTGGCTAGCTGTTAGTGGGCTGGAAAGAAAAGGCACCAAAGGGCTGGAGCTAGACTGACTCGGCAGGTGTGATAACAATTGGTCCAGAACAGCTACTGGACCCCATTCGTTGTGTGTCTAGAAGAATTTGATGTTGACCCCAGTGCTGGACTGATGAGTTTTGGACACTGCTAGATGTAGGATAAAATGGTCTTGAAGGCGGGCCAGATGGCACCTACGTAGCACCTGGCAACCGGGGCCACTGTAAGTGAACTCACCAGGCCATTGGAAGCCGTAGAAGGGCAGGTAGATACAGTAGCTCCTTGGATGACCAGGGGAGCAACCCAAAAGGGAACCATGACAGGATGGCTGACATGTCCTGGAACGTGGAACTTGATATGGGCAATGCTTTGACTGCATGTGTCGCAAGGGTTTCCCAGGGGCTTATAGGGAGAGGAAATTCTAGCTAGGTACAGTCTGGCAGTGTTGTTGGACAGGTTAAGATGAGTGTGGCAGTAAGACATAAAGGTCAGGGCGTGCTTGATGTGACCTGTGCCCTTCCGGAGAATGGGGCAAGGAATATGCTGTAGGCATTTGCTGTGCGGTAGGCCTTCAGCGTGTTTGGCAACAGTGACCTGTTTATGAGCAGCGTAGTATTTTGAAGGTGGTCTTTTAGCCCATTATTAACTGTGAACAAGGTGGGATAGGAAATGAGGTCCAGTCAGCTCTAGTTCTCTGCAAGAAATACAAAGGAAAATTGAGGCAGGACAGTAGATCTGCTGCGAGATTGCACTTGCCAGGTATGTAAGTACAGTGCTGTCAGGGCTCCAGTGGTAGAAGAGGGTCTCTAGGACCCAGCATCAGTCAGGACACCAATGACAGGAGAAGGGCTCTAGGACCCAGCATCTCAGCCAGCACATCACATGGGCCTTTATAAGGAAGTGTGCCAGTGATTGAAGTTGCTGATTGATCTTCAGCTTGTACCTGTTCCTGAAATCCTTGTTCCTGAAAGTTCTCTGTTACCGACCCAGCTTGTCCTTACTATTCTGCTTGTCTCCTGAACCAAACTCAGCTTGTCTTTGGATATTCTCTCCTGTTACCTGTGTCTGATCTCGGCTTCCCTATTTGACCTCGTCTGCTCTGGTATCCTCCCGGCTCTGAACTCTGGCTTGAACTGACTTCCCATTGCCTTAGTGCAAACACAGACCTGCCACCTCTCACAGGCGCCACCTGGCTGCAGCCACTACTTCGCACATCAGAAACCTTTCTGAATTCTGCAATCAACATCACAGGCGACCTGTGCTACTTTGAGCCTGACTCCTCCTGTTCTCACTTTCAGGGGAGTCTGGAACTTAGCCGCAAGGGAAGCCCTCTCTCCATTGGCCTCCATACCAGGTACGTGATAAGTGCACATTGAAATTGTAGTGAACAGTTATCTGCACCAGCCTGCATAGGAAGGATATGATGGCCAGGGACCTGGACCTGCCTTTGTTGACAATCCAAGCCGTGGATAAGTTGTCAATGGGGAAGATCACGGTCTGCCTCGCCCAGGTGTGTCACCAGATCTGAGCTGCCGTGACGATAGGATAAAGCTCGAACAATGAGGAGATCTGGCTGTACAGGGACCAGGAGGATTTCCAGCAGCCATTGACTTGCAAACTAATGGGTGCCAAAAATGGCAGCGAAACCTGTGGAGGCTGCTGCATCTGTTACTATTTGAGCTGAGGGGACTGAAGCTGCTGGGATGAACATGGATACGCCGTTCTAGTTCTCAAGGAAGTTGCCCCACACTGCTAGATCTGCAGCAGCTGCCTGGTCTAGCCTGATGGTTTGATTGGGGTCCTGTGCTTGTGAAAGAAAGACCAGGAGGCGAGAAATGAACGAACGCCCCTGAAGGACAATCCTCATAGCAAAGTTCAGCAGGCCTAACATGGACTGCAGCTGTCTCTTGGTGCAACTTCCTGAGGTGGTGAAGGCGTGAATCTCTAATCCGGGACAGCTTGTTAGGGGGTAGCCTGGCCTGCATAGAGCAAGTGTCAAGAGTGATTCCTAGGAAGGTGATGGACTGCGCAGGGTCTTCCACTTTATGCTCCGCTATGGGCACATTGAGGTTTTCAAACACTATCCTTAATTTGTCTAAATCTGAGGGGGGGCATATCGGGCCGTACAATCCAGGTAATGGATGACTTTCTGGAACTGCGCCTGGTGAGTTAGGATCCAGGTGAGGCACTGTGCAAACGTATCGAAGAGCCATGGACTGCTCTTTGAGCCGAAGGTCAGTTTGGTAGTGAAGTAGTATGAATCTCTCCATATGATGCCGTGCTGCTGCCACAAGGAAGGTTCAATGGGTAAACGCTTAAAAGCATCTGAAATGTCCGCCTTAGACAGCCATGTGCCTGTGTCTACACTAATGATGTTTAGCTAAGTCAACGGACACATGCTTGAGAGAGAACTCTTCGGAAGAATTCAGTGAGTTAAGACCGGGGATGTGGGAGGAATGAGGCGTGGACAAGTCGTACACCAAACTTAATTTTTTTGAGAATTTTCCCTTGACAAGCCCAATAGGGCTAACTCTCTATGTCTCCAATGACGACTCAGCGAAGGGGCCGATAATGAATCCCCGGTCCAGCTTGGTCTGTAATAGATTGTCAATAGCCTACTCCTCAGTGGAGGCTGAGCGAAGGTTCCTGCACTAATGGGGGGTGTGGGGTAGGGTGATGAGCCCCATGTGGAATCCGGAGATAAATCCGTGCACCAGGTATGCAGTTGATGGGTGAGAGGAAAGGTAGAACTCCAGCCATCGTACGTTCACCTGGCTCAGTCAGTATGAGTTGGGACCCTTGAGGGTGTATGTGCTCTTGGGATGAGCTCTATGACAGTTGACACAAATGTGGAGCAGTTGGCATTGCCATAGTTGAAATTGTTTCAGATAGCCATCTTGCCTAGTAACTGGATGGGCCATCCTAACTTGTTCACCTGAGGATGTTGCATAGGGGCAAGCATGCCTTGAGCGGCACTAGAGGTTGAGGGGAAGGTCAAGGAATGTCTGGCGTCCGTTTTGGAGCGCCAGTTTGCCGTGTGCGTAGAGGACTAGCAAACGGCGTAAAGCGGGGAATGCAGACCCGCAAAGAGGCGGCAGAACAACTCAGTGTCCACGATGCTCCAATTTGTGCTGATTTGGAACTGGGTGAGTTTGGCTGCAGCTCTGGCAGAGAACGAGCGGTGGTAGTCATAAAATGCAGAGCCTCCATATTTGTACCCTAAGTCAACCATGGCCTGGAGGTAGAAATAAATCCATTCCCTCCTGCCGGGGTTGACCGAGCACAACATGTCCCTAAACATGCCAAAGGCCAGCACAAACTTGGCGATTGACAGTTTGAAATTGAGCCTGGGGTCTTTGGCCTTCAGAACCATTTACATATCTCCCCAGGCGCGGACAAGTCGTACACCAAATTACATTTTTTTTGAGAATTTTCCCTTCACAAGCCCAATAGAGCTAACGCTCTATGTCTAAAATGGCGACTCAGCGAAGGGGCCGATAATGAATCCCTGGTCCAGCTCTGTCTGTAACAGATTATCAATAGCCTCCTCCTCAGTGGAGGCTGAGCGAAGGTTAATGCACTCATGGGTGGTGTAAGGTAGGGTGATGAGCCCCATGTGGAATCTGGAGATAAATCCATGCACCAGGTATGCAGTTGACGGGTGAGAGGAAAGGTAGAACTCCAGCCATCATATGTTCACCTGGCTCAGTCAGGATGAGTTGGGACACTTGGGGGTGTATGTGCTCTTGGGATGAGCTCTATGACAGTTGACACAAATGTGGAGCAGTTAGCATTGCCATAGTTGAAGTTGTTGCAGATAGGCGTCTTGCCTAGTAACTGGATGGGCCATCCCAACTTGTCCACCTGAGGATGTTGCATAGGGGCAAGCATGCCTTGAGCAGCACTAGAGGTTGAGGGGAAGGTCAAGGAACATCTGGCATCCATGTTTTTTGAAGCACCAGTTTGCCATGTGCGTAGAGGACTGGCAAACGGTGCAAAGCGGGGAACGCAGACCCACAAATTGGCGGCAGAACAACTCAGTGTCCACCATGCTCCAATTTGTGCTGGTTTGGAACTGGGTGAGTTTGACTACAGCTCTGGGTGAGAACAAGCCGTGGTAGTCATAAAATACAGAGCCTCCATATTTGTACCCTAAGTCAACCATGGCTTGGAGGTACAAATGCATCCCTTTCCTCCTGCCGGGGTTGACCCAGCACAGCATGTCCCTAAACATGCCTAAGGCCAGCACAAACTTGGTGATTGACAGTTTGCAATTGAGCCTGGGGTCTTTGGCCTACAGAACCATTTACATGTCCCCCCAGGCATAGGACATATTCTTAGCCAGATCATTGACCAAGATGAGCAAGGAGGCCAGGTTAACATCCTTTTTCTCCAGGATGTCCTTCCTGATGCTGGCAGGGATGAGGTGTGCAGAAAAAACAGTGGAACTAGTGTCTGGCGTACCTGTGGGTGGTAGTGCCAAGATGGGCGCTGCGACCGTGTCTAGGGGGGTCACTGCTGGGTGCACCTCTAGGACTCCTACTCTCGCCTGCACGTCGGAGACTGCTGCGGTCAGTGTGCCGATCAAGGTGTGCAGCTGGGCAAGAGCTGAGGAGATGGACTGCAGGAATGCCTGCTTGGTGCCGTGTGCAGCTGTTGCTGATGTTGGGAACAGCAGCCTGAATAATACGGCTTTCCTGGCCGTGGTGGGGAATGGCCCTACGCCATAGCTCTGCCATGAGCTTGGGGATAGTCCATCCCCTGAGGGACTGAGAGCTGCCTGGCTCTGAACCCGTGGTAGGTGACAGAGGGGCGGAGGCAAGGTCCTCACTGCCGGACTGTGACATGAATCCGGCTATAATGAGAAAAGAGGGGGGGTGTATGTTTAAGAAGACTTTTGGAAAATGAGAACAGCGGAGGAGAGACAGAGTACGTAAGAATAAGTAAGAAGTAAGGGTAAGAAAGAACAGAAAAAGGAACGACAGGCGTAGTGAAGAACAGGATGCGTTCAGGTGAACGCTGAAGAGTGGAATTTAGAAAGCTCAAAGAGTGCGGGGCAACTGAGGTTAGCCAGGAGGTGACTGGCCAAATGACCAATAGCTTGGGTGCCTGGTCAGTGTCATGTACGGACCTGTGAACCAGAGCCCCAGGGTGCACTGGGGTGTGAAGCTGCAGTCTTGTGTGGCCTAAGTAGGAATGTTGCGTTCGCTAGTAGGTGACGTATGGTTGGCCTGCTAGCGCCTGCACTGTCAGCAAGCAACTGTTTGGCAAATGTGTCTGCGTAGTTTGAAGGTGATGTCCTTCAGAAACTAGGTAAGAAAGAAAATGTGACAGTAGCTAAGCGCCAGACCAGCAGTCCAATTCGTGTATGTGAGGTATTGAGATTAATAAAGGGTGCTGCAGGTTGATGTGGGAGAGTATCCTGTGTACTACCCACCTGACTCATGCCCTGATAGAATAGAGGTCCTGGTTGTGGCTGAGACTAATCTGGCGACTGGAACCTGAAAAAGGTAACATGAAGGTCCATTTTTAACCTGGAGTGAAGGAGAGCCCTAAGCCAGCCTCCTTCCCCTAAAACGTGGGTAAAAGCATGCAAAGCACTGCATGTGTGTGTATGTATGTCATATTACCTGCGAGAAAAATAAAGTTGCATGAGTTGTAAGAGTGAATGGGCAAATGAGTGGTATGAGTGGCGACTGAGAGCATGTGGCAGGAACCTCAAGGGGGAGGCCATGCTGCAGAAGCTCTTGGTGCCTGAAAATGGGTAATGAGTGGTGTGAGTGGCGACTGAGAGCTTGTGTCAAATAACCTCAAGAAGGAGGCCGTGTAGCAGATGCTCGTGGTGCCTGAAAATGAGTAAAAAGCGGTATGAGCCGTGACTGAGAGCTTGTGGAGGGAACCTGGATGGATGAGCGAGTTTGGGGTGGAGGAACTTGACTGGCCTGCACAGAGTCCTGACCTAAACTCAAAAGAACACCTTTGGGATGAATTAGAGTTCAAGCAGGGCCTTCTTGACCAACATCAGTGCCTGACATCACAAACCTATCAGCAGTTTAAATCTTTTCCCTTGGCTGGAGTTTCACTTTAAAAGCTTATTCCCAGTAAATACAATTATTTATTGAGCAAACATTAAAGTAGAACAGAAGACTCTGCAATACACCTCTAATACACCAACTCTCCAATCCCATTGCTGTAAATCCAGTGAATTCCTTTCCAGAGTAATGAGCAGTGTATTGTTCCAGCTGAAGTACACTCAAACTCCAACTGAAGAATTACACAGTTAAAGTATTGAAGAATTCCTGATGTAGAGATTGCATTTACCAACTTGCGTCCAGACACAGAAAAACACTCCATGAGCTTGTTTTTGTTGTTTTTTGAGGGAAAACAATTTGGTTGGGAATAAGGGATTATGGGATGCTCAATTTGACTGGTAGAACAGCTTGAGGACAAAACTTCCTTCACTATATACACAAAATGTAGATTCTGACCTTTAGGCCCCTTTCACACAGGCGGACCGTTCAGATGCTCCTGTCCATTTTTTTGGCGGATCTGAACGGTCCCCCCATGCATCTCTATGGGGGATCGGATGTCAGCGGAGACATGTCCGCTGACATCCGATCCGATTCGATCCGTCAAATCTGGACGGATGGAAACACTATGGTCCGTTACCATCCAATTTCCCCCATAGAGATGCATGGGGAACTGACAGCTGTGTCTCCGCACACAGCACGGAGACACAGCTGTCATCCTCCTGCTCAGCGGGGGATCGGCAGCTCGATCCCCCGCAGAGAAAAACGGAATCCGTCTGATGGGCGGATAGTGTGAAAGGGGCCTTACTCCTTCTGGAATAATAGCAGTCTCTCATGGATCAGTAGCAAAGTTTCCTCTTTTTAGGACCTCTATGTCCCATTGGTAAAACTCTTAAAAGTCCCAAACTTACAGGAGCCACTATGTCCCCTTGGTAAAACAATTGCAGAAAATACCAGCCCACCTGACTGCCTTGAAATGTGTCCTACAGCAAGAAAATTAGGTCAGCTGTGACACCGCCCAATGAAATGCTGGATATTGCATCTGGTAGCCTTCTCCATTGTAGGCCCTGGGGTTGTAGAGGTACTTACACTGTCCCTTGAATCCTGCTGCTTTGGATAAGATTGCTGTTCATGCTGCCTGCTGTCCAGGTCTTCCCATGCTAGCCAGGGTGTCTTCTGGATGAGACTGAGGGGTAATGGAGATCCCTTTCTTCAGCTTCAGTGTAAAGGCAAAGCCCCCCCCCAGCCTCGGGAGCCCCTCCCCTCCCAACCTCAGCTCTCCATCTTTCACCTGACAACAACCACCCTTGGCCTGGCTCTTCAATATTTAAGAAATTGTCTGACCACCCTACCAGGCCTCACTGCCTGGGGATTGGTCAAAACTCCCATCAATATTCAGACCCTGTCTCTTTACCTCTGCCCACTAGTTTCTAGAAGTTTCCATGGACCTTCAGAACCAGGGGGAGGCAACAGAGGGCTGGTCTGCAGAGCCTTCCAGCCTGACCTCACGCTAAACCCACAACAAATTACCAGATTCACATAAGCTAATATGAGTCAGCATAAATTTACCTCACATATAGAGGTTTTTGTTTTTGAGAGTCCATCATGCTACCATTGACTGATGTGGAAATTTAAAGTTGGAGGTAGAAGTTTCAGAGGTTCAGGGTATTCATAACATCAGAGCTAAGACCAAAGGCAAAGCTGTTCCAAGAAAATTACAATAGTAATCAGGTTAGAAAACCCAGCCAATTGATTGTTTCCCTCAAACAGGAGGCTTGGGGAGTGCCGATGGAAATATAAAAACTCCTGAATATGAGCTGAAAAAGTGGGATTGGTTAATATTTCTCCTATGCCTGTAGCTGAAGTATCCAGAATATACATTTTTCTTTTGATCAATCCTAATACAGCTGGATGCTGGAGAAACAGTAAGGATGGTCCCATCCACAGATCCAACAAATTTGTGAATGGCAAAACAATGTTCTACAGGTCCCTTATTCACAAATCTCTTTTGACTTTTAACTTCATTACTATAATTTTCAGGTTTTCTTTAGTGTCAGTCTTTGATTTTCTGTCTGTGGAAATGTCCAGTTTATTTTTCATTTATGATTGTTTCCGTACAGAAAGAAAAGGTCAATTTTTGTCAATTTGTTTATCATATTAGATAATGATCATTCCATCTCTGGCTAGCATAGAGATTGCAAAATCTGGTGCAGCTCTGCATAGAAACCAATCAACTTTTAGGTTTTTAGTCAAAGCTTATTTGAACAAGCTCAAGGTAGAAGCTGATTGGCTACCATGAACAGCTTCACCAGATTTTGCACTCTCCAGTTTTAGTAAATCAACCTCTATATGCCTGGTAAAATTAAAATCAATAGACTTCCTGTGTGGCTAACCAATCTTATCTGAAGTCCTTAGGCAGGAATGCTAACCATACTCTCTGATAAGCAGATAAGCACTAGAGGGACATTCTACAAATCTGTAAATGAAACACATTCATCAAAATATGTAGGAGGAAGCACATAAAAATGGACAGTTACATGTATTACATGTCTATTATTTTAAAGCAAACATTGCTCTAAAAATACATTGAGGTTGATTTACTAAAGGCAAATATACTGTGCACTGCAAGTGCTGTTGCTCTAGATCTGAGGGGAAGCTCTGAAATCAGGAAATGCTCTGCTGATTTCTATCATACAATCATGTGCAAACAAAAACGCTGTATTTTATTTTCCTTGCATGTGATTGAGTATTCTGTTCTAATGGCTTTACTTATTTCAGTCACTGACCCAAGACATATGCAGATCAGGAGTTCTGACTTTACTATGACTTTTTAACCTCCCTGTCGGTATTTCCGAGTGTGGCTCGGGGTGGAATTTCTGTGCCATTAGCGGTAACCTCCAGCCACACTTGGGGTACCGCCAGGGAGAAATCGCTGGATCTTGGGAGTGTTGGAGATACAACAACTTTAAAGCTTAGCCTATTATAGATTAACTGCAGTTCACAAATAGGACAGTAGATGTCGCTAATGCTAAGTGATATGCTATGCATTTTCTATGATGTGTATTTCCTGTACACTGCACTGTACTTGTTGGTTACTTCTTCCTGTCTGTGTTTTTCTCACAATGAGAAGGTAACATGTTTGATTCCTGTGTTATGTTCCAATAAAGAAGCCAGTTCCTGTTTACTCCACAATGTCTGATCCGAATGGACTCCGCTGCACCCAGTGATCGCACTCAGCAACAGGGAGAGGTTACTTACCTTACAAACTTTATCATACCCGAGATTTTATAAAGAAGAACACACAGTAAAAAAATCCTATGTAAATTGTTGGTTTGGGCTGCTCATCCTTAAGAATTAAATGCAAAATAATTGTACCGCTTTCAGCACCTAAAATCTGATATAATCATACCGCCAGGGAGGTTAATGTACATGCTTATTCCAGAGCAGTGAGTGTGAAAATACTATGACCAGATACTGCCAGGCAAATAGCATTTTCAGAATGAGATATGCAATAGCGGTTTCTGTATTTCTCAGAGTACAATTTTCCTTGAAGCTGACAGTTTAAAGCACATGCATCTTCTATTGTATTACTATGTCTTTTCTCATTACCTTTATAATGTTTGCATCTTCTCAGTGTATTCCGGTAGCCCTCTCTCTCCTGTCTGGCTGTGTCTCCGGACACCCTTTGTATGAACAGATGTTACCAGTGCTACATAATTTATTTTGTTCCTACTTAATTACACCCTTTAATTAGCAGTCAAAACTCCATCTCCCGGGCACACACCATTCCCTGAACACTCCTTTTAAGTCAGTGACCCATTTAATTACACATCGCTGTTTGTGTCTTGCTTCATAGGCAGATACAGCATTGTGGCTCAGGATCCTAAAGCAAACAGGTAAATAGCAAAACATTTCAGTGAGCATTAAAGTAGAAGGAGAGCACTAAATTGTTTTAAAGGAGTAAAGGAGTCAAGGTTTTACCAACCGACCAGCTGAACAGGCCCCATAACCTTTTAGATCAGCTTGATGTAAATAATCTTATGAAAATGTTTTATTGTTTTAAAAATAAACAGAACACAAGATTAGGCTTCCTCTGTACTACATCCTAAAGTTGGAGCAACAAATTTGCTACTCCTGTATTTTGGACTTCATATATAGGTACAACAAGAGACCAACAGCCAAAAAAAGTACAAAGTTTATTCCTATTCATTATGTAGCACTACTCCAAAGGGAGCTGCTGGTTACGGGCAGTGCTGTATCTTGGCCTAGACCAACAAGGCCTAGGCCTAGGGCAGCACTTTACTGGGGGGCAGCAAAAAAGCTGACGGGGCTGCACTGATATGCTGCTCTGATGGGCACTAATAGACTGCACTGATGGCCACTGATGAGGCAGGACTGATATGCTGCACTGATAAGGCAGCACTGATGGGCACTGATATGATGCACTGGTGGCCACTGATGGGGCTATACTGATGGCCACTAATGAGGCTGCACTGATATGCTGCACTGATGAGACTGCCCTGATGGGCAGTAATGAGGCTGCACTGATGAGCACTGATAAGGCTGCACTGATGGGCACTGATGTAGCTGAACTTATGGGAACTGATGAGGCTTCACTGATGGGCACTGATAGACTGTGGTTGTGGTCTGTGGTTTACAGATGACAGGGTGGGTCATAAACAGGAAAGGGTGTGGCCTTTACAGGACGGGAGGGTCATATTTAAATTAGGGGTGCCCAAGTTTAGTCAGGCCTAGGGCAGCACAAAACCTAAATACACCACTGGTTATGGGTCCCCCTGGGTTACCATTAGCAACAGTAGAACAATCTGGCATTTTCCAAGAGTTTTTACCTCAGACAAGAATCAGTCCAGTTTCTTTGGTTTCTATGTTTTATTAGGAACTTGGATAGGAGAAGGGATGAGTGGGATACTCCAACTGAACAAAACTATGCACAATAGGCAAGAACGACTTGCTGGTTAACGCTGGTTAATGCTGGTTAACGCTGAGTAACGCTGGGTAACACTGAAATTGAGCTAGTCACGGCTAGGCCGCTGGTTTCAGTCTGTCAAAAGCTGTGACGCAGAACTGAAGTATTTCTCTGAGGCAACGGAACTGTATTGCCAAAGTAATCTGTACTGCTGAACAACTTCAGGGCCCTTCCTGGCACCCCCTTTGTTCCTAATCTTCAGGGTTCACTACACGGCACCTCCTTTACTGTAAGACTCTGAGTGAGCTGGCTCCCAAATCCCCTGACTTCTCTGGAGTGGTCCCCTCTCTTAGCAGACCCCTAGGCAGATCCCTTTGTACTCACAATACTGCTTTTGCCAAAGTTCTCTGCCCAACAGCTCCACTGGTCAGCACACTGGATCCTCTGCAGCCCAGCTCCACTCTTGGTCCCTAGGCCGACTGCCCGGAACAACCTTCCTCACTCTGCAGGAGGAGAGACAGCCGTCCACCTCCTCCTGGGACTTTGCTCCCACCAAAAGATGCCCTGTCACCTGCTCCCGCCCTATTTATGGCCAATCCCAGGATGCATTGCCACATGCCCTCCCACTGGGACTGCCATGAAACAGGATGTGTCACTGGCCGGGTTTCCTCCACTGTCCAACAAGCTCCCTCATTGGATACAGTGGGGACACTCCCTTGGACCCAGTGAATCACACCTGGAAACATGTGACAGGCAAAACCAACAGATCAGCTCCCTTGATAAGCAGCAGGAGTAAAATAAATGCTTTTACCTAACACCTGTCTAGGAGGGTGCTACAATTAAAATAACATAACATTCTAAAACTCCCCAGTAAAGGGTATAAAGTAGCAATTTTGTTTCTCCAACTTTTGGTTTGTTGTTTAAAAAGATGTAATATTGAGTTTTTAGTGTATGAATACATGTATAAAACATACAGCTCAGCATTCAGAGTGAACCTATGTGTAGTATGAATAGGGCACTGAATGGGTTAATGTGATGTAGGTAAAAAACAACACAGTGCATGGAGAGGGCATCCAACATTCACCCCAAAATATCCACCTAACTGACCCATTCATCCATATGCACTCACATACCCCAATCACATTTAACACCCACATCAGTGCTCAGATCAGTTGATCACCTGGTTGACATTTGTCAAGCTACTGGCAAATCTGCATATCCTAGGTAATAGACTTGTTCTGATCACCATACAGTATATATTTACTTATCTTACTGTTGCTTTAATTTGGCATCTATTACTGACGGGAACTGTAGCAGTGGTGGCCCGTCCATCAGGAGAGCAGGGGCGCCGTCCCCCCCATCCATGTATTTGGCCCCCTAATCTACATGCAGGGCGCCGGATGCATGGATTCCAATAGAGGATTTTTTTTTTTAAGCATGTGATTAGAGCCAGAGGCTCTAATAGGCTTCAAAAAAGGATGGGCTCGGAGCGCAGAGCACTGCGCCCTGAGCCCACCCAGTTGTATTGCAATAGCGAAGAAAATATTCGCTATTGTCACACTGATTCTCCTCCCAGCCAATCAGGAAGAGGGTTGTGAGACCCCTTTCCTGATTGGCCAACAGGAGAAGTGATCTTACTGGCCACTGGCCAGGAAGAGGGAGGAGACACAAGGCTGGAGGAGAAGCACAGTGGCTCAGCCATCCAGCACTCCCCGGCTTGGACAGGAGGTAGAAGGAGGTAAGTAGGCAGGCCATTCGGGGGGGGGTTGGAGGATATGGTGTGTTGTTTTGCCGGCCGACTGTCCTTCCGTCCCTCAGGGGTGGGGGGGGTGTATTGGTTTGCTGTGCCCCCCCAAATTAACGAGCACCAGCCACCACTGAACTGTAGTATATTACGCCCACTTCCTGCCCAGCAGACTTTTTGCCCTATCCATTCTACAATGAAGAAGCATCAGAAGAGCTCCAGTATTTCCTAATACTAGCCTTGGAAGCTAAAGTCTGTAAGTAGGCTGGAATTAGTTATCAATTAATTAGCATATGTTCCACTAATTCAGCTACATTCCCATATGTATTAAATGTGGGTAGTCTTTTTCTGTCAGGGAGTTCTTTCAGCTAGGCCTCATTTTCTGTTAGCTAGTGCCTTAACAGTATTGTAGCACGCCTGTTTCTATTTGCATTTTGTAATGTAATGTTAAATGCTAATGCATTTTTTTATCATTTGTGATTTACAGTTTTACAAAAAATAATTTTCAGTAAAGATTACAACTGTTAGCTTTTCATCCTGAGTCCTTATTGGGAAGTTGTTAGCTGTCTCCCAAGCCCTGTACTTCAAAAACATATTGAGGACAGAACAAGAACTAATTTTCCCTCAACTCCTCTCTGACTCGAATCTCAGTCCACTTCCTTGCCCCTCCGTGCACAGCAATGTACATTAAGGGCTAGTTTACACTAGCATTTAACAGGCAGAGAGCAGACATTCTATAACCTCCTCATCACCTGTTTTCAACCCCTAAATGCTGCATTACCACACTGCAACCACGTACATTGTGGTGGGCAGTAGTGCCTGCTGAACATGACAGGGGTGTCATTCCTGCTGCGGTCATGAAACAAAGCATTGCAGCTGCAGCATGTGTACATCCCTGGCTGCTGCCTTTCTAGCTAAAGGGGAGTGGTTGAGGGGTGGTAAAAACTGTGTATTTTTACCATCCCCAACTGCTAGTGTATAGGAGCCCCAACTGCGTTGGTGCAATGCAGTGCCATTTATTCTGAATAGAACCCTAGCCCACCTCCTGGCAAATGAAAATTGCAGCGCAGTGCAACAAATGGCAACAAACTAACCTGTTTTGCAGTGTGCTGCCAAAATATAGAGAAATGCACTATATTTGGACAGCACACAACATTGTGTTTCTGTGCATTGCTAAACATTGTGACGCTGTCCATTGGTAGGTGAGTTGGGGGTGTCATTCAGAATGGTCCCCACTTTGCACCAATGAATTTAACATGTATTGCCATACATTATCACAAATAAATGGAGTAACTTTGTCATGTGAGAGTGTGTGGGTCACCAGTTATTCCCACTGCCTGAATACTGATTTTCTATTATCAATCTTTAATCATCATATAATATATAACAGAAAAGTTCAGTTTTCTTGTACAGTCAAATATGATATATAAAACCACATACTTTACACGAATGGTTAAGACAAAAACCCAATTTTTTTCTGAGTAAAAATTACTTTTTTGCCATGAATTAAAAAAAATATATATATTTTAAGCTACTTTTGTGAGATCTAGCTTCTAGCCAAGGGTCACAAGGGTGTTTCATTTAAACAGAGACTCCACTATTGTTATTAATGTGATAAACCCTTCTAGTGTAATTTATGTAGCGCTTCTTCTGTAGGAGCCACAGGAATTACTGTCCAGGTTTTTGCAACTTTTGCCCCACAGCCAGGCACACAACAGGCTCATTCACTCTTTCTCCAAGGACCAGTCTAAGAGATGTTGTTTTAGTTGTTTTCATTTTTGGAGAACTTGGACAGGGATGAGGGAAGTTATGGGTTAATTCAAAGATAAGAACTATGTACAACTGAGGACTTTGTTTTCCTTTAGGACAAGCTATGAGGAAGTCCAGGCTTTTAACAAACACATGACTTCTGCTTAATTAGAAGTAAAGCCATTAGAGCAAAGTCTCTTTAAGTAGGAAAATGTCTGGACAGAGCACTTCTAAATACCAGCCAGTGTCCCCTTTAATAGACCCAAAGCTGTAAAATAATAAGACACCAGCTGTGTACCTAAAGCACAAGGTCCCCAGGATCTTGCAATGTCTTTACAGGCCTAAAGACAAATGAAGTCTCCTTCAAATCTTCCAAGCAATGTCCTCCAGTGATACCAGACAGATCTATGGCAGACAGCCCCCTTCAGTCAGCTCCTTCCAAGCACCTTGGTCTCAACATTCCTCCCTCAGGTCGCCCACCCAAGGCCTCATCACTGCAACCTGTGCCTAATAGGGCAGCGTGCCCCCCTCAGGCTGGACTCCTCCACTCTGGGACAAAGCCCAGAGCTCTTTGTGCTCTCAGAATAAATACAGTCTCCCAGCATGCCTTCAGAGCCTGCCTCTCTGGGATAGACTTGGGGTAGGCTGGGGCTGTATTCATTCTGCCATCTGCGTAGCTCCACACCAATCATACAGACACTTCTCAAGTTTCCTGGATACAGAGGGAGCTATCCAGCAGACTGGCAGCAGCAGAGCACACAGGTCAGACCTAACTAAGAAATTACAGCTCATTGGGTACAGTGAGCCAAACTATGCTTTTGCCTACACAAAACTAAGGCCACACTGCCTGCAGTGTGACAACCAAAATTACCTATCAAAAACACATTTGAACACATATCTAACTATCCTAGCACTAACCTAGGAGAATGCTATATCAATAAGACAAAGGAGGATCAGCAAAAAAGTTTAAAACATTTACATTCACTAACAAGGATACTTAAAGTGGAGTTCCACCCTAATTTTATACTTACCTCCATCTTCTCGCTCCGGGTCACCTGAAAAAGAAATGGCTAATCGCATTTTTTTTTTTTTTTTACTTACCTCGTAGCGAAGAAAATATACTTACCTTACTTCCTTCTTCCTCCTTCCTCGGCCGCGGCCCGTCGTCACTTCCTGGTTCTGCAATGATTCCTGGGAACTGAACGTCATCGCTCCCAGGAATCATTGCGCCTGCACCGGCCCCGACGTCAGTTCCGGGGCACGCACGTCATCCCCTTCTAAACAGCTTCTGGGCATGCCCAGAAGCTGTGGAGGGATGACGCGCGCTACCCGGAAGTGACGTCGGGGCCGGCGCAGGGCATCGAGGGACCGAAGAAGGTGGAAGAGGACGCTGAAGAGGATCTCGCTGGCTTCAAGCTGCCCACATCTGAGATGACAAGACGTTTTCAAGGTAAGTATTTGTCCTAACAGGTAAGTGCAACCCGGGACAGATCAGAGGCTAGCCATTGTGGAATGCACTAGCCCTGACTGTCCCGGGGGTATTTTAAAAAAAAAAAAAAATTCCAGGGTGGAACTCCGCTTTAATAAAATCATATTCAGTGTATCTCTGCAGTACATACACATGTCCATGTGTGTTATCCCTTTAAAGACCCTGAAAGTACAGAAAATGCCTGTTGATCTGCAAGAAATGCGCTCAATCACTAAATCCTGTTGTGGGTTGACAAGAGTATTTTTATGGACTTAGTGGTGTTAGCCCTACCCATTTTTTTTTTCTAAACTTCATAATCAACCCCACTGTTCTAATTTACCCAGCACAGAGACCAATAGTTCTGTAATCAAATATATAAACTAGGGGGGCTGATTGGACTTATTGAGATAACACAGGACAGCTTCAGATTTCTGGCATGATTAAAATGCACTTATATAACAATATGCTTTCAATTGTATATTTAACATATCAAAAGGAAGCCAAGAAAAGAAGTTCATTGTTAGGGATTAAGCTAAATGGCAGCCAAAATAAAAAACACAAAAATCTTTATAAGGACACATTTTACAGTCAGTTGGATGTGTCCCTTGTGCTGATGCCTCTGTTAAGTGAAATCTTCCATCCTTCATGAATCCCACACCCCCTGCTGCTGTAAGCTTCTGGTGGGGCGGGGGTTTGAAAGATCTGTGGGAACTGTCACAGGCACTCACCAAGAGTGCCCAGCTATGCCCGTCCTTTCCGCCCAGCTGCTCTATTTATAGAAGCCATATTACAGCTTTGAGCTGCCCAGTATATGTCAATGGACGCATCAAGCCTGCACTTGTGCCACCATAGGAAGTGGCTTGCTATGGTGGCACATGCAGAAGAATAGGAGCCAAGAGTGCTGGTGGTGACCCCCGAAGAGGAGGTAAGGGGCTGGTCTGTGCAATACCATTGCACAAAGCAGGTAAGTTTAACATGCTTTGCATTTTAGGAAAAATAATTTACTTTATAACCACTTTAAGTTGATCACTTTGACATGCATACTGTAATACTTCTAAAATGAATATAACTTGCTTACAAGTCTACAATAATCTGAGGTATGATAACTATTGGTTTGACAGTTCTTTTGTCAGTAATGTTAGGGCATATGATTCATTCATGGGGTCAGGGTGCTAAGCACTGCCTTGGGGAACATATACCAAAGTGAAAAAAGTTTACAAAAAATTCAGTTTTGCAGGGGCCACCAATTAAAGTTAAACATTAGGGAATGCAAAATTCCAATAAATACTATGCCTGGGGGGATGCTCTTAACCTACATGTGAAATGGTGTATCTGTATGATTTATACAACCTGCGACAGCAAAACTGATACTTAGAAGGAAAGGTTGCTCAAATTGCCAGCAATTGACGGTTTCAGATGCTTTCCTTCTGTTTGTAACAAACAGAATTCCTTTCATATGTTATAGACCATGATCCTAGATAAGGTTCTAGTATAGATATTAACCAGGGATCCCACAAAAAAAAAAAACATGAGTTTCCCTGTATAATTCATACTAGCCCCATTCATGGTGACCTCTTATTGTTAAATTGGACTTTCAAATTCTGATAAGTCTTCCTGCCCATAAACCCTCACAACCACCTGGCCAGGGTTGTGGGGAAGGGACCTACATCCTCATCAACATAGGGACAAGGTACTTTTCCAGAGGGTCCACCCTGGTAAGATACCCCACATGTTAAGGCATGTAGCCTGGTATGATTCCAATGGGGATGGGGCAAGTTACACGCTCCTCCCCCTCCTTACCTGCACTGTCAGGCTCAATGCTCGGAAAAGGGACTGGGCTTCATTTTGTGGGCCCCTCTTTAATTATACTAGATCTGAAGGACCTATCTCCAACTGCTTTGTTACATGGCCAGAGATTCCTGGCCAGTAAATTAATTGGGTCGGATGGCATCATTAGATGCTAAGGACTTCCTTAATAACCATAGCAGCAGAAAGAGAAGCTGTCAAATAAAGTGGGGGGAGAAAAACCTGCCGAACAGGCTGAAAAGCTGGTGTGTGGACAAAAGTCCTAACAAGCAAAGTTCAGCCTCAACTTGTTGCTGGACCGAATCGGGGAGCCAATCTCTAATGGTAAATCACTAACGGCGAAAAGATCAACTACAGGCAAACCTTTTTCAGGCATGGCTTTCAGCGTTCATGTCCTCTTTACTTGTTTTGCTGTGGGGCCCCATCACACATAGTTACGGTCCTGCTCCACAATATATTTAACCATGCAAATGGAATAAATTATATTTTTGTGCAAATTTATATCCTTCTTCACACTACTTTAGTAAAGATTATGTTCATATAACATTCTTTATTTACGAACGAGTTTTAATTGTAACTCATTTATATTCTGCTATGAAGCCCCAGGGTTTTCAGTGGATAAATGTAACTATATTACTTGCATGTGCATATGCTGAACAATAAAGTTGTTTTCCTCCTGTGGTGTGTGACTCAGGAACTATGTTTTAGCATAAATATAATCCTTTAGACTTGTTGGTCCGTGACAACTAATTAGCACATCCTGAAAATAGGGTTCATATGTTGTGATTGCAAACAGCTCAAATGTAAAGGACAAGATTTTTATAGTGCCATTATTATGCTACAGCCAATAAAATTAATTGTGTTGTACAATTACACATAATGACTAAACTCTAAGATTTACCCCTTTAATATGATGCTATTAACCAAACAATTCACATGTCTTCAGGAACAACAAAGCTTTATGTGAAAAACAGAAATACAACATTTATGTATCCCTCTCATTGCCTCTTTTGTTTTAGTAGAAAAATTCTTCCAGACAGAACATTTTAAAGCTGAAGTTTAGGCATGAATTTCATTAGATAGTTGCATTGGTCCAGCTTAAATGGGCAAATCTCTTACCAGGGCACGTCCTGTAGAAGCTAACAATTACTATAGTAGTTGCCCCTACTACAGTGACAGCAGTAATCTTCTGCTCAGCCTCTCCACCTCATCCAATCCAGTTCCTGCTGAACCAGCCAAGATTCGAACCATGTAGGGCCTTAGTCTATACCTATCTATCTCACCAAGACTGTCAGCACTACATTGCATTTACTTTGAGGTCTACTTTAAAGGTAACTTTGAAATGGACAATTCAAAATAAGCATATAAAGAAAACAAAAATTCAGAAGCAATGTTTACTTGCTGTGAAAAGGGTGCATTCATATAATTAGTAGTTATAGTAATTAGTCTGCTCAGCCTCTCCACCTTATCCAATCCAGTTCCTGCTGAACCAGCCAAGATTCAAACCATGTAGGGCCTTACTCTATACCTATCTATCTCACCAAGACTGTCCGCACTACATTGCATTTACTTTGAGGTCTACTTGAAAGGTAACTTTGAAATAGACAATTCATACTAAGCATATGAAGAAAACAAAAATTCAGAAGCAATGCTTACTTGCTGTGAAAAGGGTGCATTCCTATAATTAGTAGTTATAGTAATAGTTGTAGGCAGCTAAATTAATATCTAAAGCCCAATTTTAATATAAAAGTGAAGTTTGGCTTCAAACCCAACTCTTGAGCCTCCCCACCGGTCCTTTGACCACCTGCCCGCATTGTACTGCAGATGGGTGGCTCCTGCAGGCACAGCGACGTTGTTAAGAAGAGTACTGCACCCTGCGTTTTTGGATGCATTGACATTCAATTTTCTATTGAAGGCTATTTAAATTAAGTGTTTCAAAACGGATGTCTAATTTAAAATGCTTTCAAAATGTTTTTCTAGATATACATTAAAAGACATTAGCCTTATGTAAACAGCCTAATAAATGTGTATTTATTAAAAAAAAAAAAAAAAAAAACCTATGTATCTAATTATAAGTGTTTGTGGGTAGTAGGGGTTATGCGGAATGTATGTATGTGCAATATATTTTGTATGTAACCAGAGTTACAGTTTATTTGGTTTACCTCACTCAGAGACACTTCTCTTGCACCTCAATAGGTATATAATGGCAGAGCAAGATTTTTCATCAACAACTTAGGGGGCTCGTCAATTACTCCTTGTAGCAGATAGGCACTACACTCTCTAAAGCCCCGTACACACGTAGCGATTGTCGGCCGTCTTTTGTCCGGTGCTGTCCTGTCGGTTGAAAAGTGCTAAAGACTGCACACGAATTTTATCGGCCAACAACAGCCGATTGCAGAAGTGATGTCATTAGATGGTTAACTTTCCGTGTGTTTTTTCTTCTCTGAGCATGCCCAGTCTTGCTCATCTGCTGTTTGTCGGCCGAAATCTGTACTGACTGAGGAACAATCGGCCGTTCTGGTGTTGGCCAACAAAAAATTTAAAGCCTGCACACCAGATTCTGTTCAGCCGAAAAGTCTCAGTCGGTTGTCGGAAGCATCATACTAACAAGCCGACAATCGGCCGATCGGACGTTGGCCGAATATTTATGGCCGACAATCGCTACGTGTGTACGGGCCTTTAGGCACTAAGCTGTGTTCTCTAATTTGCTTCCTCATTAATGGACAGAACCTCACCAGGACTTAGATTTATCACTACTTCCTCCCAGTGCTTGTCTAGCTTCCAGACAGCGAATCCTTACCCATTTCCTTTTAAACGGCCCTCATGGGGAGAAACAATGGTTGCCTTAAGACAAGTCACCAGATTTGGTGAACTATATCCAAAGTTCTCCTCACTTTTCTGCTCATTTCTAGAACTTAATGTTCCTTGCACCCCCACTTTCTCCTTGGCCTTTGTCTGCTTTGTTTGACTTGCTCGCCTTAACCTCATACAGGTCTGGTTAATGGTACGCATTAAAGGTTTCCTTATTGGTACAAATGGAAGTTTCCCTTCATGGTATGAATGGAGAAAATTGAATCCATATTACATTTTTAATTGCTGTATCTTCCTGTTACACTGAATGAAGCAGGGCTGAATATCTGCAGCAAGGGACAGAGGTCTATGTTAGCCAGATCCGAAGGAAGTGTGCAGGACACAAATAAAGCAGCATGGGAGTCATCCTCAGCTCATAAAAGATGCTTGGTGTGCCACCTTAAGTACACCAGCTTAGGAAATGAAGAAGGACAGAACAAAACCAGCATAGCTTTTGAGAATGAATACTCTATGTGAATGATATATTTTCCCAAGAGCGTTTTTGTGGAATGAGTGATCAGCCCTGTCCATTGTCTTTTTGCAAAACTAGTTAGCCACTCCTGCGCTCAGATCTCTAAAATATAAAGGCTAGTCATCCTTTAGTCTAACATAACTATTAAGAGGGCTTAATAGACTATTCAAGGTAAAGCAGGGAGTGTACAAAAGACACAGAAGAGTTCAGAATCTCTAGAAAGGTCAACAGGTTTTCTTATTGCACTTATCAAACAGCTATAACAAAATTCTTCCAATGGATTAATTAAACAGACCTAAAGGGAAGAAATTCGAGAAGTTTATTGATAGGGTTTACATACATTTTAATCCCTGGTGGCTAATCTTCAGCTCAGGAGTCATATAAGGCCCTTTGTCATCTATTGTGCAACCCTGTAAGCCCCCTACACACAGTAAACTGTGCTTTTTTTTACCCAGATGCCTACTTAGAACAGTTATAGAAAAATATACTTTAGATTGGCTTCTAGTAGTTAAATGGCTTAGTTTCTTTCTTTCATACTAACTTACAGTAATGTTTAAGTGTAGGGCGCACAAATGTTGATTTGTAAAGGATCTGTACTCACAGTGATCTCCAGCAGTCTCATGTAATGTGTCCCGAGTCTATGGCTGTCTTCTAAGGTATGCTCCAATCTCCAACATCCCATATGGCATGTTTGCAGTCTCTGATCATCTCCAGATGTATGTCTGAGAGTCTCTGACAATGTTCTGTATTATTACATTCTCAGAATATTATATGTGGTTCTGTGATGATATTGGGTGCCCTGACTGAAGCTTCGCATATCAAGAAAGTTTACCACCACTGCTTCAACCACTTCTGGACCGCCTGCTGCATATATACTGCATGTATACATGTACGTAATTTTGTGCATGGGTTTTCAGGGGCACGCGAGCTCCCGGGACCCGCTGATCGTTCGGTGGAATAACAGAACGGTGGTTTGCCTAGGTAAACAAGGCAGACCACTGTTCTGTCAGGAAGGAAAAGAGAGATCTTGTGTTTCAGCTAAGCTGAAACACAGATCTCTTTTTTCCTTTAGTACATAAAGTCCCAGTACAGTTAGAAAGCACTCCCTAGGAGTACACTTAACCCCTTGATTGCCCCTAGTGTTAACCCCTTCCCCGCCAGTGTCATTTATACAGTAACAGTGCTTTTTCTTTTAGCACTGATCACTGTATTGGTGTCACTGGTCCCCAAAAAGTTTTTGACATGAGATTTGTCTGCCGAAATGTCACAGTCCCAAGAAAAATTGCTGATCGCCGACATTACTAGTAAAAACAATAAAATAAAAAAAACATAAATGTATTCCATAGTTTGTAGATTGTATAACTTTTGCGCACACCAACCAATATACACTTATTAGGATTTGTTTTACCAGAAATATGTAGCAGAATTCATATTGGCCTAAATGGATGAAACAATTAGATTTTTAAAAACATTTTATTGAGCATGTTTTATATCAGAAAGTAAAAAATATTGTTTTTTTTTTTTTTTTTCAAAATTGTGGTTCTTTTTTTATTTATAGCGCAAAAAATAAAACATCGTTGCACGACAGCGCAATTGTCAGTTAAAGCAACGCAATGCTGTATTGCAAACAATGGCCTGGTCATTAAGGGGGTAAAATCTTCTGGAGCTGAAGTAGTTAAGGCATGCATTCTGCATTATTTAAGAAAGTTACTATATATCCCCACTACCTGTTACACACACATTAAGGCTCCGTTCACATCTAGGCGTTTTGGGGCGTTTTTGGGGCGTTTTTCTGCTCTAGGATCAGCTCTCAAAACGCCCAACAAGACAAATCCTATTCATTTCAATGGCCCCTGTTCACATCTGAGCGTTTTGACGCTGTATACAATACGCCCAACGCTCAAAAAAGTACATGAGCTTCTTTTTGGGCAGATTACAGGCGTTTTCCATTGATCTCTATTCAATCTAAAAACGCCTGCACAAAAATCGCGGTAAAATCGCGGTAAAATCGCGGTAAAAAAACGCCGCAAAAATCGCGGTAAAATCGCGGTAAAAACGCGCGAAAAACGCTACGCTCAGGTGTGAATGTAGCCTAAAGTGATTCCAAAGGTTTTATTTATTGTTTTATTTTAAATAACAAACATGTTATACTTACCTGCTCTGTGAAATGGTTTTGCACAGAGCAGCCCGGTTCTCTTCTTTTTGGGTCCCCCGCGTTGGTCCTGGCTCCTCCTCCCTGCCAAGTGCCCCCTAATGGCAAGCCTCTTGCTGTGGGGGCACCTGAGTCTCCTCATTGGCTCACTGGGGTTGCTGTGTGAGTCAATGAGGAGAGAGAGAGACTAAGGAGAGCTGCTGTGCTGATGCACATCGCTGGTTCAAGATGGGGCTCAGGTAAGTATATTGGGGGGTGGGGAGATGCACCCAGAAGGTTTTTCACCTTAATGCATAGAATGCATTAGGGTAAAAAAAAAAGCTTCTGCCTTTAGAACCACTTTAAATTAATCACTGTTGCCACTCAAAAAATCAGGGACTGGGACCATGCATATGTGTTTTGTTATTAATATATAAAAATAATAACTAAAATATAGATTAATTCCTTCTATGAAATACAGAGTTCAGTAGGTTAGTACAGTATATCACATCTCTGTCAAATGTTGATATTTGTAAGAGAATCGCTGACACTCATTTAATCTTTAAAATGGCTTTAACCCATATGGGGAAACTTTTAATATGAGAACTTCAGTCAGGATATAGATAACTAAACTCACATAATATCAGTTTGTGTGCACTTGCTGGCTCTTGTTCTGTTTGTGGGCAACAGCAGTACAAGGATTAGCACCAAAAACTGTTTGGACAGGGAAGATCCAACAGAGTGAATAAATCTACTCCACTCCAAATAAAATCAGAGAAGTCTGTTTAGCTAGAGTTAATCTTGAATGATTAAATGTATTTCAATGGTAATATTATAAATCTATATGTTTAAGTGTTGCCACTTACAGGAAAGGTAAGTATTGATCATGTCACAAAGACAAGAAAAAGGCTTCCCTGAACCAGAGGTTATGTCCTACATTTAAATGAATATTTCAGTCTATTCTGGTCTCCCACTTGAAAATAAATGCAATTTTCTGGATTTATGATAGGATCATCACTCACACTGTCACTTTGCCTTACATCACTTACACTGAAATGGGGATCTCTGTAATCGACGACTTGTGAATGTGATTCCTGAAAGCTGTAGAAGACAGTATGAGGAAAGCATGTTATGGAAATGTAAATTTCGATCATGTAAAGCATTTTCCATAGCTCACTCTTATATAAACACATCACTGCTGTGGGGATTCACTGAACATCCCTCTAGAATTAATATTGGGGTTGGACAGAATACAGCCTTGCTCACCCTACTGCAAATTCTATTTCATAGCTCTAGATTGGAAAATCTTCTTCTGAAGTCCATAATGTTTTTTGAAACCTTAAACAAAGAGGGCAGAGGCAGTGAACTCACAGCTTTCACACCCATTTAGTTTATCCATAAATCTCTGAGACTCTTGGAGAACGATACAGCCTCCCTCTACTTTCACACTTGAGTGCTTCCTTTTTTAACTCTTAAATCTCGAAGGTTTGACCAGTGGCACAAATAATGAGCAATGGTCAACAAATAGCTCATACAATACATTGTTTTTAGAAACCACTTAAGATCTTCAGATGAACATGGAATAGAAAGCTTAGGCAACCTAGATGTCAACTCCAGTCATTAATGCCCTAAAAAACTTTGCGTTTATATCAGCTAAATGCATTCTAAGTGCATAAAATAAAAGGAGTGCAACATCTTACACGTTACAGCCTTTATAAAAGAGTCAGAATCTGAGTAGAAATGCCCGACCCCTGCTCTTTATATGGAAAGAGTAGTCTCTCGGTATAGGTCGGACATACCCTCTACTAAATCAAAGCTAAAGCTTATCCAATCAGCAGGGAGCATAAGCTTTGCTCATAGCAAAGCTATAGGTCTGACTTAGCAGGAAGCGTGTCCTACCTAATAGAGACTAATGCTTCCACACACAGAGCAAGAGTCCTTCTCTTCAGTATGCTGGAAGAGGACAGGCTTTTCTACTTAGGCTTTGGCTGTTCAAAGAAAATTAACTCCAATGCCACGTACACACGTTCAGATAATCGTACGAAAATAATCGATTTCGACTTGATCGTACGATAATCTGATCTTTAGTACACAGCTTTCGACAGCCGATCACGACAGTTCATCCAACAAAATCCGAAGGGACAAACACGAAAACTAATGTCGTACGATAGCCTAGCGAACGACAATCGTTTAATCAGTACAGTATTCGTCCGCTAAAAATCGATCGACAAAGACCGCGCATGATCAGAAACACTTAAAGAGCACGGAAAAAGCCTGGCTGCCATTGTTTTTGTTTTTGCACCATCTGATACATAGCTAAGCAACCAGGAAGCTTTTCTAGAACCGTACGAAAAAAATCCTACGTTTATATGCATTGTTAAATTCAATATTAGTATCATGCAACAAAATGCGAACGATAAGTCATCCGATTATCTGAACGTGTGTACGAGGCATAAGACTTTGCACACCTTTGTTTTGATGAGCCTGGAATGCATTTAGCTGATTTTAAATTAAAAGTTAAAATGTGCTTTAGGCTTCAAGTGTATTACCACACAGTTTACTTTAATCTCTGTAATCCATTGTAGTCACAGAATACACGGACCCCCTCACGTGGTTAGTAGGAGGGCAGTAGGAGTTTTCTTCATGTATTGTAAATCTTCTTTTTTCTGCTACCTGCTTTCGCAATCCCATTTAAACCTACAAGACTTGTATTCAAAAGAGTTGGGTGGACTAATGTTCTACAGCAATACATGAATTTATAAAAAACTTAAGCTCTGGTTAGGTAGAATGCATTTAAAAGCTTTAGAGGGTTAGAATGTACCTTTAAAAACTCTTCTAAATATTGTGGATCTGCTTAAAAAAATTATTGATGGTTGATCACATATGGAAAATCATCATTATTAACTATATTCAGTAGGTGTTTCATATTCCCATGCCCTGAATACCTACAACAAGTTGTGAAAACATCTCCCCAAGCATTGGGATAGATGCACTGCCTACAATAATTCTCTTCAAAAGGAGCAGTTTGTACATGTACTATCTGTCTTTATTTCCAAGAAACATGTTTCCAGTGGCATTGTTAAGATGTCTAAAATAATGGCATTGCAACACATGTTCTCTGGGTTTTTAGTCTGTGACTAAGACCATATTCCATATTCATTTGAAATTCAGTTTTTTTTCATTACTGCTGTAAGGGATTCTCTGTGAGATGCAAGTCATACCATCTTTGGCTCTTCAAAGACCCCTCTATAACACAAATGTTTCTGTAAATCCAGGGCTTCTTTTTCCTGCTTCAAGTTGACCTTACCAATGGAGGGATGCCTGGAGACTAGTATTAGGAGTTCCTCCTGGGATTCTCCTTGGTGCTGACATATTATATGATCACAAGATGAAGACAGACGCTTTGCAGAGAGAGTCCCCATAGCATGCTGGATAGTTGTGTAGAAGGGATATGATAATATCAGGGTGTTCCTTGCTTTATGGTAGTATCAGGGTGTTCCTAGCTTAAACACCTAAGAGGCTTAAGTATTATAGTGTGGAAGGATTAGATGAACTGCTTTTCATAGATGCTAAAATACACATATGTTGTCGTAAGCTTTTTCAACAACATATATGCATACACTATGCACTCTTATGTGCTTGTTCTAATTGTCCTATGCTATGAAAATAATGTTTTGTTCATGGATTAATTGAAAAGACTATGCACAAATCATTATTTATTGGCAATAGGATGAGAAATAAACTTTGCACGAAGAAGAGTGCTTGAAAGTGCACTTATTCTTTATCTCCCCTTGCTGCTCTGTAAAAGGGGAGATGAAGGAGCTTTGGCAAATAGTAAACTATTAACATCATTTTCATATGATATACATATGAAATGGATATCAGTAAGTGGTTATTTAAACATATATTGACTGTTTGTGAAATCAATCATACTAGCTAGGAAAAATTTATACCAATGCCAACGATGAATACAACCAGGAGGTACTTCGTAAACCACTCCTTCAATAAAATTGAGCGGATACTTTAATAATTTTGGAAAGCGTCAGTCTATTGAATATAGAGCCTGAAAGGTGTGTTACAGTTTAACTACTCCCCTAACCAAATTGCAATTGTATTCTTTAAATTAATGTTCCTGAGCACAATACTGAGAGAAGTATTAATCTGTGCTCTCTTTCACAGCTAGCAGTCTTTAAGCTGTCAAACCATTTTGGCACTGACAGCTCTGGGTCTCTACAGACATAGATGCGTATTCCTATTTGAGAACAATCCAATGTTTAAAAAAATAATAATATAATATATATTTTTTACATTTTACTTGTACATTTTTTTTCTCACATTTTTGATCAGCCTATAGTAATAAATATGAGCAAGCTATTTATTAGAATTTGGTGCCAAAAAAAAAGTATTGTGTCAAAATATACAATGCATAATAATGTGGCTAAATTTGGTCTGGACAATCACACATGGCCGTTTCAACAGGAGGCAGCCTAAACTCGAGCCATGTACTGCCAACATTACTTCCTGTCTGGTGCAATCATTGTCATGAGGATATTGATACTGGGACAAGTAAAGCCTAGTACACACTATCAGCTCTGGTCAGAGCCACTGTACTACTAACAATCCGATGTACTAACAATCTGTACTAAAAAGCTGGAAGCCCCCTCCGCCAGAACACTCCGGTCAGCGCTCTCGGTCATTGGCTGAGAGTATTGATCGGGAACCAGTCGGCTGCTGGTTTTCCAGAATGCTCGTCCGACAAAAGCTGGCTGAACAGCCGACTTCTGTCGGACCGCCCGTCATACACATGGGCAGAATGTCAACTGTATTTTTATTGAACGCCTGTGTGTAGAGCACTGAATGGAGTGTTCTGGTACGGGCTGTCCCCCTGTCAGAACACAATAGCCCAGTGGGGGAGATCGTGCACTAACATCGGATTGTTAGTACAGCATCTCCGACTGGAGCAGTCAGTTTTTTTTTTTTCGTTAAACCAAAACTGATAGCGTGTACTAGGCTTTAAGAGGAAATCTTTCTAATAGATTCCTAGATAGCAGTAAAAGCCATAAAATACATGATCCTTCCTCAGAGTATTCAAAACTAAATAAGAAAAAGTTTTGGCTGGACATACACTCTAAGCAATGTCACAGTTGATCAAAAGTGTCATAGAATTTCCTTTGGCATTGTACTTGTAACAAGGTGATGTACTCGTGATCTATAAAGATGCCAGAAAATACGTCACTTTAAGATAAAAAAAAATAAAAAAATCAGTATTAGGGATAGTCAAAAGGTCAGGAGCCACATTGTCCTTTCTTTTGCAATCCTTACAACCATCATCCTACTTCAGTCAATCTTTATATCAGGGATTCTGCAATTGTGCAATTCTTCAGTTGAAGTTTAAGTGTACTTCATGTGGAACAAGACCCTACTGATTACTCTGGAAAGGAATTCACTGGATTTACAGCTTTTTTATTGGAGATTTGGTGTATTAGATGTGTATGGAAGAGTCTTCTGTTCTACTTTAATGTTAATTGTATTTACTGGGAATAAGCTTTTAAAGCAAAACTCCAGTCAAGGGAAAGGATTTAAACTGCTGTGGTGTTTTCTGTGCCACATTGGGGTAAGCTATTTTACTTTCCTGTCCCTGTGTCTACAAGTAAAGCCAGGGTAACCTTCATAATGTATGTAAACAGGTGTTAGTATCCCTTTTAAAGAGTTCCTTCGCCTGGGTGTAGACGTGGAAAGAGAATGTACCCTTTTATAATCTCTTGTGAGTGGAGTCTTTGTGAGCTGAAGTATGGGAACAAGTTACCCTCTGACATATGCCAAATAAGTTTTTAACCTGGACAGGAGAGGGCCTTCTAGGCCTAATCCCAGAGAGACTCCATGTCAGGACCCACTGTAGGAGGACTTACATGAGAGAGAGTATGGAAAGATGCTGGACTTTCAAAGTTAGAGTTGGGGGCACTGCACTACTAATCCAAAAATATGAATTTGGAATGCTGTTGTGCCAAGTTGTTAAACATGATGTTTTCCAGTATATTGTTAAAAGACTGCCCATGTGGATATTTATTTATTTGTGGAGATGGTCCTCAGGCTAGGATAAGATGAGTAACAAAATGGTGGAGTTTCTCCCTTTACAGGTATGTGTGTGCAAGAAGAGGGGATGAGCCTTTGGTCAGCTTGGCAAGAGCTGGAGGAAAATTGGGGCCACTGACATTTGGACACAGAAAGTATTAAAATCCTTAAAGATCTTCTAATGAGTAAATGTAAATAGCATACCCTAGCTCAACTGCTTGTTCCAGACTTGGTGGCTGAAACCCAGTGCTCTGGCTGGGAAGTTCTGTCTCAAGTGTAACACAATCACAATTAGAAAGCCTGCAACCCAGTAAACTCTTCATTCCAAAATCTTTAACAGCTGAATTACAGCATTTATGGTGTTAAAATGCATGCTGAAATGTAGCCAATAAAGATTTTGGAACAAAGAGATTTACCGAGTTGCCTGCTTTCTAATTGTGATTTTCTAATGATTACCCACTTTATTTTGCAACACTTTGAACTTGTCTTGCCTTTTCCCAAGCTATTGGATTTGGCATATATAAACTGTTATGTTTAACACAAACTGGATCCTGTTGTGAATGTGGGTTCAGTTGTGCATGTGGTAAGATTGTAGCCTGCAGCTCTTCTCCTAATTGCTACAAAGTTTATAGTCTGATGTAATTTAAAGCAAAACAACCAGAGCCATACCTGCCAAAAGTCCCTCTCCATTATGAGCAATGCATCATGAGTTATTACTGTCTGACTGTGCACCTCTGACATGCAGAGCTAGAGAAAGACTTCAAAAATTGCTATTTGTTGTATAGTCATGCCAAGTCTTACATACTTTAGTGACTCATAACAACACAGTCATCTGTTTTCCTCTCAAAAACAAATTAATATATTTAAAGATGTCACATCTTTTCTCCATTGTTAAAAAATAGTAAAAATTCATAATGCTAAATAATTATTCAGCTGAAATCTAATTCCATTTCTTAAAGTGATTGTAAAGTCTTATTTTTATTTTTTTGTTTTTAATCACTTCTGGACCGGAAGGATTTGCCCCCTTAATGACCAGGCCATTTTTTGCGATTTGGCACTGCATTGCTTTAACTGACAACTGCACGGTCGAACAACTCTATACCCAAATAAAATTACGTACTTTTTTCCCCACAAACAGGACTTTTTGTATTTGTACAAATTTGTATTTGATCATCAGTTTTTTGATTATGCGCAAACAACAAAAAAAGAGCAATAATTTTGAAAAAAAAAAAAAGCTGTATTTTTCACTTTCTGCCATATAACATTCCCAATAAAAATAATTTAAAAATCAAATTTTTTCATAATTTTTTGGCCAATTTGTATTTTGGCACATATTTTTGGTAAAACAAAAATCCGAATAAGTGTATTTTGATTGGTTTGCGCAAAAGTTATTGCATCTACAAACTAGGGGAAATATTTATGTCATTTTTATACATTTTTTTTTCTACTAGTAATGGCGGTGATCTGTGATTTTTAGTGGGACTGCAACATTGCGGCGGACAGATCGGACCCCTAACTGACATTTTTTGACACTTTTGGGGGGACCAGTGACATTACTACAGTAATCAGTGCTAAAAATATGCACTGTTACTGTAATAATGACACTGGCAGGGAAGGGGTTAACACCAGGGGGGATCAAAGGGTTAAATGTGTACTTAGGGAGTGATTCTAACTGTGTGGGGGCCAGACTTGGTGGATGGAAATAGGGCTCCTGTGTTCCAAAATACAATAAACACAGGAGCCCTGTTTTAATAAGTGACAGATAAGCGGTGTGCCGTGTTTACAATGGCACACCACCTTCTGTCAGTCCTTGCAGCAATCGCAGGGTTCCCGGTGGCCATCACGGCTGCTGGACTCATTGCTTAGCTGCAGGGCTAGAGAGGGGGCACGCGATCACACCGGCAGCGGCGCGCGCGTGCCCGAGACCCTCTTCGCGAGCCGCCGTACAGGTACGGCGGTTTGCGCAGGAGAGCAAGCTTGCCCCAGTAAATCTGCGGTGGCTGGTCTTTAAGTGGTTAATACCTAACATGTTATACCTACATGGAATTGCACAGAACTGCCCCAAACTTCTCTTTTGAGGTCTCCTGCCAGCACTTCTGGCTCCTCCTGCCTTTTCAATGTATCTCAATAGCAAGCCACTTGCTATGGGGGCACCCATATGGCTTGATCTCAAGCAGCGCTACCTGCATCCAAAGACACATGCAGCGCTGCTCAGCCCTACCCCCTACTCCTTCATCACAGTATTTGACTGAAAGCAGTGGAAGTTAATGGGTCCCGCTGCCTTAGAAAAGCATTGTGAGAGCAGGGAGAGAAGACGGAGGCTCTACAGATGGACACAGCACTAGATTGAGTGAGGGAGCAATACTGCTACCTAAATATTTTTACCTTAATGTAGGGAATGCATCTTGATACATTTGCGTTGGTAATTGTGCACACCATATTTAAAGAAGTAGATAGTTCAAGTTGAAAAAAGATGTATGAGGGGATATTACTGTATATACCCCTGTAGAGGCAAAATGATTTATAGGAGGGTTTTTTTAATATCTTACTGTTTTAACACATTATTAAACAAAATGTTTACAAGTTTTAATTGTGTGGTATTGTAAATCTTTGGACACCATTAATTGTTCACTGTCCAAATGTTTATACATATGCATTATAGGACCTGTGTCTCCAAACACCCCTGTTTAATAAGTAGAATAATTTATTTTAGTCAAATAAATATAAATTACAGCAAATGAATACTTTAGATCGACACACCTGCAGTTAGGCATTTCTCCAATACTTCTGCAGAGAAATTTTACTGTTGTTATGTGAATAGCCTGTGGTATGATATCCTGCTTTTAAGGTCCAATTATAAGATACTCAGCTCTGAATACTTTGTAATAAAAAAAAAAAAAACACTCCATGGTTGCATCCTATAATAAATGTTTGTTACAATACAGATTTTATAAACATAATAAAAATGATAAAAAGATCAGTTTACAAAATGTTATGTTACTTTGTTGAAACCTACTAGAGTAGCTGACTGTAAATGAATGTGAAGAGAGGCACCAAGAGAGTCTGCAACAATGCTTTTGTAAACATGAAGTTTTGTCTTAGAAAAGTCCCCAGAACAGTGAACACTTTAGGAGGACTGCAAAGATTCAGCCTTGCAAAGATGGAGAATAAGGAGAAAAAAAACTCCATGACCAAGTTCTGTGGGTGGTGGGAAATATGTCGTGGGGTATGACCTGGATGGAGTTAGCCGGAGGCTTCTATTACCTATTACACGCCAGGCTTGTATGGTGTCCGGTGGCTGAGATATTTTTCTCCTTGTTCTGCGGATTATATACAGTCAGGGAAAACTCCTAGCCTGACCTGCACCCTCAGTGGAATACACCGAATGGGGGACATAGATGCCTGAGCAGAGACCTTAAAGTTGGCTTAAGTACAATTGCAAAAAAGGAATCATGGATTTAGAAAATACCAGGGACACTATAAATGGCATGTTTGGATACTAACCCTTTCCCAATCCAAAAAATACTAGTAAGTGACTTCCATCCATTTTCCATGTGTGTGTGCATGTGTAGGGGCCAATGTAATTGGTTTCTTCTGTAGAGTGCTATATAAATAAATATATACCTGTCTATTAAACCTGTCTGTAACATTATTCAAGGTGATGTAGGGGTTAGGAGGTGTTGGTATGGGGCGCTACCACCTTGCACAGCGAATTTCTTCGTTGTATGTGATCCAAAGATGAAAGTGCACAGTGCTTATTGGTGAGCAGATATTGTGCAAATTAAAATTATTTTATTGTTAAAATCTTAAATGTGCAATATAGTGCAAATATAAAAATATAAAAAGACGGTAATTATCGTGTATCGATTGGATTGTACCGTATATGTATCACTCATCGGATGTAAACAATCATATATAAGTGACCAGTGCAAAAAAGTGCTAAGTGCAATTGAGTGATTTAAACAATAAATGCTTTATTGTGGTCTCCTTTTAAAGAGGAAACTGACATCTGTGGTGAATATTACAAACACTATGCAGTGTAAAGTGAGAGAATAAAACGCCTGTTGCGCGTGTTGAGAGTGAGGAGTGCTAATACCGTGGGTAAAGCACTTACCAATGTCCTCTCCCTTCTCACTCTAGTATACTGTGTCTCCCTTCTCCTGATGCCTGTAAGAGCTGGTTGTTCCGTACATGTAGTTGCGCTTGCATCTAGGGAGTCAGTGTACAAAAGACCAAGAGAGCTTCCATTGCGTAGTATAGTACAACATTGAGGGAAAAATAAGTATCGACTCACTGTTAGGAAGTTCACCGTCAGCTTGTTTGGTGTGTCTCCAGTGTTCGGCCGCGCGGTGCTTCCGCGTTCCACCGGCCGGAGCCACCTAACCGGAAGTGACGTATGACGCTGCTTTGCCGCTCTACGCGTTTCGTCACTGCGACGTCATCCGGGTGGTAGCGCCCCATACCAACACCTCCTAACCCCTACATTTCTTTACCCTTGTGGTAAGTTGGAGGCAGCATAACCATCTGATCCTCACACTCTGAATTTTAAACTCTTGGTTCAGTATTTGTGTTGCTATCCATAGCGCGGGTGCACCCCCAACCCTTTTTTTACCATTATTCAAGGTGAAGTCACTGTGACGGTACTCACCATCACTGGGAGTGAAAGACAGATACTTAATGGTTTGGATTGCTTTAAGTGAGACAGTAATATTTGTCAGCAATATCTCACAAGAACATGTAGATTTAATCCCACTTTACACTGTGAGACCTATAGCTTGTTGCCATGAAGTCTGACTCCTAAATAATCATAGCAATATGTAGATGTGTACTCCATGCACTTCAATGTAGGAGACGGACAGACTGTCATTGGCAGTCTTGTCCTATTATCTGTTTTGAGGTGGGATGGGGATTGTGTTAAGTCTGCCTGTCCCATTGGTAAATGTTAATGAGCCCACATTATTCTGTCCAGTTGGCAAGATAATTAGTTCAGGTTAATTCTGTTTCTGTATACAATTTCATCTGCATATGATAATGTATTCAGGTAACCCCTGACCTGTGTGTGGTATTTTGATCAGGAGAGGGATGTGCTGATGTGTGTATAAATTGAGTGTGAAACTGGTCAATAATAGAGAAGGTTCCAAAACTTGTACAAGCTAAGTTGTTGGCTAGCTTTGTATGAGGACGGCTGGGAAAATCTGGTATATATGTTCATGATTGCAAGGAAGGCGTATACTGACGGAAGACCACAAGTAAAGTGTGGGTCGGTGGTTCTGTTACAGTCACCCATCACAGAAATGGGCCAATTGGAGGTGGCAGATGTTTGTTAATATCAGAGGCCTCTTTTTTAAGGGTTCCTGGTGCTTGAGGGGTCTAATAAGGGTATAAGCAGGCCACAGGTTCTTAAATACCTTGTACTGACAGGACAGGTTTACTTTTTAGAGGTTATGAAATAAACCAGACTATAGCTGCTGTATTTTAAACTCTCTCAGTCACTAACAAAACAAGGTTTTCTAAGCAACTGATGAATGATAGCATTCGTCGTCCATTTACTATGAATCTACCATTTCAGATACCTTAATATCTAATCTAAAAGGCCATTTATCTACGTTTGGAAATGGAAGGATCAATGTTGAGAGAGAGTTCTGCTGTCTGAACTGAGTTTCAGAACAACGGCTGGGCACAAATCTGACCTTTGCATGGATCACATAACCTCACATGCTGTCAGGATGAATTCCCTTGAAGAGAAGATTCATTTCACAGATGTTAATGTGCATTGATAGACAATCATCACCTTCAGGCATAATAAACATTAACAGGGTAACTTTTTTTCTCCTAGGAAAAGCTTGTATGCTTTCATTTTTGAAGGACCACAGAATCTAAGTCACAAACTGTTTTGATGTAATGAATATTTATTATAAATATAATAAAAAATAGCATAAAATGGAAAAAAGTCTAAGAAATAAAGACCTATTGCTTACCCTTAACTGCTTAGCACTATGTCTCAGCTCTCTCTGCTACAAAATATGTGGTTTATGGGGTTGCACACCTCTATGGCAAAACTGTGTTTGGCCAATGAGCAACAGGTTCACTTTTATGTCCCTCTTCCTGGTTCAATATATTTAAAGGGTAACTCCACTTTAGTGGGAAAAAAAATAGCAAATAAAGAAAAAAAAAAACAATGTAGCGTATACAGTTGAGACACAAATCATATTGTAAATGAATGTTAATAAAAATGACCTTTCCTTTTCAATCTGCAGCTGTTGTAATTTTCTGGAAATGCAATGCAATATGGCTAACTGGAGCTGTTCTGTACACAGAATGTGTACTGACCACACCCCAGAAACATCATTTCCTGCTTGTGTGATTGGCTTACCAATTTTCCCAGAAGTCTGCATAAGATACAAGTCAGATTTCTGGCATCCCCTGCAACAAAAATGTCATTTTTGGTGAGATATTCCCAAAAGGAACACGTCTAAAGGAATGCAGGTCCAGCAGTTTCCCTCATTAGAGCCCTGTAGCTGCTACAGCTGATAGATAATTATGAAACCACTCCCATTAGACCCACTCAGCACAGAGGCACAGAGGAACAAACAATGATTTCTTCAGAATACCAAAAGGTAGGAATCTACAACAAAGTTTGTTAAAATCCTTGTAATGTAATAGGGAAAATGTTTTTTTCTCAACAAAAGTGGAGTTACGCTTTAACTTTACTTTGCTCACACACTGCTCCATTCAGCTGCAAGGAGTGAGGAAGGAGAGCCCTGTATACGTTATAGCTTATAGTGCTCTGGCTGTCTTCCTGCCTCTATATGATAATGCTAGACCAAGCACTAAGAACCAGCAGTGTCATTTTAATTAATTGACATGCCCCTTCATACTTAGAAATAGCAAGTATTTTTATTGCCCCCAACAATTGATAAAAGCAGCGGGGGACCAAAGATGACAAGATGCTGTTGATGAGGAGGAGGAGGGGTTTAGGCGAATTTGTTACTTTACCCATAATAGAAAAAGTACAAGTTTGTTTTAGCACAAGAGATCTGGTTATGTATACCACCATCTTTCTGACCTCACCCCCTTTTTTTCTCATCCTTACCCCCCACCCCCACGCCTAAACCCCAACCTCCCTCCTGCTTAAACTATTTGCCGATTTAATTCTATTTCCTCTCTTAATAACCTCCCTCCAATAAGTATGGTTGTATTAAAAAACTATTCAGATATTCTGCTTCACGGCAAGTCTAACTTGAATAGGTTGCATGACCATATATTAGTTTCGGCTCTGCCCTTAAAGTGGGCTTGCAACACATCTTAAAATGTACATGTAGAATTAATAAAATATAAGTCTTCTAATATTTTGTGCCTTCTGTCAACAGAAGACACAATATAATGTTTGTCCTGCGTTCTTACTACTGGAACTAAAAGAATGTGAAAAACTTACAATATGTCAAAAATGTGTCTGAATCAGAAAAAAAAACAACAAAACCCTACACTAGAAATCAAAAGGCTAGCCGGGGGAGGGGGGGGGGGGTTATTACCACACTCTATACGATTTGTAAATAGATCAGTATTCATTCCAGTGTTATTGGGTGCATGAGTAAAGTACTGTATATAGTAAGTCCAAACTTTTTAAAAAATTTGGAAAGAGTAGGGAATGTTTTTTCATATTATTTTTTCTATCTGTGTCTCTTTATGAAGATTTCTCCTCAATTTCCTGTCCCAGAGACACAACAGGTGTAAGATGAGTTCTTGAAAGAGAGAGAATATGATCTTTTAGAAACACACACAGTATAAGGGAATCTTTTGAAGTAATTTTTGTGCATTTTTTATTTTGTGTTAAACCATACACTGTGAAATAAAGTTTATTATGTCATAGTACTCTACCCCCCATGTTTTCTCTCTCGACCTCCTCTTCCCCCTTCCCTGGTTGGTACAGGTTTCATTACTGTAATATAATAAATATATTTTGTATATCTGTGATTTTAACTTATTGTATGAATTTGCATTTTTTCAGCCTAAATTTTACTCTGATTTTCACACGGGGTCCAAAGTTCCTGAAAAAACAGATGATACCGTGAAATGCATCAACCTATGTACACTACTTTCACTACCAACTTGTTATGAGCATTTCAGATAATAGTTTTTTTGTTAGGACCTCTGGTATTGGGAGAACATTTGAGGCATATTTAAAGTCCCATTTTTGAAGTTTTCGGTTATTCAATATAACCTCTTAGACCACATGTGTCAAACAAAAGGACCACGGGCTGAATCCGGCCCTCCAGGCCATTTCATGGGGCCCTCTTACCTCTCCTTCAGCTGCAGCACCCCCTTATCTCCATCACCACCTTGTTTTAGCAGTCAGCAGCATAGAGGAGGACAACTCCTCCGCCAGATCCTGCTCTTCTTCCTGCAGCCACAGAGAGGTTTGTTTTTGCCCCCCCCCCCCCAAGCTCAGCAGTCAGCAGTAGAGAGGAGGACATGACTCCTCCTACAGATTCTGCACCTCTCTGTGCAGCCACAGCAAAACCTTGTCTCCACCCCCCTGATCTCAGCATTCAGAATTTGGCACCTGACTCCTGCCCTCCATGGGTCCTCCACTAGACCCTGGACTTTCTGGTTCTCAGCTCCACACCAAATTCTTTCCAGCAGCAGCATAAGGTAAGGGGGGTGGGGGGTGCATTGTGATGTAAGGGAGGGTAAGGGTTCTCTTGACTTCTGATGGTGGGGGCTTGCTCTGGACAACTGGTCTTACAGATACAACTGGCAACCATAACGCTGATGTGGCCCATGATGAAATTGAGTTTGACACCCCTGTCTAAAACAGTTAATTCCCAATTGTAAGAAATCCTCTCACCTCCTGTTCACTTGACAGCTCAAAAATGTAGGATTTCCCATAACTTTCTGTACTAGAGACAATGGCAACCAGGACCATAATTGAGGGTTAACAGGGGAGCAGACAGGAAGAAAAAAAAAACTGCTTCTAGGGTAGAATTTGCTGATTGCTCAAGGAACTCCTGGCAACCTCTGGAGGAACCCTATGCTCTACACAATACATAATAGGTTTTGGCATTACATATACTTTAAGTCATATATAGCCATCCCTACTCTGATAATATAATACATGCCTAACCTGTTGTACTGTAATACTATGTCATTCACTACGAAGTAGAGCAAGGAGTGAGGAAAGAATTATTATTTAATAATTCCAGATTCTGGATTGCATATTTGCTTCTCTTCCACTTCAATTACAGTATAAGGAAGCGTTAATTCGTACTTAAAATTTTTACTTGCTGATCCTTCAAGCTGCTAATTTTAGAACAATAAACTGCTTTTCTATTACGTTACTTTGTTTTAAGTACCAATTTGAAATATTAGATTTATCCTTCAGGCAATGCTTTAGGTCAGAAACTATACAATATCCCTCAGGGATGTGTGCCTTTTCCAAGCTTCTCTTTCTAAACTTTTCCAGCAAAAATCTCTGAAATTTTGGAAATAGAAACAGACTAGGTGTAGGTATTTTTCTCCACTGTGTAAATATAAAGGAACTAGAGATGGCAGAAACGTTTCCTCCCTGTTCCCTGTAGTACGTGCACAAAGAAAGTCCTTGTTGTATACCATACATAAATATATTATTAGCTTATCAACCTTATAAAGCATAATTGTAGTCAAGGCAAAAAATCTGAAAGTTTTTGGAATATCACTGGAAATATGATTTCAAATATTCATCTTTTGATTTCAAATATTCATCTTTTTATTATGTCTGCAAACATGTAAAAAATAGCCTATGAGGCGAGACATTTAAAAATAAAAATTCTAATTTTTTTTTTTTAAAAGTATTGAATAAAATATAAACTAGATCCTGTGTCAACTTGTTTAAAAAAAATCAATCATCATATGTATATATTTAGATTATTAGGCTAATAATCAAAGATTCTCTTTAAACATTGGATTTTTCCATGAGGCAATTTAAAGGATGTCCATCTAATTTCATTTAGACATTGAAAAGTAAACAAGTATCCCTCTTCAAGGAATGGGTGAACATTCAGTGAAGTAGAAATTCATGCACAATTTAGCTTGTCTGAATCCTGCACTCAAAATATTGGTGCAATTGTCCAAGGTTGGAGTAATTTTGGAATCAAGAGGCCTGATATCTTTCATATATATTGTAATAGCTACCCTTTTCTTGGTTACTATTAATATAAAAGTAACACACTTGGGGAGATTTACTAAAAATGGTTCACATAGAATCTGCTGCAGCTGTGCATAGCAGCCAATTAGCTTCTAATTTCAGCTCATTCAATTAAAGTGATATTAAAGTCAAAATGTAAAAAAAAAAACATGCCATACTTACCTGCTACATGCAGTGGTTTTGCACAGAGCAACCCCTATCCTCCTCTTCTCAGGTCCCCTGCTGGTGCTCCTGGCCCCTCCCTCCTGCCAAGAGCCCCAGAGCAAGCAGCTTGCAATGGGGGCACCCAAGCAGGCTTGCTCCTGAGCTGCAGCTCTGCATGTCTATTCATGCAGAGAGTTGAGGCTCAGTCCCCTCCCTCTCTCTCTCCCCATTGGCTCACTGACTATGCTTAGCCAATGAGGAGGGAGAGTCCCCGGAAAGCCGAGGCTCTCCTGTACACTGCTGGAGGAAGATCGGGCTCCGGTACTAGGGAGGGCTGGGGGGGGGGGGATACTGCACACTGAGGGTTTTTTATCTTCATTAATGAAATGCATTAGGGTAAAACAACCTTCAGCCTTCACAAACTCTCTAAGCTTTGACAATAAAACCTAGAAGTAGATTGATTACTATGCTCAGTGGCACCAGATTCTGTGTGCACCAGATTCTATAAATCTCCCCCACTAGTTTCCTTTGCAAATAGTTTTATTAAAGCCAGTTTTATTAAAGCCCATTTTCCAGATAGGAGTGTACGTCTCAGGTGACAGACAGAACAGGAAGTGAGAGGCAATCTCTTAATTTCCCTTGTACTTGGCAGGTGTAGAGACAAATCAGCAATTGAGGAAAAAATGTCCTCCTTCCTGAGTACTTGGCAGGTGTATATAGAACAGAAAGGGAGCGGAAATCTCCCAATTTTCTGTATACTTGACTGGTGTCCCATAAAACAGAAACATGGAACAGAATGTAGGGGGTATTTTTCTTCTATCCTGTGTATATAGAAGGTGTCAGAACATGAATTTATGGAAAATCTCCCACTGTCTGGCTCAGGGGTCAGCAAACCGTAGATGCCAATCTACTAGTAGATCACACCAGGTGACTGGTAGATTGTGGTCAGGGCTTGTTGACCCACCATCCCAGAACATCAAATAGAGTATAATGGGACTACTTGTAAAGTTGAAGCTGTAGTAGGCAGCAAAAGCCGCATAAGCCGATGCCTCCTGGTGCCGGCAGCAGGAAATAAAAGATTTTCAAACCATAACAGTATAGGGCTGCTTTAGCATTGATGCACTGCTGTTTACCCACAGCAGTGCACCTGCAGCTTTTCAGCGGGTTTGCTGCGCTTAGCCATAGACTTTTATTATATCCTGCGGGTTTGGTGCACTTTCTGAAGCGCACCAAAACTCCTGCATCCAGCTTTCAGAAAGTGCACCACAACTGCAGGATATAAAATAAGACTATGGCAAAGTGCAGCTAACCCAGGAAGTGCAGATGCACTGAGCAGCACCTGCAGTATAGGTAAACCACATCAATATGAAAGCAGGCTTATAGGGGTATCAGAACAGTAAGGGTTCATTTACATTCACTTTGGGGGGGTGGTAAAACCCCATAGTTAAAATGTGTTTTTAACACACACACCCCAACTGCACTCCCTTCAGCTGCAGTGGCTAGGGGTGTACACATGTATCAGTCACAGCAGGAGTCATGCACCCTGTCATGGTTGGTGGGTGTAGCACCTGCCAAGCATGACCCTTTCAAGTGAATAAGGCTGCTCTGCAAGTGCCCTGCCACTTTGTGCATTATAGCAAACAAGGGGTTAAAGCAGGCAGCGTTGTGTTGCTTTCTCCCCACCTGCTTTAACCCCTTGGACCCTGCAGAATCAGGGTCTGCAGAATTACGGGGGAAGGAGTCTGACGTCACCCGCAGCTCTCTGAGATCCTGGAACACATGTCTGCACTTTTGCTTTCATCTGGCACTGTGACAGTGCCTTGCTTGTGAGTGTGATGCTTTATTTTTTACTTTAATAAATGTCCTTAATTAAGCGGAGAGCATTAGATCATTTTATTTATCTTTTCCGGATTGCCATACATGAGATTCTGAGAACCTGTTGGGTCCTGGATAGGGTTGAGCGAACACGGACTGTATTATTCGTGTTCGTACCGAATAATTGGATTTTTTTTACCCGAACACGGACACGGACACTTTACTGTATGTTCGGGTAAAAATCCGTGTTCGGTCGTTTTATTTCCGGGTTTTGCATGCTTTGGCGCTCTTTTCATGGCTGGCTTTCAACAGCCAATCAACAATCGTTTAACTGGTGTGCCTTAAGCCATCCCAGCCATGCCTGCAAATGTCTTAGTAGCTGTGATTGGCCGTCTGAAGCATGTGACCAAGTCTTTATAAGTTCGAGGCAGCCGCCGCAGCAGCGTCATTCTGCTGCTTAGCTAAGGGACAGAGCACACATCAATGTGCTGGCTGCTGATTAGGGAAAGATAGGCAGGAAAAAAACATTTGTGTCCGGATAGAATTGAGGGACAGGTCGGAGTGTTTAGGCAGGGCGAGTTGTAGGCATTTTAGGGATAGAGTCTGCTGAATTATAGGGTCAGTGTCTTCTACAAACTACAATCGATATTGCTGTGTGGGGGGTGGGGTGAATCTGCACTCAATCCTGATCTACGATCTCTTCTCAATCCTGTTAGGGACAGAGTCTGCTGAATTTTAGGGAAACTGTGTTCTACAAACTACAATCGATATTGCTGTGTGGTGTGGGATTGGAGATAGGCAGGTGTCAGTGATCCACATCCATTTTTCTGTGTGTGAGCTGCAGTGAACACAATCTTTTTGGGCTGCAGTGAACACAATCTTTTTGGGCTGCAGTGAACACAATCTTTTTGGGCTGCAGTGAACACAATCTTTTTGGGGTGCAGTGAACAAAATCTTTTTGGGGTGCAGTGAACACAATCCTTTTTGGTGTGCAGTGAACACAATCTTTGTGGGGTGCAGTGAACAAAATCCTTTGTGGGGTGCAGTGAACACAATCTTTTTGGGGTGCAGTGAACAAAATCCTTTTTGGGGTGCAGTGAACAACATCCTTTTTGGGGTGCAGTGAACACAATCTTTTTGGGGTGCAGTGAACAAAATCCTTTGTGGGGTGCAGTGAACACAATCTTTTTGGGGTGCAGTGAACACAATCTTTTTGGGGTGGAGTGAACAACATCCTTTTTGGGGTGCAGTGAACAAAATCCTTTTTGGGGTGCAGTGAACAAAATCATTTTTGGGGTGCAGTGAACACAATCTTTTTGGGGTGCAGTGAACACAATCTTTGTGGGGTGCAGTGAACACAATCTTTTTGGGGTGGAGTGAACAACATCCTTTTTGGGGTGCAGTGAACAACATCCTTTTTGGGGTGCAGTGAACACAATCTTTTTGGGGTGCAGTGAACACAATCTTTGTGGGGTACAGTGAACAGAATCTTTGTGGGGTGCAGTGAACACAATCTTTGGGGGGTACAGTGAACACAATCTTTTTGGGGTGCAGTGAACACAATCTTTGTGGGGTGCAGTGAACACAATCTTTTTGGGGTGGAGTGAACAAAATCATTTTTGGGGTGCAGTGAACAACATCCTTTTTGGGGTGCAGTGATCAAAATCCTTTTTGGGGTGCAGTGAACACAATCTTTTTGGGGTGCAGTGAACAAAATCCTTTGTGGGGTGCAGTGAACAGAATCTTTGTGGGGTGCAGTGAACACAATCTTTGGGGGGGGTACAGTGAACACAATCTTTTTGGGGTGCAGTGAACACAATCTTTGTGGGGTACAGTGAACAGAATCTTTGTGGGGTGCAGTGAACACAATCTTTGGGGGGTACAGTGAACACAATCTTTTTGGGGTGCAGTGAACACAATCTTTGGGGGGTACAGTGAACACAATCTTTTTGGGGTGCAGTGAACACAATCTTTGTGGGGTGCAGTGAACACAATCTTTGGGGGGGTACAGTGAACACAATCTTTTTGGGGTGCAGTGAACAACATCCTTTTAGGGTGCAGTGAACACAATCTTTGTGGGGTGCAGTGAACAACATCCTTTTAGGGTGCAGTGAACACAATCTTTGTGGGGTACAGTGAACAGAATCTTTGTGGGGTGCAGTGAACACAATCTTTGGGGGGTACAGTGAACACAATCTTTGTGAGGTGCAGTGAACACAATCTTTGTGGGGTGCAGTGAACACAATCATTGTGGGGTGCAGTGAACTCAATCTTTGTGGGGTACAGTGAACACAATCTCATACTTCTGAAGATTTGAGGGTGCTGCCTGTTCCATACTCCCCCTACTCCTCATCTAGCCTTTTAGGGGTACAAACAATAGTAATTGGGGCCTAGTGTGGTTGTGTACGTGTGATATACATACACTTTTTTTGGATCATATTTTCTATTCCGCTATTTAATCAAAAACCTTTGGGGATCGGTTAAATTGGGGGATAGTCTGTGTTGGTACGTGTGAGAGAGATCCACCTTTCCAAGTTGTTGGGGTTCATCTCATACTTCTGAAGGTTTGAGGGTGCTGCCTGTTCCATACTCCCCCTACTCCTAGCCTTTTAGGGGTACAAACAATAGTAATTGGGGCCTAGTGTGGTTGTGTACGTGTGATATACATACACTTTTTTTGGATCATATTTTCTATTCCGCTATTTAATCAAAAACCTTTGGGGATCAGTTAAATTGGGGGATAGTCTGTGTTGGTACGTGTGAGAGAGATCCACCTTTCCAAGTTGTTGGGGTTCATCTCATACTTCTGAAGGTTTGAGGGTGCTGCCTGTTCCATACCCCCCCTACTCCTCATCTAGCCTTTTAGGGGTACAAACAATAGTAATTGGGGCCTAGTGTGGTTGTGTACGTGTGATATACATACACTTTTTTTGGATCATATTTTCTATTCCGCTATTTAATCAAAAACCTTTGGGGATCAGTTAAATTGGGGAATAGTCTGTGTTGGTACGTGTGAGAGAGATCCACCTTTCCAAGTTGTTGGGGTTCATCTCATACTTCTGAAGGTTTGAGGGTGCTGCCTGTTCCATACTCCCCCTACTCCTCATCTAGCCTTTTAGGGGTACAAACAATAGTAATTGGGGCCCAGTGTGGTTGTGTACGTGTGATATACATACACTTTTTTTGGATCATATTTTCTATTCCGCTATTTAATCAAAAACCTTTGGGGATCAGTTAAATTGGGGGATAGTCTGTGTTGGTACGTGTGAGAGAGATCCACCTTTCCAAGTTGTTGGGGTTCATCTCATACTTCTGAAGGTTTGAGGGTGCTGCCTGTTCCATACTCCCCCTACTCCTCATCTAGCCTTTTAGGGGTACAAACAATAGTAATTGGGGCCCAGTGTGGTTGTGTACGTGTGATATACATACACTTTTTTTGGATCATATTTTCTATTCCGCTATTTAATCAAAAACCTTTGGGGATCAGTTAAATTGGGGGATAGTCTGTGTTGGTACGTGTGAGAGAGATCCACCTTTCCAAGTTGTTGGGGTTCATCTCATACTTCTGAAGGTTTGAGGGTGCTGCCTGTTCCATACCCCCCCCTACTCCTCATCTAGCCTTTTAGGGGTACAAACAATAGTAATTGGGGCCTAGTGTGGTTGTGTACGTGTGATATACATACACTTTTTTTGGATCATATTTTCTATTCCGCTATTTAATCAAAAACCTTTGGGGATCAGTTAAATTGGGGGATAGTCTGTGTTGGTACGTGTGAGAGAGATCCACCTTTCCAAGTTGTTGGGGTTCATCTCATACTTCTGAAGGTTTGAGGGTGCTGCCTGTTCCATACCCCCCCTACTCCTCATCTAGCCTTTTAGGGGTACAAACAATAGTAATTGGGGCCTAGTGTGGTTGTGTACGTGTGATATACATACACTTTTTTTGGATCATATTTTCTATTCCGCTATTTAATCAAAAACCTTTGGGGATCAGTTAAATTGGGGGATAGTCTGTGTTGGTACGTGTGAGAGAGATCCACCTTTCCAAGTTTTTGGGGTTCATCTCATACTTCTGAAGATTTGAGGGTGCTGCCTGTTCCATACCCCCCCTACTCCTCATCTAGCCTTTTAGGGGTACAAACAATAGTAATTGGGGCCTAGTGTGGTTGTGTACGTGTGATATACATACACTTTTTTTGGATCATATTTTCTATTCCGCTATTTAATCAAAAACCTTTGGGGATCAGTTAAATTGGGGGATAGTCTGTGTTGGTACGTGTGAGAGAGATCCACCTTTCCAAGTTGTTGGGGTTCATCTCATACTTCTGAAGGTTTGAGGGTGCTGCCTGTTCCATACCCCCCCTACTCCTCATCTAGCCTTTTAGGGGTACAAACAATAGTAATTGGGGCCTAGTGTGGTTGTGTACGTGTGATATACATACACTTTTTTTGGATCATATTTTCTATTCCGCTATTTAATCAAAAACCTTTGGGGATCAGTTAAATTGGGGGATAGTCTGTGTTGGTACGTGTGAGAGAGATCCACCTTTCCAAGTTGTTGGGGTTCATCTCATACTTCTGAAGGTTTGAGGGTGCTGCCTGTTCCATACCCCCCCTACTCCTCATCTAGCCTTTTAGGGGTACAAACAATAGTAATTGGGGCCTAGTGTGGTTGTGTACGTGTGATATACATACACTTTTTTTGGATCATATTTTCTATTCCGCTATTTAATCAAAAACCTTTGGGGATCAGTTAAATTGGGGGATAGTCTGTGTTGGTACGTGTGAGAGAGATCCACCTTTCCAAGTTTTTGGGGTTCATCTCATACTTCTGAAGATTTGAGGGTGCTGCCTGTTCCATACCCCCCCTACTCCTCATCTAGCCTTTTAGGGGTACAAACAATAGTAATTGGGGCCTAGTGTGGTTGTGTACGTGTGATATACATACACTTTTTTTGGATCATATTTTCTATTCCGCTATTTAATCAAAAACCTTTGGGGATCAGTTAAATTGGGGGATAGTCTGTGTTGGTACGTGTGAGAGAGATCCACCTTTCCAAGTTGTTGGGGTTCATCTCATACTTCTGAAGGTTTGAGGGTGCTGCCTGTTCCATACTCCCCCTACTCCTCATCTAGCCTTTTAGGGGTACAAACAATAGTAATTGGGGCCTAGTGTGGTTGTGTACGTGTGATATACATACACTTTTTTTGGATCATATTTTCTATTCCGCTATTTAATCAAAAACCTTTGGGGATCAGTTAAATTGGGGGATAGTCTGTGTTGGTACGTGTGAGAGAGATCCACCTTTCCAAGTTGTTGGGGTTCATCTCATACTTCTGAAGGTTTGAGGGTGCTGCCTGTTCCATACTCCCCCTACTCCTAGCCTTTTAGGGGTACAAACAATAGTAATTGGGGCCTAGTGTGGTTGTGTACGTGTGATATACATACACTTTTTTTGGATCATATTTTCTATTCCGCTATTTAATCAAAAACCTTTGGGGATCAGTTAAATTGGGGGATAGTCTGTGTTGGTACGTGTGAGAGAGATCCACCTTTCCAAGTTGTTGGGGTTCATCTCATACTTCTGAAGGTTTGAGGGTGCTGCCTGTTCCATACCCCCCCTACTCCTCATCTAGCCTTTTAGGGGTACAAACAATAGTAATTGGGGCCTAGTGTGGTTGTGTACGTGTGATATACATACACTTTTTTTGGATCATATTTTCTATTCCGCTATTTAATCAAAAACCTTTGGGGATCAGTTAAATTGGGGGATAGTCTGTGTTGGTACGTGTGAGAGAGATCCACCTTTCCAAGTTGTTGGGGTTCATCTCATACTTCTGAAGGTTTGAGGGTGCTGCCTGTTCCATACTCCCCCTACTCCTAGCCTTTTAGGGGTACAAACAATAGTAATTGGGGCCTAGTGTGGTTGTGTACGTGTGATATACATACACTTTTTTTGGATCATATTTTCTATTCCGCTATTTAATCAAAAACCTTTGGGGATCAGTTAAATTGGGGGATAGTCTGTGTTGGTACGTGTGAGAGAGATCCACCTTTCCAAGTTGTTGGGGTTCATCTCATACTTCTGAAGGTTTGAGGGTGCTGCCTGTTCCATACCCCCCCTACTCCTCATCTAGCCTTTTAGGGGTACAAACAATAGTAATTGGGGCCTAGTGTGGTTGTGTACGTGTGATATACATACACTTTTTTTGGATCATATTTTCTATTCCGCTATTTAATCAAAAACCTTTGGGGATCAGTTAAATTGGGGGATAGTCTGTGTTGGTACGTGTGAGAGAGATCCACCTTTCCAAGTTGTTGGGGTTCATCTCATACTTCTGAAGGTTTGAGGGTGCTGCCTGTTCCATACTCCCCCTACTCCTCATCTAGCCTTTTAGGGGTACAAACAATAGTAATTGGGGCCCAGTGTGGTTGTGTACGTGTGATATACATACACTTTTTTTGGATCATATTTTCTATTCCGCTATTTAATCAAAAACCTTTGGGGATCAGTTAAATTGGGGGATAGTCTGTGTTGGTACGTGTGAGAGAGATCCACCTTTCCAAGTTGTTGGGGTTCATCTCATACTTCTGAAGGTTTGAGGGTGCTGCCTGTTCCATACCCCCCCTACTCCTCATCTAGCCTTTTAGGGGTACAAACAATAGTAATTGGGGCCTAGTGTGGTTGTGTACGTGTGATATACATACACTTTTTTTGGATCATATTTTCTATTCCGCTATTTAATCAAAAACCTTTGGGGATCAGTTAAATTGGGGGATAGTCTGTGTTGGTACGTGTGAGAGAGATCCACCTTTCCAAGTTGTTGGGGTTCATCTCATACTTCTGAAGGTTTGAGGGTGCTGCCTGTTCCATACCCCCCTACTCCTCATCTAGCCTTTTAGGGGTACAAACAATAGTAATTGGGGCCTAGTGTGGTTGTGTACGTGTGATATACATACACTTTTTTTGGATCATATTTTCTATTCCGCTATTTAATCAAAAACCTTTGGGGATCAGTTAAATTGGGGGATAGTCTGTGTTGGTACGTGTGAGAGAGATCCACCTTTCCAAGTTTTTGGGGTTCATCTCATACTTCTGAAGATTTGAGGGTGCTGCATGTTCCATACTCCTCTTCCTCATCCTCCCTTTAGGGTAGGAAAAAATTTAATCGGGCCTAGTCTGTGTTTGTACGTGTGAGATACACAGTTTTTTATCCTATTCCGCTATTCAATACACACCCTTTTGGTGTAAAAAACATTAAATTGCGGCATAGTTTGCATATTTGACATTTGCATATATTGTGCCTTGTTGCGCTGTTTTGGGTACTCCACCAACATGGCCAGTGGCAATGACGCCATTCTCAGCTTAACTATCCCACTTCTATGCCTCCTTGAAAAAACAATTTGGGCGATGATGGAAGAGGATGTGGCACAGGATGAGGAGGAGGAGGAGGAGGATGAAGAGGTAACATTTCAAAGGCTTTCAGGGCAGTCATTCGCAAGGGGCTCCGAGGGTGGGTTCCTGCACACACAAACGCCAGGGACACAATTGTCCAGCAGGGGCACAGTTCTGGAGGATGAGGAGGATGAGGAGGAGGAGGAGCTGGAGGAGGAGATGGAACCATGTTCACAGCAGGGTGGCACCCAGGCCAGCTCATGGCCATCACTGGTGCGTGGCTGGGGGGATACAGAGGACACGGACGATACACCTCCCACAGAGGACAGCCTTTCGTCGCCTCTGGGCAGCCTGGCACACATGAGCGATTACATGCTGCAGTGTCTCCACAACGACCGCCGAGTTGCCCACATTCTAACTTGTGCTGATTACTGGGTGGCCACGCTGCTGGATCCCCGTTACAAGGACAACGTACCGTCCTTAATTCACTCACTGGAGCGCGATCGCAAGATGCGCGAGTACAAGCGCACGCTGGTAGACGCCATGCTGCTGGCATTCCCATCTGACAGCGGGGCCACAGTGGAAGCACAAGGCAGAGGAGGAGGAGGAGGAGGTCGCCAACGCAACCAGGGCACCGCCAGCACCTCAGAAGGCAGGGTTAGCATGGCCGAAATGTGGAAAAGCTTTGTCAGCACGCCACAACAAACAGCAGCACCAGCAGCTCAGATGGAACGTCTTAGCAGGAGGCAGCATTTTACCAACATGGTGGAGCAGTATGTGTGCACACGCCTACATGTAGTGAATGACGGGTCTGCCCCCTTCAACTTCTGGGTCTCCAAATTGGGCACATGGCCTGAGCTTGCCCTTTACGCCTTGGAGGTGCTGGCGTGCCCTGCAGCCAGTGTATTATCTGAACGGGTATTTAGCACGGCTGGGGGCGTTATAACAGACAAGCGCAGCCGCCTGTCCAGAGACAATGTGGACAAGCTCACGTTCATTAAAATGAACCAGGCATGGATCCCACGGGACTTTTCCGTACCTTATGCAGAATAGCAATGGATACCGACCTTACCCACCCATTGTTCCATTTTTGCTCTTTCTCACTCTTTTGGGGTGTACCCTCATTTAAAATTTTTGAAAAGAAGCAGTGTTGGCTACCTCGTCCTCCTCCTCAGGGCCAGATTAATGTAGGGGCTATTGGAGCTGCAGCTCCAGGCCCCTACCTTTTATATAGGCCCCGGGTTGGCCATATTCACTGTTACCGCTCTTCTGTCACTTGTAAACACAGAAGTCTGGCTTCTATGCTCGCTTCCCCAGGCAGCACCCTCAGAACCTCCCCACACAGCGTGAAGGCCGGACAAGGAGGGACAGTTGGCGATGCATGGATGTGTTTATGGGCTTCAGAGACAGCATCCCATGTTGAATTAGGCATGCATGGCTGCACCCTTCCTCCTCTGGGTGCATGGCAAGGCACGGCCCTTAAGGCCCTTCAAAATCCTCAGCACCAAGCCCATGATGCTGTTAATCCGGCCCTGGTCCTCCTCCACCGCCGCTTCCACCTACACCGCCCATAGGTGTGCGCAGCCTATTGCATTAAGGTGTGCACCCCAAAGTTGAAATACACATGCATGTGTTTGCCAGCAGGGAGAGTAATGTATCGGGGCCATGTACCTGTAGGCAAGGAGAAATAGAGCAGAGCAGGTCCCAGGGAGATCTTTCCCATCTCCTCACTGGCAATGCTATGTGCCCTAGGTGATTAGGGTGTGCCCAGGCACACCCAGCACACCCTGTGCGCACGCCTATGTCACCGCCACATCCACCACCACCTCAACCTCCCTCCTACTCCATATGGGCCTCGTCCTTCAGAGATGAAGAAGAACATTGTTTTATTTTTCTGTTTTTTTTTGTTGTTTTAAGTTATTTCCCTATCCACATTTGTTTGCAGAGCACTTGCCATGCTCTTAATTACGTTTTGCTGCCATTTGCAGCACTCTAGCCCTTTCCTTTGGTGTTTTAGAGCCATTTTAGTGCCTTAAAGTTCGGGTCCCCATTGACTTCAATGGGGTTCGGTGTCCGGGAAAAGTTCGGTAAAAGTCCGGGACACGGACCCGGACTTTTTTTTAAAGTTCGGCCGAACCCGTCGAACACGGACATCTAGGTGTCCGCTCAACCCTAGTCCTGGATATACAGATCTTCTGGCTGGCTCCATATTGATGCTTACTGATACAAAGTGTTGTGACCCCTAGTGGTTGAATACAGGAGGTGAGAGGCTGTATTATCTGTGGTGGAGGAGTCACGTTTGCAGTGGTGTTTTACTTATTCCTGCTTTTCACTTTGGAAATCAGCTTTTAAGGACTTTATGATTTATGATCCACATGCTTTTTATTGTGCATTTTATACATTTTAATGTGAATGATTTTATGCACTATTTGTAATTTTATAGCGCTGCACTTTATTTTCTTTCCCTGCAGAATCATGCAGTTGCAGTGTGCTTGCAGAGTGGCCCCATTTACTTGAATGGGTTATGATTAGCAGGCAGTAGCACCCACCAAAAGCAACAAGTGGTTTAATTCCTGCTGCGGCATGTGTACGCCTTTGGCCACTGCCTCAGTAGCTAAAGGGTATAGGTGGTAAAACTGCAACAAAATCTCAGGGTTTTACCCCCACTAACCTTACGTGTGAATGAACCCTAAGGGTGCCACTGCCGAGTGCATTTGAGGGCATTGATGCTCCTCTGAAAAACAATCCTAGTGTGTTTGGCAGGTGGTGAGGAGGCCATATGTTGCCTCCTCACCACCTGATTTAAACCCATGATTGCCACGCACCGCATGTGATTGCAACACGGTAGTATGGCAATTAGAGGTTTAAATCAGGTGTGAGGGGGGGGACACTGTACCTGGTTACTTTTCACTTCTCCCATATTGTTCAGGTAGATCTCCACCTCTTTACCTACTTACCGGCTGCTCTATAGCCAAAAGACGGCTACAGCGCATGCTTCCAATGCCGGGAGGGAGTCCATGGACCTCCTCCCGTGATCGTGCGGCCTGCACACCCCCTGGGACGCACTTTGTGATCATAGATCAGAGTAAAGGGCCATTTACAGTGGCCCTTTACCACATGATCAGCTGTCAGCCAATAACAGCTGATCACAGAATGTAAACACAAGCCGGTTATCGGCTTTTCTCTCCTCACACCGTCTGTGAGTGCCTCATCATCAGTATCACCTATCAATGCTACCTATCAGTGTCGCTTAGGAGTGCCCATCAGTGCCACCTATCAGTGCCCATCAGTGCCACCTATCAGTGCCCATCAGTGCTGCCTATTAGTGCCACCTCTCAGTGCCCTTCAGTGCCGCCTATCAGAGCCCATCAGTACCACCCATCAGTGTCACCCATCAGTGCCCATCAGTGCAGGCCTATCAGTGCCCATCAGTGCAGGCTCATCAGTGTACATCCGTAAAGGCAAAAAATGACCTGTTTGCAAAATTGTCTGACAAACTATGAAACATTTTTTTGCTTGTTTAGCAAAAAATAAAAAACCCAGTGGTGATTAAATACTACCAAAAGAAAGATCTATTTGTGTCAAAACAATGATAAAAACTTTGTTTGGGTACAGTGTTGCATGATTGCACAATTGTCATTCAAATTGAAACAGTGCAGAAAGGTGAAAATTGTCCTGGGCAGGAAGAAGGTAAAAGTGCCCAGTAGGCTAAGGTTTCCTACGCCCGCTCTAGCCGATAGACATCGTACAGAATAGGAAGGGACAACAACATCAGCCCTTCCCCGTGAGTCTAAAATACAAGAAAAGTTTGGGCTAGAATTGGGCCTTACGTACTATATATACTGTATATTCCATTTTCATCACTTTAGGGAAATATTTTGTGTTTTTTCTTCATGAGTTCATCATAGTGTGTCTTTGGAACGATATGCCTATGTGAGCTCAGAGATGGGGAGTCTTCTATAGACAGTTCTATTTAACCGTCCTAACATGTGAATTCTAAATTTTTCTCATTGGGCACGGTAAGAAGCTTTTACACACTGGGCACAAGTCTTTTAAAGTATTAAAACGTGAAAAAGATGAGAAATATACACAACCTTGCTGAATCCACAGTCTTTCTGTCTGGGTTGGGTGAGTTTTTCTTTATATTTATAACAATGGAATGCATCATGGTCATAGATCTACTTTGACTATGCAGTGATATAGGTTATAACTTATAAGCTATAATATTTGATGTCAGGGCACTGTGTATTATATTTAAACATCCCCCTGTTTCTAAATGTGTAAATGATGTGCAGTCCAACAGAACGCAAGCATGCAAGCCTATTTTCTTTCATCATTTCTAAACTTTGATGAAATGACTTCTGCATCTTTCCTCTGCTTTGGTTCATCCTTAATGCTACAAGCTTCATTTTTTGCTCAGTGCTTGTTTTATGATTATCAATAGTATTTTTATGCTCCAAATGTTGCTACTTTAAATAGATTGGTCTGATGCACGAGGCACAAATGGCTTTTCAAAGCAAAGAACACTGTAGATTACCAGAAAAGTAGCTTATACTGCCAACTCAGCTTTAATTTCCCCAGAAACACACATAAATAATGTCTTGTAGCATCAGAATCTCTTCCTACCTTCTGCTTAAAGAAAGCAAGGCTTGTTTATTGGTGTACGATGTGAGGCTAACAGGCTTTTTTTTTAATCAGGTAGTGCAAAGTGCAGCAACTATGTGCAAAGTGCAGTAAAACATAGCAACCCACTGCAACCAATTACATTTGTTTTATTGATTAAACCATAACCTAGTTGATGTGAGTTCCTGTAAGGTCTTAAGTAGATTTCCTAAATTCGGCTTCACATGCAAATTACATAATCCTGTCCCATATTTTATTGGTTTGCATAGGCTAAAGAGCAAGATTTTTTTTTTTACAAGCAAAAACTGATTTCAGTTTGTGAGCTGGAAATGCTATTTAGAAAGCACATCATGATGTATACATGATGTATAACTAAACCCTAAACAGCAGCGGTATTGTGCAACTTTGGACTTTAAGTGATACTCTGAATTATATGTCTGAAAATCAGCTCTAAGGCATCTGGAAAGCTTGCATCTTTAGAAACCAAGCTAGCCATTAAAGAGTATTATTTAAACTCTAAACCTTAAATAGCAATTGCCAGGAAGGGGATGTCAGCATGGAGAATGGCACATCTATACCAGCATTCATGTGCAGGCACAGGCTGGCTCGTAGCCCCACATTAGACTGCTACTGGCTGCAGATATGCATGCAAAAAATGCTTGTGCACGTGTGAGAACCTGTGTACATAGCTGTTACTAAAGTTGCTGCCAATCAGGCTATTCAGATGTGACTACTAGATACCCACCAGAATAAAGAAAGAGATGGTCGGCACTCAGGATTACATCCAAAAAATAGTATTCCTTTATTGAAAAGACATGAACAACACTGTAAAAACATCCTAAACCTTTTGAATGTTAGTCCTTAGTCCTGGCTGTTATGTGGGAAGGTTGTAGCTCCTACACACCTTTTTTCACTGGATACCAACCAGGCTCCTGCTATCCACCTGTACTGACTTTCTCTTGCTCCTGGACTACACCTCTGCTTGCTTCTTCTGTTCCTGACCTGCTCATCTAATATTAATTCTGAACCTCAACCTGACTTCTGCTGACACTACTCTACCTGATCTGCCCATTAGTAACTAAAGGCCCGTACACACAAGTCGAAATTCGGCCGGGAATTTTCGTCCGACGACCGATCTGCCGATTTTCGGCTTGTTAGTATGATGCTTCCGACAACCGACTCCGACTTTTCGGCCGAAAAAATCCTGGTGTGCAGGCTATAAAATTTTTGTCGACCATCAAAACATGTCCGATTTTCGTCTCATTAGTACAGATTTCGATGGGGAAAAATCTTATGAGCAAGACTAGGCATGCTCAGAGATGAAGGAACACATACAAAGCAATCCAACACATGACATCACTTCTGAAGTAGAATTCTGTCGTGCGGGAAAATTCGTGTGCAGTCTAGAGCACATTCCAACCAACAGACACGACTCTGGACAAAAGACGGACGACCGGTCGGCGGAAATTCGTTGCGTGTATACGAGGCTTTACCTTGTTTGCCCAACTGCACACAAATCCTGAGTTCCTGTACCACTTCACAGCCAGAATCGAATTTCTCAGTTGATGCTCCTCCCAACACACCTGTCTGAGCTCCACAGCCTACACATCAGTCTACTACCTGTCCAGTGATCCTGGGGATGTTACTGCCTTCTGTGGTGTTGCTGCTTGCCATTCTTCTGTTCATCATACTCTCAGGTGAGCCTACACATTGCTGACTGGACCAGATACTTCTTTCCCTACTTAACATCCAGTACAATCTACAAGGCACGTGTTTGCTCTAGCAGGGGCTATGTAAGTAAACTGGAGATGTAAGTGAGGTTTTTCTGGTCTCTTCAGGTACCTCTTCTAGGTACAGTAACATATCAGCAATGCACATAAGTACCTGAGAGAGAGTGCATCCTTTTTTTTTATTAACTTTATTTGCAAAAGAAAGCTGTATAGTAGCAGTGGGTGGTACAACATGCAATAGAGGGTAAGACTCTAGGATTTTTTTCTTGGGTTTACATACACTTTACATTACCTCAATTCTAATTCTCTGTAATCTTTGCCAATCAGGATCCAGGAAGCTCCTCTCAGGGTGACAAAAGTGTGCTTTCTTAAAAGAGTTGTAAAGTCAGAAGGTTTTTTTTTATCTTAATACATTCAATGCATTAAGATAAAACGCCTTCTTAGTGCAGCAGCCCTTCTAATTCTTACCTGAGCCCCATCTCTATCAAGCGATGCCCTTAAGTGCCTCAGCCATCTGGGACTCTCTCTCCTGATTGGCTGAGACACAGCAGTGGCACCATTGGCTCCTGCTGCTGTCAATTAAACTCAGTTAGCCAATCAGGAGATAGGGGGTGGGGCAGAACAAAAGCTCTGTGTCTGAATAGATACACAAAGCTGCAGCTTGGTTCGGGTGCCCCCATAGCAAGCTGCTTGCTGTGGGGGCACTGGACAGGAGGGAGGGGCCAGGAGATCCAAAGAGGGACCCGTGAAGAGGAGGATCTGGGCATCTCTGTGCAAAACCACTGAACAGAGGAGGTAAGTATATGTATGTTTTTTTTTATAGAAAAAAAACGAGACTTTACAATCACTTTAAACCTGTCCTATAAGGGATCAGTCGCTGGACTGATAACCCTTTTACATGGGTGTAAATTTTTGCCTGGGCTACTGAGTTCTAAAAAAAGGAGACAAAAACTCCTCTTACTGACTCAAAAGGAGAGTACAAAATATGAATATAAAATTTTTAGCATTTTTTTCAGTGTTTATACTAAAAAAGGAACCTTATATAATCCATATAAAGGGAACGTGTGATCATGATAAATACCTTTCTAATAAAGGCTGCCATTGTGTAACTCTCAAGCTGTGTGCTAATTCAAGTGCAGCCTCTGTTCAGCATCATTGTGAGCGGTGGAACTGGCCTGGAACTAGTAAGCAGGCTGTATGTCAGACAATGTCAGCTTCCAGCAGACAGCTTTTTAGTTTAATGAAAGGCGAAATAAGACAGCTGTTTGATTTTCATCCCATTGAGCGCTGTGTGCTCAGTAAGGTAGCAGATCCTGCATTAGACTTGTGACAGGTTCACTTTAAACAATGTATACTAGTTTTTTTGGTAGGTTTTTATGCGATTAGCAAGTATTTAGATACCTATATGGTGGTATCTGGATTTTAACACTGCATATTTATGTGGTACTTGCTGTTGAGTGGTGCTGTGCTGTGATCCTGTTTTATAAATCGTTTTATGTCATTAAAAATTGTGAATCACTTCATATCTAGTCCACTGAACACAATTCGATAATCAGGTGGCTTATTCTGTAATTGTTTTTGTCCCAACAGTCATACAGCAAGGTTCACAATTACCTAGGCACTGGCACAGCTTCCTCTCTATAGTGGTTACATTGTCACTGTTCATACCAGATGCAGTTGTGGTTCGCCCGTAAAACTTTCATCCCTGCAATCATGCACAAAATAGGGAAGATTTGTGCAAATAGTTTTCAGCAGAGAGGAGAATAATGCAGAGTGTCATGACCTATCCTAAGACCCACACACACTTTGATGCCCAAAGATCAGAGATGTATAGTAACTAAGTAGAACTACTTCACTACTGTACTTAAAGCGGAGTTCCAGCCATTTCACTCACCTGTCCAACGGTCCAGCGATGCGGCCGCCCGAAGCCTCGATCCTCTTCCTCGGCGCGGGCATCACTGCTGTGGGCACCCGGCTGTGACAGTTTGCGGCTTCACAGCCGGGTACCCACTGCGCATGCGCGATTCGCGCTGCGCATCTTAATTGGCCGGCAATCTTCTGGGACCTCTGACATGTCCCAGAAGATTGCCGGGAGGGAGGGGGAGAGGAGAACTTCCGTTCAGGGCGCCGCGGCGCTCCGAGCGGAAGTGGGAGCGGGTACCTGTCAAAACTAGGTACCCGCTCCCCCCCCCAAAAAAATGACATGCCAAATGTGGCATGTCAGGGGGTTAGAATACCTAAAGCGGAAGTTCCATTTTTGGGTGGAACTCCGCTTTAAGTACCGAAAGGCGGTATCTGTACTTTCCTAGAGTAGAATTTTTTTCTCCTACTTCCACTTTTACTTCACTACATTTTTTTTGATGATTTCAATACTTCTACTCTGATATTTTTTTATTGTGCTGCATAGTTACTCGTTACTATTATAAAAAATACCAGTGCCAGAACAGTAGATGGCAGGTTTCATGGAGCTCAAAACATTTGTATTATCAGCGCATACGAAAATAAATGCTACTGTATGTATAAATAAAAGCTGCATTTTAAATAATAAAAAACAGTATGATGTTCAAACTTTTGACTTCTTTCTTTAATAACTACATAACACAGTACTTGTACTTTTACTTTCAGTACTTGAGTAGCAATTTTTTTTTCAAAACTACTGGTACTTTTACTTTCAGTACTTGAGTAGCAAAATTAAAAAAAAAAACTACTTGCAATACTTAAGTGTTGAATACTTTAGTACTTCTACTCAAGTCACTTTTTGATGGAGCACTTATACTTTTACTCAAGTATGGGTTTCGAGTACTTTATACAACTCTGCCAAAGAGTAATACTGAACTTCCCTAATGTAAATTTACCTTCATATTTGCATTTTGACCTGATCAATGAAAACCAACCAATGCATGCTGAATGATACAAGCATCACAATATTCTGTTTTTGTATTTGCTATAAAGCCAATTAACATTTAATTGGACATTTAATTAAAAAAAAAAACTTAGTGTTTTTCCAATCTGTGTTATTACTATATGCATCCAATTTTTTTTTTTTTAACAAATTAATACAAACACATCCATTTAATGCTTGATAAACGTTTCACAGAGCACTATGGGTTAGCTAAAGAGACAGCAAATCAGAAACTACCTTTGTAAAGGCTCCTTTTGTCTAAATGAAACCTTGAATGCAGCCAAATGAATAGGGGTTAGGTCTTTGCTCTGACTCATTCAGATTTCAGCTTGAAATATTCTAAACAATGAGCTTTGTACAACATAGCAGACAGAAGAAAACATTTGAGAAACAGCCTAGAGCTCTAGTAGCTAAAAATAAGTGTACAAATTATTAATGCTCAATGTTTCATATTAACCCAAATACAAAAAAAAAAAAAAAAAAAAATATATATATTATTGTCTTTAGTGTTGACCACAATAAAAAAAAAGAAAATATATGCAAAACCACTATACATTTTTCTTTCACAAAAATGCACACTGTGCTTGAGCTGCAATGCATTGCATACATTGTTGGCAGTTATGGATTCTTCATGGCCAGAAGGTAAAAAATATGTTCTTAGCAGTCAATTCAACGCACATAAACATGTCTAAAAATAGTGGAGATTCATGTACAGCTGGTCAGAGCACAGATCCTCACGGAACAAAGATAAATCCTTAACTCTAATCGGAACAGCTTTCAAAAGGTCAGGGCACAAGACAGCACAGAGAGAAGAGATGATGCAGAGAGTACAGCAGATAAAAGAAGGTACTTGTATTTGCATCACCTAAACTCAAAAGCAAAGACAAGCTGTTCCTGCTTAACTTTTCACAGAATTCTAAATTGTTGATGAGTAAACAATCGGAATTGTGTGCTAGAACAACATGTGCAATACATAACATTTCAAGACTTGAGTTTACTTTATTAGATTGTCCAAATACTAATTTTCATTTGTCCTAATAGGAAAGCTAGAACAAAATCAGAATATCATTACCTAAACCAGCTATCAATCGCAAAATCACTATTTACAGGGCTACCATGGATAAAAACATTTTTCTAAATAGAAAAATATAAATAAATATATAAAACAATATATATAAAATAAAATAATAATAAGATATAAATAAAAAATATATCAGTATAACCAGCTATTTCCACTATTTCCAAAAAAATTATTGTGTACCACCACCCAATGGCCAACAATTCTCCCTCCGCACCACAGATATCACCAATTGGTATAACTTACAGATTGTTGCCACTTTTTTAAACAAATGAAAACCCTCCATATACTTCCTCCAGAGAACAACAGCACTATCTATATTCAAAAGCCAAAAATAAATAAAAAATAAATAAAAATTAATAAATATACACACACACATATATATGTATACATATATGTACAGCCCTCATATTTTTGTAAATATTTTATTATATCTTTTCATGTGACAACACTGAAGAAATAACACTTTGCTACAATGTAAAGTAGTGAGTGTACTGCTTGTATAACAGTGTTAATTTGCTGTCCCCTCAAAATAACTCAACACACAGCCATTAATGTCTAAACCGCTGGCAACCAAAGTGAGTACACCCCTACGTGACAATGTCCAAATTGGGCCCAATTAGCCATTTTACCTCCCTGGTGTCATACCCCGGTGTCATGGGACTCATTAGTGTTACAAGGTCTCAGGTGTGAATAGGGAGCAGGTGTGTTAAATTTGGTGTTATCGCTCTCACTCTATCATATTGGTCACTGGAAGTTCAACATATAAATATATATTGATTAAAGTTTTACAAGAACAATCTGTTCACATTAATGATACAATATATGAGACAATAAAAGGGGCTAGGAAAAGAATTAATTGATGAATCTACTGTAGGTATTTTCATATCACATGTTGTAAAGCACAGCAGGACTAGTGGGTTTATCCCAAAAGCAATGTCCATCCATATTGTGTTCATTGTAAATGAGAACCACTGGCTACCAGATGATGAAAGTTCAACATCATATAATCATAATATGGATCATCAATTGCTGAACTTGACTGCCTCTCTCAATATACCTAATTTCAGGCTAAATCCACTAGGATATCAGTAACCAATAGTCAGCATCACAGAAAGTCCCAGGCGAACTGTAAGTGCTGTATAGAAAAAGCTTTTTCTGTACTGGGCTTAAAGTAGAACTAAAGTTCTGCTGCAAATCAATGCGAGCAGGCAGCCTTTTTATTGCATAAGAGACATGCCTCCTCTGCAATAAACTATGCCTACTGACCTGATCACAATGATCGCCAGAATGTGTTCTCTTGTGTGCTGAGGCAACTAGCTTCTGCACATGCGCAGGAGTGATGTCATCCTGCACTGGCACTGGCCAATGAAGAGGGCCAAAGACCAGCACACAGGAGAAGATGCTGGAACTGGGGGAACCGGTGGAAAGGTGAAAATCTCTGCCTCTAGTTCCACTTTAATATCTGATGTTCAACCTACAAACATGTCTCAATTACTCACTTCCCGTCTTCTCTGTTCAAAAGGAGTCATATGAAAATTCAGTTAGAGAGTCAGCCACAAAAGAAAAAGCCAATACTGTGCTCTCTCTTTAGAAAACTTAGATTGCTCTGCAAAACCATGGGTATAGGTAAACCTTGTATGAAATGTTCCTTGTAAAACAAAAGATAGTATATATAGTAAATATTATAAAATGATATAAAACAACAGTTTACAAATGTTAAATGTAAAATAAAAAATAAAAAATGGCCACAACCTGTGACAGTTTCTCTTAATAAAACAACTCCAAGTTACAATTAAAACTAAGTAGACTGCTGGAGCAACCTGTGAAACTTTACAGTGCTATATGCAGAAATGACAGAAATTAATTTATCTTGAAGCTTAGTTTCATAGATTGAATGGGGGAAAGATTCAGTAAGCCACTCCCTCGCAGAACTGTCTTGATTAAACGTGAAATTCTAGCAACACATGCAAACAATTACTAATTTGCTAATGCTATGCTGTAATCTAGGTCCCATGTAATGCATTGCAGTCAGATTCCAGGAATAGCTTAAAACTAGCCACATTTTAGCCACTCACAGCCTCCTCTTGGAAATTGAGAGTCTTGGAACACTGCCAGCCCACCGCTCTGGCTCAAGCCCTGCTTTACTCTCAGACATTAGCTCTACCATCCAAGCCTGCTGACAGGACTACAATCCCTGCCCTGCACCCAGCTAGTTGATTACTACAGACTCCTGCCACCACTGCCACATGGCTGATCAGTCACCATTCTCAGAGTCTCCATCAGCGGAGTCACCACAGCCTGCCAACCGGACCTCCATCCCCTCGGTACATCCCTTCAGCTGATCTCCACAGTCTCTTGCTGTCACCATCTTGCGGCTGACCTACCGCCATCCACAGCACCTTCTCAGCCAAAAGGATGTCCTCCCCCAGCGGCTCCTACAACCTGATTGTAGAGACCCAGCTGCAACTCTGCCGTGCACTGCATAGTTTCCATCAAGATACATGTTTTTACAATTTCACCAAATGTGAGTGCCACCTTTTATTTATCTCTGGCTTCAATTGTTTTTAGACTAATTGCACTTAGATTGAGAGTGTCCGCCTCTTAAAAGTCTTGCTATGTAACTCCCTCTCTCTCCTTGTTTTATCATCCAGACACAAACTTCTATGGCAGGTTTGAATGTTATTAGAGGCTGGGTGAAAGGTATTAGCACTTTCACTCTGATATATCAGTCTGTGAAATGAGGGGAACACCTCTGCTACATGACAAGTAAGGGAGATCCCAAACCAACAGAAGAATGCAAAGAAATTCTGGAAACCAGAAGAACACTGGTCTAGAGAAGCAAAGAAGGACTGTTTCTTCTCAAATATGCTACATACTTGTTCTAATCATTGTCTATATACTATATGAGAGTTCCTGTGTATATACAATGTAGCACCCTCCTAGGTAGGTGCTAGAAGTTAAAAAATATTATTTTGGTCTTTGCTGCTTACCAGAGAGTTTGTCATGTAAATTTATATTGCTCTCTGCCTACCAGAGAGCAGGATCTGCTAGTGAGATCTACTCATGGTGCTCAGGTGAGCTCAGTTTGTCTGAAGTGTTTCATTGTCCAATAGGGAGACATATTGGACAGTGAGAGGGAACCTGACAAATGAGTGCACAGACAATTAGTACAGCCCTGGTGATTGGCAGAGGAAAATCCCTCTGTGTATGCTGGGATACTGTATAAATGCTAAGGGTACATGTGCTCTGAGTCCCACAGCTGCAGAACGGGGTCCCGGAGGGAGGGGTCGGCTGCCCCTCCACTGTAGAAGCTACAATGTGGCTTCAGGTGGTTGACCTAAAGGCCGAAGAGTCAGTGAGAAACTGAAACAGGAGGTCCTGCATAGCTGACTGCAAGGGAGACACTGGAGAGAATCTGATTCTGCAGTACAGGGAGTACAGATCTGTGTCATGGGGCCTGTTCTTAGAGGGCCACCCCTTCTGTGGAAGAGTCAGTGGACAGGTGTCAGTCAGGGAGATGCTAGAGAGTGTCCTGAAGATAAAGTAATTGCAATAAATCTGCTGTTAGAGAGAGAGCAAGAAGACATAATTCTTACATACAATTGGCAGTATGGTTAAAGCAGTGTGTCTGCTTCCGCTAATATCCTTGTGAGGCCAAGTAGGAGTTGTCCTTATTAACTCTAAAATGTTTAAGTTGGAGTATCCCACTATTCCCTTCTCCCATTCAAGTTCCACAATAAATATAAAACCAAAACCCATGGACTGTTTATTGAGTAACGAGCAAATGGTAGTAAGGATGGATGAGTGTACTGTCCTTAACCACTTAAGCCCTGGAAGATTTTACCCCCTTCCTGACCAGGGGGTATTTTGCGATTCGGCACTGCGTGATTTTAACAGACAATTGCGTGGTCGTGCGACGCTGTACCTAAACGAATTTGACGTCCTTTTTTTCCCCACAAACAGAGCTTTCTTTTGGTGGTATTTGATCACCTGTGCGATTTTTTGATCACGCGCTATAAACAAAAAAAGAGCGTCAATTTTGCAAAAATAACAATATTTTTCACATTTTTTTATATGAAATTCCCCCAAAAAAAAAGTAAAAATCAAAATTTTTTAACATTTTCAGTCAATTGGTTTTATACTACATATGTTTGGTAAAAAAAAACGCAAAAATTGATTGGTTTGCGCAAAAGTTATTGCGTTTACTAACAAAGGGAAAGATTTTTGTCATTTTTGTTGTTTTTTTTTTAACGCGTAATGGCGGCGATCTGCGATTTTTTTTGCAGTACTGCGACATTGGGGGGGACAGATCGGACCCTTGACTGACATTTTTGACACTTTTGGGGTTACCAGTGACATTTCTACAGTAATCAGTGCTATATATATGCACTGTTACTGTAAAAATACACTGGCAGTGAAGGGGTTAACTTTATTTGAGAGGGAGGGGCTGTGTGTGTCCCTAGGGGCGTGATTCTAACTGTGATTGGCTGTCTGTTGAGCTGTAGTTACACTGATCAACGGTCCTACATAGTAGAACCGTATGATCAGTGTTTCTACACAGGGGAGAATGACAGGCGGCTTGTTTACACAGCCTGCCTTTCTCCCTCTCCCCCGACGATCGCAGAGTGAGCGGCGGACATCGGGTCCGCCGGTCACACGCGCGGGGGGGGGGGTCCGTGACACTCGCTCCCCAGAGCCTCACAGGCTAGTGACGTAAATATACTTCACTTTGCCTGTGAGGGGCTGACCGCCGCAGTAAATCTACTTGCGGCGGTCGGCAAGCGGTTAAGTGACAATCTGCAGGTAATCAGAGGAGGTCCAAGAAGTCATCACACAGCTATCCCTACAAGGACAGTGCTACAACAATATGATAGTTCCTGTCTATATACTATAAGAGAGTTCCAGTCTATATAGTATAAGAGAGTTCCTGTCTATATACTACAAGAGAGTTCCTGTATATATACTTCAAGAGAGTTCCTGTATATATACTGTATGAGAGTTCGTGTCTATTTACTTGTTCCAGGTCAAATTTTAAAAACCAAAGAAAACCAGGCAAATACCATTAATGGAAGCAGCAATCGCCTTCACATTTTTATTTCAGATGAAATATATACTTTCTCATATATTGTTTATTGCATCGGAAAATTTGGTATTTGACTTCTGAAGCTCATTTTTTTGAAAAAGAAAAAATATAGAATTAATATGGTTTGTTATTATAAAACCAAAGTTTTTTTAACTTTTTTTTTTTTTCAGTCTGTTAGAAATCTTTATTTCAGTCAGACAAGAGAGGCTGTGGTGAAAGGCGTTATATATCTGCATTAGCACAAATCTAAGAGCTCAGTGGTTGGCGAATTGTAGCCCACTTTTTGGCATCTCAAGCATGCTCTTCATTCTCTCAACTGTTCTGTCCTCCTGGCTGTCTCTTAGTAATGCTGAGTATAATAATCCATTTCTTCACACTCAGACAGAGCTGACCCAGCACTAATACTTGCTGACAGGAAGGGAAAGCAGGGTTAAACACCAATGCCGCACAGTCTGTACTGCTGCTAGAGGCAGCCAAAAAAAAGCACTTCTCATAGAAAGCTTCAGGACTAATACTGCCCTTTGCTCACTCATTTAGGCCAGCAGAGAGTGATATATACATAGCACTAATAATCACTCATAAATAACATGGAACTGACTAAGCACATTAGCTATAGTGTTCTGCTATTTCACTTATTACGCTTTGCCAAATTACACTTACTGACCCATAATTAAATAACCTAAAATATAACTATTTGAGAACGTAATCACTTTAAAAAAACCTTCAGTAGTTATTTCCCTGCAATCAACATTTTAATGAATGCATTTTGCTGAATGCCAGTTGCTGTAAAAAAAATAAATAAATAAAATAAAATAAAATTCCAGTGTAATACTGCAAATCAAAAAAGGCGGCCATAGCTGTCAATATGTATTGATTGCTTTGGGCTCTTTTACCATATTATATGCTGATGCAGTTATTTTGAGAAGTGTTAACTGCAATCTAGAATGCTGTCTTATAATTTAAATATGAATATGGTTTTGCCTACATATTGATGTAGTATAATCTATATAGCTATTTCAGCAGTGTAATTAATTATTATTATTTATTTTTTTTAACATTGTCTGTGTTTAGTACTATAGTAAAGTACCTGGCCTGCCCACTGTGCTTTTCAGCCTGCTGGTCATGTGATGTCTGATGTCAGTAATTTCCCTTTGCCCAGCCATGGCTTCAATGGTATGGGTAGGTCTCCCTTTACAAGATTTTTAAGAGTAACTCCACTTTTGTTGAGAAAAAAACATTCCCCTCTGGGTGATCTATGCACATTACAAGGATTTTTAACACATGTTGTTGCAGATTCCTATCTTTTGTTATTCTGAATAAATCACTGTTTGTTTGTCTGTGTTCCATGTGCAAAGTGAATCAAATGGGAGTGGTTTCATAATTATTAATTAGTTACTGCACTTGAAGGACTCTAATGAGGAAAATTGCAGGGTTTGCATCCCTTTAGATGTGATTTCCTATTGGGAGTATCTCACCAAAACTGACATTTTTGTTGCAGGGGATGCCTGAAATCTGATTTATATCTTAGTGCAGACTTTGATAAACCAATCACACAAGCAGCAAATTATGGTTCTCTGGGGTGTTCCGTATACATTCTGTGTACAGAACACCTCCAGGTAGCCATAATGCATTGCAGTTTACTGAAAATTACAGCCATGCAGATTAAAAGGGAAAGGTAATGTTTAATGCCATTCAATTACAATAGGACTTTTGTTGCAATAGTATATGCTATATTTTTTTTTTTGTTAATTTGCTATTTTTACTTACCATGAAAGTGGAGTTATCCCTAAGAAACTGTGGGGAAGTGCCTCACTTTACAGTGTAATCAATAGGGGGCGCAGGGGCGCCGCTTCCCCAAAGTTTCCTAATATTTTTCATTAAAAAAAAATTCCATTCGTGTGCTTGGGGCGCCGGACTAATAGGTGTGTATTGGATGCATAAAGTTTTTACAACCATGTGACTGGGAGCTTTATTTGCTCCTTGCAGATTGTCCTTGGGGCGCAGAGCGATATTCATTTTAGCATCTTACTTTTATATTTGGCCTGATGTGGTTGGACAAGTGTTGGGCCTTGCTTTCAGCGTCATCGCCAGCGTCATCGCTGTTGCTGACTCACGAGTTGCAGTTGCTGGATAGACAGCTGAGATGTCACTGACACTGAGTGAGGAGTGGACTGAGGAGTCTGAGGAGGACTGTGTTTGAAGTTGAGGAAAGTTATTCCAAGGAAGTCAGCCTGAATCCACACCTTCCTGATCTGAGGAAGGTCTGATCTGATATCAAATGGTGTCTGATCAGTGCCCAGGCTTTCAAGCCCTGGCTATTTGAAGGAATGTAATTATTGCAGATGAAAAAATATTACTCCAGCAGGATTGAGACTTTTCTATTGCCAAAAACTGCATTAGAATCTGAAATAGTTGTGTTTTCCCGTGATTACATAATATCCATATCCAACATGGCTGATTGGCAGTAGATGTCTTCTATGACTGATAAGCATAATAATCTGGATTAAGGGAATATTTATCTGTCTTTAATATGGAATAATATCAATGTCATCATGGGCAAACACAGCTATTTCAGATTTTAGTGCAGTTTTTGGCAATAGAAAAGTCTCAATCCTGCTGGAGTAATATTTCTTCATCTGCAATAGTTGCTTTCCTTCCAAAAGCCAGGCCTTGAAAGCCTGTGCACCAGGCATTGGTTGCTTCGCTCCTGTGAACAAGATTTTTCATTGGCGTGTTTTGATTCGCCCCTGCACAGAGAACTGACAGAGTCCAGCATCATCCACCACTTATGATGGATTTCACATCAATGCATACATACTACTGAAGGAACAGCACCGTCGGTAAATGTTCCTTTTGTGCTCAAGGTAAGGGTGCCAAACAGCGGTGGGCGGTCCATATGGAGCGCAGGGGCCCCAACTCTCCTAATCTCTATGCGTCGGCCCCTAATCTCTATGCGGGGCACCAGAAGCATAGAGTTCTACGAGGTTTTTATTTTTTATTTGAAGCACATGATTAGAGCCCACCCACTTGTGACATTAGCGAATGAACATCCGCAATTGTCTTCCTGCTTCTCCTCCCTGCCAATCAGGACAGGAAGTGGGTCCTAAGACCTGATTAGCCGGGAAGAGAAGCGACCAGCTTGACTGGGAGGAGAAGCCGGGGAAGCTGCCTGTGACCTGGATGGGGTAAGTCTGGGGCTGGGGGGCTGGCAAGCAAGCGAGCAGGCAGGGGTGGGAAGGGTGCGGGCAGGGGGGTGGGGGTTTTGTTTGGAACACCAGCTACCACTGAGTATAATACTTAACCAAAGCAGCTCCAAAATACACATAGATGGCAGATCATAGGCAGATCACTGGCAAAGCTGTTTTTTTCTTGTCTGGTCATTAAATTATTTTTTATATGTAATGCCTTACTCCAAAAGCTGAATTCATAGAGGTGAATAACCAGATTTATTTTCACTGCTCTGTAAAGGGGTGAAATTATATCACTGCCAGTGCTATTGTAACACCACCATTATTTTATAGGGCATTTTTTTAAAAGACCATGCCCACCAACTTTTTTAGATGTTCTGCAACAGTCCTTCTCAGTCAGCGCTCCTTCTCTAGGGGTTCCTTAAGTTGTGGTTGATTTACCTTTCACTTGATGGCGCCTAAAATTCCTGGTCCAATGCCGCTTGGCAAAACCAGCAGCATGGCATCAATGCTCTTTTTAACAGTCTGCAAGGGTGGCATTCTGATCACTACTGTAGGGGGAGCATTTTCCCACAGATTGGTAATGTAGGGAACATTCTTTCTTCTGATACCAATTTTATAATGCTCTAGATTGCGTATTAGGTCTATATTGTCTTCAGGAATCTTCAATTCATTAGCTGCAAGTACACCATTCAAGTACAACATTTTTGCGTATTAGGTCTATATTGTCTTCAGGAATCTTCAATTCATTAGCTGCAAGTACACCATTCAAGTACAACATTTTAAGTACAGTGAAGAGATATTGCAGGAGATTGGCTTGGAGTTTGCAACTGAGTCATCTGTGTTTTTTGCTAGCTATTGCTTGAGAAGGGGAAAGGAATTTGGTCAGGTGTTTGCTATTTGCATTTGCTAATGAGACTAGCCCATTAAGGTGTTACAATTGTTGCTGGGGGAGGAGCTGTGAAGGAGTGTGTATATACAGAGAAATACTAATTAGCTGGCCTAATTCATTAGCTGCAAGTACACCATTCAAGTACAACATTTTAAGTACAGTGAAGAGATATTGCAGGGGATAGTCAGGAGGTAGGCTGGAAGGTGGAAAAAGAAAAAAAAAGGTAAGATTTGTTTGACTTAAATTTACAAATTTTTATTTTTTTTTTCTCCTCTTTAAAATGGCAGACTTGGTTCAGTGCAGGAATTGTTGTGCATTTATTTCATGTTCCACTCTTTGGAGATTCGGATGCTGTCAGATCTGTAGGCAATTCTCCTTACTGCAGCAGGAAATTGCATTTTTGAAATCAGAGATATTTAAATTATCTGTTAAACAAACTCCAGCTGGGACTGCTGCAATGCCACTGCCACAGAGGACCCCAAGAAATGGCAGATGGGTTACTGTAGGTTCTGGAAGACTTAGAGTGGTGGATAGAAGACAAGTCGGTGGTTCTCCAAAATTCATTTGCAGCACTCTCAGAATGTAAGGACAACATGGATATGGACTCAAGCACAGAGGGTGAGAAACCATCGACTCCTATGTCTAATGTATGCAAGACTGCAGCCAAGGACAAAAAAGATAAAGTGAAGTCTCAAAGGAAGCAGCTGTTGCTGGGTGATTCAATCATAAGAAGTGTGGAGCTTAAAGAAAATGGTTTTGTGAGATGTCTCCCTGGTGCTACTGCTAGGCGAGATAGAAGACGTATTATTAATATTGTTAAGCAAGCAAAGCAGGAAGGGGACGTGGATGTTCTTGTCCATCTAGGGACAAATGACCTGGCTTGCAATGAAGTGTCAGAGGTGAAAAAATCTTTTATCACACTTGGAAATGACATACAGGATTTTGCATCCACCATTTCATTTTCTGAAGTTCTGTCTGTGCATAATGTTCAGAATGATAGGCAGAGGCGCATAAAGGAGTTCAACATATGGCTTAGTAAATGGTGTCAAGAGCAAGGATTTGGCTTTGTTTCTCATGACAGCTCTACTTGGAATAGAAAGGAACTGTACAAAAAAGATGGTTTGCATCTTTCTCTCAAAGGAACAAATGTACTTAGTGAACAACTCCAAGAATTTGCAAAAGAGTATTTAAACTAGGAAGGGGGGGCAAAAGAGTGAAAACACAAGAGTCCAATTGCCCCCCGAAACAATGCCAGAACAGGTCAGAAGCACAGAGGTTAAGAAATGATAAGCTCAGAGTCCTGTCTACAAATGCTCGCAGTTTAGGTAAAAAAATCAATGAACTTGGGTCAATAATGGCATCTGAGAATGTAGATTTAGTGGCTGTTACGGAGACATGGTTTAATGAAAGAAATGACTGGGACATAACCATACCAGGGTACTCTTTATACAGAAGAGACAGAGAAGGCAAGCAAGGAGGAGGAGTGGCCCTGTATGTGAAAGATAGCATTAAATCTAACCTAATACAAGTTGGTGAGGCCAACATAGAGTCAGTTTGGGTTAAGTTGCAGTATGCTAATCATGCAGTAACTCGTGTAGGTGTGATATATAGACCATCTAGTCAAGTTAAAGAACTAGATGATCTACTAGTTGAAGAAATAGCTAAAATGACAATGAAAGGAGAAGTTATCATTATGGGAGATTTCAATCTTCCAGATATAAACTGGAAAACCAAAATAGCAAGTTCTACCAGGAGTACAGATATTCTAAATTCCCTACTGGGGTTGTCTCTGCAACAAGTGGTTGAGGAGCCAAACCGGAGGGAGGCCATTTTGGATTTGGTATTCACAAATGGGGATTCGGTATATGATGTCATTGTAGGCGAAACCTTGGGATCTAGTGATCACCAGTCAGTGTGGTTTAATATAAGAACTGTGAAAGAGTCACACCACACAAAAACAAAAGTTTTAGATTTTAGAAAAACAGACTTTTCAAAAATGAAATTAGTCATAAATGAGTCCTTATCAGACTGGCACGGATTACATGGAGTCCAGGAGAAATGGGACTACTTAAAAGGTGCATTATTGAAGGCAACAGAAAATTGCATTAGACTTGTCAGTAAAAGCAAAAAAAGAAAGAGACCACTGTGGTACTCAGCAGAAGTGGCCCAAATCATTAAAAATAAAAAGCTAGCATTTTGTAATTATAAAAAAACCCAGAGCAATGAAGATAAGGAAATCTACAAGATTAGGCAGAAAGAGGCCAAGCGAGTTATAAGAACTTCTAAGGCGCAGGCAGAAGAAAAACTAGCTCAGTCTATGAAAAAGGGGGATAAGACATTCTTCAGATATATAAATGAAAAAAGGAAATTAAAACAAGGAATAACTAAATTAAAAACAAAGGACGGAAGGTATGTAGAAGAGAATAAAGGGCTAGCCGACTGCCTTAATGAATACTTCTGTTCAGTTTTTACAGAAGAAAAAGAAGGAAAAGGACCTCCACTTGAAAGGATGACTAATGAATCGTTTGATGCATGTGTCTTTACAGAGGAAGACGTTCTAAGATTGCTGTCTAAAGTGAAGACAAATAAGTCACAGGGTCCTCATGAGATACACCCAAAATTATTAAAAGAGCTTAGTGGTGAGCTGGCAAAACCATTAACAGATTTATTTAACCAATCATTAGTAACAGGAGTCGTCCCGGAAGATTGGAAATTGGCAAATGTCGTGCCCATTCACAAGAAAGGTAGTAGGGAGGAATCGAGCAACTATAGACCAGTGAGTCTGACATCAATAGTAGGCAAATTAATGGAAACCCTATTAAAGGATAGAATTGTGGAACATCTTAAATCCCATGGATTGCAAGATGAAAAACAACATGGGTTTACTTCAGGGAGATCATGTCAAACAAATCTTATAGATTTTTTTGACTGGGTGACTAAAATAATAGACGGTGGAGGTGCAGTAGACATTGCATATCTAGATTTTAGTAAGGCTTTTGACACTGTCCTACATAGAAGACTTATCAATAAACTACAGTCATTGAGCATGGACTCCCATATTGTTGAGTGGATTAGGCAGTGGCTGAGTGACAGACAACAGAGGGTTGTAGTCAATGGAGAACATTCAGAACAAGGTCATGTTACCAGTGGGGTACCTCAGGGATCTGTACTGGGACCAATTTTGTTTAATATCTTCATAAGTGATATTGCAAAAGGCCTCAATGGTAAGGTTTGTCTTTTTGCTGATGACACAAAGATATGTAACAGGGTTGATGTTCCTGGAGGGAAACGACAAATGGAAAAGGATTTAGGAAAACTAGAAGAATGGTCAGAACTCTGGCAACTGAAATTTAATGTGGATAAGTGCAAGATAATGCACCTGGGGCGTAAAAACCCAAGGGCAGAATATAGAATATGTGACACAGTCCTGACCTCAGTGTCTGAGGAAAGGGATTTAGGAGTAATTATTTCAGAAGACTTAAAGGTGGGAGGACAATGTAATAGAGCAGCACGAAATGCCAGCAGAATGCTTGGATGTATAGGGAGAGGTATAAGCAGTAGAAAGAGAGAAGTGCTTATGCCGCTGTACAGAACACTGGTGAGACCTCACTTGGAGTATTGTGCGCAGTACTGGAGGCCATATCTCCAGAAGGATATAGATACTCTAGAGAGAGTTCAGAGAAGAGCTACTAAACTAGTACATGGATTGCAGGAAAAAACTTACCAGGAAAGGTTAAAGGACCTTAACATGTATAGCTTGGAAGAAAGAAGAGACAGAGGGGATATGATAGAAACTTTTAAATACATAAAGGGAATCAACTCGGTAAAGGAGGAGAGCATATTTAAAAGAAGAAAAACTACCACAAGAGGACACAGTTTTAAATTAGAGGGGCAAAGGTTTAAAAGTAATATGAGGAAGTATTACCTTACTGAGAGAGTAGTGGATGCATGGAATAACCTTCCTGCAGAATTGGTAGCTGCAAATACAGTGAAGGAGTTTAAGCATGCATGGGATAGGCATAAGGCTATCCTTCATATAAGATAGGGCCAGGGACTATTCATAGGATTCAGATATATTGGGCAGACTAGATGGGCCAAATGGTTCTTATCTGCCGACACATTCTATGTTTCTATGTTTCTATGTTTCAGTATGGACTGCAGTGTGCATTTGCTTTTTTTGTGATCATTGATAAATGTGGTAATAGTGATAGAATAGCACAAACCTTAAGAGTACAAACCTTATTTAGAGCTTGTGTACATGCCCATCTGTTTGTATCTTAACTGTTTTACTCACTATACAAGTCAAAGGAGATTCAAAAACATCTTGAAGAAACTCAATGAAGGTCAGGAACAAATCAGTTGGAACTTAGAGGCATCTCGAATACAAGTTAATTGCATCAGAAATGATGCTATATTACAAGCTACATTCATTTGTTTCCTGTGTAATTGCATACAGAGTAAGTACACTACTCTTTAAAGGGTCATTATGAAGACAGTGGGTATTTCATCCTTGAAAAATGTGCTGGGTAACTACATTCCCTTTTCTGCTACAGCAACACCATTCAAATTCAAAGTTCTAAATAGGCTTTGAATCTGATCAGTGGCTTTGAGAAGGTTCGTATCAGTACAATTTTTTTTTACATCAGTCTTTATATAAAAATGTAGCAGGGTGTTACATCAATACAAGCATCTGTGTTCAAGGATCACCAGATTACAAAGGGAAATAGCATTGACTGAGGACTTTTTCATGTTGCTTACTGCCAGTTTACTACAGTGTGTTTAATGCACAACTTTTTTAAAGAACACATTTTCTCATACTTATTGTGATTACAGAGACCACACATGTATGTAGATTTTCATGAATTTTTGAATGGTGCATGGTTAAAAAAAAAAAAAAAAACAAGTATAAAGATTTCAAAAGGTTATAGTTTTTTAATACTATCCTCCAAATGAAATGACTCTGATTCACTAAGGATTCTAAAAAAAAAAATCTCATAATATCTATCCATCAATAAAAGTTAATACCACAGGGTGTTCAACAAGTAGTTTATTTTAAAACTGAGATTGTATCCAATTCTTACACATTTGCTGACCAGAACCACTGGCCTTATGCTGAAATGGCCCAGTAGGCAGGAACTGTAGTGTCCGGGGCTTTGTGTTCTTCTTAAACGGTTGTATCATGCTTTAAAAGCAGGATGGGACAATCCCTTAAAACCCTTTTAGACATAGATTACGTTAAGTCAAAAGTCTTTCCAGCTTCTGCAGAGGTTTATTTGTATATTTATGCTAAGCTTTATGTGCTGTAGCCACACGGATGCTCCCAGTGAGGTGTGTTGATGCTAGAACAGAATGGAACTGAGGAGCATGAGTTACGGCATAGATTGAAAGAAGTGTAATAGGTTAATAGGTTCAGCAGCTGCCAAGTGTGAGCAAACTCCCAGCGCTCACCCTGGCTCCCTGAGAAGAGACAGAGACTGCATTAACCTTGGCTATGCCACACTCTCCTGGACTGGCTGGTGCTATTGAATGTGCACTGGTGCTTATACTGAAAAATCTCTTGCAAAGGTCAAGCTTGACAATGAAAAAAATAGTTATATAAAAGTACAGATGCAACATGGTAAAGGAAGCAGTTCCATAATCCCATAAAATCTATTATTTAGGATAAACATATGCTTACTATTAACCACTAAGTAATCTTGTAGTTCTACCCTCTAAAGAGCCCCTGGATAGATGGGTCATTCTGCTGTTCCTCACTGAACCCAAACTTACCAACACACCCATTGCATAAAGTAGGCTTTACTAAAGAACAAAAAGCCCTGCAGAAAAGGGGTTTGTTAGGCAATATTACAGCAACAAATACACTCAAAACTAATTTCAAGACCAAAATATGGCTACAAGGAACTAGGATCTGATTTATATAGCCGTTCATTCAAAGTGTCTTCACTATGACACTGGTCAGTGGGAGGGTACGATACAGTCTGCTGGCATTGGGGCCCAATAACTCCTCTTAAAGAAATCTCATCTTTCTGCAAGAGTGTTTATCCTAAGGGGAAGATGATGTTCCAAAGTCTTGGGCCATTCTTGGTTGGTAGTAAGGTCTTAAAGGGGGAACCAAGTGCAATCTGCAGCACAGTCAAAGTATGCTTATGGACTAGCAGCCTCTCACCATGATGCCCCATACACACGTGCAGATTATCTGCAGACTTTTGTCTGCAGACTTACCTTTTCTATGTAGTGCAAGGGCCTGCCGGATTGCATACAAGTTGAAAGTGTTTAGGTCTGACCTCATATTATATGGTTTTGGTAAGTCTGCAGACAAAAGTCTGCAGATAATCTGCACGTGTGTATGGGGCATGAATGCCGGTCTCTGGCTGTCCCCTGGTGGCCAAGCAAGACATTATGCTACACAAATGATCTCCTCTCTGTATCCAGTGCCAACTCTAAGTCCTTTTAATGGCCTGGCCCTCTCTGTTTGTGGCTCTGTTCTATGTTGTTCTTCTTCCAGAATAGCTCCCAGAAGCAAGTCTCTCTCTCCTCTGGAGTCAGTTGTCTCACCCCACTCTGAAGCTCTGTTCCTCCTCACACATCAGCAGCTCCCAACAGCCAGTCTCTCCTGCAGGAGCATTTCTGTCTGTCCTCCCAGCACACAGTTCTGCTCACTGCCACAGCCCTGATGCTCCTTCTTCTGGATCCCTCTTTAGCACTGGAAGATCAGGCTCCTATCTCCTCCCAGGCAATCTCTGGGATGTATCCCACACTGCCCTCAACAGTTCAGGACGGTACCATCCAAGGACCTACCTTCCCCAGCAGCCTCTGCACCTGCCCTGCTACATGCTTTAAAAATGCAGGCTACAAGACCGAGCGCAATGGTGGCCAACAGGAGTCATCCTCTTTTCCTTTTAAAGTGGAACTTTAGTCAGAAAATTAAGTCCTGCTAGATAACTTCAGGTTTGCCCCTTATGCATGTATAGCTATCCCTGATGAAGTGAAGTGGTTGGTGATGACACGCATAGGAGGAGTGAGGTGATGTTAAGGATGAGCTACGAGGAGTAATGGCAGGTCTTTTAAATTGTTTGAGCTGGTTCGTATATTGGAATGCTATTTACAAGTGTTTTAATGTAAGTGCAATACATATTTTTAATAAAATCTTTTGGAGGTTTTACAAATTACACTATAGTAGATTTTCTGTGGTTATTAGCTCTGTCTAGAGATTACCAACTGGATAAGGAGAGAGGAGATACCGAACAGTCTCTGAGTGACGACCATCCTTAAAGGAGTCTACACATCTGATTACCCCTAACATTGGGTAACAGGCGTTTCTAGACCTATAACATAGGTCTAGGCCACAGGTACAGGACCACTCTTATATTTTCACTAGCTGATGGAGCATGGGAGAAGATACAGCAAGCAATTACAGCACTGGAATTTGGGTTTTAAACACCAGTACAATATTATATGTAGAATATCAACAGTGAAGGCTATACCTAATGATGGAATTCACACCCATAAAAGAGACACAGCCAGTGGAATATTTCACAGTTGGAAACTTTTTAATACACTATTACCTAATAGTATTGTTTGGACTTTTCAGCACTGGACATTTATTGTGTTTATTTAGGATCACTAAATATTATTGGAGTGTTTGATGAGTATTAGTACTTTATTTAAATAGTTCATTTCTATGTCAATTATGTGCCATATTCACACCAATCTGGATGTCATGTCGTTTTTTTTTCCCCATGCAGAAAAAATTTACACGTGATACCAGTGTTGTGATGTGAACAGGGCACATAGAGAACGCGTGCAGAAAAACTGATGTCTCTGCACTATGGTATGAATGAGGCCTTAGAAATTCCAGCATTCCAGGATTGGAACCGTTTTTTGAAACTGGTAAATCAATGGTATTCATTCCACTTCATGATTTAATGCTGTTCAGGGGCTCTGGGCTTTAGCATAATGGCAGCCTCCATCAAGAAGAAACAGGAGCAAAGTTGGAGGCAATTTACTAAACTAATTAGGGGATTGGAGGACCTTAATTATGAAGAGCGTCTAAAATCGCTTAATTTACTCTCCCTGGAGAAGAGACGCCTGAGAGGGGACATGATAGCAATTTATAAATACCTCAATGGTAATCTCAGCATGGAAAAAAAGCTATTCAGTCGCAAGGATTGCATGAGGACTCGAGGACATACAATGCGATTAGAGGAGAAGCGTTTTGATCTCAGGCAACGCAGGGGGTTCTTTACTGTTAGGGCTACAAGAGTGTGAAATTCTCTACCACAAGAGGTAGTTTCTGCGGGAAGTATAGCTACTTTCAAAAGACTCTTAGACGTACATCTCAAGGATCAGAACATTAAGGGGTGTGAGAGATGATTACGGCCATGCGCGCCTACACAGGTTGAAATGGATGGACTATTGTCTTTATTCAACCTCAACTACTATGTAACTATTTGTGAAAAATAATTGGTGCGCTACAATGTGATAGGAGTTCATATAAATATAAACATATAAACATAAACAAATGCAATGTGCATACACCACGTGATAACAATGATGAGTGAGGGTACAAATTATATTCGATCAACACTGTGACCCACAAAAATCCAAAAAGAATAGTCCAAAACTCAAATATATTGTCCACCAAGTGAAATGCCACATATACAATGAAAATAAAGATGTGCTGAGTCTACAGCCCGATGACACCGACTGTTCAATGTTTCTGCTGAACAAACTTAGTCTCCAACAAGTGGTGATGTGAAAACGAAAAATAAACTGGTGATGAAGTGATGTACCAAGTTGGTGACAGTTTCCCACCACCTTCTAGATATACTTCTTACCAGATAAAGATAATAAAGGGCATATATAAGTGATCGCTACCCAGAAACTTCTGATAACACCTCCAAACAGCTTAGGGTGAATCAATATCCCTTCACCAAAATTTCAGACAGCTCCTTACCAGATGTAAAGAGTTGAAGAGCATATCAAAATGACCCGGTGGGTAGAGTGGCGGCGTGACTCCTCCTACTTCTGACGCGGCGTTTCTCCTCAATAGGCTTCTTTACTATGTAAAGCAAAGAATGTGTGTTCCTTGCTAAAGAACATTATTTTTTTTATCAAGTTGTTGCGGGTAAAGTTCCACTTTAACTTCTCCCAGCCAAACAGTCTATTATCATGGCTGAAGACTGAGTTGTTTCTGGATGTGCCTTGGCCGTGAAGCTTCCACCCCTTAAATGCTGTCAGCCAGGCTACACATTGATCAGCATGCATTTACAGATATGAACCAGCTCCTGTAGCTGCAAGCTTTGGTCTTCTCACTTCCTTACTATTTCTCAGTGATGTTGCCTATCAAAGTGATGGGCCAAGAGCAGGTAGCAGGTTAGAGCCTGTGACCACAGGGGATGGCTAAACAAGAAAAGAAAATCGAGAACAGGATTTACTTTAAAGAGCACAGCTTTACCTAAGCATGTAATAGCCAGGTCTGAACCTGGAAAAAAGCTCAGATGCCAGGATGCAATGGAAGTATCTTCTGATTTGGAACTAATTTAGCTGATAACCAGCATAATACGGTGGAGGTGCTGATTAAAGGCACACATGGACTTATTCAATAAAACAATGCAAAGAGCTGAATGTTAAGTGTAAAGTGTAGTGCCATTTTAATGGTCTCCCCTTAGAAAAGGAAATGCTGAGCAGCTGCTAATGGTTACTCCATGTTGCCCAGTTTAATAATTTGCTTCTTGCTTCGGTTAGTGAATAAGCCTGACAGGGGATAATGAGAAATTTTGCGGGGTGTGAAAAACAGAACACTTCCATGTATTTTATATGTTTTCCTCAGTAGCTGTATTGTCTCTGAAGAGTTTATTATTTACATTGCACAGTTTATTTTTTTTTTTTTACTTATTATACTTTACACAAGGGCCTAAGTCACCCTGGTTTCCCCACGCACACCTTCCAAATAGGTACAGTTATTAAGGATGTAAGATATCATTTTAGGTTTAAAATTCTTTTATATTTTTTGGCAAATTCAGTAGCTTAGAAAACTCATTGGTTGCTTAGAACACTCATTTACCTTTATTAAAGCTTTTATAAACTGCGTTTACAGACTCCGAATAGTTACTGCACGTTACAGCCTTGCTCTCCTGCCCTCTTGTTTGAATTCACGGGGATAGAGTTGTACAATTTTAAAAAAAAATTCCATCATACTTGCAAGGTGCATAAAGATCTAAAAGCAATTAGTAATTTATTGCGTGTTTGGCAAGCAATGTACAAACTTCAGTTCATATCAATGGTTGCTATTGTGCAGGCTAATACCATTTCCATTCAAAATAAATTATGATCAGTTTTAAAGACTATAATACTACAACAGAATTGGACATAGAATTTTGCATCGTATTGGCTGTGCATAACAGATAAAACATATTACAGATGTTACAGCTTGAACAATCCCTGGATAAATACCAGAATCAGCATACTGATATGTTTTTACAACAGCACAGCCCCTCTGAAGAACTGTCCGCCTCGATAGAAGCAGTCGGCTGGCTTTTGGGAGATGGTATTAAAATAATAAAATGCCTTGATAGGTGGATGGCGGTTGGGAGGAATGGATGTTTCTAGGAAGCTTGCATTTCCATGCATATTGCCCTGTGTAATGCCCACATGTGGTGCTGAGCCTCCATGATTGAAAGAACAGAAATCCAATGAATGAAAGGGGTCGACCAAGGAAAGTGAGACTGGAGAGGAAGGAACTAGAGGATGTCCTCCAGCCAGGAAATGAGGCAGGCTTTATCTCATAGCTCCCAACTGTCCCTGATTTCGAGGGACTGTCCCTGATTTGGAACAAAGTCCCTCTGTCCCTCTTTCCTCCTCATTTGTCCCTCATTGTGGTCTAATCTATATAGCTGCATATAAAATGCAATATTTATCTTTCAAAAAATGTTTCCCAGTGCTAAATCTTTCATCCAATTTCTAAATTGCTGCATATGTAAGTTTCAAAATAAAAGAAAAGTAGTGGTAAAAAAAAAAAGCACTTGCAGGTTTAACTAATCATTTTTTTGTATAATTTTCCTTTAAGGGGGCGTGTCAAGGGGGTGTGTCCTATGCCTACATACTTTTGCAAATAGGTGTCCCTTGTTCCCATCTCAAAAAGGTGGGAGGAAGTTCACAGTCTACAATAAAATCAGAGTAAGCAATTTCAGCACAGGAGAGACGTCTTTACAACTGTGTAAGACTTAAGGTAAGTCCAGAGTTCAGCTTTAACCCTTTTTTTTCCCAGAGCTGTTTTTTGCACACATGTTTAAAATAATGTTAGGCCTGGAGATTAAATAAAACCCCAAAACATATATTTTCTAAAAGCAGATATCCTGGAGAATAAAATGGTAGTAGTTCCAATTTTGTATGTAACACGATATTAGCCCTCCGGTTCAGGCAACACAAAATGTTAATAAAAAATGCACTAAAGGTAATTTTAGGGCACATAGGTCAAATATAAAAGATGAGGTTGCGATGAGTAAGAATGCCCAACATGTCAAACCCTAAAATTGCTTGCACCCATGAAATGGTGACATACTTCAATACCCTAGCTTTCATATTTTTCTAGCCAATGCTTTAAAAGCCCCCATAGGTCATCAGTTTAGAGTTACCCAGGAACTCTGTGCTAGAATTATTGCTCTTGCGCAGCACTATGTAACATGTAGTGCAATTGATGTTTTCATGTGTAGTTGCCTCTGATGTCTGTACTTTCATGCATGCAGGGGGGGGGGGGAGGCTCAATGGTTTTTAAGTGCTTGGGTGTAACTTTAATTTTTTTTTCACTTCCCCCCCCCCCCCCCCATCATGTATGGGACAAAAGTCCCCTAGGTGATGATTTTTTTGGAGACAGGTTCTGCTTGAAGAGAAACCCATGGTCTAAAAGAACCTTGTCCTCAAATGAATCAAATGCAGTGCAGATCACATAGACATACAGGCTGGTGAAAGAGAAAGAGGGGTCCAGAAGAATGTTTTCCACATTGCTTCTGGGCCAGCAAGAAGAAGGGGAGAAGAGTGGGCAAATGTAGGCTTGGATCCCTCCCCTCTAGCTGTCAGCACATGCCATGCTGGTGCCCAGAGCCTGGGAAATACATGGTGGGGGAAGCAGTAGACAGGTGTTTCTGAAAATGGGGGTGTTTAGAAGCAATGGGGGTGGCTGCACAACTTCTGGATTGCTTCCATCTGACAGCCAGAAGTTGGCTTGTCAGATACACACCCACCCACCACCAGGAGTGTGTGTAAAACTCCTCACATTTTATATATATATTCCAACCTACTAGCCCTTAGATGTGGTAGTTGCATTAGTCTCCTTTTTTAGGCATTTTCCCAATATTTTCTCTTGGTGATCCTGCCCTGTAATACATGTGAATGGGCTGCCCTATGCATGACATGCGAAAATGCGTGTGAATCACCCTTTCAAACCACTTGCTAAACATTGGACATCCATGGACGTCCTTGATTTGCAGTGGTTATACCAGAATGATGCCTGCACCTGCATGATCAAAAATTTTCAGCAGGAAATTCCCTGTACTGCAGAAGTCTTTTGAGTGATTTGATTTGAATAGCCACTTGATCACTTCTGCAGCTCCTGCGATCAGACAGCAGAGCCTGGGAGCAATGCGATTTGAGGTAATGGCTGCACAGAGAGAGAGGAACTGACGTTGTTCCTCCCCCTCTGTCAGCCTGGAAACTGGATGTGACGAGTATGTCATTACTTCCAGTTTCGCCATTTTGTTTACCTGAGGAAAGCAGCTGGTTAGACTAATCTGTGTCTGATCGGCTGCATTGGAGGCCAGAGAAGAGATATGGGGTCTAATAGACCCCAGATCTCTCCATAAAGAGGACCTGTTGTGGCCCATGCTGTCACAAGGGATGTTGTCCATCCCTTGTGTTAGCAACAAAGGTAATACAAAAAAAAAATAGAGACAGTGTAAAAAAAAGAAACAAAAAACTGAAAGCATTAAAAAATGCCCCCACCCAGCCCTTTTACGTGACGTGGAAATCAAATAGACTCTTACAGTGATGTTGAAATCAGATAAACAATCAAAGTAAATAACAGACTTGTAGCAGCTACTATACACAAACAAATAAATAAACAAATATGCTAATAATTAAGGAGATCAGAACATTAGCAGCGCTTAATAATTTGATAATTGCATAAGTCCTTCAACCAATGCACAAAATGTCCATAAAAGGATTGACCCATATAAAACACCCGGTGAGAGCAAAAAGTTAATGGGATGGTAGATATGGCTACAGGAACAGACTCATGTATAGACCATCACCACACCCCGTGGAATACCGCTCCCTTTGGTTATTGAACTCACCAGAGATAGCGAACAGATACGCTGTACAATCAAATCCCCTTTGATTGGTGTAAAAAAGAGGTTTGGATAAAATAAATAATAACAATAATAAAAATGTAAAGCGCCCCCGCCCCCCCCCCCTGTGCTTATGCGCAAATGCCAATGCATACGTTACTCCCGCACACATATGTAAATGGTGATTGCACCACACATGTAAGGTATTGTCCCCAAAGTCAGAGTGAGACCAAGAATTCTAGCACCAGTGTATCTCTAAACTGGTAGCTAGTGTTGAGCGAACACGGACTGTATTATTCGTGTTCGTACCGAATAATTGGATTTTTTGTACCCGAACACGGACACGGACACTTTACTGTATGTTCGGGTAAAAATCCGTGTTCGGTCGTTTTATTTCCGGGTTTTGCATGCTTTGGCGCTCTTTTCATGGCGGGCTTTCAACAGCCAATCAACAATCGTTTAACTGGTGTGCCTTAAGCCATCCCAGCCATGCCTGCAAATGTCTCAGTAGCTGTGATTGGCCGTCTGAAGCATGTGACCAAGTCTTTATAAGTTCGAGGCAGCCGCAGCGGCGTCATTATGCTGCTTAGATTCAGGGACAGAGCACACATCAACGTGCTGGCTGCTGATTAGGGAAAGATAGGCAGGAAAAAAACATTTGTGTCCGGATAGAATTGAGGGACAGGTCGGAGTGTTTAGGCAGGGCGAGTTGTAGGCATTTTAGGGATAGAGTCTGCTGAATTATATAGGGTCAGTGTCTTCTACAAACTACAATCGATATTGCTGTGTGGGGGGTGGGGTCTGCACTCAATCCTGATCTACGATCTCTTCTCAATCCTGTTAGGGACAGAGTCTGCTGAATTTTAGGGAAACTGTGTTCTACAAACTACAATCGATATTGCTGTGTGGTGTGGGATTGGAGATAGGCAGGTGTCAGTGATCCACATCCATTTTTCTGTGTGTGAGCTGCAGTGAACACAATCTTTTTGGGCTGCAGTGAACACAATCTTTTTGGGCTGCAGTGAACACAATCTTTTTGGGCTGCAGTGAACACAATCTTTTTGGGCTGCAGTGAACACAATCTTTTTGGGCTGCAGTGAACACAATCTTTTTGGGGTGCAGTGAACAAAATCTTTTTGGGGTGCAGTGAACACAATCCTTTTTGGTGTGCAGTGAACACAATCTTTGTGGGGTGCAGTGAACAAAATCCTTTGTGGGGTGCAGTGAACACAATCTTTTTGGGGTGCAGTGAACAAAATCCTTTTTGGGGTGCAGTGAACAACATCCTTTTTGGGGTGCAGTGAACAAAATCTTTTTGGGGTGCAGTGAACAAAATCCTTTGTGGGGTGCAGTGAACACAATCTTTTTGGGGTGCAGTGAACACAATCTTTTTGGGGTGCAGTGAACAAAATCCTTTTTGGGGTGCAGTGAACAAAATCCTTTTTGGGGTGCAGTGAACAAAATCATTTTTGGGGTGCAGTGAACACAATCTTTGTGGGGTGCAGTGAACACAATCTTTGTGGGGTGCAGTGAACACAATCTTTTTGGGGTGGAGTGAACAACATCCTTTTTGGGGTGCAGTGAACAACATCCTTTTTGGGGTGCAGTGAACACAATCTTTTTGGGGTGCAGTGAACACAATCTTTGTGGGGTACAGTGAACAGAATCTTTGTGGGGTGCAGTGAACACAATCTTTGGGGGGTACAGTGAACACAATCTTTGTGAGGTGCAGTGAACACAATCTTTGTGGGGTGCAGTGAACACAATCATTGTGGGGTGCAGTGAACTCAATCTTTGTGGGGTACAGTGAACACAATCTCATACTGAAGGTTTGAGGGTGCTGCCTGTTCCATACTCCCCCTACTCCTCATCTAGCCTTTTAGGGGTACAAACAATAGTAATTGGGGCCTAGTGTGGTTGTGTACGTGTGATATACATACACTTTTTTGGGATCATATTTTCTATTCCGCTATTTAATCAAAAACCTTTGGGGATCAGTTAAATTGGGGGATAGTCTGTGTTGGTACGTGTGAGAGAGATCCACCTTTCCAAGTTGTTGGGGTTCATCTCATACTTCTGAAGGTTTGAGGGTGCTGCCTGTTCCATACTCCCCCTACTCCTAGCCTTTTAGGGGTACAAACAATAGTAATTGGGGCCTAGTGTGGTTGTGTACGTGTGATATACATACACTTTTTTGGGATCATATTTTCTATTCCGCTATTTAATCAAAAACCTTTGGGGATCAGTTAAATTGGGGGATAGTCTGTGTTGGTACGTGTGAGAGAGATCCACCTTTCCAAGTTGTTGGGGTTCATCTCATACTTCTGAAGGTTTGAGGGTGCTGCCTGTTCCATACTCCCCCTACTCCTAGCCTTTTAGGGGTACAAACAATAGTAATTGGGGCCTAGTGTGGTTGTGTACGTGTGATATACATACACTTTTTTGGGATCATATTTTCTATTCCGCTATTTAATCAAAAACCTCTGGGGATCAGTTAAATTGGGGGATAGTCTGTGTTGGTACGTGTGAGAGAGATCCACCTTTCCAAGTTGTTGGGGTTCATCTCATACTTCTGAAGGTTTGAGGGTGCTGCCTGTTCCATACTCCCCCTACTCCTAGCCTTTTAGGGGTACAAACAATAGTAATTGGGGCCTAGTGTGGTTGTGTACGTGCGAGATACATACACTTTTTTTGATCATATTTCCTATTCCGCTATTCAATAAAAACCTTTGAGGATCAATTGAATTGCGGGATAGTCTGTGTCGGTACGTGTGAGAGAGATCCACCTTTCCAAGTTGTTGGGGTTCATCTCATACTTCTGAAGGTTTGAGGGTGCTGCCTGTTCCATACCCCCCCTACTCCTCATCTAGCCTTTTAGGGGTACAAACAATAGTAATTGGGGCCTAGTGTGGTTGTGTACGTGCGAGATACATACACTTTTTTTGATCATATTTCCTATTCCGCTATTCAATAAAAACCTTTGAGGATCAATTGAATTGCGGGATAGTCTGTGTCGGTACGTGTGAGAGAGATCCACCTTTCCAAGTTGTTGGGGTTCATCTCATACTTCTGAAGGTTTGAGGGTGCTGCCTGTTCCATACCCCCCCTACTCCTCATCTAGCCTTTTAGGGGTACAAACAATAGTAATTGGGGCCTAGTGTGGTTGTGTACGTGCGAGATACATACACTTTTTTTGATCATATTTCCTATTCCGCTATTCAATAAAAACCTTTGAGGATCAATTGAATTGCGGGATAGTCTGTGTCGGTACGTGTGAGAGAGATCCACCTTTCCAAGTTGTTGGGGTTCATCTCATACTTCTGAAGGTTTGAGGGTGCTGCCTGTTCCATACTCCCCCTACTCCTCATCTAGCCTTTTAGGGGTACAAACAATAGTAATTGGGGCCTAGTGTGGTTGTGTACGTGTGATATACATACACTTTTTTTGGATCATATTTTCTATTCCGCTATTTAATTTAACTGGGCCTCCATGCGAGACCTGTGTGCCTTGTTGCGCTGTTTTGAGTACTCCACCAACATGGCCAGTGGCAATGACGCCGTTCTCAGCTTAACTATCCCACTTCTATGCCTCCTTGAAAAAACAATTCGGGCGATGATGGAAGAGGATGTGGCACAGGATGAGGAGGAGGAGGAGGATGAAGAGGTAACATTTCCAAGGCTTTCAGGGCAGTCATTCGCAAGGGGCTCCGAGGGTGGGTTCCTGCACACGCAAACGCCAGGGACGCAATTGTCCAGCAGGGGCACAGTTCTGGAGGATGAGGAGGATGAGGAGGAGCTGGAGGAGGAGATGGAACCATGTTCACAGCAGGGTGGCACCCAGGCCAGCTCATGGCCATCACTGGTGCGTGGCTGGGGGGATACAGAGGACACGGACCATACACCTCCCACAGAGGACAGCCTTTCGTTGCCTCTGGGCAGCCTGGCACACATGAGCGATTACATGCTGCAGTGTCTCCACAACGACCGCCGAGTTGCCCACATTCTAACTTGTGCTGATTACTGGGTGGCCACGCTGCTGGATCCCCGTTACAAGGACAACGTACCGTCCTTAATTCACTCACTGGAGCGCGATCGCAAGATGCGCGAGTACAAGCGCACGCTGGTAGACGCCATGCTGCTGGCATTCCCATCTGACAGCGGGGCCACAGTGGAAGCACAAGGCAGAGGAGGAGGAGGAGGAGGTCGCCAACGCAACCAGGGCACCGCCAGCACCTCAGAAGGCAGGGTTAGCATGGCCGAAATGTGGAAAAGCTTTGTCAGCACGCCACAACAAACAGCAGCACCAGCAGCTCAGATGGAACGTCTTAGCAGGAGGCAGCATTTTACCAACATGGTGGAGCAGTATGTGTGCACACGCCTACATGTAGTGAATGACGGGTCTGCCCCCTTCAACTTCTGGGTCTCCAAATTGGGCACATGGCCTGAGCTTGCCCTTTACGCCTTGGAGGTGCTGGCGTGCCCTGCAGCCAGTGTATTATCTGAACGGGTATTTAGCACGGCTGGGGGCGTTATAACAGACAAGCGCAGCCGCCTGTCCAGAGACAATGTGGACAAGCTCACGTTCATTAAAATGAACCAGGCATGGATCCCACGGGACTTTTCCGTACCTTATGCAGAATAGCAATGGATACCGACCTTACCCACCCATTGTTCCATTTTTGCTCTTTCTCACTCTTTTGGGGTGTACCCTCATTTAAAATTTGTGAAAAGAAGCAGTGTTGGCTACCTCGTCCTCCTCCTCAGGGCCAGATTAATGTAGGGGCTATTGGAGCTGCAGCTCCAGGCCCCTACCTTTTATATAGGCCCCGGGTTGGCCATATTCACTGTTACCGCTCTTCTGTCACTTGTAAACACAGAAGTCTGGCTTCTATGCTCGCTTCCCCAGGCAGCACCCTCAGAACCTCCCCACACAGCGTGAAGGCCGGACAAGGAGGGACAGTTGGCGATGCATGGATGTGTTTATGGGCTTCAGAGACAGCATCCCATGTTGAATTAGGCATGCATGGCTGCACCCTTCCTCCTCTGGGTGCATGGCAAGGCACGGCCCTAAGGCCCTTCAAAATCCTCAGCACCAAGCCCATGATGCTGTTAATCCGGCCCTGGTCCTCCTCCACCGCCGCTTCCACCTACACCGCCCATAGGTGTGCGCAGCCTATTGCATTAAGGTGTGCACCCCAAAGTTGAAATACACATGCATGTGTTTGCCAGCAGGGAGAGTAATGTATCGGGGCCATGTACCTGTAGGCAAGGAGAAATAGAGCAGAGCAGGTCCCAGGGAGATCTTTCCCATCTCCTCACTGGCAATGCTATGTGCCCTAGGTGATTAGGGTGTGCCCAGGCACACCCAGCACACCCTGTGCGCACGCCTATGTCACCGCCACATCCACCACCACCTTAACCTCCCTCCTACTCCATATGGGCCTCGTCCTTCAGAGATGAAGAAGAACATTGTTTTATTTTTCTGTTTTTTTTTGTTGTTTTAAGTTATTTCCCTATCCACATTTGTTTGCAGAGCACTTGCCATGCTCTTAATTACGTTTTGCTGCCATTTGCAGCACTCTAGCCCTTTCCTTTGGTGTTTTAGAGCCATTTTAGTGCCTTAAAGTTCGGGTCCCCATTGACTTCAATGGGGTTCGGCGTCCGGGAAAAGTTCGGTAAAAGTCCGGGACACGGACCCGGACTTTTTTTTAAAGTTCGGCCGAACCCGTCGAACACGGACATCTAGGTGTTCGCTCAACCCTACTGGTAGCCTGTAAAGGCGTTTAAAGCGTCGCCTATGGAGAATTATGGTACTCTACTTTGCCGCCATTCCACAGGTGGAGGTAATTTTAACATAACATGTTAGGTATCTATTTACTCGGTGTAACATCATTTTTTATATTTTCCAAAAAAAAATTTGGTATTATATCGTGTTTGCAATAAAATTACTTAAAGTGTATTTTTTTCAAAAACACCTGCACAAATACAGTGTGACAATAAATATTGCAACACCCATCATTTTATTCTATAGGGCCTCTGCTAAATATATATATATATATATATATGTTTGGGGGTTCTAAGTAATTTTCTAGCAAAAAAAAAGTAGATTTTTACATGTAGGAAAGGAGTGTGAGAATTGTTTGGCAAGTGGTTAAATTCATGAGCTGGAACCCATGTTCCCACTGCACAATATGTGAACGGGACCTTAGGCCAGGTTGTTGACTCTGTGTCATTTCTGTTAGTGTAATACAATTCATATCTGCTCTATGCCCATCTGGAAATGGTTTCAAGGTTGGCTTTTCTGGATATTATTCCAAAGAGTTGGATCATGTTAAACTCATAAAGCTGAGTTTAATGAAGCTTGCGAAGGCTCACACAAGAGGACAGTAATACAACGTATCTCTGATAAGGGAATAATCCAGGAGATGTTGTACAAGGCTTTCCAGAATGTGTAAAGAGGTTAACACTATGTGAAGTGAGTACGTACAAAGCTCATGTAAAATAAAGAACTGTGATGACAGAACCATTCACACACTAGTATAATTAATGGTCGTTTCATCGACAAGCTTTCAGCCAGCCACTGACAGAAACAGAACTGACGCTTTTAAGAATAGTAAGTATTCTGAAGGAGCAAGAAAGCCTAAAAACAATTTACCTTTATGTGAGATACCAGAAACAATTCACAAGTATTGTAGTTTGGCTATTTTTTGCATTTAGTAGGAAGCAAAGTGCAGCCCACTGCTTTACGTTATTTTAGGTGAAAAAAAAAGCTTAACCACTTAAGCCCCGGAAGATTTTACCCCCTTCCTGACCAGGGGTTTTTTTGCGATTTTTTACTGCGTGACTTTAACGGACAATTGCGCGGTCATGCGACGCTATACCTAAACGAATTTGACGTCCTTTTTTCCCCACAAACAGAGCTTTCTTTTGGTGGTATTTGATCACCTGTGCAATTTTTTGATCATGCGCTATAAACAAAAAAAGAGCGTAAATTTTGCAAAAATAACAATATTTTTCACATTTTTTTATATGAAATTCCCCCCCAAAAAAAAGTAAAAATCAAAAATTTTTAAAATTTTCGGCCAATTTGTTTTCTGCTACATATGTTTGGTAAAAAAATCGCAAAAAGCGTATTTTGATTGGTTTGCGCAAAAGTTATCGCGTTTACTAACAAAGGGAAAGATTTTTGTCATTTTTGGTGTTTTTTTTTTTTAACGAGTAATGGCGGCGATCTGCAATTTTTTGCGGGACTGTGACATTGCGGCGGACAGATCGGACCCTTGACTGACATTTTTGACACTTTTGGGGTTACCAGTGACATTACTGCAGTAATCAGTGCTATACATATGCACTGTTACAGCAAAAATTACACTGGCAGGGAAGGGGTTAACTGTATTGGAGAGGGAGGGGTTAAGTGTGTCCTAGGGGAGTGTTTCTAACTGTGATGGGACATGGCTACTACTGTAAAAACAGAGATCAACGGTTCTACATGGTAGAACCGTCTGATCTCCATTTTTACACAGGGGAGAATGACAGGCGGCTTGTTTACATTAGCCGCCTGCCTTTCTCCCTCTCTACCGACGATCGCAGAGTGACCGGCGGACATCGGGTCCACCGGTCACACACACTGACTGCTTAGTGAACGAGCCGCGGCGGGCACGTGCCTCGGCGGGCACACACTCGCCCGCTATTGGCTCACAAGCCGGTCACAGGCTAGTGACTTATATATACGTCACTTTGCCTGGCCGGGGCTGACCGCCGCATTATATTTACTTGCGGCGGTCGGCAAGTGGTTAAAGGGTAACTCCACTTATATGAGGCAAAAAAAATAATAATTAGCAAATAAAATAAGAAAACATATGGCATATATATACAATTGAGACACAAGTCGTAATGGAATGTTACTAAAAATTACCTTTCCGGTTCAATTAATTAATTTGTAATTTTCTGTAAAATACAATGCAATATGGCTACCTGGAGGCGTTCCATACACAGAACGCCCCCCAGAAATGCCATTTCCTGTTAGTGTGATTGGCTCACTGATTTTCCTAGAAGTCTGCTCTAAGATCCAAATCAGATTTTGGGCACCCCCTGCAACAAAAGTGTAATTTTTCGTGTAATATTCTCAAAGGGAAATCACTTCTAAGGCTGGCCACACATTTTACATTTTCTTGTACAATTTGCTTTTAGATTTACCAAAAACCATATAATATGAGGTCAAAGTGAAACAACTTTTAATTGTATTCAATTAGGCAGGCCCTTGCACTACATAGTTTAATGTAAATCTAATATAACATGTATGGCCAGAAAATAAAATAAAATTTAAAATAAAAAGAAAATTGAACATATATGGCCAGCCTAAAAGTATGCAGGCCCTGCACTTTCCTCATTAGAGCCCTGCAAGTGCAGAAGCTGTTTGATAATTATAAAACCACCCCCATACAGGTTCGCTTTGCACATGGATACGGACAAACAAACTGCCATTTCTTCAGAATAACAAAAGGTAGGACTCTGCAACAAAGTTTGTTAAAATCCTTGCACTGTACATAGATCCCCAGAGGGGAATGTTTTTTTTTTTTTTCAACAAAAGTTGAGTTAAAGCTTTAAAGTAGAACTATAGGTAAAACTTTAACATGTTTGATGAACTGATTCACTCTATATAGTTTTTGGAATTCTAGCACGGATAATAATCCACTTTCATAACTTGTCACCTTTATGCACATTGTCACTTTTTGAATATTTGACAATTTATTGAATTGGTGGTATATCCAACACATTTAAGTTGGCACTGGGTCACTTTATATGTTTTATGAATTTTATGGGATTAATTTAAGGAATTGTTCACAATTCAGCACCTTATTTTCCCACTTATATTCTAGCACATGTAAGTTAGCACTGGGCCAACCTATGTGTTTATGAATTTTATAGTATTACTGATTTATTTTGCCTATATTTTTTACACTACTACCTTTTAATCTATGTGCAGTTTTGAACTATCAATTAGTCCTAACACTTGGTCACTTTATATACATTTTTTTCTGAGGATCTTATTGAATAATAAGAGAAGTATTCCCACACGTATACTTTTTGGGTTGGTATTTAGAATATTGGGCAGCGCCGTATTACCTCCCCCCTATTTACATAGGCAAAACTTTGTTTTCCATTTTGGATAGAGCAAGGGAGGGTTATAAACCCTGTCAGATTTTTTTTTTTTTTCGCCATCTGTGTCTCATTGACTAGTTTTCCCTTCATTGCCTGCCCCATAGTCAAACTGGAAGTGAGAGGAAATCCCTGCAAACTAAAGGAATTCTTTGGGGACCCCCAGGTAATCAGAACTTGTGTCCCCATTAGAAAATTTCCCCTCTATTACATTTTTGGGAACAACTCAAAATTTGGGATTTTCTTCTACTTTCACTTTTCAATAATAATCGCAAACAGGACAAATAGAGAAGGTGAATCTCTACTAACAATAACTTACAAAGCATTCACAACTTGGCCCCCAGCTACATCACTAACTCTCAAAATACCAATCTAATTGTCCTCTCTGTTCCTCCCAAGACCTCCTGCTCTCTAGCACCTTCGTCACCTCATCTAATACTTGCCTCCAGGACTTCTTCCGAGCCTCTCCCATCCTTTGGAATTCCCTACCCCAAACTATCTGACTATCTCCAACTCTATCCACTTTTAGGCAATCCCTGAAAACTTTTCTCTTTAGAGAAGCCTATCCTGCCCCCACCTAACAACTGTTATTTTATTCTCTTCATCAGCTCATCCCCCACAGTTATTACCTTTTGTATCACTTGACCCTCTCTCTTAGATTGTAAGCTCTAACGAGCAGGGTCCTCTGATTTCTCCTGCATTGAATTGTATTGTAACTGTACTGTCTGCCCGAACATTATAAAGCGCTGCACAAACTGTTGGAGCTATATAAATCCTGAATAATAATAATAATCTCCTTAATGGATGCACAGACAGCAATAAAAACTGACAGCTGTTCTAATCCCTCTCCACTCTATCCAAAACTGAAAAAAAAAAAGTTTTGCCTTTAGTTATAATTTAACGTAGTAATAAACCATCAGTGTTTTTTTTTTTTAAAACGTATTACACTGACCAAAAGAAAAGAAACATTCCCCAAGAAACTATTTTTTTCAATTTTTACCCCAGCACTTACAGGTTATGAGGCTGCACTGATGTGTACTGATGAGGCTGCACTGATGGGCACTGATGAGGCGGCACTAATGAGGCGGCATTGATGGGCACTGATAGGCTGCACTGAAGAGGCAGCACTGTGGGCACTGATGAAGAGGAACTGACAAAGCTGCACTGATAGGCGGCACTGATGGGCACTGATTGTTGACACTGATGGGTACTGGTAGATGGCACTGATGGGCAGTGGTAGGCGGCACTGATAGGTGACATTGATGAGGAGACACTGGTGGGCACTGATGAAGAGGAACTGATAAGGCTGCACTGAAAGGTAGCACTGATGGATGGCACTGATTAGCACTGACATGTGGCACTGATCTGCACTGATAGGCGGCACTGATGGGCACTGGTAGGTGACACTGATGGGCACTGGTAGGCAACATTGATGGGCATTGATAGGTGATATTGGTGAGGAGGCACTGGTGGGCACTGATTGGCAGCAGTTGGGGAAATAATTGGCAGCAGTAGTGAGCAGTGGTTACTGATTGGCAGCAGTGGTAGGCACTAATTGGCAGCAGTGGTAAACACAGTTTGGCAGCACTTTTGCAGAAGCTGATTATCAGCTCTTTTCTCCTCTGAGAGTTTACCTGAGAGTTTAATATCACTTTAAGGTCCCTTTTACACCAGATCCATTGGAAATAAGAGAAAAAATGCCTGAAAAAGTACTGAATGCAACCAGCTGCTATGTATTAAATTTTTTCTTGGATCTACACTCCATTGAGATGAGCACAGTACAGTGAGTAAGCGTTGTCACACAAGATGAAAAGTGTGTCTCTGGCAGGATCACCAGGTGAAAAAAAGGAAAAAAAAGAACAAATGCAACCACCATCTTAAGGACAGGAAAGCCGCTATATATTTCATTTTATTCCTGGCTCTATACTCCACTAGGATGGGTACAGTATGGTGAGTAAGTGTTGTAATCCAAGACCAAAAGTGTTTCACTGGCAGGATCACCAGGAGAAAATTATGGAGAAAGGCTGAAAAAAAGGAAAACAAATCTACCACTAAATTAACAAATGGTGAGCTGCATTATTGTCAGTTTTTTTTCTCAGGTTTACATACACTTTAATTGCTTACTGTATTTTCTGAAAAAAAAAACACAATGTCTTACCTATCATACAGTAATGTAGAAGATTGCAGAGAGTTTAGGATGATCTTTTGCTTATCAGTAGTGTTGAGCGAACACGGACTGTATTATTCGTGTTCGTACCGAATAATTGGATTTTTTGTACCCGAACACGGACACGGACACTTTACTGTATGTTCGGGTAAAAATCCGTGTTCGGTCGTTTTATTTCCGGGTTTTGCATGCTTTGGCGCTCTTTTCATGGCGGGCTTTCAACAGCCAATCAACAATCGTTTAACTGGTGTGCCTTAAGCCATCCCAGCCATGCCTGCAAATGTCTCAGTAGCTGTGATTGGCCGTCTGAAGCATGTGACCAAGTCTTTATAAGTTCGAGGCAGCCGCAGCGGCGTCATTATGCTGCTTAGATTCAGGGACAGAGCACACATCAACGTGCTGGCTGCTGATTAGGGAAAGATAGGCAGGAAAAAACCATTTGTGTCCGGATAGAATTGAGGGACAGGTCGGAGTGTTTAGGCAGGGCGAGTTGTAGGCATTTTAGGGATAGAGTCTGCTGAATTATAGGGTCAGTGTCTTCTACAAACTACAATCGATATTGCTGTGTGGGGGGTGGGGTCTGCACTCAATCCTGATCTACGATCTCTTCTCAATCCTGTTAGGGACAGAGTCTGCTGAATTTTAGGGAAACTGTGTTCTACAAACTACAATCGATATTGCTGTGTGGTGTGGGATTGGAGATAGGCAGGTGTCAGTGATCCACATCCATTTTTCTGTGTGTGAGCTGCAGTGAACACAATCTTTTTGGGCTGCAGTGAACACAATCTTTTTGGGCTGCAGTGAACACAATCTTTTTGGGCTGCAGTGAACACAATCTTTTTGGGGTGCAGTGAACAAAATCTTTTTGGGGTGCAGTGAACACAATCCTTTTTGGTGTGCAGTGAACACAATCTTTGTGGGGTGCAGTGAACAAAATCCTTTGTGGGGTGCAGTGAACACAATCTTTTTGGGGTGCAGTGAACAAAATCCTTTTTGGGGTGCAGTGAACAACATCCTATTTGGGGTGCAGTGAACACAATCTTTTTGGGGTGCAGTGAACAAAATCCTTTGTGGGGTGCAGTGAACACAATCTTTTTGGGGTGCAGTGAACACAATCTTTTTGGGGTGGAGTGAACAACATCCTTTTTGGGGTGCAGTGAACAAAATCCTTTTTGGGGTGCAGTGAACAAAATCATTTTTGGGGTGCAGTGAACACAATCTTTTTGGGGTGCAGTGAACACAATCTTTGTGGGGTGCAGTGAACACAATCTTTTTGGGGTGGAGTGAACAACATCCTTTTTGGGGTGCAGTGAACAACATCCTTTTTGGGGTGCAGTGAACACAATCTTTTTGGGGTGCAGTGAACACAATCTTTGTGGGGTACAGTGAACAGAATCTTTGTGGGGTGCAGTGAACACAATCTTTGGGGGGTACAGTGAACACAATCTTTGTGTGGTGCAGTGAACACAATCTTTGTGGGGTGCAGTGAACACAATCATTGTGGGGTGCAGTGAACTCAATCTTTGTGGGGTACAGTGAACACAATCTCATACTTCTGAAGGTTTGAGGGTGCTGCCTGTTCCATACTCCCCCTACTCCTCATCTAGCCTTTTAGGGGTACAAACAATACTAATTGGGGCCTAGTGTGGTTGTGTACGTGTGATATACATACACTTTTTTGGGATCATATTTTCTATTCCGCTATTTAATCAAAAACCTTTGGGGATCAGTTAAATTGGGGGATAGTCTGTGTTGGTACGTGTGAGAGAGATCCACCTTTCCAAGTTGTTGGGGTTCATCTCATACTTCTGAAGGTTTGAGGGTGCTGCCTGTTCCATACTCCCCCTACTCCTAGCCTTTTAGGGGTACAAACAATAGTAATTGGGGCCTAGTGTGGTTGTGTACGTGTGATATACATACACTTTTTTGGGATCATATTTTCTATTCCGCTATTTAATCAAAAACCTTTGGGGATCAGTTAAATTGGGGGATAGTCTGTGTTGGTACGTGTGAGAGAGATCCACCTTTCCAAGTTGTTGGGGTTCATCTCATACTTCTGAAGGTTTGAGGGTGCTGCCTGTTCCATACTCCCCCTACTCCTAGCCTTTTAGGGGTACAAACAATAGTAATTGGGGCCTAGTGTGGTTGTGTACGTGTGATATACATACACTTTTTTGGGATCATATTTTCTATTCCGCTATTTAATCAAAAACCTTTGGGGATCAGTTAAATTGGGGGATAGTCTGTGTTGGTACGTGTGAGAGAGATCCACCTTTCCAAGTTGTTGGGGTTCATCTCATACTTCTGAAGGTTTGAGGGTGCTGCCTGTTCCATACTCCCCCTACTCCTAGCCTTTTAGGGGTACAAACAATAGTAATTGGGGCCTAGTGTGGTTGTGTACGTGTGATATACATACACTTTTTTGGGATCATATTTTCTATTCCGCTATTTAATCAAAAACCTTTGGGGATCAGTTAAATTGGGGGATAGTCTGTGTTGGTACGTGTGAGAGAGATCCACCTTTCCAAGTTGTTGGGGTTCATCTCATACTTCTGAAGGTTTGAGGGTGCTGCCTGTTCCATACTCCCCCTACTCCTAGCCTTTTAGGGGTACAAACAATAGTAATTGGGGCCTAGTGTGGTTGTGTACGTGTGATATACATACACTTTTTTGGGATCATATTTTCTATTCCGCTATTTAATCAAAAACCTCTGGGGATCAGTTAAATTGGGGGATAGTCTGTGTTGGTACGTGTGAGAGAGATCCACCTTTCCAAGTTGTTGGGGTTCATCTCATACTTCTGAAGGTTTGAGGGTGCTGCCTGTTCCATACTCCCCCTACTCCTAGCCTTTTAGGGGTACAAACAATAGTAATTGGGGCCTAGTGTGGTTGTGTACGTGTGATATACATACACTTTTTTGGGATCATATTTTCTATTCCGCTATTTAATCAAAAACCTTTGGGGATCAGTTAAATTGGGGGATAGTCTGTGTTGGTACGTGTGAGAGAGATCCACCTTTCCAAGTTGTTGGGGTTCATCTCATACTTCTGAAGGTTTGAGGGTGCTGCCTGTTCCATACTCCCCCTACTCCTAGCCTTTTAGGGGTACAAACAATAGTAATTGGGGCCTAGTGTGGTTGTGTACGTGTGATATACATACACTTTTTTGGGATCATATTTTCTATTCCGCTATTTAATCAAAAACCTTTGGGGATCAGTTAAATTGGGGGATAGTCTGTGTTGGTACGTGTGAGAGAGATCCACCTTTCCAAGTTGTTGGGGTTCATCTCATACTTCTGAAGGTTTGAGGGTGCTGCCTGTTCCATACTCCCCCTACTCCTAGCCTTTTAGGGGTACAAACAATAGTAATTGGGGCCTAGTGTGGTTGTGTACGTGTGATATACATACACTTTTTTGGGATCATATTTTCTATTCCGCTATTTAATCAAAAACCTTTGGGGATCAGTTAAATTGGGGGATAGTCTGTGTTGGTACGTGTGAGAGAGATCCACCTTTCCAAGTTGTTGGGGTTCATCTCATACTTCTGAAGGTTTGAGGGTGCTGCCTGTTCCATACTCCCCCTACTCCTAGCCTTTTAGGGGTACAAACAATAGTAATTGGGGCCTAGTGTGGTTGTGTACGTGTGATATACATACACTTTTTTGGGATCATATTTTCTATTCCGCTATTTAATCAAAAACCTTTGGGGATCAGTTAAATTGGGGGATAGTCTGTGTTGGTACGTGTGAGAGAGATCCACCTTTCCAAGTTGTTGGGGTTCATCTCATACTTCTGAAGGTTTGAGGGTGCTGCCTGTTCCATACTCCCCCTACTCCTAGCCTTTTAGGGGTACAAACAATAGTAATTGGGGCCTAGTGTGGTTGTGTACGTGTGATATACATACACTTTTTTGGGATCATATTTTCTATTCCGCTATTTAATCAAAAACCTTTGGGGATCAGTTAAATTGGGGGATAGTCTGTGTTGGTACGTGTGAGAGAGATCCACCTTTCCAAGTTGTTGGGGTTCATCTCATACTTCTGAAGGTTTGAGGGTGCTGCCTGTTCCATACTCCCCCTACTCCTCATCTAGCCTTTTAGGGGTACAAACAATAGTAATTGGGGCCTAGTGTGGTTGTGTACGTGCGAGATACATACACTTTTTTTGATCATATTTCCTATTCCGCTATTCAATAAAAACCTTTGAGGATCAATTGAATTGCGGGATAGTCTGTGTCGGTACGTGTGAGAGAGATCCACCTTTCCAAGTTGTTGGGGTTCATCTCATACTTCTGAAGGTTTGAGGGTGCTGCCTGTTCCATACTCCCCCTACTCCTCATCTAGCCTTTTAGGGGTACAAACAATAGTAATTGGGGCCTAGTGTGGTTGTGTACGTGTGATATACATACACTTTTTTTGGATCATATTTTCTATTCCGCTATTTAATCAAAAACCTTTGGGGATCAGTTAAATTGGGGGATAGTCTGTGTTGGTACGTGTGAGAGAGATCCACCTTTCCAAGTTGTTGGGGTTCATCTCATACTTCTGAAGGTTTGAGGGTGCTGCCTGTTCCATACCCCCCCTACTCCTCATCTAGCCTTTTAGGGGTACAAACAATAGTAATTGGGGCCTAGTGTGGTTGTGTACGTGCGAGATACATACACTTTTTTTGATCATATTTCCTATTCCGCTATTCAATAAAAACCTTTGAGGATCAATTGAATTGCGGGATAGTCTGTGTCGGTACGTGTGAGAGAGATCCACCTTTCCAAGTTGTTGGGGTTCATCTCATACTTCTGAAGGTTTGAGGGTGCTGCCTGTTCCATACCCCCCCTACTCCTCATCTAGCCTTTTAGGGGTACAAACAATAGTAATTGGGGCCTAGTGTGGTTGTGTACGTGCGAGATACATACACTTTTTTTGATCATATTTCCTATTCCGCTATTCAATAAAAACCTTTGAGGATCAATTGAATTGCGGGATAGTCTGTGTCGGTACGTGTGAGAGAGATCCACCTTTCCAAGTTGTTGGGGTTCATCTCATACTTCTGAAGGTTTGAGGGTGCTGCCTGTTCCATACCCCCCCTACTCCTCATCTAGCCTTTTAGGGGTACAAACAATAGTAATTGGGGCCTAGTGTGGTTGTGTACGTGCGAGATACATACACTTTTTTTTATCATATTTCCTATTCCGCTATTCAATAAAAACCTTTGAGGATCAATTGAATTGCGGGATAGTCTGTGTCGGTACGTGTGAGAGAGATCCACCTTTCCAAGTTGTTGGGGTTCATCTCATACTTCTGAAGGTTTGAGGGTGCTGCCTGTTCCATACTCCCCCTACTCCTCATCTAGCCTTTTAGGGGTACAAACAATAGTAATTGGGGCCTAGTGTGGTTGTGTACGTGTGATATACATACACTTTTTTTGGATCATATTTTCTATTCCGCTATTCAATAAAAACCTTTCTAGGGCAAGATCTTAAATTACAGAAATATGAGGAGACCGTCAAATAAGGGCCGTGGCCTGGGTCGTGGTGCTGCTGGTAGAGCTCCTGTTGCAAGGAGAGGACATGGTCGATCTGTGCCAGCTACACGCACAAGTGAAACACCTTCCTCAAGTGTGAGTAGGCGACAGAACCTGCATCAGTATTTGGTAGGGCATCAAACGCCCCTAGAAGTGATGAGGCCAGAACAAGTTGAGGCGATAGTAGATTGGTTTGCTGCTGACAGTGCCTCCAGTTCCTTCACATTGTCTCCCACCCAGTCTACTGCAGAAAGGTCAGAGTTGGCACCTGCAGCCAATGTCCAACCGTCTTTCACCTCACCCCCTTGCAAATCAGGCCAGCAGTCTGAGCCCCAAGCCATACAGCAGTCTCTTATTCTTTTTGAGGACTCTGTCAGCAGGGTTTCCCAGGGCCATCCACCTAGCCCTGCCCCAGAAGTGGAAGAGATTGAGTGCAGCGATGCCCAACCACTTATTTCTCAAGATGAGTACATGCAAGGATCATCGCAGCACGTCTCCGATGATGACGAAACGCAGGTGCCAACTGCTGCGGCGTTCAGCATTGTGGAGACCGACAAGGAGGGCAGGGGTGAAGACTGGGTGGAAGATGATGTGGAGGACGATGAGGTCCTCGACCCCACATGGAATGAACGTCATGCAGGTGACCTGAGTAGTTTGGAGGAAGAGGCGGTGGTCGCACAGAGCCACCAGCACAGCAGAAGAGGGAGCAGGGTGCAGAAGTGGAGCGGCCGTGCCCTAGACACTACGCCCGCTACTGCCCAACGCAGCAAGGGAACGAGCGCACCAAAGTCAGCTCAAAGGAGTTCTCTAGCGTGGAAGTTCTTTAGAAAATGTGCTGATGACAGGACACGAGTGGTTTGCACCCTGTGCAATCAGAGCTTGAAGCGAGGCATGAACCTTCTCAACCTGAGCACAACCTGCATGATCAGGCATCTAAGTGCAAAGCACGAGCTGCAGTGGAGTACACACCTTCAAAACCAAGAAACGTCTCTGGCTCATCCTGCTTCCTCTTCTGCTGCAGTCTCGGCCGCTCCAGCCACATCTGTAGTGATACCGGCACCTGCCACCCCGCAAACAGACGATCTGTCAGCAACACCACCACCTGGGTCACCAACAACCATCTCCACAATGTCCCGTGGAAGCGTTCAGCTTTCCATCTCCCAAACACTTGAGAGGAAGAGGAAGTACCCCCCTACCCACCCGCGATCCCTGGCCCTGAATGCCAGCATTTCAAAATTATTGGCCTTTGAAATGCTGTCATTCCGTCTGGTGGAGACGCACAGTTTTAAAAACCTTATGTCGGTGGCTGTCCCACAGTACGTCGTGCCCAGCCGCCACTACTTTTCCAGGCAAGCCATCCCTTCCCTGCACAACCAAGTGGGGGAAAATATCAGGTGTGCACTGCGCAACGCCATCTGTGCCAAGGTCCACCTAACTACGGATACGTGGACCAGTAAGCACGGTCAGGGGCGTTATATCTCCCTAACGGCACACTGGGTAAATGCAGTGGCGGATGGGCCTGAGGCGGATAGCAATTTGGCGCATGTCCTTCCACCACCGAGGATTGCAGGGCGCTTCAGTTTGCCTCCTGTTCGTAACTCCTCCTACTCCGCTTCCTCATCCTCTACCGCCTCCTCATCCGGACAGCGTAACACCTTCACCACCAACTTCAGCACGGCCAGGGGTAAACGACAGCAGGCAGTTTTACAACTTGCCTGTTTGGGGGACAAACCACACACCGCGCAGGAGTTGTGAAGGAGCATGGAACAGCAGACAAATGAGTGGTTGCTGCCAGCGAGCCTCAAGCCCGGCCTGGTGGTGTGTGATAACGGGCGAAATCTCATAGCAGCTCTGGGCCTAGCCGGTTTGACGCACATCCCTTGCCTGGCGCATGTGCTGAATTTGGTGGTGCAGAGGTTCCTTAAAAACTACCCCGATATGTCAGAGCTGCTGCAGAAAGTGCGGGCCGTTTGTGCGCACTTTCGGCGTTCTCACCCTGCTGCTGCTCGCCTGGCAGCGCTGCAGCGTAACTTCGGCCTTCCCGCTCACCGCCTCATATGTGACGTGCCCACAAGGTGGAACTCCACCTTGCACATGCTGGAAAGACTGTGCGAGCAGCAGCAGGCCATAGTGGAGTTTCAGCTGCAGCACGCACGCGTGAGTCGCTCTGCGGAACAGCACCACTTCACCACCAATAACTGGGCCTCCATGCGAGACCTGTGTGCCTTGTTGCGCTGTTTTGAGTACTCCACCAACATGGCCAGTGGCAATGACGCCGTTCTCAGCTTAACTATCCCACTTCTATGCCTCCTTGAAAAAACAATTCGGGCGATGATGGAAGAGGATGTGGCACAGGATGAGGAGGAGGAGGAGGATGAAGAGGTAACATTTCCAAGGCTTTCAGGGCAGTCATTCGCAAGGGGCTCCGAGGGTGGGTTCCTGCACACGCAAACGCCAGGGACGCAATTGTCCAGCAGGGGCACAGTTCTGGAGGATGAGGAGGATGAGGAGGAGGAGGAGCTGGAGGAGGAGATGGAACCATGTTCACAGCAGGGTGGCACCCAGGCCAGCTCATGGCCATCACTGGTGCGTGGCTGGGGGGATACAGAGGACACGGACGATACACCTCCCACAGAGGACAGCCTTTCGTCGCCTCTGGGCAGCCTGGCACACATGAGCGATTACATGCTGCAGTGTCTCCACAACGACCGCCGAGTTGCCCACATTCTAACTTGTGCTGATTACTGGGTGGCCACGCTGCTGGATCCCCGTTACAAGGACAACGTACCGTCCTTAATTCACTCACTGGAGCGCGATCGCAAGATGCGCGAGTACAAGCGCACGCTGGTAGACGCCATGCTGCTGGCATTCCCATCTGACAGCGGGGCCACAGTGGAAGCACAAGGCAGAGGAGGAGGAGGAGGAGGTCGCCAACGCAACCAGGGCACCGCCAGCACCTCAGAAGGCAGGGTTAGCATGGCCGAAATGTGGAAAAGCTTTGTCAGCACGCCACAACAAACAGCAGCACCAGCAGCTCAGATGGAACGTCTTAGCAGGAGGCAGCATTTTACCAACATGGTGGAGCAGTATGTGTGCACACGCCTACATGTAGTGAATGACGGGTCTGCCCCCTTCAACTTCTGGGTCTCCAAATTGGGCACATGGCCTGAGCTTGCCCTTTACGCCTTGGAGGTGCTGGCGTGCCCTGCAGCCAGTGTATTATCTGAACGGGTATTTAGCACGGCTGGGGGCGTTATAACAGACAAGCGCAGCCGCCTGTCCAGAGACAATGTGGACAAGCTCACGTTCATTAAAATGAACCAGGCATGGATCCCACGGGACTTTTCCGTACCTTATGCAGAATAGCAATGGATACCGACCTTACCCACCCATTGTTCCATTTTTGCTCTTTCTCACTCTTTTGGGGTGTACCCTCATTTAAAATTTTTGAAAAGAAGCAGTGTTGGCTACCTCGTCCTCCTCCTCAGGGCCAGATTAATGTAGGGGCTATTGGAGCTGCAGCTCCAGGCCCCTACCTTTTATATAGGCCCCGGGTTGGCCATATTCACTGTTACCGCTCTTCTGTCACTTGTAAACACAGAAGTCTGGCTTCTATGCTCGCTTCCCCAGGCAGCACCCTCAGAACCTCCCCACACAGCGTGAAGGCCGGACAAGGAGGGACAGTTGGCGATGCATGGATGTGTTTATGGGCTTCAGAGACAGCATCCCATGTTGAATTAGGCATGCATGGCTGCACCCTTCCTCCTCTGGGTGCATGGCAAGGCACGGCCCTTAAGGCCCTTCAAAATCCTCAGCACCAAGCCCATGATGCTGTTAATCCGGCCCTGGTCCTCCTCCACCGCCGCTTCCATCTACACCGCCCATAGGTGTGCGCAGCCTATTGCATTAAGGTGTGCACCCCAAAGTTGAAATACACATGCATGTGTTTGCCAGCAGGGAGAGTAATGTATCGGGGCCATGTACCTGTAGGCAAGGAGAAATAGAGCAGAGCAGGTCCCAGGGAGATCTTTCCCATCTCCTCACTGGCAATGCTATGTGCCCTAGGTGATTAGGGTGTGCCCAGGCACACCCAGCACACCCTGTGCGCACGCCTATGTCACCGCCACATCCACCACCACCTCAACCTCCCTCCTACTCCATATGGGCCTCGTCCTTCAGAGATGAAGAAGAACATTGTTTTATTTTTCTGTTTTTTTTTGTTGTTTTAAGTTATTTCCCTATCCACATTTGTTTGCAGAGCACTTGCCATGCTCTTAATTACGTTTTGCTGCCATTTGCAGCACTCTAGCCCTTTCCTTTGGTGTTTTAGAGCCATTTTAGTGCCTTAAAGTTCGGGTCCCCATTGACTTCAATGGGGTTCGGTGTCCGGGAAAAGTTCGGTAAAAGTCCGGGACACGGACCCGGACTTTTTTTTAAAGTTCGGCCGAACCCGTCGAACACGGACATCTAGGTGTTCGCTCAACCCTACTTATCAGCACTGTTTATTTTCCTTGGTGTCCTCAGATGTTGAGAATTATGTTTTTCTCCATTCTAAGCTTGATACAAACAGGGGACAGACATTACTCCCCATGGCTGAGCCCAGGGCATGAGTGTCATTCCAGAGGACACCAGAATACCACAGGATATAAACAGGCAGGGCCTCTGTTAGAAAACGGGGGCCCCATACAGTCTTCCTGATGGGGCCCCTGTCCCCAAATCCCCACCTACACGTCGGCACCCCTACTCTACTGCTGCCCCCCACCCAGTCTTTATGGGATAGTTCATACTATTGCTCTCTGAAGAGTGATCTGCACCTGGATTGCTCTGCAGAGAAGGCAGGTAGTGAGTTGTTGCATCACCTCCTCACCACCTGGTATACCCACTTACAAACCCTGATATTGGATTGTGCTCAGCAGGCAAAATGGTGGGTGGTGACAGTGGGGATCATTTTTTCCTGCACAGGAAGCATAGTGTTTGTGGCATACATCCTCCACTGCCTTTGCATCATAAGGGCTCTTTCATACTGAGCCACTCCACCCAGCAGAGGATCCATGAGTGGAGTGCCAGTTAAAATGCAGCTCAGCCACATGTTTACTGCCAACACAAGTGTAAACTAGCATCTCCTGCTAATGGTCATCCTTGTTATAATGATCACAGCACAGCAGGTCCCCTATGGCTCTGTGTCAGTGTCACATGACTGTTGGGTACTGACTTTGTTATGGCTGTACTCGGCGTTTCAGACTAACACTGTACAGCCATAGCAAAGTCAGTACCCAACAGTCATGTGACACTGACACAGCGCCATAGGGGACCTGCTGTGCTGTGATCATTAAAATGATAATGTCAATTAACACACAGTGGGAAGTCTGGGGACTGTACCTTCCTTTCCAGCATGCTGCCTGTCACTGTGTGTCGCTTGACTGTGCACCGACACCTGCCACTGGGATTGTCGATCTTCGCCCTCACAGCCACCTCACATTTGCCTCTCCCTCACTCCCCGACACCTGCTGAGGGAGAGGAGGTTAAAAGAATCACTCCACCAGGGTGGGTATAGGATAGGCAGTGGGTGTCCGGCCGGAACTATAACGTGCAGTGGGACATGCAACCACACTTCATGTACCTACGCCAGAAAATTAAAAAAGGTTCCTGCTCTGCTCCAGCCTCCTGGGTCCCTCTAGTGACCTGATGGGGCCCAGGAAATTTAATTTATAGTAAGTAGAAGTGGGAATGTAGGCTGCTAAAATCAATGTATTATTTTAGCCAGGAATGAACAATAAAGCTGCCCGGGCCCCCCTGTCTTGATAATGGGGCCCAGGACAACAAGGCCGGTTGTACTGCCTTATCAGTGGCCCTGTAAACAGGACAAGATGGCGAGGAATCTTTTCTTGTCTACATCTGAGCTCTGTACATTTAAAGGGTCATTCCACCCTATGCTGATATTGGTCATGGATATATGCTAGTAGGATGAATCACCAAATCATCTCTAAATTTAATGGAGACTCCACTGTTGGGTCCTTTATGCTGATCCTGGTTCTGCCTTTTCAGAATTACCATGTTGTTGGAGCAAGGGGAGACACAATCTTCTTGCAGTATGGATTGTTGGATTTGTAGTGTTCATAGAGCAGTGCACATGATCACAACTGACATGCACTTCTCATTCCATACATATGGAAGTGACGGGGGGGGGGGGAAGAAGAGGTTCAGGAGATTATGGAGGGTCTTACAAGGACAAAGCAAAATACAGTAAGAAATAATTTCATGAAAAATAGTTTATAATTGTTTAGGCCTTTTTCCCTTTATTCTCACCTGGGGATCCAGCCAGTAACACGCTTCCTGTCTTAGGCTAATTTTTACACCGGCGATCCGATCAGGTCCGCTTGTCAGTTTTTCAGGTGGACCTGATCAGACCATCCATTATTCTCTATGGAACATGTGTCCGCTGACACCAGCCGGCATCCAATCCTTTCTGCCAAAAACAGATAGATGAAGGATCCATTCCCCAATTGTCTTGCGGATCAGATCAGATGAGAGTCGGATGGAAACGGACAGGCAGTCTGTTTTTATCTGACCACCCCACAGAGAACAGCAGGGCTGTGTCTGTGTCTGCTCTGCATAGCCGAGCTGACACGGACCTATTATCTGCTTGCTCAGCAGGGATCGGCGGGGAGATCCCTTGCTGAGCAGGCAGTGGAGTCTGTCCCGTGTGAAAGGGGCCTAAAGGTGTATCCACAACAGTGGAGAAGCAATAGAGGCACCTTTGGACAGCAGCATTGTCGATCTGGCGGGAAGGTAGTATTAGAGGCACTAGTAGATTTGCATTGATTTGACTAACAAATTAAAACTGAACTCCAGCGAACACTTTTTTAATAGTTAGAGCCACAGTTTTTTTTTCACTTTAGGATAAAGGTTTTACATCTATGGGTAAAAGCTGACCCTTGTAAGCACCCCTGCCATTGTTAAATGGTTTGTCTCAGCCTTAGGAAGTTGAAAAGAACAGACTTACTGGCTGGATCCCCAACTAAAAATAAAGGAAAATACCTAAAAAAAGAAACTAATGCAGCCACCTCATCTAAGGACCGGTAAGTTGCATTTTTTTTTTTTTTTTTTTAATTTTGCTTTATATTATACAGTGAAACTTTAGATTTCTTTTTTTTTTCTCTCCGGTTTGTGAAAGGTTTTTAATTTGGGAATATTCATTGCAAAAATGAGTGGATCAGCAATGCTGAACCAGCACATTTCTAGATGAAACTGCACTACAAAAGTTTTTGCTTGTCAGGTAATAAAAAAAAAAAAAAACCGATGGAGAATTTAACCGGTGCGTAGCAGAATTTACTAATCAGTGTATGTGCATATTAAAATAATAATCCTTCCACTTAATTATCAACAACTGCTAGGCAATGCTAGAGATCCCTACACTGTATTCAAATATCTATTGTCTCCATCTCTTTATCTATATAGTTTTGTCCCTGCCTTAAAGGAAGATTGTATGGCCATGTATTTCTCTTTGTATGTGATCTTTTGTATGAGTCTTTCCTTTTTTGTGTCTTGACATTCTTAGGAGCCCTTTTTCAGCATATCTCTTCTAATATTCTCTGTGTGTTTCCATTTATTCCCCACTGTCGACATCTGTTACTATACCTGTCTCCATTAAACAGAACACAGCATGCCCTGAGAATTGGTGTCACAGTAGTAACACATTTTACTTTTTTTGCTTTTATTTCTCTTGCTATATATTTGTTTTCCATAGATACATTTAGCAGAAAGAAGCCCTCTTTTTTAACGGCTTATTTGATATGACAGTGCAGAGAGTAATGATTTTGCACACAATTAGACAACCCAAATCAACCAATTAAATTCAAGTTTCGATAGTTAGATCACTCAAAAAGGCGCTCTTATCGGTTGGCTTGTTAAAATGCCCAAAATAGATGTAGCACCCTCCTAGGTAGGTGCTAGGAAAAAGCATATATGTGTCCCTGTCTGCTTATCAGGGGGGCCTGATCATTTAGTTAGGCTGTCACATGTTTCCAGGTGTGATCTGTTGAGTCTGGGGAGTCTCCCCACTGTTTCCCATAAGGGGTCTTATTGGACAGTGGAGGAAATCTAGCCAATAGCACACAAGGGCTTATAGCTGTCTCAGTGGGCACAGTTTGCCGCAATGCACCCTGGGATGAGTTATAAGTCTGGGGGGAGCATGTGACAGGGCATCTTTGGCAGGAAGCAGAGTCTCAGGAGGAGGCTGACAGCTGTCTCTCCACCTGTCAGACCTAGAGAAGGTGTCCTGGGTGGTCAGCCTAGAGGAGGAAGGTTGAGCTGCGCTGCAGAGAGGGATCCAGGGTGCTGTGGACTGAGTGGAGCTGCTGGGCAGAAGTTTTGGTGAAAAACAGTGTTGTGAGTACTTGAGGAGAGGGGACCACTCAACAAGGTCAAAGGGATCCGGGAGCCAGCTAATCAGTAGAGAAGGCTTAGAAAAGGGGGTGCCGGTGTCTAAGCCCTGAAGATAAGAGAGTGAGAGGGGACGCCAGAGCAGGCCCTGAAGTGTTCAGCAGTAGTGTTGAGCGAACACGGACTGTATTATTCGTGTTCGTACCGAATAATTGGATTTTTTGTACCCGAACACGGACACGGACACTTTACTGTATGTTCGGGTAAAAATCCGTGTTCGGTCGTTTTATTTCCGGGTTTTGCATGCTTTGGCGCTCTTTTCATGGCGGGCTTTCAACAGCCAATCAACAATCGTTTAACTGGTGTGCCTTAAGCCATCCCAGCCATGCCTGCAAATGTCTCAGTAGCTGTGATTGGCCGTCTGAAGCATGTGACCAAGTCTTTATAAGTTCGAGGCAGCCGCAGCGGCGTCATTATGCTGCTTAGATTCAGGGACAGAGCACACATCAACGTGCTGGCTGCTGATTAGGGAAAGATAGGCAGGAAAAAACCATTTGTGTCCGGATAGAATTGAGGGACAGGTCGGAGTGTTTAGGCAGGGCGAGTTGTAGGCATTTTAGGGATAGAGTCTGCTGAATTATATAGGGTCAGTGTCTTCTACAAACTACAATCGATATTGCTGTGTGGGGGGTGGGGTGAATCTGCACTCAATCCTGATCTACGATCTCTTCTCAATCCTGTTAGGGACAGAGTCTGCTGAATTTTAGGGAAACTGTGTTCTACAAACTACAATCGATATTGCTGTGTGGGGGGTGGGGTGAATCTGCACTCAATCCTGATCTACGATCTCTTCTCAATCCTGTTAGGGACAGAGTCTGCTGAATTTTAGGGAAACTGTGTTCTACAAACTACAATCGATATTGCTGTGTGGGGGGTGGGGTGAATCTGCACTCAATCCTGATCTACGATCTCTTCTCAATCCTGTTAGGGACAGAGTCTGCTGAATTTTAGGGAAACTGTGTTCTACAAACTACAATCGATATTGCTGTGTGGTGTGGGATTGGAGATAGGCAGGTGTCAGTGATCCACATCCATTTTTCTGTGTGTGAGCTGCAGTGAACACAATCTTTTTGGGCTGCAGTGAACACAATCTTTTTGGGCTGCAGTGAACACAATCTTTTTGGGCTGCAGTGAACACAATCTTTTTGGGCTGCAGTGAACACAATCTTTTTGGGCTGCAGTGAACACAATCTTTTTGGGGTGCAGTGAACACAATCCTTTTTGGTGTGCAGTGAACACAATCTTTGTGGGGTGCAGTGAACAAAATCCTTTGTGGGGTGCAGTGAACACAATCTTTTTGGGGTGCAGTGAACAAAATCCTTTTTGGGGTGCAGTGAACAACATCCTTTTTGGGGTGCAGTGAACACAATCTTTTTGGGGTGCAGTGAACAAAATCCTTTGTGGGGTGCAGTGAACACAATCTTTTTGGGGTGCAGTGAACACAATCTTTTTGGGGTGGAGTGAACAACATCCTTTTTGGGGTGCAGTGAACAAAATCCTTTTTGGGGTGCAGTGAACAAAATCATTTTTGGGGTGCAGTGAACACAATCTTTTTGGGGTGCAGTGAACACAATCTTTGTGGGGTGCAGTGAACACAATCTTTTTGGGGTGGAGTGAACAACATCCTTTTTGGGGTGCAGTGAACAACATCCTTTTTGGGGTGCAGTGAACACAATCTTTTTGGGGTGCAGTGAACACAATCTTTGTGGGGTACAGTGAACAGAATCTTTGTGGGGTGCAGTGAACACAATCTTTGGGGGGTACAGTGAACACAATCTTTGTGAGGTGCAGTGAACACAATCTTTGTGGGGTGCAGTGAACACAATCATTGTGGGGTGCAGTGAACTCAATCTTTGTGGGGTACAGTGAACACAATCTCATACTGAAGGTTTGAGGGTGCTGCCTGTTCCATACTCCCCCTACTCCTCATCTAGCCTTTTAGGGGTACAAACAATAGTAATTGGGGCCTAGTGTGGTTGTGTACGTGTGATATACATACACTTTTTTGGGATCATATTTTCTATTCCGCTATTTAATCAAAAACCTTTGGGGATCAGTTAAATTGGGGGATAGTCTGTGTTGGTACGTGTGAGAGAGATCCACCTTTCCAAGTTGTTGGGGTTCATCTCATACTTCTGAAGGTTTGAGGGTGCTGCCTGTTCCATACTCCCCCTACTCCTAGCCTTTTAGGGGTACAAACAATAGTAATTGGGGCCTAGTGTGGTTGTGTACGTGTGATATACATACACTTTTTTGGGATCATATTTTCTATTCCGCTATTTAATCAAAAACCTTTGGGGATCAGTTAAATTGGGGGATAGTCTGTGTTGGTACGTGTGAGAGAGATCCACCTTTCCAAGTTGTTGGGGTTCATCTCATACTTCTGAAGGTTTGAGGGTGCTGCCTGTTCCATACTCCCCCTACTCCTAGCCTTTTAGGGGTACAAACAATAGTAATTGGGGCCTAGTGTGGTTGTGTACGTGTGATATACATACACTTTTTTGGGATCATATTTTCTATTCCGCTATTTAATCAAAAACCTTTGGGGATCAGTTAAATTGGGGGATAGTCTGTGTTGGTACGTGTGAGAGAGATCCACCTTTCCAAGTTGTTGGGGTTCATCTCATACTTCTGAAGGTTTGAGGGTGCTGCCTGTTCCATACTCCCCCTACTCCTAGCCTTTTAGGGGTACAAACAATAGTAATTGGGGCCTAGTGTGGTTGTGTACGTGTGATATACATACACTTTTTTGGGATCATATTTTCTATTCCGCTATTTAATCAAAAACCTTTGGGGATCAGTTAAATTGGGGGATAGTCTGTGTTGGTACGTGTGAGAGAGATCCACCTTTCCAAGTTGTTGGGGTTCATCTCATACTTCTGAAGGTTTGAGGGTGCTGCCTGTTCCATACTCCCCCTACTCCTAGCCTTTTAGGGGTACAAACAATAGTAATTGGGGCCTAGTGTGGTTGTGTACGTGTGATATACATACACTTTTTTGGGATCATATTTTCTATTCCGCTATTTAATCAAAAACCTTTGGGGATCAGTTAAATTGGGGGATAGTCTGTGTTGGTACGTGTGAGAGAGATCCACCTTTCCAAGTTGTTGGGGTTCATCTCATACTTCTGAAGGTTTGAGGGTGCTGCCTGTTCCATACTCCCCCTACTCCTAGCCTTTTAGGGGTACAAACAATAGTAATTGGGGCCTAGTGTGGTTGTGTACGTGTGATATACATACACTTTTTTGGGATCATATTTTCTATTCCGCTATTTAATCAAAAACCTTTGGGGATCAGTTAAATTGGGGGATAGTCTGTGTTGGTACGTGTGAGAGAGATCCACCTTTCCAAGTTGTTGGGGTTCATCTCATACTTCTGAAGGTTTGAGGGTGCTGCCTGTTCCATACTCCCCCTACTCCTAGCCTTTTAGGGGTACAAACAATAGTAATTGGGGCCTAGTGTGGTTGTGTACGTGTGATATACATACACTTTTTTGGGATCATATTTTCTATTCCGCTATTTAATCAAAAACCTTTGGGGATCAGTTAAATTGGGGGATAGTCTGTGTTGGTACGTGTGAGAGAGATCCACCTTTCCAAGTTGTTGGGGTTCATCTCATACTTCTGAAGGTTTGAGGGTGCTGCCTGTTCCATACTCCCCCTACTCCTAGCCTTTTAGGGGTACAAACAATAGTAATTGGGGCCTAGTGTGGTTGTGTACGTGTGATATACATACACTTTTTTGGGATCATATTTTCTATTCCGCTATTTAATCAAAAACCTCTGGGGATCAGTTAAATTGGGGGATAGTCTGTGTTGGTACGTGTGAGAGAGATCCACCTTTCCAAGTTGTTGGGGTTCATCTCATACTTCTGAAGGTTTGAGGGTGCTGCCTGTTCCATACTCCCCCTACTCCTAGCCTTTTAGGGGTACAAACAATAGTAATTGGGGCCTAGTGTGGTTGTGTACGTGTGATATACATACACTTTTTTGGGATCATATTTTCTATTCCGCTATTTAATCAAAAACCTCTGGGGATCAGTTAAATTGGGGGATAGTCTGTGTTGGTACGTGTGAGAGAGATCCACCTTTCCAAGTTGTTGGGGTTCATCTCATACTTCTGAAGGTTTGAGGGTGCTGCCTGTTCCATACTCCCCCCTACTCCTAGCCTTTTAGGGGTACAAACAATAGTAATTGGGGCCTAGTGTGGTTGTGTACGTGTGATATACATACACTTTTTTGGGATCATATTTTCTATTCCGCTATTTAATCAAAAACCTTTGGGGATCAGTTAAATTGGGGGATAGTCTGTGTTGGTACGTGTGAGAGAGATCCACCTTTCCAAGTTGTTGGGGTTCATCTCATACTTCTGAAGGTTTGAGGGTGCTGCCTGTTCCATACTCCCCCTACTCCTAGCCTTTTAGGGGTACAAACAATAGTAATTGGGGCCTAGTGTGGTTGTGTACGTGTGATATACATACACTTTTTTTGATCATATTTCCTATTCCGCTATTCAATAAAAACCTTTGAGGATCAATTGAATTGCGGGATAGTCTGTGTCGGTACGTGTGAGAGAGATCCACCTTTCCAAGTTGTTGGGGTTCATCTCATACTTCTGAAGGTTTGAGGGTGCTGCCTGTTCCATACCCCCCCTACTCCTCATCTAGCCTTTTAGGGGTACAAACAATAGTAATTGGGGCCTAGTGTGGTTGTGTACGTGCGAGATACATACACTTTTTTTGATCATATTTCCTTTTCCGCTATTCAATAAAAACCTTTGAGGATCAATTGAATTGCGGGATAGTCTGTGTCGGTACGTGTGAGAGAGATCCACCTTTCCAAGTTGTTGGGGTTCATCTCATACTTCTGAAGGTTTGAGGGTGCTGCCTGTTCCATACTCCCCCTACTCCTCATCTAGCCTTTTAGGGGTACAAACAATAGTAATTGGGGCCTAGTGTGGTTGTGTACGTGCGAGATACATACACTTTTTTTGATCATATTTCCTATTCCGCTATTCAATAAAAACCTTTGAGGATCAATTGAATTGCGGGATAGTCTGTGTCGGTACGTGTGAGAGAGATCCACCTTTCCAAGTTGTTGGGGTTCATCTCATACTTCTGAAGGTTTGAGGGTGCTGCCTGTTCCATACCCCCCCTACTCCTCATCTAGCCTTTTAGGGGTACAAACAATAGTAATTGGGGCCTAGTGTGGTTGTGTACGTGCGAGATACATACACTTTTTTTGATCATATTTCCTATTCCGCTATTCAATAAAAACCTTTGAGGATCAATTGAATTGCGGGATAGTCTGTGTCGGTACGTGTGAGAGAGATCCACCTTTCCAAGTTGTTGGGGTTCATCTCATACTTCTGAAGGTTTGAGGGTGCTGCCTGTTCCATACTCCCCCTACTCCTAGCCTTTTAGGGGTACAAACAATAGTAATTGGGGCCTAGTGTGGTTGTGTACGTGTGATATACATACACTTTTTTTGATCATATTTCCTATTCCGCTATTCAATAAAAACCTTTGAGGATCAATTGAATTGCGGGATAGTCTGTGTCGGTACGTGTGAGAGAGATCCACCTTTCCAAGTTGTTGGGGTTCATCTCATACTTCTGAAGGTTTGAGGGTGCTGCCTGTTCCATACCCCCCCTACTCCTCATCTAGCCTTTTAGGGGTACAAACAATAGTAATTGGGGCCTAGTGTGGTTGTGTACGTGTGAGATACATACACTTTTTTTGATCATATTTCCTATTCCGCTATTCAATAAAAACCTTTGAGGATCAATTGAATTGCGGGATAGTCTGTGTCGGTACGTGTGAGAGAGATCCACCTTTCCAAGTTGTTGGGGTTCATCTCATACTTCTGAAGGTTTGAGGGTGCTGCCTGTTCCATACTCCCCCTACTCCTCATCTAGCCTTTTAGGGGTACAAACAATAGTAATTGGGGCCTAGTGTGGTTGTGTACGTGCGAGATACATACACTTTTTTTGATCATATTTCCTATTCCGCTATTCAATAAAAACCTTTGAGGATCAATTGAATTGCGGGATAGTCTGTGTCGGTACGTGTGAGAGAGATCCACCTTTCCAAGTTGTTGGGGTTCATCTCATACTTCTGAAGGTTTGAGGGTGCTGCCTGTTCCATACCCCCCCTACTCCTCATCTAGCCTTTTAGGGGTACAAACAATAGTAATTGGGGCCTAGTGTGGTTGTGTACGTGCGAGATACATACACTTTTTTTGATCATATTTCCTATTCCGCTATTCAATAAAAACCTTTGAGGATCAATTGAATTGCGGGATAGTCTGTGTCGGTACGTGTGAGAGAGATCCACCTTTCCAAGTTGTTGGGGTTCATCTCATACTTCTGAAGGTTTGAGGGTGCTGCCTGTTCCATACTCCCCCTACTCCTCATCTAGCCTTTTAGGGGTACAAACAATAGTAATTGGGGCCTAGTGTGGTTGTGTACGTGCGAGATACATACACTTTTTTTGATCATATTTCCTATTCCGCTATTCAATAAAAACCTTTGAGGATCAATTGAATTGCGGGATAGTCTGTGTCGGTACGTGTGAGAGAGATCCACCTTTCCAAGTTGTTGGGGTTCATCTCATACTTCTGAAGGTTTGAGGGTGCTGCCTGTTCCATACCCCCCCTACTCCTCATCTAGCCTTTTAGGGGTACAAACAATAGTAATTGGGGCCTAGTGTGGTTGTGTACGTGCGAGATACATACACTTTTTTTGATCATATTTCCTATTCCGCTATTCAATAAAAACCTTTGAGGATCAATTGAATTGCGGGATAGTCTGTGTCGGTACGTGTGAGAGAGATCCACCTTTCCAAGTTGTTGGGGTTCATCTCATACTTCTGAAGGTTTGAGGGTGCTGCCTGTTCCATACTCCCCCTACTCCTCATCTAGCCTTTTAGGGGTACAAACAATAGTAATTGGGGCCTAGTGTGGTTGTGTACGTGTGATATACATACACTTTTTTTGGATCATATTTTCTATTCCGCTATTCAATAAAAACCTTTCTAGGGCAAGATCTTAAATTACAGAAATATGAGGAGACCGTCAAATAAGGGCCGTGGCCTGGGTCGTGGTGCTGCTGGTAGAGCTCCTGTTGCAAGGAGAGGACATGGTCGATCTGTGCCAGCTACACGCACAAGTGAAACACCTTCCTCAAGTGTGAGTAGGCGACAGAACCTGCATCAGTATTTGGTAGGGCATCAAACGCCCCTAGAAGTGATGAGGCCAGAACAAGTTGAGGCGATAGTAGATTGGTTTGCTGCTGACAGTGCCTCCAGTTCCTTCACATTGTCTCCCACCCAGTCTACTGCAGAAAGGTCAGAGTTGGCACCTGCAGCCAATGTCCAACCGTCTTTCACCTCACCCCCTTGCAAATCAGGCCAGCAGTCTGAGCCCCAAGCCATACAGCAGTCTCTTATTCTTTTTGAGGACTCTGTCAGCAGGGTTTCCCAGGGCCATCCACCTAGCCCTGCCCCAGAAGTGGAAGAGATTGAGTGCAGCGATGCCCAACCACTTATTCCTCAAGATGAGTACATGCAAGGATCATCGCAGCACGTCTCCGATGATGACGAAACGCAGGTGCCAACTGCTGCGGCGTTCAGCATTGTGGAGACCGACAAGGAGGGCAGGGGTGAAGACTGGGTGGAAGATGATGTGGAGGACGATGAGGTCCTCGACCCCACATGGAATGAACGTCATGCAGGTGAACTGAGTAGTTTGGAGGAAGAGGCGGTGGTCGCACAGAGCCACCAGCACAGCAGAAGAGGGAGCAGGGTGCAGAAGCGGAGCGGCCGTGCCCTAGACACTACGCCCGCTACTGCCCAACGCAGCAAGGGAACGAGCGCACCAAAGTCAGCTCAAAGGAGTTCTCTAGCGTGGAAGTTCTTTAGAAAATGTGCTGATGACAGGACACGAGTGGTTTGCACCCTGTGCAATCAGAGCTTGAAGCGAGGCATGAACCTTCTCAACCTGAGCACAACCTGCATGATCAGGCATCTAAGTGCAAAGCACGAGCTGCAGTGGAGTACACACCTTCAAAACCAAGAAACGTCTCTGGCTCATCCTGCTTCCTCTTCTGCTGCAGTCTCGGCCGCTCCAGCCACATCTGTAGTGATACCGGCACCTGCCACCCCGCAAACAGACGATCTGTCAGCAACACCACCACCTGGGTCACCAACAACCATCTCCACAATGTCCCGTGGAAGCGTTCAGCTTTCCATCTCCCAAACACTTGAGAGGAAGAGGAAGTACCCCCCTACCCACCCGCGATCCCTGGCCCTGAATGCCAGCATTTCAAAATTATTGGCCTTTGAAATGCTGTCATTCCGTCTGGTGGAGACGCACAGTTTTAAAAACCTTATGTCGGTGGCTGTCCCACAGTACGTCGTGCCCAGCCGCCACTACTTTTCCAGGCAAGCCATCCCTTCCCTGCACAACCAAGTGGGGGAAAAAATCAGGTGTGCACTGCGCAACGCCATCTGTGCCAAGGTCCACCTAACTACGGATACGTGGACCAGTAAGCACGGTCAGGGGCGTTATATCTCCCTAACGGCACACTGGGTAAATGCAGTGGCGGATGGGCCTGAGGCGGATAGCAATTTGGCGCATGTCCTTCCACCACCGAGGATTGCAGGGCGCTTCAGTTTGCCTCCTGTTCCTAACTCCTCCTACTCCGCTTCCTCATCCTCTACCGCCTCCTCATCCGGACAGCGTAAGACCTTCACCACCAACTTCAGCACGGCCAGGGGTAAACGACAGCAGGCAGTTTTACAACTTGCCTGTTTGGGGGACAAACCACACACCGCGCAGGAGTTGTGGAGGAGCATGGAACAGCAGACAAATGAGTGGTTGCTGCCAGCGAGCCTCAAGCCCGGCCTGGTGGTGTGCGATAACGGGCGAAATCTCATAGCAGCTCTGGGCCTAGCCGGTTTGACGCACATCCCTTGCCTGGCGCATGTGCTGAATTTGGTGGTGCAGAGGTTCCTTAAAAACTACCCCGATATGTCAGAGCTGCTGCAGAAAGTGCGGGCCGTTTGTGCGCACTTTCGGCGTTCTCACCCTGCTGCTGCTCGCCTGGCAGCGCTGCAGCGTAACTTCGGCCTTCCCGCTCACCGCCTCATATGTGACGTGCCCACAAGGTGGAACTCCACCTTGCACATGCTGGAAAGACTGTGCGAGCAGCAGCAGGCCATAGTGGAGTTTCAGCTGCAGCACGCACGCGTGAGTCGCTCTGCGGAACAGCACCACTTCACCACCAATAACTGGGCCTCCATGCGAGACCTGTGTGCCTTGTTGCGCTGTTTTGAGTACTCCACCAACATGGCCAGTGGCAATGACGCCGTTCTCAGCTTAACTATCCCACTTCTATGCCTCCTTGAAAAAACAATTCGGGCGATGATGGAAGAGGATGTGGCACAGGATGAGGAGGAGGAGGAGGATGAAGAGGTAACATTTCCAAGGCTTTCAGGGCAGTCATTCGCAAGGGGCTCCGAGGGTGGGTTCCTGCACACGCAAACGCCAGGGACGCAATTGTCCAGCAGGGGCACAGTTCTGGAGGATGAGGAGGATGAGGAGGAGGAGGAGCTGGAGGAGGAGATGGAACCATGTTCACAGCAGGGTGGCACCCAGGCCAGCTCATGGCCATCACTGGTGCGTGGCTGGGGGGATACAGAGGACACGGACCATACACCTCCCACAGAGGACAGCCTTTCGTCGCCTCTGGGCAGCCTGGCACACATGAGCGATTACATGCTGCAGTGTCTCCACAACGACCGCCGAGTTGCCCACATTCTAACTTGTGCTAATTACTGGGTGGCCACGCTGCTGGATCCCCGTTACAAGGACAACGTACCGTCCTTAATTCACTCACTGGAGCGCGATCGCAAGATGCGCGAGTACAAGCGCACGCTGGTAGACGCCATGCTGCTGGCATTCCCATCTGACAGCGGGGCCACAGTGGAAGCACAAGGCAGAGGAGGAGGAGGAGGAGGTCGCCAACGCAACCAGGGCACCGCCAGCACCTCAGAAGGCAGGGTTAGCATGGCCGAAATGTGGAAAAGCTTTGTCAGCACGCCACAACAAACAGCAGCACCAGCAGCTCAGATGGAACGTCTTAGCAGGAGGCAGCATTTTACCAACATGGTGGAGCAGTATGTGTGCACACGCCTACATGTAGTGAATGACGGGTCTGCCCCCTTCAACTTCTGGGTCTCCAAATTGGGCACATGGCCTGAGCTTGCCCTTTACGCCTTGGAGGTGCTGGCGTGCCCTGCAGCCAGTGTATTATCTGAACGGGTATTTAGCACGGCTGGGGGCGTTATAACAGACAAGCGCAGCCGCCTGTCCAGAGACAATGTGGACAAGCTCACGTTCATTAAAATGAACCAGGCATGGATCCCACGGGACTTTTCCGTACCTTATGCAGAATAGCAATGGATACCGACCTTACCCACCCATTGTTCCATTTTTGCTCTTTCTCACTCTTTTGGGGTGTACCCTCATTTAAAATTTGTGAAAAGAAGCAGTGTTGGCTACCTCGTCCTCCTCCTCAGGGCCAGATTAATGTAGGGTCTATTGGAGCTGCAGCTCCAGGCCCCTACCTTTTATATAGGCCCCGGGTTGGCCATATTCACTGTTACCGCTCTTCTGTCACTTGTAAACACAGAAGTCTGGCTTCTATGCTCGCTTCCCCAGGCAGCACCCTCAGAACCTCCCCACACAGCGTGAAGGCCGGACAAGGAGGGACAGTTGGCGATGCATGGATGTGTTTATGGGCTTCAGAGACAGCATCCCATGTTGAATTAGGCATGCATGGCTGCACCCTTCCTCCTCTGGGTGCATGGCAAGGCACGGCCCTAAGGCCCTTCAAAATCCTCAGCACCAAGCCCATGATGCTGTTAATCCGGCCCTGGTCCTCCTCCACCGCCGCTTCCACCTACACCGCCCATAGGTGTGCGCAGCCTATTGCATTAAGGTGTGCACCCCAAAGTTGAAATACACATGCATGTGTTTGCCAGCAGGGAGAGTAATGTATCGGGGCCATGTACCTGTAGGCAAGGAGAAATAGAGCAGAGCAGGTCCCAGGGAGATCTTTCCCATCTCCTCACTGGCAATGCTATGTGCCCTAGGTGATTAGGGTGTGCCCAGGCACACCCAGCACACCCTGTGCGCACGCCTATGTCACCGCCACATCCACCACCACCTCAACCTCCCTCCTACTCCATATGGGCCTCGTCCTTCAGAGATGAAGAAGAACATTGTTTTATTTTTCTGTTTTTTTTTGTTGTTTTAAGTTATTTCCCTATCCACATTTGTTTGCAGAGCACTTGCCATGCTCTTAATTACGTTTTGCTGCCATTTGCAGCACTCTAGCCCTTTCCTTTGGTGTTTTAGAGCCATTTTAGTGCCTTAAAGTTCGGGTCCCCATTGACTTCAATGGGGTTCGGTGTCCGGGAAAAGTTCGGTAAAAGTCCGGGACACGGACCCGGACTTTTTTTTAAAGTTCGGCCGAACCCGTCGAACACGGACATCTAGGTGTCCGCTCAACCCTATTCAGCAGTGCAGCAGAGAGTATACATGTAGTTACCTCAGAAAGGAGTTCTTAAGGGAGCTTAAAGAGGACTTCTTCATTCAAGAAAGCAGTCAGAAGTCAGTTCAGCGTTAACAGGCAGCAGGCCAGCATTAACCAGCATTAATGGGCATTGACCGGCATCCAGCCAGCGTCAAGTCAGCGCCAATCAGCATTTTTCGATTGTCCCTAGCAATTTGTGCATAGTTGAGCCAAAGGAGTGTCCCACTCATCCCTTCTACCATCCAAGTTACCAAATAAATAAAAAAAAAACAAAGATACTGGACTGGTCATTGTCTCAGTGCTCGCACTTGGAGAAACATGCTTAAATGTGCTGTTGTTGCTCCTGGTAGATGGGTTGTCCATTCAGCTCACTGAACAGTCTCTAGTCTCCAAAGAGCACCATGTACTGGGGGCAATGAACAGCTTGTCTATAGTAAAGTTGAAAAGAAAAAGTCAGACCAGGCTGCTAAAAGCATGATTTAAAGCCCAGCTCCAAGACTTTAGCACCCTCTTCCAACCAATCACTGATATAAAAAAAATGATACAAATGCCCATTTTACTTGGGGCCACAGTTGTGTGAAAATCCATTTCTTTTCTTCTATTTACTTCCCAAGGTTCTTATTCACATGTCCTTATCCCTGCTTGCATGATGTGGACATTTCCTATGGGTGGTTAGAGAACCAGTGCTCAAGAAGAAAATAAGTAAGGCAAATTCCTGGTCCCCAGGGCTGGAAATTAGCTTGGCTCATAGAGGAAACTGTGACTTTGATCTGTTACACTACAGGATGGCTTAGGAAGAGATGATGGGAATCAAAACTGGAGAGCAAGGTAATTAATGCACAATGCACTAGTTAAATTCCATTCTTGCCTGGAGTTGGGCTTTAACTTCAAAAAAAGTTACCCACCACAATGCTAGGCTGAGGCAGGAGAAGCAATTTAGCATTTTCACCTTGGGTGCCAGAGGACCTTGGCTTCAGCCTTGTGTTCACCAGAAAAGTTTTATTCCGCTTTCTAGAACTTGTGCATATTTGAAGAAGGATCATTAATTTAAAAGTGTCAGCTTCATACAGAACTCTATATGCTGAAACAGCCAGTTGTCTCAGGATGCAATTAAACAGATCAGAGTGAATGAAGAAGTATTGTTCATGTCATCTGTATCTAGCTGCATCTTCCTGCCTGCACATTGGAGAGCGCGCTCAGTAACCAGACAACCATAAAGTGCAAGTAAATAATCAGCTAACGTCTTACTTTTTGCATATTTTAGTGCAGCTCAGCAGGCGCTAAGTGTCAGGAGAATAGTGTCAGGCAGAGATTTCACTTGAATTAGAGTTTATTGGCTCTAAACATTTAATAAGGTTTTCCGTTCTGTCTTGTACATAGCAATTGCCCTGTTAACAGCAACGTTCTAGGCTTTAGGTCAAGGAAGCAGGGCTCAATCCCCTACCAAATGCTTCTTTCTTGGACCTCAATAAGAAGTTCTTCCACCATTCCCTCCAAGGCTATTATAGACTAAGGGTTAGTGTATCACAACATTTTGTGATCCGATTCTGTACTGATGGCTGCTCAAGCATTAAACCCTGCTGGGCTAAATCATAGCCACTGCAACTGGGCACATTTTAAAACAGCGCTGGAACAAATACACATAACTCTAGCACTGCTTTAAAATGGCACCTGTGATTTAAGTGCTCAAAGTTTATCTAAACCCAAAAATAAAATTTTAATATATTGCAGTTTAATACTCTGCTCATATGTAGTTCCTGCGTTCCTTTTTTTTTTTATCAGACTGTATTCCTTTATTTTCGCCTGGCAAATATGCAATTAACACACTTTCTGCTCCTTCATTTTCACACAGATTTTTCCACTGTATCTATGGGGGCAACATTTGTTATCACACAGGGTGGACTTCAAACATGTCTTCCTTTGTTCATCTCCATGAAATATTGATAAGTAATTAGTGCTCAATAATTTTATTCACTGGGTACCTTCATCCCATAGCAAACTGAGTACATACAGGCAATCAAGCCAAAGGACTATGGGGGAAAGGCCACCCAGCATGCTAATGGCACTATATGTTCTACTGGAAGGCAACATATTGGTTGACATGTATGATTTATTCTGTCAACCATTAAACAGTATGTGAAATACTTACCTAGTAATATATTACTTGTTTACAAAACCTTACATAGTTACATAGTTTGTGAGGTTGAAAAAAGACATCAGTCCATCAAGTTCAACCCATGATGTGTGTGTGTGTGTGTGTTTGCTGTTAACCATACATTGTATACTCCTGTATGTTGTGATCTTTTAGGTGCCCATCTAATAGTTTTTTGAAACTATTGATGCTCCCTGCTGATACTACTGCTTGTGGAAGAGAATTCCACATCATTACTGCTCTGACAGTAAAGAACCCTTTATGTATTTTAAGGTTAAACCGTTTTTCCTCTAGTTTTAGTGAGTGGCAACATGTCTTTTTATTCCCTTTCTCTGAATAGTTTGTTCCCTATGCTAGGGTCATCACCAGTACAGTATTTGTAAATTGATATCATATCCCCCCTCAAGCGTCTCTTCTCCAGAGAGAATAAGTTCAATGCTTGTAGTCTTTCCTCATAGCTGATGTCCTCCATTCCCCTAATTTTTTTTGTTGCCCTTCTCTGGGCTTTCTCCAGCTCCAGCACATCCCTTCTGAGGACCGGTGCCCAGAACTGGACGGAATACTCCAGATGTGGCCAGACCAGAGTCTTGTAGAGTGGGGGAATAATCTCTTTATTTCTGGAGTGAATCCCCTTTTTATACACGCCAGTATGTTGTTGGCTTTGCTTGCAGCGGCTTGGCATTGCATGCCACTGCCAAGCTTGTTGTCCACTAGGACCCCCAGGTCCTTTTCCATCTTAGATTCACCCAGAGGTCCCCCCCCCCCCCCAGTGAGTAGCTTGCTTTTGTGTTTCTGACAGCCAAGTGCATTACTTTACATTTTTCAACATTAAACCTCATCTGCCATGTAGTTGCACACCCCATTATTTTGTTCAGGTCCGCTTGTAAGGTTTCCACATCCTGCATAGAAGATATTGGCATGCTTAGTTTAGTATCATTTTACAGATTTTAATTATGCGTTGGGGACAATCTCTGTCCTATTTAATCTTTTTTGGGCATTTGGAATGTCCATCTATAATGGATACCCATTAGGAAACTGTCCCCCTACCTGTAACATATGTATGGTACGTATTAAGGATACTCTGAAGTACCAATTGTGACACATTCTAATCGAACACACAGTATGAATGTGACTTTTATATCATCCTATTTATACTGTCAGGTTGGCATAGTGTATCTGCTTCTGCACTCACCCCCAGGGGAAAGTACAGCTTTTTGTGCCCTCTTGGAATACCATCTTTGATGGTATTGTTACTCAGGGTGAGCATGTGTGACATTTTACAGTTGCCAAGTAACGTGTATCAATATGAATGTATTTTCTCTTTATTAAAAAAGAATAGCGCACACATGCAAAAGAAATGACTATCAAATATAAAGACAATCCATAAATAAAAATGGGGATTTGGTCCCACCATATGGCCATATCGTGCTCAAGCCCACCACTACGTCAAAGTACCCCTACACTATCCATAAAAAAGGATGAATCCAGCCTCTCTAACCCTTGGAGACAACACTCCTTGGTGGGAGAGATGTGCTAATGCACTACAAGAGACTCCTCCTATATCTACTTGATAGTGGACTCTGATAGAGTACAGGTGTGTGTGGGGGGGGGGGGGGTATTTTCTCTTTCAGTAGTTGTACACTGTAAACTGATATATGTTTTGTTCTTGTAGAACTTTGGTCCTTTCTATGTCTTCATACTCCTGAAGTTACGGCTGCGAAACATGTAGAGTGTGGCTCCACTGTTGGATAGAACCTGGACAAATGTTGTACTAGTACAACACAGGAAAGAAAATGGTGCTGCAGTAAGGGAGCCTTTGGAAGTGACCAATTATCCTTTTTAAATATATAACGTACTAATGAAGTTTATATCTCTATATTTTTGCCCCATATCCCGTCCTCATCCCACCACCTTTCCTTTCCTCCATAGTCCTTTGGCTTGATTGCCTATATGTATCCATTACATATTGGCTTGATGGGATTATCAGTTTACACAAGGAAGATAAGGTTCTATGTGCTTTATTTTTAACACACAGAAAGTGAAAAGCATACTGTTTTTCTGGCAAGATCAACAGCTATTTTCTGTACTTTTTTTAAAAAGTGAAATTGACTGCAGCCTCCATATCTTTAGACTGGTAAGTTCTAATTAGATTTTTTGGGTTCAACAATTAATAGATTAATAACAATTACCTATTAGTCGGAATTTCAATGAAACTGCAGACTAATTAACCAGGCAAAGTTGGTCACTGGGTTGAACTGCCCATTGGGTGAATGTTCAGTAGCAGTAAGGTCCAAAACAAAGCTCTTAGGAAAAAAGGAAAGTCGGTCCAATGGCAACTGTACACATGTGTATCAGCTGTCAGAAATTTGGGAAGGGAACCCAACATATTATTTTCTGTAAGGGGTACTCTACAATCTAAAGGTACCATTGAGACTGTATCATGGACTTCACAAGTTTAATGTGGTTCATAATTCAATTCCAAAAATGAAAAAAAAATAAAAAATTGTCAATCTAGCTTTGCAAGGATCAGCAATCAATAGTAACTGTGAGTCATTTACTGGATACTGTTTTAAGAGTAAGCAGGCATATTCACTCAATAATTATTATGTCCATAGCCTCGCTGTGAAAGCTACTTACTTTCATTTCTGTATAGTGCAACCCAGTTATTGCAATGGACAAAAAAAGGCTTAAGATGCGGGCACTTAGAAAGTCTTTGTGATCTGTCAGGGCCACTTTAACTCTTTGCAGTCCTTTAATAAATACCTAATAGTTACAGTCTTCTCAGAAAAAGACTGCACTTTATGTTTTGCAATACAGCAATGAAAAAGAGATTAATAAGGCGACTTGTCGCATTATTCCATTGTGATCATTTGAACATTGCCACTATCCAATCTATTATATCCCATCTGATATTATTTCTACCCAGTATTTCTTTCTTTCTTTCTTACACCCACTCAGTTTTCTTTGTATCTTTTTCTGCACAGCGTTGCTATTCTGCACTCTGCACTCCTCCATGAATTTTTGTACCTGCTTTCTCCCCTGCAACATCCATCCTCCTGTCTCCCTAGCACCCCACCCCTGCAGCTGTCTCAGGCTGTCAGGATGTGTTCTGTGCATTCTCATATTCAGAGTTGTTCCTTCTCACCTCGACAGAGGTGCCATGAATACCGAATTAGGGCTCCTCGTTTCTCTTGCTGCTTGCCCCGAGGGAAAATGCTGCCTGTCTCCCTCTCTCCTTCATTCGATTCGAGTTCCCATTATGTTGTACAAGGAAATGGTGGAGGCTGAATTTTTTTTATCATTAAGGAAGATGGCGAATTCTAAAGCTTCACAAAATGGACAGTTTATGTTGTCTATAAGGGAGATATTTTGAGTTATGAAAAAGTGACATGTGATGAAATGCAGTTAGATGGCTAAATCATTTTAAAAGACACATATCCATGAAATTTAGCCCCTACAAACTCCTACACTTCTTGTCCAGATAAAGACAAATCAGAATACTATGAGAAGCTATAGACAATATAGCTTCACACATATAGCTTCACACAGGGAAAACATATCATGAGCGTACAAAGTTATTGGTACAAATTGCTATACCCATTTTGTAAATAATAGGTTGTGGGGTGAGAAACTGAGAATGTGCATAATGATAATTGTTGGTTTGTTTTTACAAGAGAATAGTCCAAAAAGTTTGAGTCTTTTTAAAAAGTAGATTGTCCTTAAAAAATATGTATGGGTTTCTCTTTTTTTCCCCATTCATACTTATCTAAGTGGATGCAGCATCAGTCCGATGCTGCATTTGTCCCCCAGCATCTCTGCACTGAGAACTGAGTGATCGAACACACCACCGATCGCTCAGTTCTGACAGCTCCCCGAGGAGAGAGCTGCTAACTGTCAGTCAGCAGCTCTCTGCTCTGACCCCTCCTCGCGCATTGGAGAGCTGAGCTGTGGAGGGGCGGAATGGCTGGCTCAGGCTCTCAGCGGGTCACTGAGAGGCTGAGCCGGGTGTTGATCCAGGCACCTGGGGGATCCCGACTTTCACTGTCGTGATGACGCGGTGCCTGGACTCACTTCTGTGACGTCAGCAAAGAGTGGATTTCAGCCCGCTCTCTGCTTAAAACAAATCATAGGAGTGCTAAACAAACTGCACTCCTGTGATCCAAGGGAGACCTGAGCACCTGTGTGTAATAATCTCCTCTTAAGCCAGGGCAGCTTGATATAACATCCCCTGAGGGTAGGTCCTTGACACCATGAGTTCACATGAAGTGGGTAGAATGATCCTGGACATCGTTCAACCCAGAAAAAGATGTGTTGGATACGGAGGAGGACATATGGAGCATGGAGAAGGTGAGTACTGCTTGACAAAACTTTAAAAAAATTGGCTTAAAAGTTGGCTTTAATAAGTCAAGTAAGAGCCTATATGAACACAGCCAGGCTGAACGTCTCTTATAATGCTCAATCAGCATCCTGCTAAGTTATGGATGTACAGTTATTACTTTTACTGTAACAATATTTCAAATCCTCATTCAAATGATTGATAGAATACTTACTTGTCCGATGTCTTTATTCACTTTTGGAAATCTAAAAATCTGCAGAAAACATTTATGAACCAGACACTATCTCTTTATTCCCTGAAATCACTCCATAAATCGACACAAACATATTTTCCCAAAAATCATTCAGTCTGGTGTAACAGCTGTTAAGACTGTTAAGACTTTTAATGAAAAATTCTGCACAGATGATGCAATGTGAATGCTGACGGATTTACGTGGAGGGTAAAAGATAGAGAGGAGATAACATGAGAGGTTCTATAGGGAGAAAATATGATTTTGTTGGACACTATTTGATGAAAGCAACACTCTGTGCCCTTGCTATTGCAAAGCTTTCCCAAAGCCAACTGGAGTTCAAATATGTATGGGTTATTTAAAGTGAATCTAAAGCAACAATTTTAAAGTGATTATGGATTAGCACCTCTGTCAAGTGTTTACGTTTTCATTACTGAAATTCATTCTCCGTAATTTTCTTGATGCTGTCACCTTGCACTGTCACCAGAACAGTAATAGAGGAGTTCTTCAGGGTCCAAAAAATAATTTCACTAATTTCTGAGGGATTTCTATTATTTCCTGTTGTGCCTGAAGGACATAAGGTGAAAGAAAATTTGCCAAATATAATACAGCAAGCCAGAAACAACCCTTAATATTCTTTTTCTTACCCAATCCAAAGTGAAAAATGTTCTGGTTTTAGATATACGTCAATAAGCCTTTTTTGCTCATAATGACTGATTATTCTTATCATACAGTGAATTGTAAAGATTGCTCTTGAAAACCCTTTTTCATCAATTACATCCTACATATGGAGGAACTAAATGCCATCCCAAACTATACCGAGGAAACTTTCAGGGAGCATTGGAGGCCCTGGAGATACTTCACCTGCACAGATGGTTATTTTTACAGACTGGGTGCCAATCTGAGTGGGTTGTTGGACAAGCCACCTGTTAGTCGCTGCTCTGTCTGTGGACTGAAGGTGGTGCCTGATGTCTGAAGGGTGACCCTCTGGCTTTCTGTCCTACCAGTCCCCCCTTCCCTTCTCTATTCACCCCTTCCCCTTTCCTCCTTGCCCCTTCTTGCCCAACCTATCTTTTCTTTTAAACCGGCTACTCCCTTTATTGAGGAATTTACTGACCCTTTGTCCTGTCTGAAATAACGATGTGATATTTCTACACTCAGACTTGAGTTATCCCAAGAAGCTAGATCATATTTATCCGCTATCCTTTTCTTGTGTTATATGTGATTACTATATGATAAACACTAGACATACATAGTTAGTCCTTCTTTTCTTTTTGATCAGTTCTACATTCTGTGGGACAATTCCTTCCACAGCCTAATTATGTTGTCCCATTGAACATTAATATGATAGTTATGGCTCCAATGAGTAATCCTACATAATATGTATGGCCATCAATAAAGATGGAATTTAAAAAGAAAACCCTTTTTTCAACTTAGAACCTCACAGCCTTTTCTCCAAAAATGTGCAAAAGAAATAATCAGCGCAATTATAAATTATTAAAGTGACAACGTGCTTAAACCCAATTAGAAGGGTAAAGATGTGAAAATAATCACAATCAATTGTGCTATAATATACAGCAGCTATATTAAAACTTCCTCACTAGCGGAAGTACGATGATTCAATAATAAATAGATATATACAGCGCTATATAAAACCCAAAAGTGCTAAATAATCAATAAAGTGACCATGTGCTTAATATAAAGGATAACAATTTAATAAAAGATTTTATCTCATAAAAGTGCTTAATAAAGTGTCCATAAAATGTATTAGAAAAGAATGTGCATAAACAGTCCAATCCACGAGTTGATTAAACCGTCAAAATAAATACAAGGTGCTTGATAGGTGTCTCAATCATATAAAGTGCTCATAACACCACCACCATTTAGCCACAGGTGGTCTCTCACCTCACTGAGATGCTATAAAAGCAATGAATCCTCGATCAGGGTACACTCAGATCAATGGATACCTCTTGCTGGACCTCATGTACTCGGTATGCAGATGGGATAATAAAAGAATACAGGATCTAAGTGCTCACTGCTAAAATCCCTTTTATTGTAAAATAGTAGCAATGCACTTACATATCAGGCACAATCAGGCTTGTGCGGACCGTACAATCTTCTCACAAGATAGCTAAGAGGAGCCGCGTTGGGTGATCGCCGCTTGTCCGTCAGAGTCTCCGCCCCCTATACGCGTGGCGTCATTTGCTTGCGCGTCACGACTTCGTCAGTAGGGGTGGAGTTTCGAACGGACCAGCAAGCATATAAGTATACGTAACTCCTCCTCTAGAGGCGCAGCTAACGAGTGTCCCCGGAAGCTACAATAGATGCAGGAAATACACAGGACCACCACTGAAAGGGTATATAAATATGGCACTGTGTAATAAAGGAAACTATATAGACGAGCGGGGACCACACAGCAAGATCCATGGGCTATATGCATATTATCAACAACAATAATGAAACTAGTGAAATACAAAAAAAATGAAATTATACGTAAATACAATAAATAAACATCAGAATAAAACTGAAAATAAAAACAAAAATAAAATAAATAAATAAAAACGAAAATAAAAATAAAATAAAAACGAAAATAAAATAAAATAAAATAAATAAATAAAAAAAAAATCTCCAAAAATGGTCACTTCTTACTGAACATGGGCAGCCCCATTCATTTTATAGAAAAGTCGGCAGCCTCAAGCGATCTTTCAGACTGAAGCAATTATTGTGGTAGTGCCCAAGCCTGGTAAAAGTCCAGATCCATGTTTCTCTTTCATATTCATTTCACCTTTAAAGCTGAATTCCAGGAATTCAGATACTTCGTAAAAAGTGAAGGCACACTATGAGTTAAGTCCAAGGAGGTGCATGACATCTCCTGGGTTTATCTCTAGCCTCAACCCAAGCCTAGTGACATTGTGATGCACACTATTCTTTGTTTTATACTTACTTCTATGTGAGTTTGTAGATCAGCAATCTTGCAACATTATGCACTTTCATAGCTACAAGTGCATCTCATAAAATTAGAATATCATCAAAAATGTAATTTATTTTAGTAATTCAATTCAAAAAGTGAAACTCATATATTTTATATAGATGCGTTACACACAGAGTGATATATTTCAAGTATTTCTTTCTTTTAATTTTGATGAATATGGCTTACAGCTCGTGAAAACCCAAGTTCAGTATCTTAGAAAATTGTAATATTACATAAGACCTATAAAAAAAAAAGGATTTTTAATACAGAAATGTTGGCTTACTGAAAAGTAGGTCCATGTACAGTATAGCATGCACTCAATACTTGGTCAGGGCCCTTTTGCATGAATTACTGCATTATTGCGGCGTGGCATGGAGGTGATCAGCCTGTGCACCGCTGAGATGTTATGGAAGCCCAGGTTGCTTTGATAGTGGCCTTCAGCTCTTCTGCATTGTTGGGTCTGGTGTCTCTCATCCTCCTCTTGACAATACCCCACAGATTCTCAATGGGGATTAGGTCAAGTGAGTTTGCTGGCCAATCAAACACAGTGATACCATGACTATTAAACCAGGTATTGGTACATTTTGGCAATATGGGCAGGTGGCAAGCCCTGCTGGAAAATTAAATCAGCATCTCCATAAAGCTGGTCAGCAGAGGGGAGCATGAAGTGCTCTAGAATTTCCTGGTAGAGGGCTGCCCTGACTTTGGACTTGATAAAAAACAGTGGACCAACACCAGAAGATGACTCAACTCCCCAAATCATCACGGACTGGGGAAAATGTTGCATTTTATTTGGAAATCAAGGTCCCAGAGTCTGGAGGATGAGTGGAGAGGCACAGAATCCAAGTTGCATGAGGTCCAGTGTGAAGTTTGCATGGTCAGTGATGATTTGGGGAGCCAATGAAAGGAGCTTCAGACCAAATTATAAAAGAGTTCAAATTAAATAAATGGTTTGCACTAAAAATACAGCCAACCTGTTTTGAGGGCCAGAAGAAGCTCCCCTGTCATAAGGGGCTTCTGTTAGGATAACTCTAAATAGGGCCTTCCTGTGGGACTCTTTTATCATTAGGTCTGGCACTCCTTCAGTTGGTACATGTTAGATTGTTAGTATTGGCATTTTGTTTTTATATTAGGCCTTCTCTAAGAAGACTTCAGTGGGTGCTCCAGCTGTTGAGCTCCAGGATCACTAATGCCTCGTACACACGCAACGATTATCGGACGGCCGATCGGCCGACTTTTGTCCAGAGTGGTGTTTTGTTGGTTGGAATGTGCCTAGACTGCACACGAATTTTCTCAGCCAACAAAAATCAACTTCAGAAGTGATGTCATGTGCTGGTTTACTTTCCGTGTGTTTTTTCTTCTCTGAGCATGCCCAGTCTTGCTCATCATATTTTTGTCTGCCGAAATCTGTACTGAAAATTCCCGGCCAATAATCGATGCGTGTGTACGAGGCATTAAGCACAGTACAAATTCAGTGGGGTAGAATGGTGTAATACAACTATGCCTAGATGAAAAGTACTGAGACTTTAGGCTGCTGTTTCTGTATGCATCTTCATTTTTATTAATTTAATAATTTCATTTTTTTTGGAGTGTACCTTTAATTGTAAGCACACTGGGGGAGATTTACTAAAACTGGAGCACACAGAATCTGGTGCAGCTGTGCGTGGTTGCAAATGCTTTCAAACATCAGCTTGTTCAATTAAGCTTTGCCAATAAAGCCTGCAAGCTGATTGATTTCTATGCACAACTGCACCAGATTTTGCACTTTCCAGTTTTGATAAATCCCCCATCTGTGCCATTCATGAAGTACAGGAGGAAGCACACATCTGTTTATAAAAAAGACGTACAGTCCACCATTTAGGAGGCCATGGGGAAAAATGGCTGCATGTGGTCTAAGCTACAGATAACCTTATGACTCTGATAGGCATACAGAAATAAATATACCATAGGCATACAGAAATAAAGCTAACAATAAAATAAATACATGTGAATATTGGGGGAGATTTACTAAAACTGGTGCACACAGAATCTGGTGCAACTGTGCATAGTAAGCAATCAGCTTCTGCTTGTTTAGTTAAGCTTTGACAAAAAAACAAAAAAAAAAATGGAAGCTGATTGGTTTATATGCACAGATACACCGGATTCTGTGTGCACCATTTTTGGTAAATCTTCCCCATTGAATTTTAGTGTTGTGTTCCTTAGACTAATGAACCTATGGAAAATGAGATTCTGTCTTCAAGCCATGCCAAAAAAAAATGTACCATGGATTCCTATATTCCTTAGCTTTAAATAGCCAAGCTCTTAACAATCCAGAAATTCCAAAATAAGGTGGTTACACTTTGTTTGCTGTGCTAACAAATCTAAGTGTCAGATTCCAAGTCTGTTTCCATTGTTCCGCTCTACAGAAAAATACACTGTCAAGAATCATATGGAAAGCTAGCAGTGAAAGAGGTGCTTTGTTGATTAGAACAACACATGACAGCTCACCCAGATCCTGCCTCATGCCTGACTGTCTCTCATTATACATCAAACAAGGTCTCAGGCTGCCAACTGCAGCATTGGATACAAAGCATTGGTGCGTTTCTATCAAGGCAATATTGTCACCCATCATTAGCAACTTGTAAGATCATTTGAGGCCATAAACTTTGGATTCATCAAACGCTTTAAGTCAATAGGCAAGGTTTGCATCACTTTAGTCTAAAGAAGATGAAACAACATCATGCTGGACTTATATGAACATGCATCAGATATTGTTCATGTTTGGGCGCAGCATTTCTTTACTGTTTGCCTGGCAGAACACCGCTCAGGGGCAAGTCACTTATTCTTACTGCGTGTGCTGGGATCTCATTGTACTTACAAACATCTGGTATACATCATCATCTTGATTTCTCCCTCATTCTCACATATAAAATATCTTAAGTAGAAAACAGTTGATCTGTATCAGTAGGTTGAAAAACCAATTGTGTTTTATGGTCATGTGTTCAGACCCCGATGGCGGCAGATGGACATAATAGAGAGTAAATGTTATATGTATATGGTAGCCATAATCAATATTACAAAGAGCCAGGATCTGCAACTTAAAGAGTTACTAAGCCCACAACAGTAAAATCAGTCTGTATATGCAGTAAAGCATTCTTGTTATACTCACTGTGGAACCTAAGGAGGTTATTCCTCTGCACTGTGTAAAAAGGTTGTTTGATCCTGTATGCAGAGATCCTTCCCTTTTTACATTGTCCCCAAAACATCTCCAGATAAGAGTTAGTGGTGTCAGTCTGCACATGCTCAGTTTGGTGTGTATTGCAAGAGAGTTTTTTTTTCTCTCAGCACTGTCCATACAGAGGGTCAGGGGTCATGCATCCTTATAGGAAATTCATAGGAGAAGAAAAACTCCTCCTACAAGCTTTAACCAGACACTGATACAAGTCACAAGACTGCTATGTACTGCTGATGAGAAAAATAATTTAGTAGTTTATACAGGTCCCTCTCAAAAAATTAGCATATTGTGATAAAGTTCATTATTTTCTGTAATGTACTGATAAACATTAGACTTTCATATATTTTGGATTCATTACACACAACTGAAGTAGTGAAAGCCTTTTATTGTTTTAATATTGATGATTTAGGCATACAGCTCATGAAAAACCAAAATTCCTATCTCAAAAAATTAGCATATTTCATCCGACCAATAAAAAAAAAGTGTTTTTAATACAAAAAAAAGTCAACCTTCAAATAATTATGTTCAGTTATGCACTCAATACTTGGTCGGGAATCCTTTTGCAGAAATGACAGCTTCAATGCGGCGTGGCATGGAGGCAATCAGCCTGTGGCACTGCTGAGGTGTTATGGAGGCCCAGGATGCTTCGATAGCGGCCTTGAGCTCATCCAGAGTGTTGGGTCTTGCGTCTCTCAACTTTCTCTTCACAACATCCCACAGATTCTCTATGGGGTTCAGGTCAGGAGAGTTGGCAGGCCAATTGAGCACAGTAATACCATGGTCAGTAAACCATTTACCAGTGGTTTTGGCACTGTGAGCAGGTGCCAGGTCGTGCTGAAAAATGAAATCTTCATCTCCATAAAGCTTTTCAGCAGATGGAAGCATGACGTGCTCCAAAATCTTCTGATAGCTAGCTGCATTGACCCTGCCCTTGATAAAAAACAGTGAACCAACACCAGCAGCTGACATGGCACCCCAGACCATCACTGACTGTGGGTACTTGACACTGGACTTCAGGCATTTTGGCATTTCCCTCTCCCCAGTCTTCCTCCAGACTCTGGCACCTTGATTTCCGAATGACATGCAAAATTTGCTTTCATCCGAAAAAAGTACTTTGGACCACTGAGCAACAGTCCAGTGCTGCTTCTCTGTAGCCCAGGTCAGGCGCTTCTGCTGCTGTTTCTGGTTCAAAAGTGGTTTGACTTGGGGAATGCGGCACCTGTAGCCCATTTCCTGCACACGCCTGTACACGGTGGCTCTAGATGTTTCTACTCCAGACTCAGTCCACTGCTTCCGCAGGTCCCCCAAGGTCTGGAATCGGTCCTTCTCCACAATCTTCCTCAGGGTCCGGTCACCTCTTCTCGTTGTGCAGCGTTTTCTGCCACACTTTTTCCTTCCCACAGACTTCCCACTGAGGTGCCTTGATACAGCACTCTGGGAACAGCCTATTCGTTCAGAAATTTCTTTCTGTGTCTTACCCTCTTGCTTGAGGGTGTCAATGATGGCCTTCTGGACAGCAGTCAGGTCGGCAGTCTTACCCATGATTGCGGTTTTGAGTAATGAACCAGGCTGGGAGTTTTTAAAAGCCCCAGGAATCTTTTGCAGGTGTTTAGAGTTAATTAGTTGATTCAGATGATTAGGTTAATAGCTCGTTTAGAGAACCTTTTCATGATATGCTAATTTTTTGAGATAGGAATTTCGGTTTTTCATGAGCTGTATGCCAAAATCATCAATATTAAAACAATAAAAGGCTTGCACTACTTCAGTTGTGTGTAATGAATCTAAAATATATGAAAGTCTAATGTTTATCAGTACATTACAGAAAATAATCAACTTTATCACAATATGCTAATTTTTTGAGAGGGACCTGTACTTCCCTTTTTACATTGTCCCCAAAACATCTCCAGATAAGACAGAGTTAGTGGTGTCAGTCTGCACATGCTCAGTTTGGTGTGTATTGCAAGAGAGTTTTTTTTCTCTCAGCACTTTCCATACAGAGGGTCAGGGGTCATGCATCCTTATAGGAAATTCATAGGAGAAGAAAAACTCCTCCTACAAGCTTTAACCAGACACTGATACAAGTCACAAGACTGCTATGTACTGCTGATGAGAAAAATAATTTAGTAGTTTATATTTACTAAAATGATTGCATGTCCATGTTCTGTGTACTGTGGGAGAACAGATATAGTGAATGCAGGATTTTTCCATCTGCATCTTTATGAAAAAATTAAGGTTTAAATACATCTATCTATCTATCTATCTATCTATCTATCTATCTATCTATCTATCTATCTATCTATCTATCTATCTATCTATCTATCTATCTATCTATCTATCTATCTATCTATCTATCTATCTATCTATCTATCTATCTATCTATCTATCTATCTATCTATCTATCTATCTATCTATCTATCTATCTATCTATCTATCTATCTATCTATCTATCTATCTATCTATCTATCTATCAATAGTATTGTGTAAACAAGGTACCCACATCCTATTTCATAATAAACTTGCTAGGCAAAAGTTGGCCAAGGAAGGAAAGGACTGGGGGAGGGAGTGGGGTAAGCAGGATTTTCTTGGTACTGTCATAAAACAAGGACAGTTAAATCAAATCAAAAGTCTTTATTACAAATAGTATAACAAGAGAAATATGACAATCTGTAGTGCATTGCCTATACATAAAAACTGGTCAGTTCAAGAGGTGAAATATCTATTGGCTAATGTGTTACCGATTTGTGCATGATCTATGATCATATATGCACACAAATGTTTCTATCCTATTTTTATATGTCCACTGATTACCTCCCATAGGATATTCCTAATTGAAGGATTATGAAAAACCCATAAGGATTGCTCAATGAATTGGCCCCCTCAGCAAATCTAGGTTGCCTTTATTGAATGTAGCAACACTACCAGCAATCCAATTGTTAGAGGCCTGTCCATCTGATCCTGTTGGTGTTGGTGTTGTCGGTGGCTGCTAAGCTGCTGCCTCTGTGACTGAAGTTGCCGATTTATTTGCTGTGTTGCAAGGTACAGTATCAAAGGGCATAACGGTATATACAGTTTCCGGGAAAATGTCGTCTGATAAGCGTAAGTGCTGTCGACTTGGTCAAATGACCAAAAAAAACAAGAGGACATTGTGCAGGATTGTGACCCTGAATAGGAAAACAACTGCTGCAAAAGTGACTGCAGAACTCAATCTAAGTCTTCCAAAGCCCATGTCCACATAGCAAAACATTCAAGGGCAAGCTGCAATTGCCAAACTACTAATGACTGATTTTAATGCTCAGAAGAGGAGTGAGTGGTGCAACACCCATAAATCATGGACTATAATTTATTGGAAGATTGTAATGTGGTCTGTTAAATTGAGCTTCACACTGCTCCCACACTCACCAGTCACCACCAGGGGAAGGTTTAATTGGCAGCCCCCCTGGCGTTTATGTATATCTAATGCACTACAGATTGTCATATTTCTCTTGTTATACAAATTGTAATAAAGACTTCTGATTTTTTTTAACTGCCCTTGTTTTTTGACGGTACGAAGAAAATCTTGCATGCCCCACTCCCTTTTCCCGTCCTCCCCCAGCCCTTTCCTTCCTTGGCCAACTTTTGCCTAGCAAGTCTATCTATCCTCTATTCCTCTATCTATCTATCTATCTATCTATCTATCTATCTATCTATCTATCTATCTATCTATCTATCTATCTATCTATCTATCTATCTATCTATCTATCTATCTATCTATCTATCTATCTATCTATCTATCTATCTATCTATCTATCTATCTATCTATCTATCTATCTATCTATCTATCTATCTATCTATCTATCTATCTATCTATCTATCTATCTATCTATCTATCTATCTATCTATCTATCTATCTATCTATCTATCTATCTATCTATCTATCTATCTATCTATCTATCTATCTATCTATCTATCTGTCTGTCTGTCTGTCTATCTGTCTGTCTATCTATCTGTCTGTCTGTCTGTCTGTCTGTCTGTCTGTCTGTCTGTCTGTCTGTCTGTCTGTCTGTCTGTCTGTCTGTCTGTCTGTCTGTCTATCTATCTATCTATCTATCTATCTTGGGCTTGGGCTACATTTTGGAAACAATACATGATTTGCAGGTGTGAAAGTGATGACATGTTTTGAGTTGAAAGAAGTGGAAGTGATGTAACATTATTTTGCTTTTGATGTGGGATGAGACACCTAGCTAAGAGGTGGGAAGCCTTCTTTTCGTCATTCACTGCCTGAGCTGCTGGTAATATGGAGTCATGTCAAAGCTTACTGAGTTTCAAAGAGGGCAAATTGTTGGTGGCCGCTTAGCTGCTGCCTCTGTGACTGAAGTTGCCAATTTATTTGCGGTGTTGCAAGGTACAGTATCAAAGGGCGTGATGGTATATACAGTTTCTGGGAAAATGTCGTCTGATATGCATAGGTGCGGTCGACTTGGTCAAATGACCGAAAAAGACAAGAGGACATTGTGCAGGATTGTGACCCTGAATAGGAAAACAACTGCTGCAAAAGTGACTGCAGAACTCCAAAGCCCATGTCCACATAGCAAAAAATTCAAGGGTGAGCTGCAATTGCCAAACTACTAATGACCGATATTAATGCTCAGAAGAGAAGTGAGTGGTGCAACACTCATAAATCGCTGACTATCCATTATTGGAAGACTGTAATATGGTCCGATAAATTGAGCTTCACACTGTTCCCAACCACTGGACATGTTTATGCGTGGCAAACAACATTCCAAGCACTGCCTTTTGCCAAAGGTAATGCATAGTGGCTGCACAATCATGGTTTGGGCAGTCATATAATGCTATTCTGCATGCCCAATCATCACCTTGAAAGGTGGAGTCACTGCCAGTGACTAGGTACACATTTTGGCAGACCATGTGCACCCCATGGTGCAGACATTTTTTTCTCAAAGACAGTGCCACTTAAGGCTCAGATTCATATATCTGGTGTTGTCAAATTGTGGTTTGATGAGCATGCAGACAAAGTCTCACACTTTTCTGGGCACCTCATTCGCCAGACCTCAATATCATAGAGCCATTATGGTCTTTTCTGGAGAACAAGTTTTGGGCTCGTTTTCCGCCTCCAGCATCTTTGCGAGAATTGGAATGATTTTTAAATGAAGAGTGGTATCAGATTCCCTTATCCACCATCTGAGACTTACTTTTCTCATTTCCAAGGAGAATTTAGGCCATTTTGGATACCAAAGGCGGTCCAACACCATATTAGGTTGCAATTTTGTTCTTTTACCTGGTTTTTCCACATGTTTGTCCAACCCCTGTATATAGTACAGCATGCCAGGGATGGGTCCTGGATGGCAGGTATGTTTCCCTTTAAGAGGTATGATAAGAGAGGTTTTGTGTAGTCAGGGCTTTTCACCCATTCAGGATAAAGGGTTCTGGGGTTCTTGGAGAGGAGAGTCCTCATTTGGGACCTGGAATTCTGAGGCTCAGGGAGACTTTGGGTGGTAAAGAGCCTCCAAACCCTGATTACAGGGACTTTGGTCCCAAAAGGGTTACCATTTTTGCAGCAGAGTCCAGAAAAGGAACACAAAACAGCCAACAGGTGTATGTGAGGTAAAGTGGAGTGATATGACCAAGTGTGAAACTGTCTAGCAACTGAGACACAATTTACTGAACTCCAGCAGCTTTTGTGGCATCCTGAGGTAGACAGGAACCCTAAACCCTGATGTGGAATTGGTGTACTAATTGTGAGTCAATGTTTATTCTCATCATACCAGAAATATTGAATGTTTTGTTTCTTTTGCTGAAGGAAGTTTTTTTTTTTTTTTGGGGGGAGAATCTGTTTTTTACCTGCCTTGAGCCCGTCACACACGGGACAAATATTTCTGTTGAACTGGCCAACATGCAGCCCGTGTTTGCTCACCAGCCTGTCAGACAGCAGCCGGCCAAATGGCTGGCTTCTGTCGAATGGGCATGCTGGAAAACCAGCATCCAATTGACATCCAAACAGTGGTGGCAGCCACTGACCGGTGTGTTCTGGTGGGGGAACAATAGCTTAGCAGAGAGAATGCTGTACTAACATTGGATAGTTAGTACAGCGGGTTTTTTTTAAACCTGCTGGTCCTGGCATCTGTGGTATGTAACTCATTCTTCCATAGGGTAGACCATAGGGTAGATTTACCCTATGTTTGTGACAGGGGCTGTTTAAGTAACACAGATGTTGTCCTGAATTTCCCTGGGACTGGACAGTAAAAGTAGAAGCAGCATATTACCAAACTCATCACTGTCACTTTCCTGCCATCAGTATATTCCTTATTAGCACATGAGCACTGCAGCACAACTGACTAGATCAGATCTGCTGAACAGGGACTGCAAGAAGTTAAATCCAGGTACTTACACTGCTTGCATGTAATAAAACAATAAAATCAACCATGTATTAAAGAGGTTGTAAACCCAAACATTTTTTTTTTTTTTAACCTGAAAGAGAAACCCATAATGAGCTAGTATGCATCGCTTACAAGCTCATTATGAAATACTTACCTTACAACGAGCCCCCGCCATGCCGCCCGCTTACCTCTATGACGGGCGACATGTTCAGTCGCCCGTCTTCTGGGATCGCGGCATCCGGCCATCCGATTGGCCAGAGCCGCGGTGATGTCACTCCCGCGCACGCGCAGCGGCAGCCGACGGTCACGGCGCGGGGCTCTGAAGGAACGGCACCAGCGGCCGTTCCTTCAGAGCGCATGCGCCAGTGATGTCACTGGCTGCATGTAAGGTAAATATCTCCTAAACTGTACATGTTTAGGAGATATTTACAGTAGCTATAGGTAAGCCTTATCATAGGCTTACCTATAGGTAAAAGTTGCAGAGGAGGGTTTACTTCCTCTTTAATTATTACAGAGGTGCTTTCATTCATTTAAGGCACTTTGCCTTTTTAATATACGAATTTGCTCATAATTTTATTGTCAATTTAATTTAAAAGAAATACTACGCAAAGATAAACAACATAAATTGTAGATTGCTCCATAGTAGAAGCCTTATTGTGTCCTAAGAATTCATGAAAACGCTGCAAGCCTGACAAAGTATTGATTACTTACTCCAGTTTACCTTTCTCTGTAACTCCTATGGTTTGCATTACAAGGAGAGCATCCTGCCAATGCACTGTTGTCATTCTTGCTTGTATCCCTATTATATTTCTTCAATCTCCCATGCCTAACAATCACTGTATAGAATATTACATCTCTTATTTTCAATATAACCACTTAAGTGCAATAGGAACACGATGTATAAAATTGACAACAAGTGAACCAGCTCAAAACAAACAATTTCTGTCTTGAATTGTGTAATTTTTAAAATCAATGATTTGTTATGTAAATCTAGAGACTGGAAAAGCAAGACAGCATTTCTTCAGGGTATCGTTGTACTAAACATTGTGTGCTGCTGATGCACGATCAATAATGATGAAGTAGTGCAGAAGACCAAAGCTGTGCAAGTTGTAGAATGGCAAATTGCTCCAGTCGCAGATGCCTTGGTTTTTAAACATAGGCATTAGTTAAGTAATGCCTTGAGATGAATATTGGGGGTACTGCTTACCAGGGCTTTTTTTCTCAGACAACGGGTGCAGGAACTCCCCCCTTCTGAGTCCCCCCTTGTCTCTGTGCCTTACCCACCTCTAAGCATCGTCCCTCGGTTCCATCCTTACCTACCTCCCAGTACTGCCCCAAGAATCATTTTGTGGTGCTAAATAATTTGTATGGAATTTGTTTTTGTCTAATAACAAGAAAAGCAGTAAAATAGATCCCCTGGAGCCAGCAACAAAAGAAACCCTCACACAACAATAGACTCCCCCAGCAACAATGGACACCATCCCAACAACAATAGGTCCCCCCAAGCAACAATAGATCCCCCCACACAACAATAGACACCCCCCCCACACACACACACAGCAACAATGGACCACCTAAAACAAAATACCACCCCCCCCCCCAAGCAAGCAACGACAGATTTCCCAGCAGTCAGCATCAATAGACCCTCCAGCGGCCAGCAATATTAGACCTTTCTCTCAATAGAAGATCCCTACCAGAAATGTAGGACCCCCCCCCAACAACAATAAATTCCCCACCATCAACAATATACCCTCCAGCAAACCACTTGCTATTACATACATTCAGTGCTGGAGGTGCCGGAACTGCGTTTCTCCCACGTTCCTGCTGAAAAAAAGCCCAGCTGCTTACCTACCAGAAGCTCATTTTAGAGAATCTATGGTGCAGAATTATGTGACCCAAAGAGGCAGTAGTAATGCCAACTAGAAGTCCTCAGAGCAAGCTGAAAATGTCATTGCATTTTATTTGTATGAAGCTTAGGCTTGGGTAGACCGAGCACATTTTCTGACATTAGGTGTATGCAAAGTCAAAACGTATTTTTAGTTTTGGGTACTGTGGGGAAAAGGTTAGACTCTCTGTCAAGTTTTCACTGCTGTCCATGTCCCCACTGGGGGATTCACTCTCCATTTGTCTTGGTAAGCAATGTAATTGAGACAGAAAATAAGTGAAAATTTTTATTAGAGTTAAAAAAACATATTACATTATATACAGCCTGCAATCCGAAGCAATCTACATTTTTTATACCCCCCAAACCACAGACATGCTGTGCATATCTAACATTTTTACCATAAAAATTAAAAGAAAAAGGGCACATGGAGCCAGGCAAAACATCTGAACTTGAGTATACGGGTGTATATATACACACATACTTATATGTATATATACACCTAGACATATATAGGTGTGATAGTAGCAGAAATATATGCTTGCGCTAATGAAATCATTTACACTAATATGGCTCCACTCCTATAACACCTATATATGTCTAAGTGTAAAATACATATAAGTATGTGTGTATATATACCACTATACACAAGTTCAGATGTTTTGCCTGCCTCCAAAAAAAACCCAAAAATGCCTGTAACAACACACCTGGGCGTTTTTTTTTGGCGCTAGCGTTTTTTTGGGCATTTTTTTGGGTTCTTTGGAGGCAGGCAAAACATCTGAACTTGTGTATAGTGGTATATATATATACACACACATACTTATATGTATTTTACACTTAGACATATATAGGTGTTATAGGAGCGGAGCCATATTAGTGTAAATGATTTCATTGGCGCAAGCATATATTTCTGCTACTATCACACCTATATATGTCTAGGTGTATATATACATATAAGTATGTGTGTATATATACCCATATACACAAGTTCAGATGTTTTGCCTGCCTGAAAAGACCCCAAAAAATGCCCAAAAAACGCTTACTACTAAACCGGCAAGGTGTGAAAAGAGAGAAGCCACTAACCTGTTATATAAGTGACAAAATACAAACTATCTTTTTTTTTTATGGTTCTGGACATGCTACAGAGCGGAAACTTCAAAGGTACACTTTTTAGACCACCCCCCCCCCCCCCCAGATACTAAATCCAAAGAATTTTTTATTTTTTTTTTAATTTTTTCAATAATTGGCTCTCTATCAAAAATGACAATTTTTAAGAACTTTTTTTGTGTGATTTATAGTCCCTGGGGTATGACCCAGAATCCTAGGCACTTTTTAGGGGCATTTATTGGGTTTTAGGGCTTCAAAATTGTGTTTTTTGATTATCGAAGTTCGGGTCCCATTGATTTCAATGGGGTTCTGAAATCCGGGCCGAACTTTTGGGAGGTTCGGGTGTTCTGGTCGAACCGAACTTTTCAAAAGTTCGATTATCCCTACTGAGCAGTACTCTGTGCTATACATGGCCTTTTGGGGACTCTAGGAAAGAAACCCAGCAAGTGCCAAACTTATAATGCTGTTTAAATTTCATATTTTTAGAATGCCAGTGCGATTTATAAGAAGTGAGAAAAACATATTTAAACTCTTACTATATGGCATACTAAAAAGGCTATTAATTAAACATTAAAGCAGTAATAAACGCTAAACTTAAAATTTGCCCTACAGGTAGGCTTATAGCATGTCTTCCCTGTAGGTACTATGAATATCTACGAAACTTGTACCGTTTATTAGATATTCACATCGGCTCCAGCCAATGATATCACTGCCACATGCACAGTATGTTCCTCATTAAAAGCACACTCAGTGCAGAGTGCGGTGCCTCAATGGTGATGTCATTGCAGCCCGGCCAGAGCAGTTCTGGAGCAAAGTGTTTTGCACCAGAAGTTCTCTTAAAAAATATCACCAATTGGCCAAATTTATCAAACTAAAACCGGAGCAATGTGAAGGCAATGTGCTAAATTTTGAGCTATTGTTTTAGAAACCAATGTAATGTTTCTGCTAATTGCCCCAAACTTAGCACTTTGCTTCAGAACTGCTTCAGTTTTGCTATGGCAAATATACCGCATAGTGGTTAGGCGCTCATGTCATAAGCAAAACTCTAAATACATATTTAATCCTTTTAAGATGGTAAAAAAATTAAAAAATGCAGCAATGATGGGCACTGATAAGTGACAATGATGGGCACTGATAGGTGGCAATGATGCCCACTGAAAGGCAACACTGACATGCAGCAATGATGGGCACTGAGAGGCGGCAGTGATATGTGGCAAAGAGTGCATTGATATGCAGGAAAGATGGGCACTGATAGGCAGCACTGATATTCGGCAATGATGGGCATTGATAGTTGGCAATGATGGTTACTGATAGGCAGCATTGATATCTGGCAATGATGGGCCCTAAAAGGCAGCAATGATGGGCACTGATAGGCGGCACTGATATGTGGCAATGATGAGCACTGAGGTGGCAATGATGGGCATTGATAGGTGGCACTGACATGTGGCAATGATGGGCACTGATAGGTGGCATTGATGGGTACTGGTAGGCGGCACTAATGGGCACTGATAGGCAGCAATGATGGGCACTGATAGGTGGCAATGATGGGTACTGATGAAGCTGCACTGATGGGCCCTAATAGGCGGCATTGATGGGCACTGATAGGTGGCGCTGGCAGGCATTACTGATAGGGAAGGGCGGGCACCAATAATAGGACACTGTGATTTAATGGGGGCTCTAAGGGGGGGGGGGCTGCTGATCTAATGGTTGTTCACCAGCCATTAGATCAGCAGTCAGTACCCCCTCTTAGAGTCCCCCATTAGCTCACAGTCCTCTTATATCAGCGCCCCCTGCCCTCTTTAACACATCCATTCAGATTGCCTTACCAGCGGGAAGCAGGAGCTACTGCAACTGAGGAGGGAAGTGTAAGAGCCGAGCTGTGAGGTGGAGCCACTCTAGGGCTATTTATCTCCCCCTATGCAGTGTGAATGGCAGAAAAGCATGTGATTGGTTGCCAGGACAGCAAGCAATGACTGCAAAGGAGATCATTGAGGCGGCGGCAGTTGTGGCGGGGGGTGAGAGAGGCACCGGGCGAGGGGGGCAGAGAGGTGCAGCTGACAGGAATCTCATTGAGTGTAGCACAGTTCTGGAACTTGGTCTGGCACTAGCTCCATCCCCAGAACATATTTACTGGATGGATGGGACTGGAAGTATGTTGTGTCAGGGTCACAGGTGGACAGAGACCTGGGCACAATTGTCTAAACCTGGACTGTCCGGGGCAATACCAGACAGGTGCCAACCCTATCCGGAGACAAAACTGGGGACAGACTTGATCCGGGGACAGTCCCTGGAAACCAGGGACATCTAGTCACCCTATATCAGGGGTCCTTTAGTTCTTGCACAAGGACCAGTTATTTCTCCCTATTCAACACTGTCTGAAGCCCCCGATATGTTCTAGTAGTGTTGATTGTTGCTGGTCATAAATTGAAAATTTGAAATGTGCATACACACCGAACCTGAGCAAAATAAACTACATCTGAGCACCAAAAACTGAAAATGCTTCATTTTTAAAATTCAAATCAAATTCGCCCATCCATCCATGTCTCTAGGCTTTGTTTTGTTGGGAATTCACTTTGAAAAACACCTCTCTAACAGTTCTAGCCATCTGCCTTTAGCTCAGGCATGTAGGCAGGAGGGTGTGTTTAGCTTAGAAAGACCCTCCCCCCTCCTCCAGATGAGAAAAAAAAAACCCCATGAAGACTCCTGGGATTTATGAAATTTTTTTGGCCTAGACCAAAGACCAACTGAGTAAATGTAAAAAAAGTTTTAATGAAGTAAATATAATAAGCTTTAATAAATCTATTTTACCGAGGCTAACAGCATAAGGATTAAAAAGTGGTTATCGTAGACTGACTGAGTTTAGAGTGGCTCAAAATGCATAATACAATTTTAATTCTGTTTGTTGCGTGTTCTAGTGATGTCGATTGCGTGCTAAACCTATCTACTCTTCTTTCTATTGTAGCCTAAAACATACAGGAAAGTAAAAGTTTTAAACCATTAGAAGAAAAAGTTTGTTGAAGTCTCTAGCACGTTCCTCTAATTACTTTCTCTTCATTTTATTTGTCACGTTTTATACACAAGAAGAGCATGTAAATTGCTCAGATGCGGTCTGCATGGCTAGACAAAGTGGAAGGGGCAATAATTGGTTCTTCTTATGAACAAGGGGAAATAGAGATTCAGCAACTTAATAAAAGTTAATGTGCTGTGTTACTAACCTGAGAACAATATAAATGAGTTAATTGAAACCTCCCAATCAGAAAACTACCATGTGGCTGGCACTCCCTCCTGTTTAAAGCTGTTTTGTAACAAAAGTAAAATAGCAACAGAACGATGATCAATAAAAAATAAAGATTTGAAACTATTTTCCAACATGGCAATCTTACTAAAATCAAGCGTAAGACATTTTCAAAAATAGATCCTATTACGTGGTATAACAAATGTTCTTTTATCCCCCCCACTCACACTCAAATGATCATAAATACTCTTCTATAAAGAAATAATTTTAAATTCTATACAACAAGCATGTAACTTGTAAGAATGCAGCTCTGGTTAAATTGCCACCATAGCAGCCTATGCAGTATTCATGGGGCCCAGACCATTGGGAGAAAGCCCAGTTGGGACCCCTAAGATGAGGAGTAGTAGGCTGAAGAAAGGTCCCCTTTATATGTACCCAATGATGAATACTGGAATTGTAAAGCAATGACTCTCCTGATGAACAAAAGTTACATGACTCTTGCCAGTATGGGTGCCTCCGGGGAAGTGAAGTTCCTTTCTTCCTTGCCTAGTCATGTGACCTATCAGATGAATGGATAACGTAAGAATTTACTTCCAATGGTGCCCCCATATTAACAGCAGGCCTGAATAGTAAGTAGGGTGTTAAGAAATCTATAATCCCATTGTCCCCTGCAATTTCCACTTCCTCTACAGCCCCTACAGTGTAGTGCTTGTAGACCTTTACAGTGCTTCTTACCCCTCCTACAGAGCCCCATTCTTCTCACAATGCCCCCTATCAGCCCCAGTAGCCCTATCATCCAACCATACCTCCTTGCAGAGCCTCTGAGGCCACTTATAGTGTGTCCATCGTCATTTGCAGAACCCACCAGTGCCTCCCAGAACCCACAGTGTCCCCAACCGCATCTCCGCCCAGCCAACTAAAGAGTCCCTAATATGTTTTCTGACCACTAAAACCAAAGTCAGCGCAATTCTTTCTGCTACTGACCACCAATGAATTGTTTGCTTTAACCTACTACTGACACTGGGGCAATTCTCCTTTTACTTACCACTGACATTAGGGAATTTCTTTCTCCTACTGACCACTGAGAAGGCATTTTCCCCCTAATGACTGTTGACAATGTGTTTTTATCTCCTACTGACCACTGGCATCAAGTAATTTTTTCCTCTTACTGACCACTGATACTAGGGCATTTGTTCTTCCCAATGAGCACTGATGAGGCACTTGTTCCTCCTACTGACCTCTGACGAGGCTCACCTACTGATAACTAACACCAGGACATTTTTTCCTACCAATGACCCCTGACACCAAGTCCTTTGTCCTTTTTTCCTCCTACTGATCACCAATATAGTACAGCTTCACTTTTCAGCCACCAACTGACCACTGATACTGGAGCATTTTTTTCACCTACTGACCATTGCCTTTTTAATTTACCTCTCAGTTTGAGAATATGAACTATGACTGCTAAGTTTACATGCTTTTTTTTGGGGGGGGGGGGGGGGCATTAAAAATTTTGATATAGGGCCTGGGTCCTTTCTAGTTATACCTCTGAGATGCAGTTAATCCTTTACAGGAGTAACAAACAGTACACTATTTAAAATAAATTATATTTATTGCATATGGTTTATGCTTAAATATAAAGGTGTGATACAGAAACAACTGGAGAAGTGAAAGGTTTTATCTGTGAATACATTTTTCCCACCATCCTTTGTGTCACTACTGTAAGGTAAAGTATTCACTTGGTTCTTTACAGGTTCAGCTTTTATAGCAAATTTTAGTTTAGTTTGCTTTAAGATTAGTGTTTTATCCAGTGTTTCTCAACTGCACTTTTTAAGCAGCCCAAACCGATCATGTTTTCAGGATTTTCCTATACCTTGCACTGGTGACTTTATAAATTTGACTTGGTTGGTAGTTGGTAGTTACACTAGCATAAGATATACATCAGTCATCCACAAGTTTCAAGTTATTGAAAAAGAATACTGAAAGACTGCTTGTTGTTTTACTTTGGCAATATCTCAGTAGTAAGATTGGATTTACTAAAGAAAAATAAAAACTGCCAAATAGAAAAAGATTTGTGGGTCACGGTGCCCTCTTACAATCTTTTTATAGGTGTTCTCCAGTTATTAAAAACGACACTTCCCTACATAACTTTTGCAGTTCAACACTGCAGGAAACATCTTATAGTGGATGTCCTGACGTTACTGAACTTTACCTCCCTCTCTTCCTCTAGAGCAGGGGTCTCAAATTTGTCAGTACAAGGACCACATATTATATTTTAAAAATATTTCAGCCATAAACAAATCAAATTTTATAAAGGAATGAATACAAATTAAAGCTGAATTTAGAGAAAAGTATAAATTCTCCACTGCAGTTGGGCTGTACTGCACTGCAAGAGTTGCGTGCTCATGTATGTCTAGGGGACTGGGTTAAAGCAGTTTTATTTAACTTGCAGGCTCCTCTGTGCTGAATACCAGTCTCTGTAGCCTCTTGTCCCTTGCCCTCCAGCAACCAAATGTCCTCTGATGTCATCAATGCAGGGCCCACCACTGGAGCTAAAGGGTCGATCTACAGGGTTGATATCAAACTTTGGGAATACTTTTATTGTGGCATGGATGGCAGTATAGAGGAAAATAGTTTAAAGTACAGTGGAAGAATAGACTAATTCTATTTATTCTTAAAAATGCTCCCTGTGTACATACCTATTTTTAATCTGGTCTGGACTGATAATGGGATCCAGCATCTCCATCTCCCCAGTAAGTCAGTAAGTCAGTGTCAGTAAGCTGCTGCAATGGAGATGAGAGAGTTCTGGCAATGCGTGGGCATGGATCCAATGGGTGATGTCGCCTCTCTGGGAATAAGTAGGAGGAGGGAGGAGGGAATGTTTTTAAGAACAGTCAGAGTTTGCCTTTACTACCACTTTAAAGCAAACCCATGTGGTTAAACCGTGTAGGTTATCTGTGAGTGGTGCCTACACATACACTACACTTGCAGGGGTCCCCAGGAGCCAAGAAACAGAGGGCACTCATTTACATAAAAATTAATTTCAGATCTGGAAGAGAAACTTGGACTTGTTTCTTTCTTAAAAGTAGTATGAAACCAGTGGCGACTGGTGCTCCATGGGCCAGGGGGGGGGGGGGGCAGCAGGCGGACCGTACCATACCACCTCCCCCAGACCACACTAGGCCACACACACACCGCGCACAGTGCTCTGCGCCCTGAGCCCACCCCTTTTTTTAGCCTATTAGAGCCTCTGGCTCGAATCACATGCTAAAAAAAAAATTCCCATTGAACTCCATGTGTCCCGCGCCCTGTATGTAGATTAGGGGGCCCGATGCATGGATATGGGGGGCGGAGCCCCTGCGCCCCCAATGCACCAGCTGCCACTGTATGAAACCCTCAGAATTTTTAGCTTAACACATTGGGCACAATACAAAAAACATTCTCCTTTATTTGTTAATTTCTTGATAAAATGATTACTCTAGCACATTCAGTTTACAACTTTTAATGCTGCTGGCTCCTGCTCTCCTTGTGCTGTTTCCCTAAAATACCAGTTTTCAGTGGGAAAGGGTTAACAGTTCAGTCTGAGTCAGTCTGCTAGTTTGGCCATACATGGTTCGAACTGTAAACTGCCAGGGCTGAATGTACCGAATAATTTGATCGATCAACTTGGGTACAACCAGCCTGCGGGATTCTCTTATGATTATCGATAGCGGCTGCTATAGCCGCTAACAAAAATCACTGTCTTATCCCTCCTATCAAACATTTTTCTTTTGTTGGCAATGTTCTTTTTTTCATGCAACTGTCAGCGGGGAAGCCCGTTGACAGCTGATGACTCATTCATTGTAAGGATGCTTCCTGGCCCGCTCCGTCACAACCAGCTATTCACTGCGCCCTGAACGCAGCATGCAGTGAATTGTTGGGCGTTCGGTGGGCGAACATCCCACTGAGCGCCCCGCAGTTTCGGGAGTTTGCTGAACTGCTCCCCCATCTCTAAATGTTACTAACAAACAGTAAATGAGCTTTAAAACAAGCCCTCATTGACCCATGTAGCTGCATGTACTGTTGAACCTCCAATTTCTTCGATTTCATCCTGAAATTTCAAAATAGAAGCACTGAAGCCAGGTCACATTTCTCCCTCTATCAGCAGTGACACAGCACCTTTACAGCCTTTTGATCTGTTGTGTAAAGAGGGTGAGCTGAGCTGAAAAATTTGGACTGTTTAAATGCTTCTTTTTTAAGTTTAAGAATGAATTGCTTAACGGTGCTTTCAGCTACAGAGATCAATGAAGACTTGTTTTAAAGCTCATTTATTGCCTGTTAGGGATATATAAATATTTGCATGTCTATAGCCTGGCCACATGTTTCATGTTAAGGTGGTGAAAATATAGGTTGACTTCACTTCAAACAATTAGCAAAGAGTTAGGGAGGGAAGGGGTATTAGCTGAGATTTTATTATACTTGCCCACTTCGTGGGAACAGTTTGAAGATGGCCCCTTCCTGTTCCAACAAGACTGCGCACCAGTGCACAAAGCAAGGTCCATAAAGACATGGATGAGCGAGTTTGGGGTGGAGGAACTTGACTGGCCTGCTTAGAGGTATGACCTCAACTCAATAGAACACCTTTGAGATAAATTAGAGCGGAGACTGGGAGCCAGGTCTTGTCGTCCATATCAGTGCCTGACCTCACAAATGCGCTTCTGGATGAATGGTCAAACATTCCTATAGACACACTCCTAAACCTTTTGGA